>NC_142502.1:183619285-184298571 GCF_057876585.1 Rhinolophus sinicus | reverse complement strand
GACATTCAGGCTAAATGGTATGGTTTCAAATCTTTAAAGTGATCCCAGCGATTATTTCATCAGTACTTCAAGAAATGTTTTTATAACACTCTTAAAGATTAATTCACGAAGTTTATGTTTAGAAAGATGACAAAGTCTGAGATATAGATAATGGTGATGGTTGCACAACAATGTGAATATAATTAATGCCACTGAACGATACACTTAAAAATGGTTAAAATGGTAAATTTTGTTATGTATGTTACCACAATAAAAAATTAATTCATTCTACTGTTTCATATGATGAAGTATACAAAATTTTAAAATAACTTACTATACCTTTCTTTTCAAATTTGTAATAGAAGCACGAGCAACCTCACTCCACAAAAGAGAAAGGGACAATTTTTGGCCTGGTAAGATTTCCTGCAACTCAGAATCGTAACATTTAAACAACTGAAAACAGCAATGACAAAGTCTGTCCAGTCAGCATCTGATGTCAACTGTCACACCAGTAATATGTCACCATAACAAAAGTATAAAGTGTGGTGGCTGCATATATTGATTGTTGGTCAACAAATGAATAGACCAAATTGTTTACTGAGCATGTGTAATGTCGCATTTTTAAAAACAGCCTTCATTTTAATAATTCAGAAAATACTTTAACAAAACAGAATGTATATTACGTATATAAATAGCTTAGGTTCACGTTCAGAATAATCCTAATAAATGATTAACATCAGTAGAGACCCAAGAGATGCAAATGAAGTGTAAAAAAAATTCTAACTGGGATTGAATATGAACCTGATGAATATTTGAGATTTGCTGTACTATTTTTAACTGAACTTTCTGGCCTTAGGTCAAAGTTTTGCTAGCAAAATACCAAAGTGAAAATGCTGGGAGTGAAGCCCAGAGTCTCTGATTTGGCTTAGGAAAAGCTATGCCCTTCATGTAACCAATCCTACCTCCAATTGAAGACTTCTACAGACTGACCAAGGTGTCATGCTCCCATGAAAACACACAAACAACATACTAAAGTGAAAATCAGTAAAAGAAAACGTCAAACACGTCTGACAGAATACAGTACATCACTACATTCTGCACATTGTACAGAAAAGACACACTCTTCAGTCAGTTCCTGCACTTTGGCCAAACAGCACTGAGTCACTCTACAAATGATTCCAGAAACCTCAAAGGATAACCAACGGCTTCTGAAGAAAAGTCAATCACTGGAAAGGGAGGAGACAGTTTTTCTCCTATACTCACTAGGTTTCTCCCAGCAGGGAGTAGAACTGAACATGAGTTCTGATGGAGACTATTTAAAAGAAAACAAAAACAAAAACACAAGGATCACCCACCCGGATTCTAGTCCTCCAGAGTTAATTTAACAGCCAGAGCATCCTTTTCGCTTTCTTCTCCTCCCTAGGATAAAAATCCACACCCCTTTTCCCATAAATGCATCTCTACTGCACGCTAATCAAACTGGCTGTGAAACACAACCGTCTATCATAACAAAACTAAGAAATGAGCAAGGATTCTACCGTGCATTTCTAATTTGTAAAACATGGTCCTTTCTTAATCAAGAGCCAACTAGCAGACTTTAATGGCTATTAATTTGAATTTCAAAGGCAGTCACAGAAAAGAGATACAATAATGAAAAGGAGAGATTTACTCTACTCTGCAATTCAGATTGACACTTTAGCTCTGGCACAATAATCTCGGGAAATTAAATTTACTGAAATTAAAATGCACTAAATTGCAACCATGAACGTTCATAGACAACTGAAAACAGACAAACCTAGGTATGTGTTTCCAGATTTCAGACTTAAAGGGGAGAGTGAGGGCAGCTCTTAGTCATGTACCCCTGGTAGGTACTCCCATTAGGGGCAGTATCAGGTTTCTCCCTTGCTTGGACCCAAGTCCCCACGCAGCGTGACACTCTTTCAAATTGGCTAGTCTGGGGTATGAAGGGCAGCAAATCCTCCACCCCACCTCCCCAAACCGAGAGGGTAGGCGGGAAGGGGAAAAGGGGTGTTTTCCCAGTGCTCCCAGTAAAGGGCAGCCGGGTTTGACACCAACCAGCTCCAGGGGGGACAGGAGAAGAATCAAAGGTGGAGCTGTACTCCGGGAACTTCGTCGCAGAAGTGCCTGGTCTGCGACCCGGGCCCCGGCTGCCGGAAGCTGGGCGGGGTAGGTAGGACGAGACCGCTCCCCCCAGCACCCCCCACACACACGGATGGGTGGGCACAGAGGGGGGAACTCGAGATCTGAGCTATTAGCCGGCAGAGCTCCTGGGCCCCGGCCACTTACCAGCAAGCTCTCCACGTTGATGGGCGAGCGAGGGTCTCGGATCAGCGCCTCCAGCTTCCTCTGACGGCTCGCGCCCGCCCCGTCCCCCAGCAGGTCCTCGGGGGCGCCGGGCATTTTCCCCGTCGCCGGGGGCCGGCTCATGCCGACGCCGCCGCGCCCGCACTCCCGCTCCCCGCGCTCCGGCCCGGCCGCCTCGGGGCCTAGCGCCGCCCCCGAACCGCCGGCTCCGGGCGGGGCTCCGCCCGGGCCCACCGTCCGCCTCTAGCTCCGGCTTCGGATCTCAGCGCCAGTCCCGGGCCTGGGGCTGTCCAAGGGGCAGCCCGGAGCGGCGAGGAGCAGACGGCGGCGTCCCCGCCCCTCAGTCAGATTCGCGCCGCCCGGTCCGCTCGTCTGCCGGGAGCTCCCTCAGGACTCCGAGGGCGGGAGTGGGCAAGTGGCGCCGCCACCGCTGGGCCCGGACTGCCCAGTCCTCTGAGGCTCCGGAAGGCTGAAGCCCAGGCTCGGACAACTACTGCCGCCGCCAACCCGCTCCCATGATCGCCGCCGGCTGCCTCAGTTCCACAAGCCCGCTCCCCTTACACACCCGCGCGCGGCGCCCGTCTCCGGCCGCGCGCAGCCGCTACCCACAAGCCCCTCGGGCCGCGGCCGCCGGCGCGCGCTCCCGCTCGCCCCGCCCCGTGCGCGACCCCGCGCGACCCGCGCGCGCCTTGGCCCCCGCCCTCCAGCCGCCGCCTCTTCTCGCCCCTTTTCCTCCTCTTTTTCGTTTCCTCAAGTCCGCTCCGTTGCTCATTTTTTCTCCTTGAGCTTCCTTCCTTCTCCGCTTCCTCCTCCCCCTTCATGAATTCTGAGAGTAAATGGCCGGGCGCGCGGTCACCGCCTCAGTTGACCCGCCGAGCTCCACCGGGGGGAGGAGAGAGCGCGCCCGGGGTTTGGACGGCCCGCGGCTCCGCTCGCGCCAGACCCAGCCCGCACCGACGGCCCCGCGGGCTCGGAGGCCGGCCCGCCCTCCCCTTTCCCCTCCGGCCCGTCCCGACTTGCCGCGGCCGGGGCGGGAGAAGGGGTTGGGGGGGGGGGAAATGGATGGATCCGCGCCCCCCACCCACGCCCGGCCCCGGCTGACTCAGCGCCCAGCTATGCGGGCCTTGCTTCACCCGCGCCAAAATAATAGCGACCTCCAGTCGCTACCCTCGCCTGCAGAGCTCTGCGCTTGCAAATGGCCTCCCTGGGCCACGAAGATTTCCGTGGAAAGCCTGCGAGGGCGCCAGGGGAGTGGGCAACTCGGGAACAGCACCGGCGGTTGGAATTCCGGACCTGGGGGCAGGAGGGCCTGGCAGAGTTCCTGCGCGTGCCTGACAGTCGCCTCGCAGCCTGCCCTGAAACCCTCATCACGACGAGAACAAGAGGGCTATAGAAAAATGCTTTCCATCTGCAGGCCTTCGCGAGGTCCTTGCCTTTTTGGGGGGCGGAAGAGGGGCGGTTCTAGGGGTCGCTCCTCCACATTCCTGCCCTCTCCGGTCCCGGGTTCTTGGCCAGATCCACCCAGGGCGCAATCTGAAAAATATGTGCCAAGGGCTATAAAACTGTCCATTGAACCCTTTTGACCCAGTAAACCCATTTAAGGAAGTACATTTCTAAGGAAATGATCCAAAGGGGGAAAGGAGGGGGGAGAACTTGCATAAAGATGTTTATAGCAGGGCTGTTCAGAATGTTCACAATGACCAAAACTTGGGAATGGACCCAATTGTCCAGCAATTGGGGAAGAATCCAGACCAGCTCTTGTCACATTAATAGAATCCTGGCAGGTATGCAGGATGCACGTGAAGCACATGCAATTTTGGCAAGTACTTGGAAAGATGTGTTGGAAATCAGGTTAAATGAAACAACAAACACAAAATAGTTTGTACGCACTATTTAAATCTAGTAAAATGAGCAGCTGTAAGAACGGAAGGAGAATACAGTTGTTTTAAAGTGAATGGGATTTTTTTCTGTAAAGATGCTTAGGAGAACATTAAAATATCAATAACTGAAAAAACTACTTAGATGGGCCACTGGAAAAGCTACAGTCTGATACCCATTAAACAGTAGGAATCTCTTAAGAACCATTCTCACTGGCATGTCAGAGATAAGCCCACAGACAGGCAACTTGGTTCTAAAGCCCTAACCTTGTAAGAGTAGATTTTAATCAGTAAGTGTTCCAGGAGCACTTTCCTTTTGTGTTAAAGCCATCCTTATTTGGACTTGGGCAGGGGGAGACCCTGCAGGATCCAATACAGCTTTTTCCTCCCAGATAGTAACACTGGACTCAAAAGGTGAGTCCTTTAGGTCTGTATGTCAAGTAACTCATTCATGCCTCTACAGACCACACAAAGAGGACACAGTGAGTCTACACTCCTGCTTATGCACTGGAGCAAATTAATCAGATAATCCACAATTACAGATCCTTTTTCCTAATGACTATATAATATGCAAAGCAAAAAGAACACCATGTGGTTCTCAGGTTCCAAATTAATTTTTCAGTGACTGGCTGTATATGTTTATGGAACTTGGTGGCCTAACAGGAAGCCATAGTCCCAAATACTGGATATGAAAGTTTTATTTAAAAAGGAAAAAGTAGTGATCAACAAGACACAGATACTGAGCACCTTCTACTACAGTCATTTACGTAAGCTCGGAAGAAGATTTCTATCCAAGACCTACAGCATTGTCTGCATGGAAGAAAAGAAGACTAAATCTTTTGATCTGAATCAAACCTTTTGTATTTTTATTTTATTTTTGGTCAGTAAAACAATTCTTGTTTTACCAAAGTAATGCACAAACGCATTCTTGTAAAAGTCCGAACAAACCAGAAATACATAGACCATATCTTGAAAAATTATTGTCCCCACTCACACATTCTCTTATCATTCAAGACCTTTATCCATTCTCATACATAGGCATTTCTATATATGCATATGTATCTTTTTCCCACATATATGGCATTATACCATATAATAGTGTTTTGCAACTTGATTTTTTCCCCTTGATTAATAATATCTTAGAGATGTCTCTAAGACACAGAAATGTCTGTACACAGTAATCTACCTCATTCTTTTTAATTGCTATATGATAGTCCATAGTACGGATGTACCATACTTTTATTTACTCTCAATTCAAGAGCATTGTAGTTAAGAACAGACTGGAGATAAATTGCCTGGGCTAAAATCCTGCCACCACCAAACCACTAGCTGTGTGTGTCTCAGTTTCCTCATAATATTTGTTATAAAGTGTTTAGAAGAGTACGGGGCCTCCATAAATATAAGTTGTTTTCAGTATTTTCTTACTGTCACAAACATGGTTGCAGTTGACATGCTTGCATTTTTGCCTTCATGTGGTCATTTTTAAATAGTATCGATTCCTAAAAGTGAAATTGTTGTATCAAAGGAGAGGCATACTTTAAATAGTTACAGATACTGCCAAACAGTCTTCAGAAAGACTACACGATGTTACATTCCTACCCTCAGTAGAAGAAACTGCCAATTCACCTTTACTTTTCCCAACACAAAGTATGATAAATCTTTTTAATTTTTGCCAATTTGATGGGCAAACAAAATGGCATCTTTGTATTCCCTTAATTACTTTTGGAGATGAGCATTTAATGTATTTTCTTCTGAAATTACCTGTGTATATTTTTTGTCCATTGAATTTCCCTTTTTCTTACTGATTTATAGGAGCTCTTTATGTATTATGGATATTCCCCCATGTTATATCATGTTAAAATATGTGTTCACTGCATAAATTACACAAATGTCTAACCACTCTGCTGTACACCGGAAACTAATATAAAATATTGAACGTCAACTGTAACTGAAAAAATAAACTATCAAAAAATAAAATGTAATATAATTTGCAAATATTTTCTTCTAGTCTGTTGTTTTTTCATTTAATTTTCTTTTTGATATCTTTTGTCACACAAAAGATTTTACCTTTTATGAAGTCCTACCAATATTTTCCTTTACAGCTTCTGGGATTCGTGTCTGAATCCAGGAAGATTTTAAACCCAATTTTTTTAGGGCACACAATAGACTGAAATTGCAATAGGCTATAAGGAAGTAGCAGTTTCCTATAATATCAAACTCATCTCATCCCAAATGAGCCACAGAAAGAGTTTCCCTGTGCTGGCTCTTCTGGGGGGACTGTGACTCTGTCCCAGGTTAGCATCTGTCCCTCGTGTCCTGAGCACAGGTGAGACAGATGGGAATTGGACAAAAACTTTGTTCAATACTAAGGAAGAGTAATGGGAAGTAAACACAGAAAATACAGAACAGTTAAACAGGCTGGCCTGTCTCTGTATAAGGCTTTGATTCTACTGTAGAAGGTCCACTCCATTTCATATGAATTTTGTCTGTGTTTCTTTTCTCTGCGTCTTCATTCCCAGCCCGTTTCTAGGTGATTGGTGTCAATTTAACATCCACTACTCAGCAATGTCTTCTCAGCTCCGGACATATCACAGTTCAAATTGAAAGGACAGGCTCCCTCTCTGGTCTACCTGAGACCCATCAGCTCTGTTCCAGTTTTAATTTGAGAGCTCTACCTCTTCCCCAGGAATTAATCCACCTTTCAGATGCGCCCATAAATAGGTCTATAAAAGGACCATTTTTTGTCTTTCCATGTGGCACTTGCAATTACTTGTTTAATGATAATAATAATTATTATGTATAAAGGCTTACTGTGTGCTAGGCAGTGTGCTTTATAGAAATTATGTTACTTCTCAAAACAGCCTTTTGCTAATGGTAATATTACTATGTCCATTTTCCTGGTGATGTCATAGGGACTCAGATATATGATAATGTAATGAATAAATAAACGAATTAATGAATGAAAAAAATAAACTCTGAATGGTCTGGCAATCACCAAAAAACATAACAACTTTTCCCATCTTCTTCAGATTGCAGAACAACTCAAACTGGTATTGTAGCGAGGTGCTTCTTCCCCACATAAACAAAGATTTAATAACAGAATAAAGGAATGAACTCTCAACAACACAAAGGGGTCATTATTTTTGTAAACTCCACTACTGTAAAGGATACAGGGTTTAATGGTTTATGAAAGAGTTTCATCCTAAGTTTTATTCATGGTTCTGGCAATAACTCCCAGCGTGAATGAGAAAATTGCTATACCCCTGTGTGAGTCAGTTTCCTCATACACAAAGCAGAAATAATGAAGCGTGGTTGTCATTAAGGCTCCTTGAAATCTCCAGATGAAAGATACTGGATGCGTCCGTGACAAATTATTCACCAGTATATTATGAAAGGTTCTCAGAGGAGAAAGAGCTGGTCACAGCTCAAAAGTATACTTGGAAGTAAAAGGTAAGTTACACCAAAAATATATACATATATTTGTCTGAGAACAGTGGTCCCAAAAAATGTCTGGGATTGGAAAGCTCAGCTTTGATTCTGGTCCTGCCAGTTTGTCAGGAGACCTTGATGTCATATCTGGCAATTTCATTTTGCCCATTAAGGAGATAGAAATGGCCCCAGGATGCTTTATGTGATTTTCCTGCTCAAAAAACCTTCACTAGATCCTTTGTGATTATACATGAAATCCTCAGCCTGGAATCCAGGGCCTTGTATAAGGTGTCCACAGCCTCCTTTTCCAGGTTTTATTTCCACTGCTCTTCTTTATCTTTCTCAAATTGAATATATTTACTCTTTTCTTCACTCTTTGGTTAAGTAAATTTCCACTCATGTGGAATGCTATTCTTCCTTCTTGTCACCACCCACCAAAATTCTAACCATCCTCCACTAAGGCCTTCTGTTCCTTGAATGACTCTTCCTGAGTTCTGAATCCCTTGTAGCTTTTAACAAAATATTTAGCAAGGTGCTTTTCTCACATACATGAAAAAGGCAGTATCTTTATTTTTCTTTCTGTGTTTTTAACATCCAAAAAATGGTTCTGTTGTATGTCTGGAGTAAATTAGTGATTTCTCATCATTTACCATTCATCATAGGAAGAGTACTTTGCTACTATTCCACTCTCCAAACACTTTGGTCCAGCAAACTATACATGTTGTAGGATGCATTGTTCACATGCCTTCCCCACCTCTGAGCTTTGCTGGTGCCATTCCACCTCCTCCATTCTCTCCCTCCCAGTCCTCCCATCACTACCCACCCTAGAAGGCATCCTCCTTCCATTCCAGTTGCCTATGTCCTGCTTTCTTCCTAAATTTAACGTGAGCATTGTGCCCATTCTTCAGCAAACACAAAAAGGGACTGAGTAGGAATTCTTCCTACGTAGAGATTGCAATCAAGAACTGGTGATAGGTGGTGGCCGATGGCTCAGTGGGTTAGAGTGTGAGTTCTCAACAACCAGGCTGCCGGTTCAATTTCCGCATGGGATGGTGGGCTGTGCCCCCTGCAGCTAAGATTGAAAATGGCAATTGGACTTGAAGCTGAGCTGCGCCCTCCACAACTAGATTGAAGGACAACGACTTGGAGCTGATGGGCCCTGGAGAAACACACTGTTCCCCAATATTCCCCAATAAAAAAAACTGGTGATAGAACCAGTGTTTAATGACTGAATGATTGAATGAATATATACATGAAAAACATGTATAATTGTAATTCCAGAAGGGTACATGCCCAAAGAAATGTACAGATAACGTGGTAAGAGAACTCAAAGGATGCTGGATCTCTAGCAAGGGGATAAGAAAAAGGAGGTGGCATGTGACCTGGGTCCTTAGGATCCAGTAGGTTTGGAAATAGAAAGAGAGAACAGCCCTCCAAGCAAAACAAGAACAGTTGTGTGAAAGTATGAGGTAAATAAAAGGAAAAATAGGGAATGACTGGAAAGTAGGTGCATGAGTGGTTATAAAGAGAGTGGAGAAGATAAGATGAAGACAGATCAGCAAAGGCCTCGAGTCTGTACTAACACACCGTGTGATGTCACATGAGCCCCCACTGTCCTCCAGGACTCGCTGTAATTGGAGGTACTGGCAGAGGGCTCCATCCTCTGGTTCTCTTGCCCGTGTGATGGACACCTCTCAGCAATTATGGGCATGGTGGGCGTAGGACTTGGGACCTAGCAGTAGTATGAAGAAGCAAAGTGAAGGAGGCCAGTTTGGGAGACATTTTCATAATCCACAGGCCACCTAATTTATAATTAAGTGGTTTATGATCATGAGTAATTAAAAACTTACAAAAGCATACGAGGAAGAAAACTGTAGTTGAAGTGGTTGGTCCTTACAATACAGGGAAAACATTTAGTTTCCATAAGAGCCTGCCTGGTTGTGAAATGAGGAACCACTTTAAACTTCCCGGCCTTTAGAGTAGCGCTTTGATTGCTAAGGTTACCCTTGTAATATTCCATGTGCTGCTTTGGCCTCTAAGTCAAGTCAAAGTCTTCATAAGTGAACACAGAGGAGGCGGGCCCACTGTGCGTCCCAGCTGTGCAGCCAGTAGCACAGGCTGACCAGGACCCATATCTGTGGACAGGCAGTGAATCGTCATGACGAGGGTACTTGCAGTTGAGTCACAGAAACCTCATTCCAGGTCTAGCTCTGTCCCTGTCTAGCTGTGTGGCCTCAGGCAAATTGACTCACCTCTCTGAGCTTCAGTTTCTCTCTTAGGGTTTTTGTGAGGAACTAGTAAGAGAAGGCTGGTACAGCATTAGGCAGATTGTCTGAGTGGTCCATAAAGGCTGCTTCCTTCTCCCCTGTCAGAAGGTGACAGGATTCCAGGCCTTGTTTCTTTCACTTCCTCACTTATTCAACAAAGGTAATTATGTGCTGGTAACACAGTAGTAAACAATCCCTGTGGGCCCTTACTAGGCTTACGATGCAATGAGGGGACAGATAGGACACAAATAATCATACAAATAAATAAGTAATGACAAATGTGGTAGGTGCTCCAAAGGAAGCTATAAGATTCCAAGAGAGCATTGATAACAGGGGCTTAATCCAGATGGGGACTAGAGAAAGTAATAATAAGTCTAATGAAATCTAAAAGAATGAAGAAGAGCTGGGAAAAACTTGGGGTCAAGGAGAAGAGAGGGGCCCAGGCTGAAGTCAAGGAGAAAGACTTTTTTAAAAAAAACAAATAAGGACAGTTCATAACAGACAGGCTGGTAGTTAAGCCACCTGCACTGTGGTTGGTTAAGAGTGACACCACACCAGGAATGCTACGGGTGCGACACTGGCAGAGAAGAAACACTTGTTTGTCTAAAGCACTGCAATTTAGCCAAATCAGGCTTCAAGACTTTTATTCTACCTGTCTACAACACTTAATGTTTATTTACAGGGTCCTCTGGGGCCATTTTTCTAAGCACTTTCTGTAGTAATTCTTGGAAGCAGGTGAATCTAAAAGCACCTGGTCAGACAGGTCCTTGTTCTGATCACCCCTGGAAATAGGGCCAATTTTTCTCCGTTATCTGAAGCCACAGAACCCAATCGGGGAAACAGAAGTTGGACACATGAGACCTGGGTTCAGGCTGTGGTGCCGCCATTTGTAGGCTATGTGACCTGGGGCAAGTCATTACCTTGCTGAATTCCAGGTCCTCCCCTGTAAAAGCAACTGCACAGAGTTGATTCCAGTGTTAAAATAGAAATTGTATGTGGAGTGGAAAGACTATACAAATATGGCTTCCGGGGCACATCCGAAGTCTTTTCTTGTACATCTTGCTACGGTCCTCAGCTTGCATTTTGGGCATGGAAGAGGAGGAGAGAGAGGGAGATGTCAGGTGTGACCTCTAGGTTTCGCTAGACTTCACCAATGAAGTAACAAAGACCGACTATTGCATCTAAACGCTATACATTTATTTTAAGGTAGATAACAATGGAGGAGTTTTTTTGAAAAAAATCAAGTGGTAGGATAGTCTTTTGTGATTCTTTTGCACTTTTCCTGAAAAAAAAATATATATACAGTGGCAACCACCATAAGCTGAATGTCAATGACCACAGTCTCCAAATTTTTCCACCTCTTGTTGACATTCTCACTGACAGTGTTTAAACAGGGGTAGGCTGTTTACACCCAATCATTGTTCTCCGTCGCCCAGCAGGACCTGTATGGGGAAGCCGGTCAAACTGATATATATCCCCCACCACCTGATGCAGAGAAGGTGTGAGCCGGAAGCCGGAAGCAGGAGGTAAGCTCTGCTGCCATTTGCTCCACTGCAGCCCTCAAAGAAGGTTGAGGAACTAGCCCTGTAAAAGGAAGGAATTTGACTTCCTCAAGGCCCCAGAAACCAGTGGAGAACCAGGATGCCAGCTTCCTGTGCTCCGCGCTCGGAACTGCCAGCAGGACCGCTGTCTTCATCTCCCGATGACGGCTGCCCTCTCCCTCTTATGATTCCTTTATTTGAAGGTCACTTGTCAAGTTAGGGATAAGGGAAAATTTATTGGGTGAGGAAACCATTTGCTAAGGGATATTTTTGGCAGTGTTCAAATCTTGGCAAAGAACTTGTTCCTGTCATTATCCTCCTTGAATTTAAAAATCAGTTAGTTCGCAAGAAAGTCAAAGGCAAGATAATCAAAAGAAAGTGACTTTTTAAAAAGTTATTACAAAAATATAAATCCAGAAAAAAATTTTAATGGGCCTTGAGCAAGAAGGATCCTAGGTGTTAAGTCAAAACACTTGGAAACATTATAAAAATTAAAAGAAAGATTAATAATGCAAAACTACAGTAAGACGCATGCAGTTATTTGAAAATGTGGCTAGCTGTGTGAGCTTAGGCATGTCCCTTCATTCTCGGACCTCAGTTTCCCCATGTATCAAGTAGAGGAGTTAGACCTCATGGTGGGTTCTAGAAGCCTTTCCTGCCTAGGTAGGGCTGGCAGCTCCCATTCCACTGCTCTCTTTCCCCTCTGTTGAGAACAACATTCCTGGAAGGGCACAAGAGAACATGCACCACTTTGATTTCGGTTTGCCTGACCTCTGTCCCCTGTGTGGTCTCTCCGAGCACAGGAGAGGAGAACCGAGGCAGCTGCTCAGCTCTGGCATGCTGCGTGGCTTTGGCCAGAGATGAAAAGAAGTCAGCGCCAGCCTGCAGTCCACTTGGGCCTCTGCGAAGGGGTCATCTAGACATGAGCCAGCTTCACTGCCTCTGCTGGGGACAAGACCTGTCACCTCTGGGTGGCCCCCTGACCACTTGTCCACACCCCACGTGGCTCACACAACAGTCATTACAAAATGCTTCTCTGTTGTTATTCTCCAGCTAGAAAACGTTGGTGATACCCCCTTGTTGAGCTAAGCAGAGTGAACCCAAGAGACACCTGTCCTGTGACTCCTCAGAAATGGCTCGTCAGCTGGGTTTGGAGAACACACCTGCTCTGTTCTCCTCCCCACTGTAGTCCCCTTGCTCCAACAGGTCCCAGGGGAAAGAGACCCATTTAGGCTCATCGAACCCGACACATTTCCAAAATATATTTGACCAAAGGACTTTGTGTTTGTTTGTTTAGTAACGCCAAGCAATGTCCCTCAGAATTGCAACTCCACACAAGCAGCGCTTTAGGAAGCACTGCTTTAGGGGTTAAAACCCAAACTTTCTAATATTTAGATAAGGCTCACATCAGACTGGTCCCTGATAACTCTCGGCGCCCCTTCCCACTACCCCTCTGTACACCCTAACATCCAGTGCCATTGAATTATTGGTTGATAGTTGGTGATTTGTGTGTGTGTGTGTGTGTGTGTGTGTGTGTGTGTGTGTCTGTGTGTGAATGCTGCAAAAATTATAAATTTGGAGAAAGAAAAGACAAGAAAACCAGGGCCTTAAGCAAGAATATTACCTGAAGGATCTTAGGTTTCAGTTCAAAGGCACTTGAAAAGTTAAATCATACTAATTATTCTACCTCCCCCACCCCCGCCCTTTTTTGGTCAATAAACGATGTATTTTTCCACCTTCAGGCTTTTGTTGATGCTGTTGCCTCAGCCTGGAAAACCTTCCCCTTTTATATACCTATGAAAAGACTACTCATCTTTCAAAGCTTTACTCACAACGTCGCCTCTTCCACAGACCCTCCCCAAGTTCCATACTAAGAATTTATTACTCATTACTCTGTTCTTATGGCACTTTCCATGAACTTCTATTAAAGTACTTTTCATTTTACTTCTGTATAATAGCCACCAGGCGCCAGGATTGGGTGCGTGCAAGATGCATAAAAATAATAAAGACACACCCCCGCCCCCGTCCTCTGTGTTTCTGGGTCCCCTCCCTCCTCTGGGAGCCCCTTGGATCACATCTTGGGAACCTTCCCCACATACACTGAGTCTGTCTCGGCCACGTTGGTAGAACTTATTCATTAATTTGCCTCATAGTAAGAAAATCTGTTGAAATCAGAAAGAAAATGGTTCTGAGCCTGAAAAGGAAAGAAAATGAGGCATTAATTAGTAATATTTCCCAAATGAGGAGGTTCAGTTATCTGGCATTCAAATAGTCAGAAAGGAAATTGAGAGCAATAGGCACAACACATCCCATCTGAATGGGCAGAACAGATGTCAGAAAGCCCCAGCGTTAACGTTTAGGCTTTTGCTCAAGTCTTTAACTTCTGGGCTCAATCCTAACAAACCAATGAAGTAGTAGGAACAGCAGATGAAAAGCGTGGGGTGGTGATACAGAGAACTGCCTAAGTCAGCAAGATGCAATAGCTGACTGGGTGACATAGAATCAGTGCAAAAGAAAAACAGATTTGGGGCCATTGGGGGGAGGGGCAAATAGTTCTCCGAACTTCAACCGTTTAAACCTCTGTGGATACTGCAGTCCAGCAATGATATGATAGCCGCAGAGATGGCTGAAGTATCGACAAAACGTTAGACTACCTGCCACAGCCTCTCTCAGAAGGCAGCAAAGTGTGTATAAGCTATCTGGGAAATGTTTCTTAAAAATTAGTGCTTGCTCAAAAGGTGAAGATTTCCCCCAAAATATCCTCTCAGTTCATTCTTCTTGTTCTCAGATCTTTGCTCAGATGTCACCTTCCTGAACACTTTGATTTGAATGGCAGCCCGTTCACCCTTGGCGTCCCTTAGCGTCCTTTCTTACCATATTTTTCTTCATACCAACTACCACCGAATAACATATATTACTTAGTCTTTGGTTATTGTCCTCTCCTACCCTGAGGAACGCAAACTCCGTGACGTTAGGGGCTGGTCTGTCTGTCTGTTGTGTCCACTGCTATATTGTGGGGGAACTATGCCTCTGGCATCTAGTGGGCATTTGTTATTTATTGAATGAAAACATGAATGAATAGATTTAGTTATTGGGAAACGACATTTAGATTTTAAGTAGTCATTCTATGGAAATATTGGCTAAATGCAGAAAAACTACATGAGAATTTTTTTAATATAAGGCACATTAATTCACTGGCAAGTACTTATTAAGATCAAACGGCGTGCATAAGGGGTCTGCTTATTTTGTCCACACTCACTTTTGCGTGCCCTCCAACACCGCGTCTTCCACAGGCAGTCATCCACACGCTGGAGGCGTGCGTGTGCTCTGGTTCCTCCTGCAGCCTGCCTCAGATCTTATCAGCTCTCTTATGTCAAGGTTTGACAAGCCAAGTCTATGCCTCCTTCAGAAAATTCTTAGAAGTAGGAAGTGATGGTATTGATTAGAAGTGGTGGCGCGTCCCATGAGTGAGCACAGAATCAATATGTAACCACCGTTTATTGTGATGTGGGAGCGTTGGAGGCAGATATCATATCCTGGAAAGTGCATTGGACGTAGAGCCAGAAAACTTGACTGTGTAACCCTGGACTCATCATTTAAGAGCCGAACAATCTTGGCAAGTGACTTAACCACAAATACCTCCCTTCGAGGTTTTTTCCCCCCCACAGGACTTTGTAAATTATAAAGTGCTATACAATTTTAAGGATTCATCATTATTTTG
Source organism: Rhinolophus sinicus (assembly GCF_057876585.1). Taxonomy (NCBI): domain Eukaryota; kingdom Metazoa; phylum Chordata; class Mammalia; order Chiroptera; family Rhinolophidae; genus Rhinolophus; species Rhinolophus sinicus. The sequence continues at coordinate 184,283,432 of NC_142502.1, read as the reverse complement.
TTAAGAAGTAAAAAGTGTATCACATGACCCCAGAAATAGAGGTGACACCAGATCCTGATTACTAATGACCCTTAAAATGCATGGGAACCCATTTCGATATCTTAGCCAACTTCACTATTACGTGATTTGCTGTGTGACCTTCACATTTAGGACTTCAGTTCCATGATGTACAAAAAAGGATTCTATTAGTTCTAGCGTGCTGGGGTGGAATTTCTGATTCTGATCACAACTCACAAGGTCTGCAGGTCTGTAACAGTACATTGGGATGGGATCCAATCCATCTTGCAGCCTTACCCAGGAACTCTCTAAGAAAGTGTAAACTTTCTTCATTCATTTATTCACTTATTCATTCATTCACTTATTTATTCATTCTCTCTCATTCATTCCTTCAGCAAATACTTTCTGAACATCAGTTGTGTGGCAGAGACTCTACTAGATGCTGGAGATTTGTGTGAGAAGACACAGGGCCAGTGTACAGCAATGATCCAAGGGGAATCGGAGGGTCAGTTTTATAAACACACCCTTGTCATACACATCAGGAGCCCTGAGGGGACAGCAGCAAGGTGCAGGGGACCACAGAACGAGGCCTGACTACTCAGTCTGGGGGAGACAGACACCTTGTACACAGATACATTTTGGTGGGACCTAAGAGGATTGGTGGGTGTTAGCCAGGCAGGGGCAGGGGAAAAGCGTGTCATACAGGAGGCAAGAGTGTGGAAAGGCCCAGGAATATTTCACTCGGGCAGTTTAATAAGCACTTATGCTACATCTATTGTGTGCTGGGCGCACAATCTTTTCCTCTATTTCCATAGAGGAAAAGGAAAGCATGTTCAGGGACTAGAAAGCAGATAGGACAGAGCTGATGGGGGTTAGGTTGTGATGCCTAATGGGGGTGCTGTAATGCCATGCTCAGGACACATTATAGCATTGATGAATGCAAACAGGAAAAGTACAGAACGTGATCCTTTTGTGTGAAATCCTTTACCTTTACCTCTCAGATATTCAGAAGATATTAAGAAGTGCTAAGTACATACGAGACACTGGGAACGCAATAGCAAGGAGCACAGAATCTCTACCTGAGTAAAACATGTCAATAAAGTATAGTAAGTACAGCATCACTTATACACTGATTACAAGAGGACTGGGCGGGAGTCTTCGCCTAACCTGGGAGGAGGGATGGGCGAAGGAAGACTTCCCAGGGGAGGTAACATTTCAAGCGGAATGTCTACGGGTGAATAGAAACTATCTAGGTGACTGGAACAGGAAGTGCTCTGAACAGAAGCAGAAGCATGTGCTAAGGCCTGGAGACCCAAGGAAGGTGCTGGAAGACGTCAGTGTGGCTGCGGTAGAGAACGTAGGAGGGATGAGGCGGGCGCTCAGGGCCTGGGGTCTATGGTAAGAAGTCTGGGCTTCATCCCAAGAGAAGCCATTGGTGGACATGATAAGATTTGTGTTTTGGATATGTGTACCATATCCATGTAACTGACATTTCCCACTTCACCAGCTTGGTATCCAAAATAAAGTACATACCGTTCCTTAATATTCAGATCTTAATGCCCGGGAGCCCCCACCCATCCGATTAGAAGAAAGACTCTATCTCCAAGATTCTCTTGCCCAAATATTTCCAAAGACCTCCCTCCCCTTCCAGTCCACTCTGCTCACACCACAGCTCCTTGCCAAACCCAGGTGGACAGCACATCCCACATAACCATGGTGACAAAATAGAATGTACCTCCCATATTTTTCTCCATGATAATACAATAATAAAAGCACATAATATATACACTTACACGAATATACGTAATCACATAAAAGGCTTTTTAGTCATTGGTAAAAAGAGATCATAATAAACATAATTTTATGTATCCTGCTTTCTTACTCAACAATCCTTTCCGGAAATCCATCCTAGTCTTCAGGTAAAGCGCTGAATTTAAAGACTGCATAACATTTCATGATGTGGAAATAACATCCTTCATTCATCTGTTCCCATGTTTGTTGGTACTCCCTTTATTTCTGGTTTTAGGCCCTATGAACAGAGTGCTTAGAAAGTACCTGTTACATAGTAATTACTCAATAAAATAATATCGCTACTATTCTCATTGTTAGCTAAGAGGTTACCTTTTGGAAAAGTGTAGTCATTTATTAGATGCCCATTTAGATAACCTACATTTTCTTTAAAGACATGGGTTATCTGTGATAACCAAACTAACAACTGTCCTTTCTTTGTTTATACAAAGTCAAAAGGAAACGGGACTTCGCTGGAAAACGAAAATAGACATGAAAGTTTACCTCCTCGGTTCCTCCTTGCCCATTTCAAATCCATTTCCTCAGTGAGGCAGGAACTCAGAAGCAGAAGGCTTTGCTCCCTTAATTGGAGATTCTTGTTTTGTATTTTTAAAAAATTGTTATCAGCTTATTTGTACATCTGACTTGAAAAAGAAAAAGAGAGCTCATTAAAGCACTTTCCCTTTTGTGAAAAAGGAACCAAGTTGTAGCCTTTGAATGAGATTAATGAACAAGTTCTGTGTCTGTTGTCCCACCCCTGCCTTCCCAGGGCAGAAGCTGGGGGTGGGGTGGGGGTGGGGGCCATCAGGCAATTTCTAGTTTGAGGTTCTCGTTACATTCAGCAGCTCTCAATGAAAACTGAGTCTGCACCTTGTGAAGAGAGGGCGGTCGTGCGAAATGCAGACTTGGTGGATTCAGGATATGAGTGATCCTGTGCCATTTGACCAAAACGTCAGCCCACGACAGATTTCAAACTCCAGGCTGCAATGGAATCTTGCAAGTTGGCCGAGGGCCAGGGGCTGGGCCCTGGACACAGCCTGAGCCCAGAATGTGAGAGAGATTCTGGGAGCGAAAAGGCACATACACAGTTTTAATGACACGGGAAACAGGAACCTCCGTTTGTCTACTGCTTTGTTCCCTTTTTGTCTGGACACCAGTGAGCCAAGGGAAGACTGGAGGTTGGGGGGCGGGTTGTTAAACTGGGTTGTGCCCCAGGTCTACATCAGGCAAAGCAGCTTCAGGTTCTCCGGTCTCTCAGCCACTGTCCCTGCCCCTTCTGTTTGCTCATTCTCTGTCAGCTCTACATGTTAGTGAGAGCCTGACTTCTGACTTTCTAGTGTTTAAACACATTTTTGGCACTTCCAGCAGGAAAATGGTGCAATTAAACATTAATACACATCAATGTCATAAATGACAGCGTGGCCTGAACTACGGCTGACTCTGTTCCAGTTGGATGTTTGTATAGACAAAATATACTTCTCTGCCAGGGCAGAAACAGCCATGAACTAACTACATATATTAAATAGGTAAGGAACAAGTTGAATTGGCTTAATTCACAGTCCTGATGAGTTTTTGAGCACCAGTAAAGCTTGGGGACTGGGTATATAGGATGACAGAAAGACAAAATTGTGGATTCAGGGGTTTACTGAGGGCCTTGGCCCCACTTCTCAGACAGATGCTCAAAGGTTTCAAGATGAGAAAGATTCTGGGAACTTTTGTGGCCTTATTGAACAGTCCCACCCAGGGCCGGCCCAGTGGCCCACGTGGTTGGAGTGCCGGACTCCTAACGCCAGGTTGCTGGTTCGATTCCCACATGGGCCAGTAAGCTGCTCCCTTTACAGCTAAGACTGTGAACAACGGCTCTCCCTGGAGCTGGGCTGCGGTGAGCAGCTGGAGGTTGGCGTGAGCTGCGGTGAGCTGTGTGCCACCATGAGGGGTGGCCAGCGGTCGGACGGCAACTGCCTCAGCCGGGGGGAGCACAAGGCTCATAATACCAGCGTGGGCCAGGGAGTTGTGTCCTACACAACCAGACTGAGAAACAACGGCTTGAACTGGAGAGCGGGGAGGAGGGAGGCAGAAGAGAGGAAAGGTAGAAAAAAAAAAGAAAAGTCCCACCCAAAACATCATTAATCTTCTCATATCTAGAAAGAACAGCGATGGAAAATGACAAAATAGAAACAAATCGAACAATATATGTTTAAGTCCTTACTACTGTATTTATTTCCACAGTTTGTTCAACAGTGTTTTCATGAATGGCCCTGACACACAAGGTAAACGGCGGTGAACAAAATAGATAGGCTTCTCGCTGTCGTGTTTATAGTCTCGTTGGAGAGGTAGACAGGAAGTAAGTCACCACGAAAAGAAGTATGTGATCGCAAAATCATTAAAGTAAAAGGTCCCGGTGCCCCTGGAGAGAGGACATGGAAGGCATCTCTGAGGGGTGACATTTAGGAGTTGGGAAAAGGCATGTGCTCTTGGGCTGGCCATGGAGCCCACCTGCACCCAGGAAAAGGAGATAATGAGGACGCCTCTGCCCAGGTCACTATGGAGATTATTCAATGTATGTAAGTCACCTGGCCCGGTGCCTGGTGCCACTGCAGGCACTGAACAAATATTTGCTGAATTTGACCCAAAGTTCTCCCAGCCCTAGCGTTCTAGGATTCTTTTCGGACTTTGACCCCAGAGAACCCCACGCTTGCTGTTGGGGCCTGATGTGGCCTCTCTGGCTGCCTGCACAAGCAGAGAAGACCTGGGAGGAGGACACTCCCTGGACCCGCGGCCGTGAGTTTCCTGGGACGCTCACTGGTGTCAGCACCCTCAGGCAGCAGAGAAGGCGTGCTCTGCGTCTCTCTGGGAAGAGAACTGCCGGCTCCTTCCCACCCGGCCATACTACTGACAATAACCGTCATCCCGACTACGCCGATCTTTGGAAATCCTTAAATAGAGCAAATCGTCCCTTCACCATGCTGCAATTACAAAGCACATACACATCCGTCGTTGTGTATCAACTGACCATCACATGTAACTCTGTGAGCCGGGCAGGCAGATACCAAACGACGCTCTTGCACATACGAGACTGAGACTCCGCAAGAGAAAGTGACATGCCGAGGTTCTCACAGATCATCGATCAGTGCCCAGACCTGGGAATCCTGACACCACTCCGGTTCTCCCTCCACCGTGGCCCTCTGTGTGGTCTGATCCAGGGGAGGCCCCGGGAGAGGACATGGGCAGAGAGGTGGGTGCTTACACTCTGCTCCTCTTTTATTTTCAAGTGCAAACACCTTGGGTATTGTGCGCCGGTCTCTGCCCGCCTGGAATGGCAGAGACAAATCACAGAGGAATGAGGGGATTTCCAGCCACTGCTGGAGACTGACCCTGAATCTGAAGGCATGCCAGCCCTGTGGTAATGCCGTTAACCTTTAAACGTAATCTGATCTGCCACTGTCTGTCTGGAGGATTCTGGGCCTCGGTCTGCCAAGGGGACAGCCGAAAAGGCTCAACTTCCTTCATTAGCCCAAAGTTCCAGAACAAGAGGCAGAGTCCCAGCTGTCACTGAACCTGTCGTGGACAAAGCTGTTCCTCCAGGTTGCCCTGCTCTCCCCCTTGGGGCATTTCTCACCCACTTCCTCCACTCCCGGCTGGTTGCTGAGTGTCTGTAACCCCCAAGGAGGATGCTCCCTAACGCGCCCTGCGTCCCACCCTGGAGACTCCCGCAGGGTACCCACTTCTGCATCCCCTACTACCCCAGACTCCTGTAAACGTCCACCCCCACCTTCAAGCCAAGGACCTCGGGCCTTTCGAGTGTCGTTCTCTTTGCTTGGAATGTCGTTCCTCCTCTGGCCACACTCCAACTTGACCTTCGGATCCCAGCTGGACTATTACTTCTCAGCACCCTTCCCTAACCTCCTGTGGCTCTCAGAGTATTTTGCTCTGATTCCTATCGCCCCAGAGACTTTTGTAATTAGTTCCTCTTTGTCTAAATCCCCATTGAACTCTGTCTCGTTCTCCATCGCAGCTGCAGCGCCCAGCCCAGCGCTTGGCACATAGTAGGTCCCCACTGTGCTCAATGAGTGAATGAGAGTGATCTTCCCTTCCACACCCTCACCCTTGCTTGCATCCAGACCTCTGTAGCTCCCCACCCCACCCCAACTGGCTTTGCACTGTCGGAGTCTGCAAAATCAGAATCAGGGTCTCTGTAGCTCTCACCTCTGACCCCTCCCTGGAAATTCTACTGTCCCCAGGCTGTCCCCTTCATTGACACCTGTGACATGACACTTAAACTGAAATATGCTGTGCTTTTTTAGGATTCTGCTTCTTTCTCCTTGCCTGTCTCTTAATCTGCTATTTATCACCATGATGTGTGGTGGACCTCTAAAAATACAGTCCGGAGACATGTATGTCAGGTAGGGTTAGGGTGGGATTGGGTGTCCTGGGTGCTGGCGAGTGAACCCATGAGGACTTGCTGATGGCCCCCTGCACCCTTCCTGTCCTTTGAGGATTTAAAGATGACTAACTCAGTCGTTGCCCTCCAAGAGCCTGGCTTGAGGGCCTGGGGGTGGAACACAGCATCAACACAAAGCACAATTCAAGAATGAATACCAGTAATAGTATGTGCCATTTGTTAAACACCTACTATGTGTAGGGCACTTAAGAGTCACCATCTTTCATATGCATAATGACCTTACAGTTGGTAAATTAGTACTATTTCATAGGCTACAAAACTGAGGTAAGTGAGCTGCCCTATATATCAGAGAGTAGAAGTTTCTGGAATCAGGATTTGAAACCAGACTGCCAAGGAATGACCACAACTTATTCCTTACCAAGATGTCACTTTGGGGCTGACTAATCTTAGGAGTGCACGTGTGCTTTTTCTCCCAGTCCCGACCGTTTTGAGTTCTCTTCCTCTCTCGGATGCTCAACCAGTACAGCCAGTGGGATGGGGCCCTCGGTGACATCCCTTAGCTCACTGGGCTGCCAAGAACACCTGTGTCTCATTTAGGTGGAGACTCAGACGTCCCATTCCCCAAGTAGGAAACCCAGGCCCACCCAAGCTGTGGTCCCCTTCTTCCACAACATAGCAACACACCCAAACCTCTGACCCTGTTTTCTGTGATAGGAAAGAAGCAAAGCAGTGACACTGGGAACAGCTGTTCCCAGCCTAGACCTTGTACCCAAATTACGTCAGCCGGCACAAATCAACATGCTGACTGTTAAGTGAGAAAGGCTGAAAACATACGACTCATTAAAAGAGTGCTCGGGCTGTGCCTGTGCGCGTGTGTGTGTTTTCAGTTTGCCCATGTCAAGAAAAAAAAATCTACTTGCAGAGTTTTCACCTTTACTTTCTCCAACCAAAAGAGATCACACAAGATGTGAATCAGCTGGGAGGACTTGATAACCCCATCTGAGCGTGAGGTCTAGAAGGGACTTCTTTTACCCTTTACAACTTGGTGTCCCCAAGGCATGCCTCAGTGGCTGCAGACAAAGTTTTCTTTCTTCCCTTGAGTAAATAAATGTACAGTTAGAAGCAGGACTTTATTCTAGGTCTATTTGGACAGAGACCCTATCTGTTTGAAAATTATTCTGTTTAAAATTAATACCAGCCACTCCCCCCACAGATCTTCGAGCGATCAGATATCTTTGGAATCCACTCAGAATGACACACTACGTCTTACATGAGAGAAAATGTGATGTGGGGAGAGCAAGCTGGCGTGGGATCAGAGGCCCAGCCAGGCGTGTCCCCACTCTCAGGGCCCCTCCGTGATGTTGGCCAAGTTGCTGTCCTCCTGTGGGCTGGCCGCTGAGGCCGTGGTCTCTTCCTGCACGCAGCCCAGGGCTCTCTCATGAAGTGCCTCCTTCAGCAGACACAGCGCAGGGCTCTTTTGAGGTCTGTGTGTGGCATTTCTGGGATGTCCATCTTATCCAGGTCTGCTGTTCTTTCTCTTAGTGCAAAGGCAGGGAAATAAAGAGGCCTATTTATACCGGTCTGGGCTGCCAAGGCGCTCATCTCATTGCTGAGTATTTAAGACTGTTAGTGTTTCAGGGACAACCTGTGAATTGCCTGGCACCTCTCCAAGGGAGTGGATGTGAAGCTGGCACCACCTTGCATTTGACACAGGCTGGGCGCTGCCTCCCAACCACGGGCGCCTGCAGCTGCCCGATGCCAGGCACCTCCCCCCAGCAAAGCCGCAGAGCTCCCTGCTTCTTCTCGCTGGCACTTAGGGCAACGAGGAGCTCACAGTCTGGCTTTGGCGACAGTGCCAGGCTGGTAATGGCGACTTCACGAATGAGAATGGTCACCAGCCACCAGACAGCCCCCTACAGTTGGTGGCGTGCTTCTGAATGCCACAGCTCGTTCTCTCCTCACAAGACTCCAAGATGTAGGTGTTTCTCTCCGTAATTTAATAAAGAGCGATAGCGCCAACACATCCGTTTCATATGAGACAACAGACAGTTCTAGACAACCTTTGGGGTGTTTGCCTCCCCACCATATTCCCTGTACTTTGAGAACTAGGCCTACCCGCAGCCATGCTCACGCAGTGTGACCTTTTCTTGCACAAGCTTTAGTTAATTGGACTAGAGGCTGACAAATGATCCAAGCAGAGCCAGTCAGATATTCTCTCTTGAAGTTTTGAGGTTTGACTCGGAAATGCTTCTAACCCTCTACCAGGCCCTGGAATGGGAAGGTCCGTTCTGCCAGGCTTGGGGCAGCCACACTTGCCACATGCAGGCAGAGCAATGGGAGCTCATCTACGGCGCAAACGACGAAACTGTCCGGTGATAACCCCCAGGACCCCAGAGAGACAGTTCTGATAGCTTCCCCATTTCTCGTTCCAGCTGCTCTTGAGGCTCTTTGCTTCCCTGAAATATCCCGATTTCTTTTTGTAACAGAATGTTCTATTAGGGCTTAAATTTATGTAACACAATGACCTATTAGAATTAAAAAAATATTTTTTTTTTAATGGAAAAGTTTACCAGCTGCTATCTGGAGGGAAAAAGGTGAAAGGTCAGTGTGGGGCCGGTCCTAGGCGGCCACTTTTATGGTGAACAACAGGCCAGTTTTGATCTGGCAAAGCCAGACTCTCCGGTGGTGTGCAGAGCTGCTGGATGGGTGGGGTCGATGTGCAGAGTGACCCAGAAAGTTGGGCAAGGGGACGGCCCCTTCTTCCCGATATTCAAAGATAGGGAGAGATATTGAGGTAATTAATCTAGGCTGTCCCAGCCAAAACCACTGTCACTGGACAGCAAGGCCGTGAACTAGCTACGGTGTCTGTAAGACATTGCCAGGCGAGCTGTGGTGCTGCCCTCCTGGTTTCTACCAGCATCCAGGGACCTCTGGGTGGTCAGCTTCTCTGTCCAAGTTCAGGCCACGAGCTGGGCTTGCGCTGCCCTTTCAGCCTCCCCCTCCCCGAGCACACAGGGCCTTCTGGACATAGACAGACGAGGAACCACAGGGCTTCCTTAAATCAACACTGCTGTTGGAGACCTTGTTTCAAACTTTGAAGTAAGCCCCTGGCCCCACCCCCAGTTTCACTTCCAGTAACATCACCTTTCTTTTTTTTTTTTTCTTTTTTACTATCTTTACCTTTCTTGCTTAAACTGGATTGGGTGAGACTTTGTTCCCGTGATCAAAAGATCTTTGTCCACATCACAAATGGTGGGGGTGAAGGTGGGAGATGCTGGACCCAGATCCAGGTCCGTCAGGCTCAAGTCCAAGTCACTTTAGTCCAGAGGTGTTTCTATTGCACTCCTCCCATCTCCGCCTTCAGCGAAACAGCCCCTCAGTGCTGCCAAATGGCTGGAATCCTTTGTTCTCAAAGGGGACAGAGGGTTACTGTCCCCCAGGAGCTTGGTAGAAATGGAGAGCCCCCGCCCCAGACCTACTGAAGCAGAATCTCATTCAATAGCTTCCCTAGTACCTTCGGGAAGCACTGCTCCATATTCAACCCCACATCCCTTCAGGCAGAGCGGAGGATTGAAAAGACGCTTCCTACAGGACAGGAAGCCAGGTGACAGCCCTCTCAGGGCTCCCTTTACTTCTTTATAAAACCTGGGGTCCTCCTAACTTGGATCTGCAGTGGAATCAGCTGTTTCCTTCTAAAAGATGGTCCAGGGAGGGCAGGGTGTGTGGTGACTGCTAATAGGGATGAGATTCATGTTGGGATTATGAAAATTAGACAAAGGTGATGGCTATACAACCTGATGACACTAAAACCTCCTGAACTATACACGGTAAAGGGGCACATTTTATGGTTTTTTAATTATATCTCAATAAAACCATTTTTTTAAAATGGTATAGAAGTTGAGAAAGAGAAACAATAAACCTCAGTAAAATTAGGTCCAATTTTTTTCTCTAAGACCCATGATTTCTCTATGGGAAGCCTTTGTCTTTGTTCTGTGTCTCATGGTTTCTCTTCACGGAGCTATTAGGAAACTCAGATGGTGCAATGGCTGGTAAGTGAATTGCAAAGGAATAAGTGAGGGTTCAAAGCAGGGAATGGCCCTCAAGCAGCCATCCCAAATGTCTCCCTACCTCTGGACCCCTCCCTGCCTGTCTTGCCCTTATCCTCCATATAACTTCCTCAGACAACCAGACCTTTGGAGAGACGTAGGTCAATCTTGCATTTCTTTGCGATGCCAACTGTGACTGGCTGGGTACTGTAGCACATTTGCTTTTTAAATAATATTGTTTTTTAAAAAAACAAAACCTTTAGAAAAACTGAAGGTCTAGTCACCAAGACCCTAGATACCAAGAGCTGGCATGGCATTGTGGGGAATTCCTGAACTTTCAGATACCAGGTCAAGCCTTACCTCGTCCAGGGAACTCCTCTGACCAACCCCCCCCCCCCCCAGGTTGACTGCTGTCCGCAGGCTCCCCTGGCAGATGCTGAGTAATATTTATTGAATGCAGGATTGTTGCCCAAGCTTAGCACTGTTAGGAAAAGAACATTTAAGGAAACGAGAACATTTAGTAAGGAATGAATCCTTGGGCTGTGGAAAGCTACACTCACTTTCTGATTCAGGGGAGCCTGGTCACCGGCTTCCCTGGAGAACGGCACGTTCTCTTCCTCTGCCGGGTTACAAGCATCGATGACCCATTTCACCATGCGCAGTGCTTGAAGCCACCCAGAAAACGCTTATGCAGGCTCGGGTGTCATCTGGGCGGGGGGTTGATGTGTCATGCGTTAAATGCTCCCCACCCCCATTGTTTTATTATTAGTTTGCCTATTAAACAGACAGAATCTATCCAAGATTAGCCCCCTGCCAGAGTTTCTGGGTCGAGTGATGATAAAGCACAAATACTTCCCTTTCCAAGACTCTCTGAACTCTCTGTAATATTTCTATGGCTGTCAATCTCCTATTCACTAAAATAAACTTGGCTAAACTAAGCTTCCCTTCTTCCCTTTGCTTTTTCAAGCCTTGGGGTATCTGAAATAGCCGTGTTTGTTGTGGCAGCACATGGTGACATCGTCTGCTGTGATAAATGGTCCCTTCCCCAAAATGGTCATTAGGCCTTCCGGGAACTTTCCTGTTGGTACCCTGATGAGGGAGAGTCCGGGATGGTCCGAGGGTCCTGGGCAGGCACTGCCTGGCCCCAGGCTGTCTCTTTCTCCTTAAAAGTGGAATGAGAACAGGTTTGAAGAGCCTGGGGGAGCCTGCGTGTCTTAGTCCACTCGTGCTGCTATTACAGAGCACCATAGACTGGGCAGCTTAAACAACAGAAATTCATTGCTCACAGTCCTGGAGGCTGGAAGTCCAAGATCAAGTTTCCAGCAGATTTGGTATCTGCTGGGAGCTCACTTCCTGGTTTGAGGGCTGTCCTCTCGCTGTGTCCTCACATGGTGAAAGGGGTGAGGGAGCTCTCCGGGGTCTCCTTTATAAGGGTACTGATCCCATTCATGAGGGCTCCACCCTCGTGACCCTATCACCTCCTGACGGCCTCACCTCCACATAGGACCACATTGGGGGTTAGGTTAACCGTGCAACACTGGGCAAGTTATTTTACTTCTCTGAGCTCCAGGCTTTGACCTTTATTTAGTTGAGATGAGAAATAAATAATATGTGAAAGGTGCTTGGCTCTGATCAGACTTTTAATAAATGATATAATTCGTTAGTATTAGCCTCCTTGCCCAGGCAGGGAAAGATGTCCGGGGGATGTAACATACAACATGGTGACAATAGTTAACAATGCTGTATTGTACATGTGAAAGTTGCTCAGAGAGCAGATCTTAAAAGTCTCCTCACAAGAGAAAAAATTTTGTAACTATATGAGGTGATGGATGTTAACTACCCTGTTTCACTGAAAATAAGACCTAGCCGGACCATCAGCTCTAATGCATCTTTTAGAGCAAAAATTAATGTAAGACCTGGTCTTATTTTAATATAAGGCCGGGTATAGCATAATATAATATAATATAATATAATATAATATAATATAATATAATATAATGTCGGGTCTTATATTAATTTTTGCTCCAAAAGACTCATTAGAGCTGATGATCTGGCTAGGTCTTATTTTCAGGGAAACACAGTAGATTAATTGTGGTGATTGTTTCATAATATATACATATATCAAATCATGCTGTATGCCTGAAACTAATATAACATGTCAATTATATCTCAATAAAAAAACACAATGGAAAAAAGTGAATGAGTTGTTGTTTTTTCAAAAAACTTACTGCCTCATCCTGATTCTTCTTATTGTGCTTCAGACCAAAAACAATTTTCCTAGTTTCTGGACTAGCATTTGGGGACCATGGATTAGAGGACCAAATAATGGCTTACAAGTTGTCAGGGGCGACACAAAATTTCAACCTTACGAGCCAAACTTGTTGATATATATCTCGCTTCTCTGTCAAACCATCTCCTGGTTAACTGACTCCCAGGACCAAGAGCGAGGCCATGTCCTTCTGCCCCACAACCAGCTCTCTCACTAATCAAAGCTCATCTCTCCACACTGGACCCTGTCTCCTTAGTGGAAATGCTTACCTTCTTGCTAAGGCTTTGCCACATCTTGGGTGGTTGGAAGACCACTTCTGTGCTCTTGTTGTGTTCAGCTCTGACAGGTGCTAACCCGATACTTCCAGCCAGATTCAAGGGAGCTTTCCAGTAGCGATAATTCAAAGGGATACACTTAGGAATAAACTATATCAGGGAGGCAGATGACTGGTCACTGAGAAACCCAATGACGTCTGTGGACCTCGATTTCCACATCTGTATGCTTGGGACCACATGTGCTCTAAGGAGTCTTCTGGCTCTGACGTTTTGGGGCCCAGCAATCCTAAAAGCTGATTACTGTAAAGGTTTTCTGAGTTTGGGTCTAAACTTCCTGGATGCTAAAACGAGGGGAGGAACATAGTATTGGGTTACAGCGTTTTGTGTTTTTTTCTGACAAAAGAATACACACAAAGATTTGCAAGAACCCCACATTTTCCTGGAATGAAGCTTCTGCCAAAACTTCCTCTGAATGTCCTTGTAAAAGAGAAACTGGGCTATGGAGTGGATTGTGGCTTCCACCACAGGGTCACTCAACACCCACAGATGCTATTCAAACAGATGATGCTTGTAGGGCATTTCCAAAAAGGCAGAGGTCATGGGGAACAGCGTAATTCAAGGAAGACATTTCTGCTGGTGGTGTCCCTGTGCTGTTAGGTAAGTACAGGCAGAACTAATGAAAACATTTCTTCACCTAAGCTCAGCACCATCGGAGCCCTCAGCGTGGCTTTGCTGCAAGGACCCAGTGTCTCTACGATGGTTTGTGGATGGCTGACATTTTATTTTCAGAAAACACACACACACGCATATATATATATATATATATATATATATATATATATATATATATGCATGTAGTTATGTATGTATACATGTTTTGTGATTAGAAAGATAGTATTAGTTTCCTTCCTGCGGGGCTTGTTGGAGCTGTTAGTGTTCTACAATTATTACACGTTTCCAAACCAAGGATATGGGTACAATATTTAACTTTAGAATGTATTCCTGCAGACATTATATGGAACTTGTGTTCTGAGAAACACACCTAGGTAAATGGCACTTAACATATCATGGTATATCTTATTAAAAGTGTCAGCCGGGAGGCCAGTTGGCTCAGTGGTTAGAGTGCAGTGCTCATAACACCAAGGTCGCCGGTTCAATTCCCACATGGGTCAGTAAGCTGCACCCTCTACAACTAGATTGAAAACAACAACTTGATATGGAGGTGATGGATCCCGGAAAAACACACTGTTCCCCAAGATTCCCCAATAAAAATGAAAAAAAAAGTGTCAGCCATTAAATATCTTTCAAGTGTATGATTTTTAACGGCTGCATACCAGTGTATGACTATTCTAAAGTCATAGAAGCAGAATCAGTGTGTGTGGGGGGGGAGCCTTTTTCAGATCTTTAATGCTTATTGCCAAATTGTCCTCCAAGGAGATTGTATTAATTTAGTATACAGTAGGATAAGAGCCTAAAAATTTATAGTTCTTACCAGCACTGGGTACCATTATTATTTTTTAAAATCTCAATGTGAAAGGTGAAAAATGCTATCTTGATTATTTTAAATGTTATTTTTTCTTTGCTTTGCTTACCAGATATGGTAGATAGAATAATGACCCCCAAAGATGTCCATGTGAATATGTTACCTTACATAGAAAAAAAGTGCTTTGCAGATGTGATTGAGGTTAGGATTTTGAGATGGGAAGACAACATTGGATTATTTGGACAAGACTAAGTATAATCACAAGGGTCCTTATAAGAGGGAGGCAGGAATTTCAGAGCCAGAGACTATAGTAGGAGATGTGATAACAGAAGCAGGAGGTTAGAGTGATGTGAGGAAGGGGCCACGAGCCAAGCAATGCAGGTGACTTCTAGAAGCTGGAAAAGGCAAGGCAGCAGATTCTTCTCTCAGAGCCTTTAGAAGGAAGCAGACCTGCCAACACTTTGATTTTAGCTCAATGAGATTGATTTTGGATTTCTCACCTCCAGACAACCAGAGGCTAAGTTGCATTGTTTAAAGCCACTAGGTTAGTTGTGGTAATTTTTTCAGCAGCAACAGGAAACTAATACACCGGATTATCCAAAATATATAAGAACTCCCATAAATCAAAAAGGAAAAGAAACACAAACCATTAGAAAACATGGGCAAAAGATGGGAAAGATCCTTCACTGTAGGATATGCAATTGGTCATTCGGCATATGAAAAGGTGATCAACCTCATTAGTTATTCAGGATATATATGCAAATTAAACCCACACTCACCAGAATGACTAAAGTTTAAAAATCTGATAATACCAAGTGCTGACAAGATGTAGAACCACAGGAGTTTTTGTCCATTTCTGGTAGGAGTAGGAACAGGTGCGATCACTCCGGAAACAGTCTGGCTTTATCCACTATCATTGAAAGCAGGTATACCTGACAAGCAGGAATTTTATTCCTGAGCATATGTTCACCAGAAATGTGTGCTCACCAAGAGGCATGTGCAGAATATTCATAACAACATTATCCATATGTGCCCCCAAACTGGAGGCAACCCAGCATTCCATCAACAGTAGAACAGATAAAAATAATTATGGTGTCTACTCACACAGCAGCATACTATGCAGCGAGGAAAACAGAGGAACTACGGCTAACGGAACAACATATAATTCTCACAAGCATGACGTGCAGCAAAAGAAAGCAGACACAAAAGAACACATACTTTAGATTCTATTGATAAAGTTTTGTTTTGTTTTGTTTTTTAAACAGGCACAACTAAGAGGTATTGAATGATAGAATCAGGGTAAGTGTTCGCTTTGGGGCGGAGGAAGAAAGTCATGCTTGAGAAGAGGCAGGAGGGGCATCTGGGGCTCTGACAACGTTCTATTTCCTGACCTGGGTGATGGATGTTGACCAAACAGTCCATTTATTTTTGTGCCCTTTTCTGTGTGTATATTATGCTTCACAGTAAAATGTTAAAAAAGAAAACCTTGATGGATTTTTAAAAATGTATCATTTATTTTAACACAGTTAATTCATGGCGGTTTCATTTTGCTCAATTCATTTTTTAGCCTAGTTTTTTAAAAATAAAATAATAGATTTTTCTAATCACTGTAACAAAAATATTTTCAGTCAAGTCTTTCTTTTGTGTTTTAGGAGGCCCCCTGCCACTCAGGAAGATCTATTGCACACAGGCTGCTTTGGGTTTGTCTATCATCGAAACTTTTTAGACGTGTTTATTTACACAAAGTAGCCCATGCTTAAAATTACTGATGTTCCTTCACAACCATCGGGAACATCAGCTCTTATTTGAGTGAACAGAAAAGAAGTTGATCACCACTCACTATTCTTGGAAGAGGTACTCTGTGGTATGCATACCATAGCCCATGCTGGCTATGATTAAAAGCATTGAAATTTCTGTAGTAAAACAACGTGATTATATCTTTGGTAATCCAGTACTTCCTAAAATTATTTGACCAGGTGTGGGGACAGAGTCCCAAAAAGCAGTTTCCAGGCACTCAGCCTCACATGGAAAGGTGCTGGCTCGGGTAGTAGATGGCCATCAGCTGTGACTAGTTGGCCATCAGCTGTAACCAGTTAGCCATTGGCCACTGATATAACTGCCGTGGCTAAGCTAGCAAGGACGGATTGCCGCTAGTAAGTGGGGTTGGTTGGTTGGCAGAGAAGCGGACGGCAGATTGAGAAGGAACCAGCCCTGCTAACGCCTTGATTTTGAACTTTGAGCCTCCTGAACTGTGAGATGATACATTTCTGTTGTTTAAGCCACGCAGTCTGTGGTACTGTGTCATGGCAGCCCTAGGAATCTAAGAGAGCATCCGTTCTGCTTTTTAGTTTTGATTCTACTTGCCCATCTCTCTGTACTGCTTGCAAAACCAGAACTAACATAGGATGGTGAGTTAGAACACGTGGGTACAGTCAGGACTGGCATCACTCAGGAGGTCTGCCAGCCACCCCCAGTGCTTTTAGCCCCACAATTAAGAAAAGGTCCCAAGCGATGCAATGGACCAGGACCCCCAGGACCTGGGCTGAGTCCTCAACCAACCACAGATGGCCTGTGTGTCTTCGACAAGTTGCTGACCCTCTCTGGGCTTTAGTTTCCTCCGCTTTAAAATAAGGCTGTTAAATGGTGGTTGCCAGGTGCTGGGAGGAGGGTAGAATGGAGTTATTATTTGACAGGTATAGAGTTTTAGTATCACAAGGCGGAAAAGAGCTCTGAGGATGGATGGTGGTGACGGCAGCACACTATTACAAATGTACTTAATACCTCTGAACTGTACACTTAAAAATAGTCAAGATGGTAATATATATATTTTTTATTTCATTGGGGAATATTGGGAAACAGTGTGTTTCTCCAGGGCCCATCAGTTGTCCCTCAATCTAGTTGTGGAGGGTGCAGCTCACTGGCCCATGTGGGAATCGAACTAGCAACCTTGCTGCTCAGAGCTCAAGCTCCAACCAACTGAGCCATCCAGCCGCCCCCTAAATTTCATGTTATATGTTTTTAACCCCAGTTTTTTAAATTGGGGGGAAAATAAGGCTGTCAGTCTGGGATCTTGTAATTGTTCTGTTTATGACATAGCATTTTAGGTCATGGAATAAAAATATCCTGCTGCCTCCCACTCTCTGCAAACTTGGGTGGCAAAGATGATTTCAGCTCTCCCAACTGTCAGAACTATGGATGGTTCTGTCTCATCTGCACGATCAGGGATGTTTTTTATCTGAGCCTCTGCTGGGTTTGCAGATGGTGATCTGTAAAAATCTGTCTATTGTAAGATTGTGTGTGTGTGTGTGTGTGTGTGTGTGTGTGTTGGGATTGCTTGTAGTAGCTGCTTACCTGATTTCACAAGGATGTCGTCAGGCCAGAGTTATTCAGGATGACTAAGTCCCAACAGATCTTGGCTAGATTTGACCCAGGGCTCTGAAAAACATGTATAAATTTTCCCTAGCTCTAAACCAAGAATAATGGAAACCATCAGACACTGAGCATCCGGTAAGTTCCAAAGATTTCAGGACTGAACGTTGGTTCTGTGGTTCCCTGCCTGGCATCTGGCTTCATTAGACCATAAAAAAACAGAGTTTATGGCCCCCTCTGTTTGGAACAATAACTTTTACAATATCCACAGTGGATGAATGGTTATCAGAAAAAGAAAGCCAACCCACTAACCTTCTCTGCATCCTTGCTATTTGTCATGGGTGGTGCCAGCCATAGGTGTTAGCTTTGTAATCTCAAACCCACCCTGTCAAGTAGGTGTTATGATTGCTACTTTCAGATTTAGCTCAGAGAGGCTTAGAGACTTTCCCAAGCTCACACACCCAGCAGAACCTGGTTCAAATCCAGGGTTTCTGATTCCTAGTCCAGCAGCTTTTTCTTTTCTTTTTTTCAGTGTTGCTTAGCCAATTTTGATGACAGTGCTACCTGTTAAAATTTTATGTCTTAGTTCAGTTAAACCCTGAGCTCCTATGTATCTGTGGGCTAATGCCTCTCACACAGGGGTGAGTCGCATACTGTTTTTGTGTCTGAGCTGCTGGACTCCATACTCTGTGAGAACAGGGACTGGATTCATCGTGTGTCGGGCTAGGGTTGGCATACATAAGTGCTTCATAAATATGGAGATGAGCAGCTGAGCTTGCAGCACAGTAGACTATGCTAGAATTTGGCTTCCTCGGACTGGTTCCTATTCTGCCTTCTGCAGGGACGTACCTTTAGCAGACATCTGAGGTGCCACCCCGACCCCACTTCCCTGGAGGACTTGCTTCCTTAGCTGCTGGGAGCGTTGTCATCAGACAACCTCAGTGGTCAGCCCTTTCGGGGTTTGTCTTCGCTGCAGAGAGCTGGAGGTGCATCCAGGGGGGAAGGTCTAACGGCCTGGTCAGCTCTGTCCAAAGGGAGATGACTGTGAAGGCCATGTGGCTCCTGTGTTCCCAATGGGGTCAGCAAGGCTGTCCTCGGGCCTCACCTCCTCCCTCTGCCCAGTCCCGTTTCCTTCCTTTCCCCTCTGCTGGTGAGGCTTCCTCTGACACTCCGTGACAAACATCCTGTCTGGAAACTCTCCTCAGAGTCCGCTTCCTGGGAGACCCAACCTGCACCAGCACTCACCTCCTCTTTCTTCCTCAGGACAGCCCTTCGAGACTGGAAGGGTGGCCCTGGAGGCACTTTTTCTCCAAACTATACAACTGCACAACCTTTGGCATGTCTCTGGCTTCTGGGCGTGCCACCATCTTGGGCATTCTCTCGGGTGCCTCTGAATTCACAGTCCTGAGGACTCATGAGGGTGGCTGGCTTTCTGGAGCAATCCTTGACCCTGGGACCTTCTCATGGACTACGGTGGCTGTCACTGGATGGTTTCCAATACAGAGGGAAACATTGCTCACTACCTCTACAGGAGCTAATTTAGTCAGAAATCCTAAGTAGGCCAGGCAGTGCATGGCTGCATTTCATCTTTTGCTTTCCAAGTCTCTTCTGCTCCCAGAGGGAAGTGAGCTTATCAGGCCTCTGTGCAAGACAGTGACTAAGGAAATGCAGTTGCTGAGGCTCTGAAAAGCTTGTGTCTGCCTGCCTTCGCAGGGTCTTTATGTTGAGGAGGATCTGAGATGATCCTCAGCAGCTGGGAGTTACTTTATTATTATTTAAACTAAAGTCTGAGGAGTGGAAGTTGGTTGATTCCTTCAAGGGTATCACAGCATCCACTCTGCCCTCCGACTGTGCATCCTGCTGAAAGGGAGTTCATTACTTAGGATTCTTTGGTTGCAAGTAACAGAAATAAACTTGACCTAGTTTCACAACAACAGAAGCCAGAAGGGGCATTTATTTTACGGTGTTTCACCAAACTTAAGGTCAGAAATGTTGCCAGGACCCAGAAAGGGATCAGATGCATGACCTGGGAATTCTGCCTCTGTGCATCAATGTGTGTGCAAACATGTGTGCGCATATATGCACGTGTATGTGTATGTGTGTATGTGTGTGTGCTTCCGCATGTGTGTGTACATGCATCTGTGTCTTTCCCCAGATCAAATGCTTCCTGGTGGCAAATAGCCAGTTGTCCATTCCAGGCTTTATTGTATAAGCATTTTAACCATATCAAGATACTAACTGAACTCTCTCTTGGACTCAGTCCTAAATTCCTGAGAGATACAATTTTATCGGTGGGTTTTAGTCAGATATTAACTTCTGATACAATTAGCATCGATACTGGGGAGGACCATGTAGTCCAAACCTGCTGCCAGGACCCGACCCTGTGGATGTGATCAACAGCCCCGAAAGTGGGCACTCCTTGGTGATCACATGGTGACTGGTCTTAGCAGGCAGCTCCCTTTGTTCTCTTATCTTGACAGTGACAGTCCCCTCAGCTGAAATCGTTAGGCCCCTGTGCTCCCTTGCCTTGCATGTGAGGCTACTGAGAGCCTGTGCTGACGGGAACGCCCCATGCCTGCGCTCACCTTGGTGCAGACCTTGGGGGGCACAGTCTTGCCTTCATGGATCCTACATCCCAGCGGAAGACTGACAAGCAGGGTGAAAATGCAACGCACTATGAAATGTGCTGGAGATCTCTGTGTTTCATAATAGAGGCAGCAGCTGTTGGATGATGTACCAGGTGTTTTATATATATTATTCTCAAACTTCCCAGCGAATTTGCCAGGACACATTCTTATACACCCATTTTACAGATCAGAAAGCTGATGCTCAACGAGGTTAATTAACTCCTCCAAAATCACATTTCTAGTATGTAGGGAAATTTAGGATTTGATTTCAAGTCTTGTTAGTTCTAAAGCCAGTAGTGTTCCCAGAATGATGTGTCACCTTCTAAATAACTAATAGATCACACAAGTGACACCTGAGTAATTCATAAACTGTATGATTCAGGAATGCCATGAGAGGCTATGTGATGCTAAACCATTCAATAAAACAGAAGCACTCAGTCATCGGCAGCCCAGACTCTAGTCTAGACTGATTGCAGTCATGGGATGGGAAGACTTCACTAAATTAATTCACTGTTCTCATCTTGTGCTTATTTATTGCTCTGACAATCACCCACATGCTTGTGTTGACTTCGTCTAGGCTTACGGGGCAAACCAAGAGTTATGTGGAGAAGGAGGACCTAGATACTTTGCTCTCAGGGTGTCCGACTGAGGCAGGGAAACAAGCCAGGCCTAGTGAGTGGTGGGTGTGCCTGCTGTGCAACAGGTGGGGGTAGTGGAAACAGCTGGATTTTAGTCCCAATACCTGGCTCCTCCCTCTAGTCCTGCCTCTTAACGATGCTGGGACTCAGGTAGAGTCACTCATTGTCCCTGGCCTCCACCTTCCACATCTCTAAAATGGTCTCATTCGATCTATCTTCACTCCCTGTCTGCATTGTAATAATAATGACTATTAGCATGTGATAATAAAAGTTACCATCTAATAAAAGCAGTTAAAACTTATGGCACTCACATTTATTTCCTCACAAACACAAGAGGCTGATCCTCTTATTAGCCCCATTTTACAGATGAGGCAACTAAGATCCCAAAGGGTGAAAGAGTGTGACCAAACCACATCAGCCTGGACCCAGACCCTAAGCAGAGGATTGGTCTACTGGCCGGGATAGTCTATCACTTGTAAAACTGTCATTATTGTCATGCAAAACCCTAATCCAGGAAGCCCAGGATGTGAACTATGCACAGTGGGTACTGGGGTAGGAGACAGATGCTCTGAACCCAAATCCCTCACCTTCCTCATCATCACCAAGGAAACAAGCTCCTTGGTTGTTTCGATACTGGGGAGGACCATGTAGTCCAAACCTGCTGCCAGGACCCGACCCTGTGGATGTGATCAACAGCCCCGAAAGTGGGCACTCCTTGGCGATCACATGGTGACTGGTCTTAGCAGGCAGCTCCCTTTGCTCTCTGACCTTGACAGTGTCAGTCCCCGCAGGGGGGGCCAACAGCCCTTGCTGTTGCCATGGAAACCATTGCACGTTCACCATGGAGACAGCCAACAGGAAGGCAGCTCTTCGAGTGGGAGGAGGTACCTGCAGAGGGAGAGGGGAGAATTTGCCTCTAGACACTCTTTT
Organism: Rhinolophus sinicus; assembly: GCF_057876585.1. Lineage (NCBI taxonomy): Eukaryota > Metazoa > Chordata > Mammalia > Chiroptera > Rhinolophidae > Rhinolophus > Rhinolophus sinicus. The sequence goes on along the minus strand of NC_142502.1, from coordinate 184,261,608 downwards.
GTTGCCCTAGAGGCAGCATCCAGGAGGAGCCCGGGCCTGGAAATTCCCACTCTGCTGAGGAATGCAGAGGCATTCCTGGAGCTGTGCAGAAACACAACGTCAAAACCAGGATGTCCCTGGAGAAACATAAGTTAGAAGAATTGTTTTCTGAATTTATTTCTAGCGCTGCCTTTCCTTTAGTCCACCATTGTCCAGATCAAAGGAAATGCCCAAATTTTCATGTCTCACTAATGCTGGAAATCTGCCAGGCCAGGTCCTCTCTTAGTTTACTTTTGCTTCCAACCTGCTGGGTGACTTTGGGTAACTCAATGACCTCTCCCAGGAGCTATCACATGGATCGGATGGGCTATCTTAGTGGCCCTTGGGCTGCCAGATCTTTAGACCAGTACAAGTTCTTTTCAAAAGCAGTGTCTAGGCGCCCATGGCCAACGGTGAGTGACACATCAGGGGCCTTCAGTGGCCAGCCTACGCCCTGGCTCTACACAGCAAAGACCTTTCCCTGTAGGGCAGAGCAGTCCCAGCAATTGAGGAAACAAGGGCGTGTAATCCTTTACCACTGTCCTCCCTGTCTATTTGTGACGTAAGGATCAAGCCACACCTGCGTTAACCAAAGTCCTAAGGTCCTGGTCAGGGACGCAGAGCCTGTAACTGCCCGGTTTTGTCCTCGTGCCAAAGCTGGTTGTGTGGGCCGGTCCCTGAGCCGCGTCCCAGCCACACCCCAGGCCCCCGCCCTCAGCTGTCTCGGAGCCCAGGGCGCAGAGCCTCTACTAGAAAGAGGCTTACTGGAGAGGCTTGTCTTCCTGTCGCGTCCCTCTGCCTCTCCCTATGGGGACAGCGTGGTAGAGGCACCAGGAGGATGTAGGAACACACTGGGAGCCAGGAAGCCTGAAGGAATCAGAACTCAGAGGGAAAAGCATTCGGAGTCAGAATGAGTAAGCAACATTGTCTCTAGGCCTTCATTTTTCTTTTCTGAAAAACAGCGGCAATCTGCTCCGACCCACAGCTGTGATAAAATAATACACGGACTCAGAATAACAACATTCACTCAGGAGGGGCTCCAGGTTTTGTGGGGCCCCGAAGCTTACTCAGTTTGGAGGGGCCTTTTTAAGAAGAAGAATCCAATTTTACAAATACAAAATTAAATATGAAAGGGAATATTTACTTAGGAGAAAGAAGGCATATCAAATTACGATTAGAAAGCCAACAAATATTACAAACATCACAAAATCCAGAAAAATAACTATGTAATTTATTAATTGACTTACGAGCGCCTATAATCCTTTTTCCAACATGTTTCTTTTTTGTTTGCTGTGTGCACTTTGATGGCTTCTTCTTATGACAATGATTTTGTAATAGCATTTTTCTTTCTTTTTTTTTTTAATTTTATTTTATTAGCATTTTTCTATAGAAAGATCACAAAGCCCATCCAGTCTAACCCCTCGCACGGTTGCTCAAAGTTTGTTTTTTATGATTGATAGTTTTGAGTAGATGTCAGTGAGAAACAAATTCTCTGCTTGCCGTTTTACATATCCATGGTTGGAAGAATTTTCCATGCACTTATTCTGACTTGCTTCTCCTCCAAACCCCATATTTAATATTTTTTACAGCCAGAATGCATTCATTTCACAATATTGCTCTTAGTCCTGCAATTTTCTGTCATGACTCTGGTGAGTCCACACAGCAGGTCCTAGGAAGACACCCAGAAGCCATTTCTCCACCAGCGTGTCTGGCAGTAATTTATGTATCTCTAACACTTATGCAGAATGGAGGTCCACATTCCATGTGTTAAAATAAATACTTGAAAGTTATCCACAAACTAACAAATTGTCAAACAAGTTATATTCCATCTTTCTACCTTGACAATCTTCAAGGCCGTGTTCAAATTTCAAATCCGCAGAAGCCTCGGCGTTCCATATTGGAATGTGTCATGTGGGCAGAGCTGCTGCTTCGCCTGGCTCACTGCCTGTCTCCTCCTCGGGAGAAGGCATCACATTTGTACCGCGAGGGGCTTGCGTGTGCATGTGGGCACCCCAGATTCCATGTCTAAGATCCACTGCTCCATTGCAAACAGCCACTTGGCCACCGCTCAGGCCTACGGTTGTGCACACCGGACTGCAGGTCAGCCTTTGGGAGGACATGTGGGCAGAGGCCCGTGTGAGCCCCGGGGGGCAGGGCTGACGTCACGGCAGGGAATCCCACATCCCACTTGTCCAGTCTTCTGATTAGCAAATACCGAAACAGGATTAGGGATGCTGAAGGTTTGTGGGGAGCAACATTTGTGAGAGATAAAGGGAGAGGAAGTGGGACTGGGCAGGGAAGGGCTTCAGACCACACTGCTGATCTCAAGCCTGTGAAAGTTTCCTTTTTCAAGGGAAGGAGCAGAACTGGGCGTGGAGAGCCTCACACTGCAATGTCGGTCTTGGAAAGTTTTGGTCAACCCCATAGGGAGTTCCAGGCAAAGACTGCCTGTGAGAGGGTGCGGGGACAGAGTCCCAGAGAACAGTTTCCAGGCTCTCGGCCTCACTTGGAAAGGTGCTGGCTCGGGTAGTAGATGGCCATCAGCTGTGACTAGTTGGCTATCAGCTGTAACCGGTTAGCCATTAGCCACTAATATAACTGCCGTGGCTACGCTAGTGGGTTGGTTGGCAGAGAAGCGGATGGTGGATTGTGGCTAGCAAGTGGGGTTAGCAAGCGTGGATGGTGCATTGCAGCTAGCAAGTGGGGTTTGTTGGCAGAGAAGCGGACGGCGGATTGTGCATCGTGTGGCTCCTGCTTCCTGTGTCTCCAACCCAGCTGCCAGAGAGACTATAGTGGTGTGACTCCCGTATCTATGGCTCCGTTGATGTTACTTTTTGGCCTCACCATATCCTGTGTTCTTAAGTGGGGAGTAGGACCAGAGACCCTGCATGACACATGGCACAGCGAGCAGGGAACGGTGCCGGCCAGAACTCTCTGAAGGGCAGTGGGGCAGTGCATATGAACACTCAGGCTTGCGAAGCCCGTGAGGAGTGGCGCTGGGAACAGGAAGTGCAATCTGCTTGGGAGAAACGTGACCCCTCGGTGAATTGGGGGTCCTCTGTAGCCTCTGGATGGCACACCACCCTGTTGGCCGTGATGGGCGTCACCTTCCTTTTGGTGGTCTGCTGCTACCATAGGCTCCTAAAGTTGCAGACATCTTACACCAAGGCCTCCACCCAATTGGACACCTGGCACAGCGAGCAGGATTCCAGCCAGGTAGGAATGGTGTCTGACTCTGGGCAGGAGGACAGGTGGCCCCCCAACAGTTTGTGGCACCCGGTAGCCACTGTTCTCGGGAGCTAGACCCTGGGGAGGGGTGGGAAGATGTGGACCATTCTCCAATCAGCATAGGAAAAGCCATGCAGCTGCTGGAGAGCTAGACCCCCATGGAGGGGTGGGAGGACGTGAATGGTTCTCCAGCCAGCATGGGCCGGAGAAAGCGAGGATCGTTGCGGCCATGTGGGCTGGGAGGTACTTGCTGAGGTGGCCCAGGTGTGGGACTTGTAGTCCCAGGAGGAAACGCTTGCTGAGTTCTCAGTGAAGGATGCAGGTGAGGTCAAGGTCGTCCCTCACCCCCAGGTTGGGGAGGACTTTGAGCCCTTGCCCTGCGGAGAGGACACACATTGTGAGGTCAACGCATAGCCCTGGTGAATGACTGTGGACTATGGGGAATTGCCTTCCATCCCTGATTTGATGGACTGCTTGACTGTTTGCTTGGGAATGTACCACCATGTAGTGGAACTGGCGGATGTTTGCTTTTGTGTCTTGCCTGGCCGCCAGGGAGATGGGGGTACAGGAAGACCCTTGTTGGGGTATTGGCGGATTGCAGCTAGTGGGTTGGTTGGTTGGCAGAGAAGCAGGTGGTGGATTGCAGCTAGCAAGTGGGGTTTGTTGGCAAAGAAGCGGACGGCGGATTGTGCATCGTGTGGCTCCTGCTTCCTGAGAAATAGTGGTGTGACTCCCCTACCTGTGGCTCTGTGGGTATTCCTTTTTGGCCTCACCATATACTGTGTTCTTGTGTGGTGAGCTGTGACCCCACATGACAGAGGGGTTGTGCCCTGGGCAGAGGTGGTTTCTAGTGTACTCAGTCACCTCCAGGCTGCCTGGGTGGAGCCTGTAGTGAGTCACCAAGGTCCTTCAGCTGGCAACCCTCAGCTCACTACCCTCCTTGCAGCCGACCAGCAAATTCTTTCTTGAAGGGAGCTGTGAGGAACACGCGTCCATGACTGCTTCAGTCCACCATAGCTAGACGGGCCATGATAAGCAGCAGTCCGTGTTGTTGGGCCCATAAGTGACCTCCACCTCTGCCACCATGGCCATCTGTGTACTCACTGCTATTTTGTCACTTGGTTGGTAGTGTCCCTTTCGAGATCCCTGTAGTTTGTTAATAATTATCATTAAAGCAAAGGTCTTCATGTGTATGCACATTTCCATATGTCTATGAATTTGCCTCTACTTGAGACTTCCTTGTCTGATGATTTGGTCTTCTAGGCTGGCCATGGTCTTTAACAATCCATCCCCAAGTGTTGCTGCAATGCAGCTATCCTCCAATTTCAGCTGGTATCCCCTACTAAGCCAGTCCAGCTGTAGATCAAGTTCAAGTTCTTCCTTCTTCTCCTCCTACACACACCCCCCCCCCCACACACACACACACACAGCGATACACTTACTGACTGCCCATCTCTGACACTGCTGTGTTCTGTTAACTGTCTCTACCACACTCTGCAAGTCAAGCCCTGTGGCTGCCACTCCGAGCTTTGGGACAGGGTCTCCCTACCATCAGTCCCAGCCTGCAGAGACTTATGATCACTGAGCCACTTAGTGATATTGCCCTGTCACTTAGGGTTAGCAGATAAAAACAGGATGCTCAGCTAAATTTGAATATCATAAAAACACCGAATACTTTTTAAGTATGTCTCAAATATTGCACTGGACATACTTCAACAGTGTTCCTTGAATATATTCTATGTGCTGGCCTGTATACATTATTCTGCACCCTTACTTTTCAAAAGCCTCCATCATTGCACTGCTTGGGTTTTCCCGTGACTGGAGCATTCTCCCAAGACACTACCAGGGAAATTGTAGTTGCTCAGTTGCCACATTGTTCCATAAAATACCTGGGGCATACTTATACTAAGAAAGTACTCATTGTTTATCTGAAACACAAATGTAACTGGATGTCCTGTGTTTATTTGCTCAATCTGGCAATCCTACTCTTAGTACCCCATGCCAGATGGCCTTGGTGACTGATGTATCCTCTGAGCCTTTCCATAGAACATAATCCTCAGGCAGGTCTCTGACCTCACGTAACACAGCCATTCCAGTGTGCGTACTTCCCTTGGCCTTTTAATTACCTTCTCTACCACCTGCTATGGCAGTTCAGCCATTTCAGCTTTGCTCAGTATAAAAACATGACTCCATGACTCCTTTGCTTGAGTCCCTTCCAAGACTTTGAAGGGCCCTTTTTGAGTGCGAGACCCTGAAATTTCAACTTCATTACCTTCATGGTAAATCCATCCCGGCATTAATTGTTATCATTTTCATTCTGGAAAGTTCCTGTAAATTGAGGTCCTTCTCATTCAGAGGGCCACTGAGGCTTCCTACCCCACGAGAGGGAAGCCAGAGGTGAAGGCAGGCAGCCAAGATGGCAATTCTTGGTTTTTGAGTTTTTAATGATCACCAGGGCAGAGATTTTTTTTAAATTATTTTTTTTTTTAAGAGAAAAGGCTTTGGGTTGCAAATATCTAGGCAGTTTGAGCTTCAAAATCCTAATCCTTGAAACATTTAGGGGATAAATTTTACATATGAAGGGTATGCTTGGAAACAGAAACATATCAGATTACTCAGCCATTTTTCCAACACCCCAGACTATTTATTGCTTAATGGTTCCACGGGCAGGAGTCAGGGGTGGAGCGGGTGTTGGTAGGGGAGGCAGAACATAGGAGAGAAGAGAAAGAAGTGAGAGGTTAGATATTGCCATGTGACCCCCCGAAAAGGATCCTGGGCCAAGCCCCCAGGGGAAAGGGCATAACAGAAATTCCACGTCCATTTGGGAATTTGGCGCTAAAGAGGACTTTGGCCTTGCTTCCAGAGTGGAGCCCTGAAGTAGCAAGTCTCAGAATTTCCCCACAGGCCCAACAGAGACAGGTGGAATAGAGAAGGCTGCAGGCTGGCAGGACTGCGACAGACCCCAGGGGTGACACCGCCACCACCGCCATCACCACCATCACAATGTGGGTGACAGCCAGATGTTTCTGTACGCCCTAGAGGCTTGAAAGAGAAAAAGACAAAACAGATCTCATAGGTGGGACAGGTACTTGTGAATTTGATACAATGACAGACCAGATGAGAACAAGGATGCCTTGGGACACGTCACTGTGGAAGTGCTGAGAAAATAACTGTACCCTGGGCACCCTGGGAGTCACGTGGGTGTACTTCCTCCCCTGCCCAGTGTTTCTGGACTTAGATTGTGCTGGGACCCAGAATTAGCCGAAGAAATCATGAACTGACTGAGAGGAAGTACCTGCCACATATCAGAAAGGAGATTCCACATAAAAATTAAATTATAGCAAAACGAAGTTTTACTTTTTCCCCGTGTGAATTGGCAATGTGAGGTTTCCTATCCACCGTGCAGGATTACATAAGGCCATCGTGTAAGTCCCCTAGTATGGCTTTTGCCACGTGACACGGGCACAGCAGATCACAGCTGGATGTTTTCCGTTTCCTACCAGCTCTGCTCCACACTCTTCACCAGCTCTCAGCTGTGGGAAGCTGACCTCACCACTGCATACACTGGGTGTAGTGGCCCTCTGGCTTCCCGCTGGGTTTGGCCAGTGGGAGGCACCGACAGGAAATGGGAGGGGGTGAGAGGAAAGAGGATAGGGTATTCATTCCTTGGGTTTGGCAACTGGCTCCTGCTCGGTGGCCCTCTTCTGCAGATGCAGCTCTCACCGGAATTCCAGTAACTGCTCCCTCTCTGCCCCTCCAGGCCTATGGGTGGCAGGGGCTTTCCTGCTCTTGCTGGCCCCAGGATGCTTCATTATCCCATTCCAATTTCCCTTAACGCTGTGCACACCTTTGTAAACAGTCCCTTCGTTTATACTCCCATGAATCACCTCTTTAAACAGAGTTCCGTCTGTTTCCTGCTGTTATTGGTATGACTTTTAGTTTGAGAACCATCTCTGATTTCCTGTGCAATCCTGTGGAGTCAGCGATACTCTCTGAGCCTCAGTTTCTTCATCTGGTGAGGGAGCATATAATACCCCAGCCTTTCCTATTTCAGAAGGACATTGTGAGAATTACTCTGGGAGAAAAGTATGACAGTAAGTCTATTATTAGAAATATTAAAAGTAATAATAGTAATTAAGGTTGTTCCCGCCCATAGATTACCTCTGATCCTTCTCTTGTCTCTCCAGCACCGTAGCCGTGACTCAGTCTCTGGTCCGGACAAAACCACTGCCCTTTGCTGCAAAGCCCTGGGCTGCCGAAGGATGAATCCTTGTGACCAGATAGAGCACTCAATTCTCAGTGCTGTGACACCACATTTGGACAAATGACCACAGTGGGCCCAAGGCGGGATTGCAGACCCTTGGAGCTTTGTCTCCAGATCAGACCCAGGGCTGCCTTTGCAGCCTCTGGGCTGTGTGTGCTGAGAGTGGAGACCATGGGCCTGGCTGAAACCCGTGAGCACCAAGGCTCCTCCCATGGAGGCTGGGTGGGACCTGACTCAGTGAGAGCTGGTCGGGACTCAGGCTGCTCCAAGCCCTGGCAGAAAGAAAACTGCTAGTGGAATACGCACAGCCAGGTGGGGGAGGGCATTACCCTAGAGCTGAGAGTGAGGACAGCGGCCCTCCTGGGGACAGATTTAATTTGTGCCCATTTCAAAACCAAAGCACGCCCTTCCAGGGCCTTTCCTGCCCTCTTTCCAGCCTCTCAATCCGTCAGGTGTTTCCATTGTCCCTTCTTCCCAGCCCATCCTCTCCACCTGGCTTGACAGGGAGAGACACTGGGATTAGCAAGTTTTATCAGTGGCCTCCAAGTGATCAAGAAATCTATGCCCTGAGTTGTTTAAAATCAGAAGTCAAGACCCTTGCAGCTACAGAAAGATTCCTCATGAGTCCATTTAGGATTGTGCTCTGTTACTTTAAGCACAAACCTGCCCATAGTGGATTCTTCTAACAGGTTTATTTTCTTCTTTCTTCCTGCTTCTACTTGTAAAGAGGTCTAGAGGCGACAGCCCCGATGGTTACGGAAGCTCAGGATGGTGTGGCTTTTGCGCTCACCAAGTTTGATGTACTGATGGGGGCTCACCTGTGGACAGCCACCCCATTGGCATCTGAGTCAGAAGGAAGAGAGCAGGGCCACGGCTGAGGGGCTAAGAGAAGATGCCACTCAGGGCTGTTTCCTTTCAAAAGCTGACCCCAAAGTCTCATCCAGGGGTGGTGAGGCGAGACTTAGAAAGTTGGGTGGGATCTGGAGAGCAGAAGAAGGGAGAGAAACATAGTTGGCACAACAGTGTCACAATGCTGGGGAAAGGCAGGGGCTTCAGCAACCATGGCTATTACTGTGGCAGTCGCCGGACCTTCTTAGGGCCCTGTCTCTGCTGAGAGACTCCTCCCTGAGCGTCCCTATCCCATCTGGCTCTATTTGATGGGAAACAATGTCTGTGGCCCACTCCCTGGGCCTTCTCCTCAGGGTTCCTGCCACTGGCTCAAGCTATGGGAGCAGGAGTGTGAGACAGAGGCCTTCCGGCAGCTTCCAGATTTAAACCAACCCCACAGACATGAGACAGAGTTGCTTATAGAGAATCGTATTATAGCCAAGTGGCAGGGTATATATTTATCTGTGCCTGAGAGCCTCATCTCCTTTTTAAAGAAAAAGCCTCACATTTGGCCAAAGCGCAAAGTGGAAAAAATGTATTGTTGAACAAATATTCAGGATGGTTGTTCAGAATGTTTGAAATGATGAACTGCGTGGAAAAAAAAAATGCCTGTGGCAAACTGTCAGCAGGCTATATTTGGGGGTCCAAAGCCAGGGTACTTGCCAACTGAGTTCACACAGCCCTAGTGTTTTTCCATGTCTATTTATAACTATCCACACATTCACACACAAAAAATGCAGTGGACATTCGACTTAGTTTCTAAATGACTAAAATGTTCTAGATGTATCAGGTTACAACACGTGACAGCCTTTAATTCAGCCTGCGATTAGCCTTACTTACTGGAGAAGGGATTAATCAATGAGCAGAAAACAACGTAATAGGATCCTTTGGGAATTTGAAAGTATGAAACCAACTCTTCTTTTATTTCCTTTTTAAAAATGTAATTTACTTCAACAAAATTTTATTGAGCACCACCTAGGTGAACAGTTAACTTGAGACCTAAATATGAGGAAAATGCAATTTCTGATCCCAAGGAGTTTTCTGGGGAGGTACAGCTACTGGAATAAAATACATGAAAATGATGATTGGTGCCTTAACAGAACTGCTGACAAATGTATTTGGCACACAGAAGAGGGAGTGAATGTAATGAGCATTTGATTGTCTCCCAACATTCATTCTGTTCCCTCGGGAGACGCGTGGTTCCAAGGAAGTAGATTCTCCCTCCCAGCTTCAGATGTTGAACACATGACCTGGCTTGACCAATCAGTGCACTCCATCCCCTTGGGTACAGGGGTTGGCTTGGGGGTGACCCTGCACTTAAAGCTGGGCTAATCAGAGTGCAGATCAAACTTCTGGCCGGAAATGCTGAAACAAAGACTCTCCTGTTTTTGTTGGATGTGAAGGAAGAAGCCCCAGCAGCTGCTGAAAGCTATTTTATACCCATGAGGAATCAGCCATCAGGTGAGGTTGATGGAAGAAGGTGAATGAAGAGACAAAAATAAACTAGTCCCTAAATCACCAGAATATTCCTTACCTAACACCATTTAGAAGCAAGATTTGAGAATTAATTCTGACCTAGCAATATGTCATAAATAAACTATTCATAGAATGATTTCCATTATGTTTAGTAGTTTTAGCTCACTGAACAGGAAGGTCACGTGGTTTTGCTCTCCAGTGGCATGAAACAAAATTCCGGGGTACTGTCAATCATCCACAAGGGTCTCTGCATGATGATGAGAGCTGGCCTCTTTTCCTTTCTCAGGCAGAATTTCAACAGCGTGCTTCTTGGGCTTTCTTCTCCATCGTTTGGAGCCACCACCTTGGCCATGTTTGTGAACAACGTGTTAAGGGCCATCCATGAAGAGGAAGTGGTCCCAGAGTTCAGATAAAATCCTGCGTTATATGGGCTGTATGAACCCAATTTGACCGCTTGACATTTCGAGTCTAAAGATTCTTTCAATTTCTCAGACTCTGGCAGGAGTAAGAGAAAATCTTGGATGTTTATAAAATCCAATGACCTCTTTAATCCGTTCCACTTAAAGGCATACATTTCTGGACCCCAGTTTTCCAAGGCGGTCCAGAATGGATGTGTGCCATCAGCTCCCCCTGCAGGTCTGAGACCTATTTGCCAAGGAATTCCTGGGGGGTCCACTGTGAAAATGGAGTCTGGAGAGACTCTAAATAGTGTCTCACAGATGGAATCCCTCAGCTGCTTAGAATTGACCCACCTTTCTGCTGAGAGTTGCGCTTTCGGAGGAAGCATCTGGGTCTGAGCCTGTAAGTACATAAATGTGCCACAGGAATGCGAAGAGGCAACTAGGAGTCCAGGGCCCAGTTAGTGCATTCCTTGCACAAAATGCATTTTTAAATATCCTATTATCTCTTTCCTTGTAAGCACCATGGTCCTGTTGTAGATTCATCACAGATAAAATGCCTCTGTGAGATCCATGTGCTAAGAAATGACACGTATGCTTGTGGTCCTATTAAGTTCACAAGCTGTTTCTCAAGACATTTCGGATTGTCCCAAATTGTGTATGTCAGTTGGCTGATTCACTCATTCGTTCAATAAATACTGTGATAGGCATTGTGGTATGTGGTTAATATGTGATAGATCTTGTTTTAGGCACCTGGATAAAGCAAAGCCCAAGACAGACTCAGGTCCTACGCTGATGGAGCTTAAGTACTAGTGTGGAAGACACACAATAAACAAATGTATACTATGATTTCATGTGAGATAGTGCTATAAAGAAAAATAAAACAGGACAAAATCTTGGAATGACTGGTGGGGTATTCTCTTTTCTAGAGAGTGGTCAAGGTTGGTTCAATCAGAACCTGGATAAAGTGAGACAACAATCCATGCCAAGATGTGGGTAAAGAGCATTTTAAGAGCGAAAACAGCAAGTGCAAATGTCCTGGGGCAGCAATGAGCTTGGTGTGTTCTGGAACAGCAGGGGTGGGGGGGTGGGGAGGGCCCTCTGTGACTAGAATAGCGTAAAGGAGACAGTAATAGGAGAAACAGGCAGGGTCCGTTATGTAGGATCTTATAGAACAGGGGTGTCCAAACTTTTTTCAACTTTTTTACCAAGGGTCATATTCGGTAAAATACACAAATAGCCAGGCCACTCACTCGAGGTGAAGTACGTATTGCCTCACCTGGTTTATTTAAGTAAACTAAACATATTTTTGGAATTTGCTGTGGGCCAATAAAAAATGGATTGCAGGCCGCAGTTGGCCCACGGGCCGCAGTTTGGACACCCCTGTTATAGAACATGGCAAGGAGTTTGGATTTTTTATGAGATGAGCAGCCATTTGAGTAGTGGAGTGATGTGATCTGTTTTGTGGTTTTAAAACTTCCCTCTGGCTACTGTGTGGGGAAAGGACTCAAGGAGAACCAGTGTGGAGACAGAGAATCTAGTCAGACAGAAGCCCAAGTGGCTTGGTGATAGTCATCCAAGTGGTAAGACATAGACAAATTCTGGATATATTTTCAGAGTAGAGCCATAGAACTTGCTGGTGAATTGAATGGGGAAAGGGAGAGAAAGAAAGAAATCAAGCATGACTGTTGGGTTTTTGGTCTGGGCAACTGGGCAAGTAACTGAGATTGGGTAGACGGGGGGCAGGACAAGTCCAAGTGGGTGGGTGGGATCAGGGGTTGTGATTGGACAAGTTGAGTTGAAGAAACTTATTAGTCATCCATCTGGAGACGTCAAGCAGGCAGCTGGGTATGAGAGTCGGGAACATACACTTGATGTAGGACGAGCTCGGGGGAACTATTTATAGGAACAGGAGCTCCGTTCTGTAAGATGCTGTGACAGCGGGTTGAGAGCCTGCTCTTCTCCTGGTCTCGCCTTTCTCCTTTGTGAAATGATGGGGATGGCTGGTGACTAAGGGTCCTTTCAGGCAGGGAGGTGTGATGTAGAACATGAGCATTTAAATTCATGGAGCAACGGCAGTGCCCTGGACTTTGCAGTGGGACATAAAACCCCAAAGAGGTATAAGACCCAGAGAAGACTGGCTGCTTATTTTAGGAATTGGATTGGAAATGAGTCTTTGCAAAGGAACCATAGCTGCTGCTTGTTCTAAAAGTGGGGGAGTTGGGGAAGGAAACACTTCAGCAGCAGCAGATGAATTTGCCCACAGCAAAGCAACACAAGAGTCGGTGCAAACAGGATCTGTGGGGGGGGGGGGGGACGGGAGGGGGAGAGCAAGGTGACCCTGCTGTCAGTGCCCTGGTCCCCTTGTGACTTTGACCAACCGATAGCTATGGGCACCTGTGTCTGCTGGGAGTGATGCAATTTAAGAACAAAAATGTCCATAGAGGACTTTTTTTTTTTTTTATACAATCCTAAATCGCCTAAATTTTCAGTTTACTCATGTATTTGGGCTCTCAGCTTTCTGCAGTAGTCTTCAGTGGAAAGAGACAACACCTGTTTGTATTTTGTCTTACAACTTTACAAAGTGCTTTCATTATCTCTTACCACCTCCTTTGATCAGCAAAACAGCCACATGGGAAAGCAGGGTTATTATCTATTCCTGTTTTAGAGACGAAGAAACTGAGGCTGGGAGAGGGTAACTTATTCAAGATCACAGAGACAATACATGGATATACTACTTATTTTTGAATCCAGGTTTTATGAATCTTTAATTCTTTCCTCTTTTTTTGATATATGAATTCATGATTCAGATGCATGTAAGGGTCACTGCAGATCCCATCTTCTTTATCAAATAATTTTTATGGCCCAAAGCTACAAAGGGGAGATTTTTAAGAAGCTTTTTTTTTTTTTTTTTTTTTTTTTCAGTAAATACGTTTTCCTCTATTGAATAAACGTTCCAAACTGACAGGCTTGAGAAAGATTACTTGGCCAAATTCTTGGACACTGCTATGGCACAGCTGATTATTTGGTGCTTTCCTTTTTAGTTGGGAAAATAATTTTAAATGACCTTGGTTGCATATTTGAAAGCTGCTCAGAGAGTGGATCTTAAACCTTCTCATCACAAGAAAAAACAATTGTAACTGTGTGGTGATGGGTGTTAACTAGACTTATTGTGGTGGTCATTTCGCAACATATACAAATAGCGAGTCATTATGTTGTACACCTGAAACTAAGATGATGCCACATTTCAATTATACCTCGATTAAAAACGACCTTGGTTTAGTTTTTTGTTTTGCTTTAAGTCTTCATTGTACTGTTAAAAGTAATGAGACCTGTGACACACTTCTGAGACAGTTTCATTTGAAGGACTTCAAATACATAGGATCATTAGGCGGTGTAGCTAACAAGTTTAAAAGTATTGGGTTTTCTCTTCTACACTTACATTCGTCCCAGAGAACCAGGAAGAAGCTGCGTTGCCTTTGGAAATTAGCCTCAGAAGTCGTGGTCATCACTTTGCACATTCCATTGGTTACAAGGAGGTCACAAGCCTGCCTAGAGTCAAGGGTAGGGGACATAGACGCTATCTCTTGACGGAAGGGTGGCAAGATCACATTGTAGGAGAACAAGGTGGAAGATATTGTCTGCCCTTTCTTTGGAAAATATTATCTGCCCTTCTAGTGGAGGTGGGAGGGGTCTCTACCTTGGCCTCCTTATCTCAGTGCCAGGCATAATGACTGCTCCTTGTGTCTCCTATTCCTATGTATGTTCTTTAGCGTTTACTTCTTTTTAGCCACGCCTTTGTTACTCCAATCTCCTGTTGCAGTTTATAATTCTTTATAATAAAAAAACTTTACCTGTTCAAATTACTATGTGGTTCCTCGTACAATTGTCCAACAAATATTCAATCACTTTCCCTTGATCTCTATGGCAAGCCAACGACCCAATTAAAAATGAGCAAAAGACCTGAACAGACACCTCACCAAAGAAGATATACAAACAGCACATAAGCTTATTAAAAGAACCTCCGCATGACATGTCATCATGGATATGCAAATGAAAACAACAATGAGATACCACTATATGCCTATTAGAACAGCCAAAACCCAGAACACTGACATTAAACTGGTAAGAATGTCAAGAGGAACTCTTGCTCATTGCTGGTGGGAATGCAAAATGGAGCAACCACTGTGGAAGACAATTTGGCAGTTTCTTACAAAGCTAAATATAGGCTCATCAGTGGTGTTTCTTGGTGTTTATCCAAAGGAGTTGAAAACTTGTGTCCGCATGAAAACCTGTACAGCGGTTTTGTTAATAACTTGGAAGAAACCAAGACGTCCTTCAGTAGGTGATGGATAAACAAACTGTAGTCCATCCAGACAATTGACTATTATTCAGCAACAAAAAGAAACAAGCTATCCAGCCACAGAAAGACAGGGAGAATCTTAAATGCAATAGAAGCTTAGTGTTTATTTTGCTACATCTGCCAATCTGAAAAGGCTGCATACTGTATAATTTCAACTATATGTCATTCTGGAAAAGGCAAAACTATGGAGACAATAAAAAGATCAGTGGTTGCTGTAGGGGAGGTTGGGAGGTGATTAGGGAAGGGGGTGAATAGATGGAGCATAGGGGAGTTTTAGGATGGTGAAACTATTCTGTATGATACTGTAATGGTGGGTACAAGACATTATGCATTTGTCAAAACTCACAGAAATGTATACCCCGAGGAGTGAATTCTGATGTAAACTTTGGACTTAATGATGTATCAGTATTGATTCATCAATTGTAACAGATACACCAGAAATTGCTAATAGGAGAAACTCTGCAGGAGGGGGCGGATATGGGAACTTTGTACTTTCTGTGTCATTTTTCTGTAAACCTAAAACTGCTCAAAAAAAAAATAAAGTGTGTTTTGAAGAAGTATTGAAGTTAAAATGAAAGTTCATCAAACATTGATTTTAGAATATTAGGCTCCCTGCTCCCCAACCCCCATTCTGCCTAGGGTATTTGATTATTTCTTTTCATATTTACAGAAAATAATGCACACTTCACATTTTATCGGAAATGTTTTACTGTTCTATACAGAGGTATTTACTTTTCACTTCATCATATTCTACCCATCTATTTAAAATGTTGATGTAAAGAATGCTATCAGTGTCTTCACTGGGTAACTCATGGTTTTCTGTAGGGCATGTCACATCATCTCCATGGGAAAGGGAGAACTGAGGGGGAAATTAAATTCTCCATTTTGGATCTGACCACTGTGTATAGAGGTTATAGCTGTTTCTAAAATAAGGTCTTGATACCACTTCCAGATGGGAGCTTCATAAACCTATGCCGAGTGAGCTGTTTTCCATGCGACAACTCATCCTGCTGGCGTCACCCTTCCTACACACTGAGCTACTGACGAGACCACGGGTCTGGTGCTGACGTCAGGTGGATATGAAAATCCTTGCAGCGGATTGCTTATTCCGAGTCCCAAATTAGAAACACGAGCTGGCTCACACAAGAGGTTCCAACTCACTTGACAGACACGTCCTCAAGGCTCCTGGTGATCACTTGTTCCAAAAAACCTAAGTGCTTTTTTATTGTCCAAGCAGTTAGAGAAACAAAGGACAAAACTCAAGCTGAATATTTCCTAAGGCAGGGTGGAAAGAACAAAGTATACAAGAGGACAAGAATTTCCACTGCTGAAAAATAGGTGGAGAATCCTGGTCAAGAAGCCACATTTTTAGCAAAGTGGGCTGTGCCGTTTCATGTTTTAAATGAGATGTCAAGAAGGATATGAACTTTGCAGCATGCACTGTGCATACCAACCCCTCCTCGGGTTTCATTTCATTTTTTTCTACCCTTATGTGCCCTTTGCCCCAATTTCCTTAACTCTTTTTTTAATTACTCTGCTGCATATTTTCCTAAGATGTTGGAAATACTATGTGATACAGCGTGAAGTGTAAGTAAAAATGCCATATTTCAAAGCATTAATAATGGATAACTTTCTAGATTTGCTGTGACAGATTGTTGTAGGTCAGTCTGCGGAAAATGTCTCAAATCAAATTCTCGAGTTGAATATAAAAATAAATATTCCAGATTTCTGAAATCAAGGTCTAAATAGTAACCCTAGAATATATGTGTATGTGTGTGTGTGTATACGTAGCTCTCATGAGACATATACAAACTTCCACTACAGTTCCAGGGGTTTCCTGCCCAGCTGAGTGTTATTAGTGAATTGTAAAACGAAACGCAGAAACCAGCCCTCCTGCTTAGTCAGATTGCTTCTTTCACCTGCTCTCAAGACACCAGTATTCATACCCACACATACTGGTCAAGGGAAGAAAGAATTGATCGGTGGTAGGAGAAACGGAACTAGGTGGTATGGTGGTCACAATCTGATAGTTAATACTTGCCACAACTTCTGAAGAGTGGTCCAAACATGAAGACGTTTCCTTGTGGCCACACCATGAGCCCAAAGAATGCTAGATCTCAAACTAGATCCTCAAACTACGCAGCCTGGTGTGGGGTCACCTTTGTTTTTTGTTTGTTTTAAATTTTTTATTGGGGAATATTGGGGAACAGTGTGTTTCTCCAGAGCCCATCAGTTCCAAGTCGTTGTCCTTCAATCTAGTTGTGGAGGGCGCAGCTCAGCTCCAAGTTCAGTTGACATTTTCAATCTTTAGTTGCAGGGGTCCCATGTGGGAATTGAATTGGCAGCCTTGTTGAGAGCTCACGCTCTAACCAACTGAGCCATCCGGCTGCCCCGGGGTCACCTTTGTTTTTAACGGGTACCTGGGACTGTGAATCATACTGTCTTGGGTCCAAATCCTGGCTCTCGTATTGACTAGGTGTGTAGTCCCAGGCAGGCAGGTCACTTGGCTTCTTAAGCCTCAGCTTTCTCATTTCTAAAATGAGGATAATGATACCTACCTGACAAGATGATGTGAAGATTCAACTATTTATGTCTCTTACTCCAGTAACTAGCACCAGACGAGGGCTCAAAAGGAGTTATCACGAGTAGATAGTAACTATAATTGCTCAAACGTAGCACAATTTCTAGAAGCAGGTGTAGGTGTTGATGTAAATTGCTACAGTTCACCACCCAAACTCGATGTAACGTTTACCTACCACCCGGTTTTCTTTTTGCACCAAATTAAACTCAGCATTGCAACTGAGAAAGATGATTTTTTAAAAGGATTGTAAACATAGTTTCAAAGTTAAATATAAAATGAGTCTGTCTACAGACAACGGCTTTGGCCCCTGAGGACATTTTCTACTGAAGCTCTTATCAGAGAATCTGAGAAAATTTCGCTAAGTACTGGACAAGACGTTCAGCTCCTTCAGAAGCTGACAAGTACTAAGCAATAGATTGCCTGGTTATAAATAGCAAGTCAGTGTCATGATCTTTTCTTGCCAGATTATAGGATTGAATAAGTAGCCACATGCGACATGGAAACAGATTTTTAAAAGGTTTTTAACAAAGCAACATTTCAATATTTAAGTCGAATTTTCCCACCATGAACATAAATGTTTATTTATCCTAATATTACCCCAAAGTCAACTAGAGGTTGTTTAAGAACTAGCCGAATGTAAAAATATTTTACAAAATGGGAAATTAGTTCCGTGCACAGACTGACGGAGCCTGTCTTCCAGTGTCTCTCTCCTCTCGTACTTGTACGGTGTGGGGTCAACTCCTTGGTCTTCATCCCTTGCTTGGCTGGGGCAGAATCCAGGTGCAAATCCTGTGATTTAGGAAGAGTATTTGAAGGTTCATTTATTTAGGTCCTCTTTGATTTTTTCATTAGCATTTTGTAATTTTCAGCACCTATATCCAGTATGTGTGTTAAGTGCATATCTGAGTATTTCATTTTTCTTTGGAGTAAATTGTAAACGGTACCATAAAGATTTTTTTTTTAAAGAAATTGAGTTATTAACGACAATGAATTAAATGTACGATGGGTTTTGGCAATGGCGGACACTGGTGTCACCACTAATGAAGGCAGTACAGAGAATGTCCGTCACCCGTTTTCAGCTCGCCTCAGACCTCTTTCCAGTCAATGACAAGCCCAGGTTCTCACACTTACCCGACAACATTGTCTCATTTTTGTCCAGGGCCAAAGTTTAATACATGAAAGTTGACATCATCTTAGTACAGATTATCCCATGTAACGGTGATGAACTGTACCAACTTATATTGGCAGAATGAGATATTGCTCTCAGTGATAGTATGTGTGGCCTTGTTAAAAAATGTGCATTACTTCATGAAATTTTAAAAACATTTTCTTGTACGAGTATAATCAGAGTGATCAAATTTTTTCTACTTTGAACTTTTATGACTTTGAAGGTTCATTATTCTTGATAGAAAATTTTATTTTGAATGTTTCAACTATGCATGTAAAGATAGATGGATAGAAATAAAACTAGGAAGAAATATGGATGCTTCTTTCCTTGTCTCTGCATTTTCCAAATTTTCTGCTACCACCATCTATTGTTCTATATATGTTCTATATAACTAGAATAAAGCAGTAACATTAGTGTAAAAAATGTGGTTTTTATAATTATGTTAAATCCCTTTATATTGACTTGGATTGAAGAGTCAGAGATAT
The DNA here is from genome assembly GCF_057876585.1 of Rhinolophus sinicus. Taxonomy (NCBI): domain Eukaryota; kingdom Metazoa; phylum Chordata; class Mammalia; order Chiroptera; family Rhinolophidae; genus Rhinolophus; species Rhinolophus sinicus. Next base: position 184,242,739 of record NC_142502.1, on the reverse strand, counting down.
GCTTTCATTTCAGAGGCCCCATGGTCTTCGAGCCGGCGGCACTTGTCTGGTCCTGTTTCCTCTCACACTAACACTTAGTGGTCCCTTTGTGCTCTTTATATGGGCTGTGACACACTCCTGGGAAAATATAAAAGATATCATTCTAGATACGAGAAATTACTAACCAGTTTGTTTTACTCAGGAATAGACAAAGTTCTGTTTCTCAAATTTTAATTTACACTCTGTCTTATAATACACAGTGATCATGTAATTTCTTTTGCCCTTTTTTGGGGAACAAATTCATAGATATTTAAACAAACAATGTCAGTTTAGTGGAATCATCACATAACCTGTGTTGTGACAGACTTGCCCGGCCATGAATATTCACAACTCACTCAGTAATGCTGTTAGTCAATCACTCGTCAGTTAAACAGCAAGCTAGTTGTTGAGTTTATATTTCATTTACATGCATTCCATATTTGTCAATAGTATAACATTAACTGCTAAAATACTTTATTGATAACTGTGCTGCCAGATAATCAGCTTAACTACATTAGTGGCTAACCTCTGATTAGAAACATTGTAATTAATCTTTGACAATGAAACATTTCTTGATTAAATATTTTAAATAATGAATTATAATTGGCAAAGCATAGTTACAGTGTATTAACCTTTTCAGGGCCGTGCTATATAATACAAGTTTATAGCAGCATCGCTTCACAGAGCTTTCTGTGTGGCAGAAATGCCCTCTGTACTGTCCAGTGTGGGAACTACCGGCCACAGGTGGCTATTGAGCACTTGAAACATGATACTGTGACTCGGGAACTGAATTTTACAATTTACTTGATTTTAAACTAAGTACAATTTAGATTTAAATAGCCACATATGGCTAGTGGCTGCTATTTTACATGGGGAAGGTTTATAGAGTAAGGTTTAAAATCAAAATAAAAATCTATGCCTACTGCATGCGAAGTTTTTTGTCTGGTGTGCATAGGAAACTCATCTGGCTTTAACTCACATGTATTTAGTAACTTCTTATTAGCCTAAGACAGCCTGAGCATGATAACTAGGATGAGTAGTCATGTGTTTTGGTGTCAGACATTCATTTCCTTGTAATTATAGATGCTTCTCGACTCGGGATGGAGTTACATCCTGATAAACCTGTTATAAGTTGAAAATATCCTAAGTCAAAAATGCATTTAAATACACCGAACCGACCAATCATCATGGCTCAACCGTGCCCGTTTCTACTGAACGCGTATCACTTTTGCACCATCATAAAGTCAAAAAATTATAAGTCAAACCATCATAAGGGGGGGGGGTGCCATGTGTATTTTTAAAAATTGGAGTATGACTTCTCCTTAATTATTGAGAAAGGGACACTTTCCTTTTCAGAATTACACCGAGCCCAAAGTTGCACCATCCATTCTTCATGGGAAGTCGCCTTTCATCATTTTCTTCATGAACTTTGATCACTCTGTCCCACGTTTTGTCCTCTTCTCCATTCCAGGCATGGAAACAGCTTTTTGGGAAGGCCTGCTTTGTGTCATTATCAAAGTGACAAACGTTTGATGTCCCAAGCAGCAGTTTGGCAGTTGGAAGTGAGCCCCACCCCCCCCACCCCCGGCCCCCGTGGCTTTGCGTTCAGGCTGTTAGATCTGGACCACATCCTCCGGCACTAGTGTCCTGCCTGTCCCTGCACATCTCTGCCCTCCTTCTATGGAGTGACTTGTGGTGAGATGAATGACAATCTGTTTCTCATTGCGATTCCACACATGGACTCTCCACTTAGACATCAGAACATCTGTGTTCAGCTCACCTTCTTGGCATTAGGTCTAGGACTGCTTTGGTGGTTCTCCGTCCCCAGACATTTCGAAAGGAGTCAACTGAAGACTTCGCATGTGACTAGGTCTGCCCATCCTCCTGGATTTGTGGATGGAGACAGCGTAAGGATGGCTGGCCAACAGGGCCAGGGTACACACGTTCCAGGGACTGAAAAAGCCTGGGTGTGTTCTGAAGCCTCACCGCAGTGGAGCCCCTCGAGGCACTGGAGGTAAAGACATGCCCTTGGGGACAGAGCAGTCACAATAAAGTGTACAAATTAACCACAAAACCAGTGTCCAAGTTATCCACCTCTTGGACGTACTGTTTCTGAGAAAATGGGCTTCACAGAACTGATGCACAGATAAGGACAGCCCTTGGGCGCTTTTGACACTTATTCCTGAAGACAACAGCACTCTGGCTACACCAGGACAGTAACAGCAAGTGTGTTACAGTTACACTTTCTTAAGGGGAACATAAAACCTGTGACTCACCACCTACTCCTCTGGAGTTGGAACTCTTCTTCTTGGCTCTGGCTGGAGCTTTCATCGCAACAACAGTCCATGGTGGAAGGCCTGACTGCTACGGGTGGCTTGATCTCTCCCCAGGCTGGCACACAGATCAGTCAAGAGTTCCTGAAAAGAAGCGCTGGGTTGCCTGCCGCGTCAGAAGGCTCTATGCTGGATGGATAAGATTCCAAGTTGCAGCCTCCACTAAAACAGAATTCAGGTCAGCCTCATTTCTATCAGATTTTTTAACTTGTCAAATACTTACACAGTACTTACTATGTGCCAGGCCTTGTACATTAGAAATACTTTAGGGATAGCCGGTTAGCTCAGTTGGTTAGAGCATGGTGCTGGTAGCACCAAGGTTGCTGGTTCGATCCCCGCATGGACAACTGAGTTGTGCCCTCCTCAAAAACCAAACAAAACGAAACAAAAAAACAAAAACAGTAAAAAACCTTTAAAAATAAGTACTTAAAACATTGACTCATGTAATTCTTATGTAACAAACCTATGTATCTGATTACTTTTTAAACACACAGTAGCTACATCTTTCTATGTTACCAACTCAGTTCCTATCAGATGCTAGAGCGGAAACCATGAACCCAAACAAGCCACGTGAGTGTTCCTACACAATGCCAAGCCACTTTTTGAAATTTAACCAAAGTTTTTAAAAGCAAAATGCCCCAGTCAATAACTTCAATACAATCTATACATTTTTCAAAATGGCTGAAGCAGAAAACAAATACAATCTTGTTTCCTTGTCACTAGTCACCTCTCTTCAAGCCCCCTCCATATTAGGCGGGGGGGGGGGGGGAGAGGACCACTGGTATTTACTGAATGCTTATTTTAAGCCAGATACTGAATTCCAACATCCCCTCCCCCACTCCTCTCCTCCCCCCTCCCCACACTGAACACTTTAATGGGTTATAAACCTGGTTCAGAGAGGTTAAGGCCTTGGAGGCTTTTGCTGGTAAGTGGAAGATCCAGGATTCAAACCCTATTACATTAGTCTGCCTTTTTGAGGGTGTGGACCTTATTGCTTATGTTTTCATGTCCAGAACTTGCAAATGTGCAACATGTATTTGTTGAATAAATGAAGGAATGAGTGAACAGACTCCAATCTTCCTGATTCTAAGTTCAACAGTCTTTACTAGATTGCTCTGCAGCCATCTTTCTAAAATGCAAATCAGACTGATAAAACACAACAGCGCTTTATCTTAGAGGGATTGGAGAGTCCTGGACACTTGATCACAATGTTTTTCAAACTGTAGCTTGTGACTGATGAGGTCTTTACTTCTTCTTTTTTTTTTTTTTTTTTTTTTTTACTTTTATTGATTTTAAGTGTTTTTTTCCAGGACCCATCAGCTCCAAGTCAAGTAGTTGTTTCAATCTAGTTGTGGAGGGCACAGCTCACAGGGCCCATGTGGGGATTCAACCAGCAACCTTGGTGTTAAGAGCACCGCGCTCTAACCAACTGAGCTAGCCGGCCGCCCATTATTTTTTTTCTTTTTAAAATAGGAAAATGAAATGGAATAAATAGAAGAGTGTATACAAACTAGTGAGGTCAGGATTGCTTTGGGAGATATGTGTGTATGCACACACCCGCCGACCTTTAAAACGTCTTCCTCACTGTAGGTCTTAGGCAAAGCTTTGAAAGCCACTGCTTTCGCATTCTGAGTCCCTCACGGGACACTTTGACTTCTCTTTGCCTTTACACACAATGTTTCCTCCTCTGGAACGTTCATCCCCTTTGTCTGCCTGTGGACGTCTGGCTATCATTCAAGTCCGCGTTTAAAGGCAGCAGCCACTCCACTTAGCCCTCATGCTTTCCTCGTTGGCCACTCAGTCCTGTTGGGGATCGATATTTATTTGCTGCTCTGCTGCTAGAATTAAAGGCAGGGAATATCTCAGATGGATTTTTATCTTTCACATACCTGTAACAGACCTGGGTCTCCAGAAAGGACTCTGGAATGTTCCCTATTCTACAGACCCTTGCCTTCACTTAATCTTTACTAAACATAAATGTATTACTCTATAGGTGTTTTATTTCCCAGTTATTGTCATATTCAGCTTTTGAAAGGCAACATCATTCTTACATGATTCAAGCTTAAAAATAACGAAATGTTTGAAGACAATTGCGATCCACTGAGTGTGATTCTTACATTTGTTTTGAATGAGGTGAGACCACATAACACATCTGCAATGTCACACGCTTTTCATTTTTTCCTGTCCCAGTAGTGACGCAATGCCATTTAAATCAAGAATGCCACCAGGAGCACATTTCAGAAGATCCATCTTTTTGGTGTAAAGAAACCTTGATGCACCAAAAAGAAGCTTGTTTAATCCTCAGAGGAATAAAGCAGAACAAAACCACCAGTAAAATTTACATTTGGAATTTCTCTCTTTATAAATAAATCGATGATGGCAACGGTGGACACTCTAAGAAAACAAATCCCATACACTCTGGTTAAATCTGAAAATCATCTTCCCCCAATAATTTTGCTTTGTTCTTTCCTTTTCCATCACAACAGCTGCTTTTAGAATGAATTCAAGAAGAAATGTGCAGAGTAACGAATGCGGTTACCAATCTGATGCAAAGTGAATGGTTTTCTTTCCTTTCCGCCTACACCTAAGCTTCGTGACTGAAATGCTGCAAAAATGCTGGCCATTGCTTGCCAGCCCTAACCACACAACTGCCTCGTTTACGAGCACACTGGTTCTGTGCTGGGGCACGTTCGGCCGAGACCAGTGGGCTGCATTCTTGGCCCCAAATTTCAAGGCAGTGTAAACAGTCGAAGTTGCCACCTTTGCAGATACTCCTCCTCCCAGGTTTTAAAAAAACTGTAAGGTTTTACATCCTCTCACTAGAGTTTTAGGCTGTAAATAGAGAAGTACACGCTTCTGAGGGCACACACTTCCCCCCACCCCAGCAAAGAGAATGTAAGGTAATCTTGGGGATGAAGGAGCCATAAACCACTGCGGCAAATTCTTGTCCTAATTACAGTGAAGGTGACTAGAGAGGAGGGAGGTGAGTGCTTCCCGTGAGGCTGGTTTGTGCTTACGTGGCTCCAACTATGTTGCAAAACATGCCATCAGAACACAAATCTCGAAGAAACAGCCCATATCCCAGTCATTCGCTTGGACTCGTGTGTCACCTTAGGATCATAGACTACGAGACCTCAAAGGAATTTTACAATTAACGTGCAGATGGGATGGCTTATCTAATGTCGCAGGTAGCCACGGGCAGAGCTGGGGCTGCCACACCACGGGGCCATCATGGGTAGGAAGAGCGTGCTGGCGTCTCTTCTCACATCCAACCCCCCCTCTAGTGTGTCCTTTCACGTTGTGGCTGGGTTCTGCAAACTACATGTCCCATGGTCCCCTGCTGGCTGGTGGGGGCCTGATACAGAGGCAATGGTAGAATGGAAGGCAGGAGGCTGCGAGAGGGACTTGCTTCCTTTTTCTAGCTCCTGTGAGGGTCCCTACAGCAAGAGGACAGCAATGGCTCGTTTCCAGCTTCTTTTGCAACTCCAGTCATGGTGTGTCCTCTAGCGGTGCCAGCACTGGTGGCTGTACCCATTAGTGGTGAGCACACCAGGGGTTATAGCCCAGAGGTCTGAGCACCTACCACACAGTGGGTGTCTCCTTTCTCACCAGAGGTGCAAGCACTAGTGTGGCGTCTCCTTAAGGGATGTGGGGACCGCTACTTGGAGCTCCTGGGCTATGGGAACCCTACTTTATCCTAGGGGTGGTAACTGCTTCCTCAATTATTAGTATCTGGTGCCTCAAGTTCCCCTCATTGCTTCCACCTTCTTGTGTTAACTCACCTGTTGTGATAATCTGCCATGGCTTTCTTACTGGACCCTGACAAATACAGTACTTGGTATCAAGAGTGGGTTTGTCCACCGCCTTCGGCACTTCTGTCTTACTAGAGTATCTAAGGTATTTGTTGTCTCCTGGTCACCATGGACCAATGTGGTGTTCTGAGGGGCGTCACGACATTCAGTGTCTCTGCGGACCGGATTACGGCAAGAACAGAAAATCTGACGTAGCCAGGGTATCATGCTCATTTCTCAACAGCTGTAACTTCTTTCTTCCTAAGTTTTTCCATTTAAATTTTAATATGTAAAAATTAGCATCAATTCACTTTATGAACAAGAATCGGATCTGAATATTTGTTAAAAATGCTATTCTCTAGCATCTACTTACTTGAAAGCAAGGGGAGAAATATGAGTAACTTCATTCTCCACTAGATGGCAATCATTACATAAATTTGTGTGAGCCTCCCATTGCACCAGGGGCCAGCGAACGGACTCAGGAGGGACAGCAGGGGTCATCACCATCTCAGGTGTCCTCATAGCACAAAGGGGTCTGTCCCTCTTCTGCTGAGACGAAGGACAATTAGGCAGATATGCTGTAACGTCCAACCAAGGCAAAACGGGTGATTTTTTTCTTCTAGTGCAAATTCAGTTTGTTGGTTTGTTTTTGCAAATTCTTGGGAATCGGGTTGAAGGAAGTCAGGGCATTCTTCGTATCAAGCAGAAACATACTGAACACTACAGAAACATATAAACGCATGCGACATAGGGTCCCACGCTGAGAGCACGCAAGGCCAGTTGGGGAAACCCAACAGCAACCTGAGGACAGATGCTGGCTGCCAAATGCTCTGCTTGGACTGCAGGCACGATGGAGCCAAGTGGAAGATGGCGTTTAAGCCAGGTTCCCAGTGGAGATGCAGTTTTGAAAACAGAAGAGGAAGACAATTCCAGGCAGAAGGAAGAGAGCACAGGCACAGGTGCAAAGTGCAATGTGTGTGTCAGGCACAGTGACGAGAGCCATTTGGTTGGGGCTGGAGGCTTGAGGGGCAGTCGTGAGACTGGCAAGCGAGGCTGGGCTGGCCTGTGTCAGGCCTTCTAGCTCAGGAGCGGGGACGGCAGCCTGAAGGTTTCTGAGTGGGGCTGAGGGCTACGGAAGGAAGCGGCAGCATAGAGATGGGTAGTGGCAGTCAGGACGGAGGGGAGAGCTGGGAGCTAGCTCCGGGGCTCCAATAGCAGTTGTGAAAACATGACACCAGACACCAGAAGCTGCAGCGACGGGAAATACTCCTTTATGTAACACGTCTACAGTTTACAAAGGACTTGCATTCACAAGGTCTCATTTCACCCTCAGAACAATCTGTAAAGTAGAACATTTGTCACATTTCACCAGTAAGGAACGGCTGCTCAGAAACGACGCTATCACCTTTGGCGGACGGTTTCCTGTGTTCGTTTGTAGGGAACTACCTTCTTTACTGTTCACCCACCCCCCTCCCATTATTCCTTCTCGGGAAAGGCTTTTTCTTCCGTATTTCCCTTAGACACGACGTCGTGGGCCTCTCCTCTTCTCCTGCTATACCCTCATCAGATGCCCTCATCTCTTCTCATGGTTTTAGCCATGAGAATAGAAACTGACACCCACCAATGGATCACACACGGCCCAGATCTTTCCACTGAGCACCTGACTACATGTACACAGACCTGCTAAAACTCTCACGCTCGCCAAGCATGTCCAGAGTGAGGACATGGACAGCAGTCCCAGGCCTTGAGAGGAAAGCCAGCAGGGGCTGCCCGGAGCGAGGAGGCAGAGGAACAGGACTGGAAAAGCCGCTGCAGCTCAGAGGTTAGAGGAACCCTAAATACTTGGTATTATAGCTAAATATGTTGATTTTTTTATTCCTATTTTAAATTGTTTCACACATGGTCTTAATTTCAGGTTGTTTCAAATTTTTCTTTGAAAGCGAGAGGTTTAATATATAAATCTGGATGCTGCTCACAAGATTCCTGTATGGCAGACAAGCCAAGTACTGTTAGTCCGATCTTACAAGTCACTCACTCACTCATTCACTGATTTATTCCAACATTCATTGAGCACTTTTTCTGTGCCAGGCATGGTGCAAGGCGCTGGGTATAACAATGATTAAGACAAACCCCTCAAGGAGCTCACAGTCTAACGGTAAACTACTGAGTAAACTGAGGCACGGAGTGGTAAGTGACTTACCCAGTGAGGTAGAATTAGCTAGGTACTTGGAAATGGGGGACTAGAGCTGGAGAGATGGCAGGGTACGACTAACTCATCACAAGTAAAACTCTTCTGATTGAAGAACAAGGCTGCATACAGAAACATATTACAAAATCTGCTGGCAAAGAGGTTAAAATAGTTTGCAATTTTCACCATGATATAATACATGTCTCATGATCTATTAAGTCACTACCTGATAGCAGTTCCACACTTGCCCCTACAGGCCACCGGTGCTCAGACGCAATGACTGTAGGTAGCTCAAATCCAATTCTAACACTGGGAAGCATACTGAAATTCTTTGATTAAATCCATGACCTTTAAATGGATAGCATATTTATGATACTTCTACATGTAGAAGTTCGGAAAAAACTCTCCCCTAACCCTCATTCCGAGGATTCTAATAAGTTATAGATACCACAGGAATTAGAGAATTTGTGTTACTTTCCATATATACATTATTTGGCTGTACATTGGTGACAAGTTTCACTCCGACGTATTTCATGTCATTCAAACATTATACAGATAGATACAAAGATATCACCCTTAGACGCATGTGCACACCCACCAATATCCAACAGCTACCTGCAGACGTGAACCACGTAAGGCAACTTCTTTTGTGATAACGACACACGGACTTTGAAGGAAGGGCAGAGTCCACGAAGAATTGTCCATTTCAGGCCTGAGCGTGTGTTTCAGTGATACTCTGTGATCTATGTATTCCTGTAGGTCGGATGTCTGTGTCACTGACAGAAAGCAGTGAATCATTATAAAGAGTTGTTTTCAAATGCAGAACCGTAACTATCCAGGGCTCTACGTGGTGAACTACTCAAAGGCGCTGCTGGCCTTCATCCGCGACTGCCTGGGAACGAGGGAACTTCATGGGCAGTTTATTGCTCTGTGAATCAAACATGATGCATAATTCTTCCACATAGGATGTCCCCACACACTCAATACATGAATTCCCAACTCCTATTAGTTGCCTACTTCAAGCAATTCTTCACTTTGTTGTGCAGGATTTTCTTCTGCAAAATTACAAACATGAAAGAAATTCTTCTAAGAGAGGGTGTAAAAGGCAACCACGCAACAGTACAACTCAGCTGCTTAAAAAGAAAACTGAAGATCCCTCGTCAAGAACCATATTCTCATGCCAAGGGCATAAAGCTAATGTTTTCCATCTCACAAGAAACTGAAACTCAAACACGTACCTGGCAGCCCCCGTCAGAGCATGCAGAGGGCCTTCTCTGTGGAGACCACCACCAGCTGGCACCATGATGGGACCAACCGCAATTCTAAGTTTTCACTCGTATCAAAACCACATGGAATTCAACTGTCAAATTGTTAGAAATATTCTAAACTCTATTACGAATTACCTTGTAATTTTTTAACTCCCGTTTTTGTGGCTGGGCCACAATACACATATATATTTTACAAATCACGAGAATCTTCAATTTTCCCAAGCACAAATCTGGTGTTTACCTTGATCGGGGTCTTCTGGGTGTTTGGTTTTAGATGAAGAGGCTCCTGCACCATCAGACACTCTGCTCCCCGAGTGATCCTGCTCCACTTCACACAGATAAACATCGATGGGCCCCTTGGTGCTCCGGATGTGGACTGTGATGGAGTCCTAGAAAGACACCGAACGTCAGGAGGAACAACAGAATTCAGGAATCGTATGTTTTCACCTATCAGAAATGCAGACGTTTCAAGGGACATTTCTGAAAATCTAAATTCAGGTACTTTCCTGTCGTGTACTCGGGAAAATCTTGTACTTAGCTTTAGTCATATTAAACCACTGGCCAATTCCCGTTCTTCAAACGGCTACTTGATCACAGGATGGTTTCCGAGCCCTAACGTGAATACCTCAGTAGTAAGAGCCCAGCTTTCTCTACTCAGGGAGCTGGCTGACCCCTTCAAGGAATCTGTACTTGAGTTTAAAAAATCTGTTTTGATGACAAGGAAATCTAAAATATAACACCCTGCAGTCTCACATGTAAGGGTGTGTGTGTTTAGATTTCCAGACCACTGACAAGGTAGTGAGCTAACTGAAAGGACCATTCTTTCATCCACTTGAAAAAGTGAGAGAATGAGGTCAAGACAAACTATACGTTGTGTAAACTAAAACACTAAAATCCGTACTGGGTGCTTCCACTGCGAATTATGCTAAATCCTTAAGGGGCAGTTCTAGTCATGATTCCTGTTTTGACTGGGAGTAGGTACAACTGTACAGTCTGTTTTCTTCCCTTTTGTGCGGTCAGGCCTGGGCCGGGTACCAGACACCACTGCTCCCTCCTGGTGAGTTCGGGGAGACTCAGCACATCCGCCTCAGATCCCCCCCCCCCGCCATGTGCCATGCTTTCCATAGCTTCCTGGCGCCACACAGGTAGACTGGAGAACAACTGCACTCAGCTTCTAGGTGCAGGGCAGGCCAGGTCTGAATGGTATACAGTTCAGGGGTGTCCAAACTGCGGCCCGCGGGCCAACAGCGGTCCACAATCCATTGTTAATTGGCCTGCAGCAAATTCCAAAAATATATTTAGTTCACGTAAATAAACCAGGTGAGGCAATACATACTTCACCTCGAGTGAGTGGCCCAGCTGTTTGTGTATTTTACCGCATATGGCCCTTGGTGAAAAATGTTGAAAAAAGTTTGGACACCCCTGTATACACTGTACAACTCAACAGCCATTGCTAAGCAACAAAGGAACCCCATGCCGCTCAGAACTGGCAGCCAGCTGCGGACTTCATATTCCACAAAACCGGGCTGGCAAACGTCTTCTGAAAAGGGTGAGATAGGAAAGATTTTTGGCTTCGTGGGCCATACGAACCGTCACAGCGACACAACTGCTGTTATAGAGAGGCAGCTACAGACAGTATCGTGTTTCCCCAAAAATAAGACCTAGCCGGACAATCAGCTCTCATGCATCTTTTGGAGCAGAAATTAGCATAAGACCCAGTATTATAACATTATATTATATATTACATTATACTGGGTCTTATATTAATTTTTGCTCCAGAAGACGCATGAGAGCTGACTGTCCGGCTAGGTCTTATTTCCGGGGAAACAGGGTATGTGAACATGGACATGTGGCTGTGTCCCAACAGGATGGTCCAGAAACCCAGCAGGCTGGCTTTGACGCAGAGGCCATTCTCTCCACCCTGGTGTTCGCCCTCCCAGATCTGTGTGGATGTGTGTGGAGTCGGACCCCAATGAACGCTGTGTGCTCGCATCACTCCCCGCTGCTGGGAAAGGCTGCGCAGATGGCCCCACGTACATTGCTTCTAAATGGGACTCTTATGAAGCAGCTCACAGCACAGGGAAAAACCCCCAAACCCCATCAGTCACTGCAGAAGGGACTCTCATGCCCCCAATGAGGATGTGTTGAAAAACTAGTGGTTAATTTTTTTTTTTTAAGTTTAAATACCTGTGAAATGACTCAAATTAAATATAAATGTTACTTAGGAGACTTGGACTATCTAAATCCAAATGAACAAGGCAACATCACCAAGAAGTCACAATCTGCGTGTGACTGGAGTAAAAGGAGGCTGGTCCTTAGTCGATGTGTGACAGTGTCGTGTAACATGGGCTGTCGCCTGGCCAGTGGGCTGCTGGGGATAAAGGAAAGGGGGCTGGTGTGCGTATCTTCACCCTGAGGGAGCAAAGCCCCACAGCACTGACGACACCGATGGCCACAAGCCCCGATGGCTCTACCAGGCGGTCAGAACTGGTGCTCTGCCCCAGGAGTGGCCACAGCTCTCCGTCCCGACTCCATCTTTACCAAGCAACCTTCTGATGACAATTATCTTTCAACACAAACTTTCCTGCAAGGGAAAGAGTGCGCTCAGCAGTTGGCAGCTGATACGAATACTTTCATTTATAGAGCAATTTTACTTTTCACCCTAAATGTAGTGTCATACATTTAGGACACTGGGTCTTTTCTGGGTTTGGTCAGTGAGTCACTCCCTGGGGCCTTGGCTGACTAGATCTTCCTGCTGGAACTTCAAGATGGAGGCCAGTACTTGGTGGTTCCTCTAAGAGGCCGTGCAGCACAATGGTTAAGAACAGGCCGAAGCCAAACTATCGGGGTTTGAATTCGGATTCTGTTTCTCACTGTGTAATTGTGAGGAAGTTAATGAATCTTTCTGTCCTTCAGGTTCGTCCCCTCTAAGAGGATACCAACCATGAGCATTTCGCTTGCTATTATTCAAAACAAGTTAAAACGTGTCCAGTGCCGTGCGCTACGTACATACGTGCGCGGAAGGTTTCAAGTTACAGAGCGTGCGGTCAGAGCAGCCTAAGCAGCTGGCCCACCTCTTCTGTACATCTTCTTACAAATGCAGGGATACCTACTTCTCTGGGAGCTGGAACATCCAGTCTGGTTTCTGCTGGAGCTTTCACTGCAATAACAATCTGTTCATGGAAAGCTTGAATACTGTGAATATCTTGATACGTCACATACGCTAGTGTAAATATCAGTCAAGGATCTCTAAGCAGAGTGCTGCTTATTGGGGAGGGAATTGATCTCCTGTAATACAGGAATGCAAGTGTAATTTTAGAATAGCTTTAGCTTTTATGGGCTACAAGTAAGGAAAGCAGCTGGTAAAAAAATTTCCATATGTAATTCTTATTTCATGAACAATTCTGAAGATTTTATAGAGCTTTCAAATATTTATAACTCCGTTTAAAGAGTTCCTTTCGACTGTACAATTGTGACTACAACGACAATTTCTGGAGAAAACTATTAATGAAGTGTGAGTCCCCAACGCAAACACAACTCAGGACGGTATCAAATCCGCCCACCAAACCCCCATTCCCTATTCATGGCTAAATCTCACTATGAGAATCTCTGGGGAAAAATACTCACACTTTTGGTGAGAACCCCCTAAAAGGCCTGGTGGGAAAAAACCTGTAAAGAGCATAAATAACTTAGAGAATAAGAGTTTCAGCACTGTCTCCTTCCTACTCATGAAATGTCCCTCATCCAAAATTCTTGTCCAGCTCACTACCCGAATTTTTGCACTTGTTTTATTGTGTTGCCTAAAATTTACCAATTATGTGTTTTATTGGGTTCCCCCAGCATTCTTTTTTTCACTCCACAGAACTTTTGACTGATTGTAGTAATGTTGGCATTTATTCTCACTTTAATGCCTGTGTTGTGGAAAGAGGAGTTCTGACTGATGAAGAGTTAAGTAAACTGGGAACATGGGACGGCTCAGAAACAGTGATGCCTCACAAGGGGCTGCAAGGGGAACCGAGAGCAAACGGTCCAGGGGACCCAGGAGAAGACCGGCTACAGAGACAAGTCTCCCGCTCCGGTGCCGAGACACAGCTTCAGAGCTGCACTGGGCTCTGTGGGCTAGAAAGGCAGTTTAACTGCCATTTCAGTGACCATTCGTTCGGTTTCAGAAATAAAATCTAGTTAACAAATTAGGGAAAACATGAATTTCACAAAAGCAACAAATATTTTACCACCTTTACAGTACTCAGACGACAAAAATGAACAAGAATGCCCCCCTAATTTAATTTTAAAAGCAAGTGCTGACTTGGTACATTACTGCACTGCTGAGCTCAGGATGCAACACTGAAGTTGAACAGATGCCACACCAAGAAGCTACAGGCTGTGATGCGCCCTCTGAGTGTATTTGAGGCTCTGTTACTAAACCTTGGCTTAAACTTATGAAGGCCTTGTTTTGTTTCTTAAATATGTTAATTACATCCCCAACCTGACTCTATTGTTTAAAGTAACTGCTTTGGAAGGAGAAATCGTTTTAAAGGATATCTTTCATTTTCTTTGTCATCTGTTAACTCAAACAACTGCTGAGCACAGTCCTTAATTAACTCATCCAGAGCGTCTTCCATCGCTGATAAGTCAGAAAGTTCCTCCTGCAACTTCTTCTGTTGGGGCACTGCTCCAAAATTGCTGAGATCAGATCCTCTTGAAAAGTATTAAAGAAAAAGACCACCATCAATAACATCTCAGAGATTACAAACAAATACAGGTTAGGTTACCGGAACTTCTCCAAATGTTGCTATGAGCTGTTTCTCACCACGACAGACAGAAACTGGGTGTTTTGACTTTCCTTCTACTCTCCCATTATCCTAGGTAACCAGGACTCTCCCTGGGCCTTGTCCCCTTTTCTAGTCCCTTACACAGGGACTTTCAAAAAACACACATCATAACCCTACGGAAATTAGCAGGGGCAGGGGAAGCTTAATGAAGCGATCGTTGAACTAAGAGCTAAGCGTCAATAATGCCCAGTTTCAGCCCCAGCTCTACTACTGACTGCATGACTTCTGACAAGTTAAATTTTATAGACTCCTTTTCTAATAAGAAGTCACATCTTGCTTTGTTTTATATTGTTAAAACATTGCTAATATCCAGTTTGTTGTTTTGTCCTTTAATGTGAAGGGGGAAAAAAGCCATGAAAAGGTTGAAACCAACTCACATCCACCGAATATGGTTCTTAGATTTTTTTTCAACCAGGTCGATTCCATCTAAGACATTGGTGATGTCATACACTCTGCGTTTTCGTACTCCCAGTTTTGTTGCGACCTTGTTTAAATCAAGAATACCGCCAGGAGCACTCCTGACAAGATCCATAAATTTTCGAGTTAAATAAACCAGTGATACATCAAAACGAGGTCTCTTCACTTTTAGAGCTTCTGGGAAACAAAACAAACACATTTGTAAAATTTTAAATAGCATTTCTTTCTCAACTCATTAAAAAAATCATTTATTTTCTCTTGGTTAGTAAGCACAGACACAAACAGAAACTACACACTGACCAAGTCATAGCTCATTTTTATGAAATAGATTTCTCGACCTGGGTAAAAGTTCATTAGCCTATCCCAGGCAGGCAAAGGCTTTAGACTTAAAGGAGTATTTGAAATATGAAACCAGTGTTCACTGAACATGTGAATTTTCAGAGGCCAGCTGCATCTTATCAGACAAAAAGTGGAGAGTTTGCATGTGTATCCACACCACTCTGAGGAATAGAATTAGAAATGGTTTTTAAAATTAAATCTCTCATTTGGTCTTAAATAAATTCTTTATAAAGCAAAGGCAGCGACTTGGCTTTTTTTTTTAATGTTTCAAATATTTCTATACATGTCATAGTGTAACTCTGTCTGATGGAGTTTTTGAAAAAGCTCAAATTGGTCTTCCAATAGGACAATTATACCTCAAGGAAAAGTGGCATATCTATTTTTTAAAATATTCACTACCCTCTATTAACGGATAAGCAAATGAAGGGGGAAAATCTCTTTAATTCACTTACCCACCTAATATGACAACTTTGGTTTTTCATACATTCTGCCCCCTCCACACACATACATACACGCATGTGTCAATATGTACACATAGTTTCTAAAAACAAAAATAGGAACATACTATTTTTTTAACATGCTGTTTTTAACTCAACACTGTGAACATCTCGACTTGTCAACAAATGTATTTCTACTAGAAATGTGATGTACGACCTGAGGACAGCGGTCAGCGCTGCCACGTGACTGAGATAAAAGAAAGTTGTTAAGGGTTGGTCTTTAGCATTCTCATCACAAGGAGCAAGTTTTTTCTTTTCTTTGTGTTGTATCTATACGAGATGATGGATGTTAACTAAATCTATCGTGGTAAGCATTTCACAATATAGGTAAATCAAGCCATCATGCTGTATATCTTAAACTCACACAGTGATGTATGTCAATTATTTCTCAATAAAACTGAAAAAAAGGGCATTTTTTCTTCATGGCTACATAATATTTAACTCCATGGAACAGTCACCAACGTACCCTAATACTGGAAATTCAGATTGTCTACAACTGGACGGTTTTGCACAACACTTCAACAAATCTTTTTGTAGCTACATTTTTGTATGCATCTTTAATTATTTCTTTTAGATAATTCAGAGATTGGAATTGCTGAGTGGAGGGGCATTTGTAAAGGGATTTTGATGTGTATTGCTAAGCCTGCGACCCAGCTGTGGACTCTACAACTGTATGCGTGTCTGCGGGCCTCATCTCACGCCTTGCCAGAAGTATTATCATTCTTTTCATCTTTCGCAATTTATACCATAAAGAAAAGTTCTTATGATTTGGTGTGCAGAAGAAATAAACGTACAAACAATTGTCCTTCTAGTGTGGAGTATATGATTTCTCTTCCTCCACAGCACACAACAGATGGTATGTTTCAAAAGAAATAATCATCCTATCGTCAATCAGAAAGGCCCTTTTCCAGAACCTCTGCAGTGTCATGATTCAGTTTAAAGACTGCTCTTGGTAGTTATTCCAAGAACAAAGGTACAAATTTTACAATGTAAATGTCTTCTTTGTCGAGACCGTTCCTATACTTAAGATTAAACAGCATTAAATAGGAATTAATTTTTTTTAATTGGAGGTACAAGAAAGCCACAATTCTACAACAAAACTTGGAAGATTACAAATGAGAAATTCTAACTCTAAAAAGCATGCATTTAATTATACTAAATATACTAACAAGGCATGGTCTTATAAGCTTAGAATATTCCTATTATGTTAGTCTTTTTGCAAAGAACAGATATTAACTGAACACCTATAACATGATGGTTGCTGAAGGGACATAATGATTAAAAAGGTCTTCCCACTAAAGGCATTGCACAGTCTTTAAGGAACTCTAACAATACGTTGAGATAAGTGCTAAGAGAGGTAGTCAAAGTCACTTGAGAAGATGAAATAAAACCTTAACTGGAGTGGGAAACTGGGAAGGCACCCTACCGGGAGAATGCTGGGAACAGAGAATAGAGAGATGAAGAGGAAAAAGTGTTCTCCTACTTTGATGGCAGGCCAGAGCCCTAAATGAGGCAGAGGGAACCACATGTCAAAAGCCAGAGCAGCATCTGAGGACCCCGTGTACGCAGGGAGCCAGAGCTAGTGGGTGGGCAGCAGAGTGCTGGAGGACGAGGCTGCAAAGTGAAGCAAGGAACAGCCTCCAGGGTCTGGTCTTATTGTCTGTCCTTCCATGATGCCTTGTTTCTTTTAAGCATATGAGATAGCTCATAAACGTAACACAAATAAGTAAAACCAAGTAAATGGCGAGTCAGTTTCCTCTCCTAGGTAACAGCATCGCTGAGGAATTTTAGGGTGAGTGATACTACCCTCCCGTTTCTCTATTAGAAAAATCACACTGGCCGCAGATGGGAAGAGGCTAGGGGGTGAAGTGGCCGGGAGCAGACCACCTACTTAGGAGACTGTCCCACTGCTTCCGTTTGCGAGCGATCGTGAGAACCTAAACCAGAAGCAGCAGTCTAAGACAGTGGTTAAGGCGTCGGCTCAAGTCAGGGAGGCGTGGGGTTGAACCCTGACTGAGCAAGTTCCTTAACCTCTCTGGGCCTCAGTTTCCTCATCTACAAAATATGGATAATAATCCAGACCTACATTTTGAAGGGTTGCTGGGACAGTCCATACAAAGAGCCTAGTACAGGGCCAGGCACTGTATGAGCTCAATAAATGTCAGACGTTACTCCACGTCGGTGGGAGAGGACAGACGAAGGAACGCTTCAAACGGAACACTTGGAGGCCTGCTATGGGTGAGACTGGCAGGGGCAGAGGGAAAATTGAGGGTTGGTATTAAGATTTCTGTGTCGGCATACATGCACTACATATTCGATGAGATTAGGACCAAATTAAGGGAGAGGCAGGTGTGGGGCGATCTATCACGACGACTCCCAGCAGGACAGGGAACTAAAGCAACTGACTTTCCTTTTCCTTCAACTGACTGAACACAGACCCACAGCAGGAGCCAAAGGACAGGGCAAAGGAAACCGGGAGGGCAAGAGCCTGTCCTCAGGTTTGTTGTCAAACGGCTTTCAATTCTGCTGACAGTAAAGTAACTGCCCTCACCGGGCCCTGGGGAAATATCCCTCAACACAGACCATTCTATTTTTAAAATAACGTTTCCAAAGCAACAGAGAATAAATGCATTTGAGCACACTATTCAGCCCACCTCAGGAAATTCTAAGCTTTACATTTCAGTGTACAAATAATATATTTCATTTCAGTTTCTCATCAACTTATCTATATTTAAAATAAATCATTTAAATCATTCAAACTACTGATAATTTAACAAAGGAACAAAGAAAGTTCAAACTACAAAATCTAAAACCTATTCAGGAATCAACTTACTTCTCATGGATACATATTGTACATTATCTTCTAAATTAATCCTTATTTTTGATGGCTGAAAAAAATAAGATACAGAAATTTAACTTAGTAATGTAAAAACAATGCAAATGAACAGCATTTTACTGGACAATATGCAGGTCTTGTTTTCACCGTGGGATAACAATGTGGGTGTGAGAAAACCAGTCCTTCTCCCAAATTATGTTTACTCTAAGTGTGATCAGATCTGACGATGTTCATAGATTTAAATTTCTAAGGTAAAGAGAGAAAGGGGTGGGGAAGGGCTGCTGAGGGAGAGCAAATATGAATATGAGACTGTATTACTGCGTAGGCATTAATTTACTGACGCATCAGGAACTGAGGATAAAATACAAATCTGATTAGGACACTGTCCCTGACTCGGGAAAGCTCAGAGGAGGTGTAAGATATGCTCATAAATGCTCACCTCTTGCTATTTAAGTGTTAAGTGTCTCCAAAAAATTTGCCCACAAACTTTCACAGGCAGCTGTAAAATGTAAAAAGAGTAACATTTCTCATGCTGGGAAATAATGCATGCTACACAACTAGAAATTGGTATTTAGATGTATTGACAAGCTTCTTTTAAATCCCTGAAACAAGCAGGAAATTGGTAATAGCTGTTCACTATTGCATCAGCTGATTAGAGGCTATGAAAGTTCACATAAACTGGTCGGAACACTTGCAATATGTTTAGAAACTGTTTTTGCAAAAAAATAAAGAAAACCTTTAGATAAAGCCGGGTAAACAGGAATCCGTATTAGCCTCGTGCTTAGAACCAAGTATAGTGG
Source organism: Rhinolophus sinicus (assembly GCF_057876585.1). Taxonomy (NCBI): domain Eukaryota; kingdom Metazoa; phylum Chordata; class Mammalia; order Chiroptera; family Rhinolophidae; genus Rhinolophus; species Rhinolophus sinicus. The sequence continues at coordinate 184,223,420 of NC_142502.1, read as the reverse complement.
TGTCATGTGCCTCCAGATCGGCTGTGATCAGGTTTAGCTCTTGTCTAAGTCAAAAAGCTGGCCCCCAAACTGGCTGTAGCAAAACTGGGGTAAGTGAATTCCACAAGGTACTTACTCTCAGAGAAGAATCAGCAGGGCTACCACGGATGCCCCCAGAAATGGAAATCGCAGGGTTCACAGGGAGGGGACCCCCAGCTGAACGTCGAAGGACAAGCCTTGACGGGCATGCTGGAACCACACTCCACATGGAGGACCATGCAAGTCACGCTAAGGAGTTTAGACGTCATGGCATAACCAGTGGAGACTCACCACCGATTTCCGAACAAGAATCCCACATATTCAAGCTCATGGTTTAGGAATCTACATATGGGAGAAACACAGCAAAGCCTAGGGAGTGGGGAAGCCTGAAGGCGAGGTGAGCAGCTCAGAAGCTCTTATCAGTGTTACAAATCCTTGGCACAATGATTTCCAGATCGTCTATGACAAGATGATAGCATATATTAGCAAGTTAGCTTGATATGAAATAATTCCACTGAAATAGAACTCGGCTGTAAAATTAATTCAGTTGTTAGAATTTAAAGGAAAACAGAGACCGGCTGGGGTGTGCAAAACCAGGGTTGGAAACGCTTGTCTTGGGGGCAGGGACTAGATGTGGACCGCAGTGACTTGCGAACAGGGTGTCCCACAGCGAAACACCGACAGGCAGTCCTGTTAGAATCAAACACAGACCGAGTATGACCGACGGTCACTGCTATTTTCACATTTAACCCTTCTGCTGATGTCCTATGAGACAGTCTAACTACAGTAGCAAGATTCTTGAACGAAAAACATCCATCCTCATCACAATGACTTGAAACACAAACAAATATCCTAAATTATTACATATATATATATATATATATATATATATATATATATACACACACACACACACACACCCCACACCCCTACTCTGATTCAAGCCGTTGTTCTGTCTACTTGTGCAGGACGCAGCTCCCTGGCCCAAGGTGGTATCATGAGCCTTGCACTCCACTGGCCTGAGGCTCAGGGCAGCCCAACTCCAGGGAGAGCTGTTGTTTACCATCTTAGCTGTAGAGGGCGCAGCTCACTGTCCCTTGTGGGAATCGAACCGGCGACCTCGGTGTTAGGAGCTCGGGGCTCCAACCACCTGAGCCACCGTGCCGCACGCCCCATTACATATATATTAAGGTCTGTTTGTGAGTGTTCTCCTCAGCCCCCGATCTGTTACTTATGTATCTGCAGCATACTCCTTTAATGACTATAAACGTGACTCCCGTGGGTGCAGCCGGAGAACGCACACAAAGAGCACGGAGCAGAGCTCATCGGTGCCTTAAGGCTGCAAAGACTTCCCTCCATGAGTTGGAGCCGCTGCGCCAGGCCCTCCACGCACAGTACTTCCTGGTTCCCGGACAGGCCGCCTCACTTTCTGCTCTCCACATGTCCTAGCAGGGCACCTTTTCTGCTCTACAGCCCCTTCCCTCGTCTCCTCACCTAGACTGTTGCTACTCACAGGTTGGCACAGGGCTAATACCCCAATGAGGCATAATGAGGCATAACAACAGACGTATGACTTTCTTTTCCCTGGATTCTGTACTGCATGTTGGCTATACTGAGATCTGTGGGAAAACAGGCTCCAACAGTATCCATTCATTTGTTTTTCTCTGAATATGAAAACACCATCTCTTTAGCTTGAGGGAATCACAGTAGCATCGTGGCCCCTCAGGGGCAGACATCCTCATATGCATAAATCCTACAGGTCTACAATTCTGGAGATTTCCAAGTGCCCGCAGGAATGACAGTCACCTCCTTTATATTCAAAGTAGTTCTGGCTTAAGACTGGGTTGGCACTACTACTTATGTGACCTCTTAGATGCGGGGCAATCCCAACCTTCTATAACACGTATAGTGGGATAACTTTATTGCCCATTTTCCAAGCTATTGTGAAAATTAAATGAGAAATTCTGTTGCCCTATGCAAGCACATATAATTGTTTTCCTTTTAGAACTAGAATAGTGCCTGGCACATTCAGGCGCTTGGTAAATATTTGTTAAACTCATGTATGGAAATTGACATCGTTTCTAGTAACACGTCAGAGATGACCAACAGAGAAACAACTTAGCACCATAAAACAATGAGTATCTACAGACACAAGAACCCCAGGTGAAGACTCCCGCCTGGGTACACCATGAATAAGTAAGGATCACTGAAGAATACGGAGCCTCGTTTTCTGCTTTCTAGCATATCATCGGGAGAGATCCAGCCTGACAAGCCTGGCAAGCCTTTCCAACTGGAACTTTGTGAATTGCATTCAACAGGTAGGCCAGCTTTTCTGGGAGTAGGAGGGACTACATAGGATCTCTCCTTTTGAAGTGACTTTAAGATCAGAATGTTTCCTCACACATTAGTGAGTTATTATAAAAAAAAAAAATGAAATGCCACCCGTGCACTTGGCCCCAAGTCAGTCAGGCCCCTCAGATCAGAGCAGTGCCCCTCACCTCTGCAGGGAGACTGATGGGGCTCTACATTCTTGTATGGACCCTTGAATGGAGGAGAAACGGGGCCAGGAGGTGGAGTGGAGAGGGGCGTCCACTTCAGCTGAGGAACAACGGAGGCCCCTCCCAACAGGAGACTGATCCTGTGGGCTCCTGGCAGGGATACCCATTTTATTTTTATCTTGAAATAATGTCAGTCGTTGGAAAAGGTACAGAAATAGTACTAAGAATTGCCAGATAGTCTTCACCCAAATCGCCCAAATGTTCATCCTTTATTACATTCATGTTATCATTTTTCTCTCTCTACACACACTTTTTTTTTTTCTGAATCATTTGAGGGTACAGTGCAGGCCCCTAGATCAGTGTGTAACTCAAGGGCATTCCCTTATATCAATACAAACACAGAATAATTACTAAAACGTCCGTTCAAGACTAAGCATTCTTGAAAAGACTGTCAGTAGAAATCTGGGCTTTGAGGACACTCACTGCCAGTGAGGGTTCAAAAGGAAGGAAGAAAGGAACATGCTAGAAACTGGACGAAGGGGGAGCCTGGTTATGCTAAGACAGAGCACTTAGCAACACTGACAGCTGCAGTATGTGGAAAGTAGAAGATGTTAATGGGCTGCGTGATCTAACAAAGGAGATTTCCTCGCAGAGTGCTGGCGCTGGCACCTGGCTTCTCCTTGCAGCTCACAGTAAAATGTGAGAGAGAAATTGAGGGAGTAACTGTTAAACCAAAAGGAGCCAGGACTTAGTAGCTTTAAAAACTCTCAGCATCTCCAGAAGCTAAAAATCAACGACTTCTGAGAAAAGACCAAATCAAAGGCACTGCTAGAACAGTCTGGAGATGAAGGTGAGGGTGTGACTACAACTTTCGGTTAACACCTCCCGACATCAAAGATGGTACCTCGGAATACTGTTCGGTCACACAAAAGGCCCTTGAAAGAGATTAAGGATGAGCCTCGCAGGATGAGCCTCGCAGGTCTAAGAAGCTTCAGGTCACTGTCACTCAGCCATCCCGGCAGGAGCCCAAGGCACAGAGGGTTTGGCTTGAAGAAATCTGTGAGTGGGACTCCTGTCTACTACTGAGTCAACCACAAGAGTCACAGGAGTGAATTCTACAGTTTACGGGAGAATTGTATCAGCAAAAACACTGCCAGCGTGGACTAAAAGCAACAGGGACAGTTTACATTAAAAGCGGACACCTAAAATTCCACGGACAGGAAGCAGGCTGAAAAAAACTACTGAGCTACAACAATATTACCTTTCATGAAAAGGAAAGGAAAACTCAGACTGTGGAACCAAGAGCCCAGAGTGTGGAGCTGGGAGCATGGAGAATTATGCCCAGGCCTTGAGACCTAATCAGGAAATGCGAACGTTTACCGGGCTGGATTGCAGCACTGCTGTGGACCAGTTACTGCTCCGTGACTCTCGCTTTCCTCTTTTATGAATAGGCACGTGTGGAGCAGTGATCCTATGTCTTCTGCGCTAGTCTACGCTGTATGTTGTGTACGGGGGCAGATAACTTGTGTTTAGTTCCACATCGAAAGATGTGGAGGAATAGTACTTACAGAAATACACCTGAGCAGCCTGGGTTCTCATTTTAGTCCATGAGTATAAAGTCTGTTATTTTGAGGCTCAAATTGTCGCAGATTAGGCCTTTTCAAAGTGGCTCCTGCACTTTGAAATAAGGACACTTGGTTTTTACCTTTTCAGCATCTTTAGGATGAGTCCTCAGAGGAACGCTCCCTTAAATTTCTATGTGACCAACCTGCCCAGATGCCAGCAGAGATGTTGCTGCTTCTAGTTCCCGCAACCCACAACTGCGGGGGCAGCATCAATGTTTCTATTAAGAAAACCTCACTGAGAGGTTACTCGCAGGTAATTCCCCTGAAGGGATACCAAGGGACAGCCCAGTACCAGCCACATCTCAAGACTAGATTTCCTTTCAATCCTCAAATCTGCCTCTCATTTGTTCAGGTTTATTATAAGCCTTGGAAAGGAATAGAGAAGGCAGAGGCCTCCAAAATCACTAAGGATGACAGCAGTCTAAGAACCAGCGGCTTCTGATGGGTAAGTCAGCACATTCCATGCTATTTTACTACCGTTCCTAGTCCTACATCTAAAGACATCAATGCTTCTAAATCTGAGATTTCAAAGAAAAAGGAGAGACTAAAAAGTGAGTTCTGGAAGCTAAAATCTTAAGCACTGTCTTTAAATTAGTTAAAAATTTCTCTATACAGATGCCTCTTTGTACCGACTGCCTGTTTTGGAGAATAACATCCCTTTAAGAGCCCTCTGAAAACATACCTTTCTCCAAGGTGATTACATTCATTTAAATATTCCTTATTTTTCAGCTTGCAGACTGAAAAATAATACTATATTATATACTACTACTAATACTAAAAATATGCTACCTTCAAACAATACCATTTTCTCCCTTCTCAGTTTGCAAGCCACTTACTTAACGGGAACATCAAACACTCATCCAGGTACATAACTAACCTTTGCATAGCAATAGACTTCTATGTATTTAATTATTAAATACTTCCAATCACTGGCCAATTAAAAAACACAGACATAGGTATTCGAATCACCATTTTATCCAAAAGAATGTGGAAATATGAAAAACTTAGCAACTATAAGCAGTTCAGGAAAGATAAACCCAGGGGCCTGATTAAGAAGTTTCGAATCTAACCTGAGAGCACTAGGGAACCACAACAGTCTTTAAGCCAAATGAAATAATCATAAATATGCTTTAAAAAGACCATACGGTTAGTTGCGGTGTGGAGAATATACAGAAAAGTTGGGGGCAAAACCAGAAGCAGGAAAGCTGGTTAGTAAGACATTGCAACAATCTGAAAGATAGATGGTTAAAAGTGGCAAGTATCGGGGATTAATTTTAATTGGATTAGAAAGATGGAGGGAGGCAGGTTCAAAAAAAGAAAAGGCAAGAATGATGCTTAGGATAGGTGTTTGGACAATATGGTGGGTGTGTTGCCATTTATTAAGATAGGAAACAGCAAAGTTGTTTCTTGCTTAGGCAAGAAGATAATGAATTCAATTTTGGACATGTGAGTTTCAAATCTAAGCAGAGATATCTAGTGGACAGTTGGAAAGCTCTGAGCTCGATTTACAGATTTGGGAGTTATATCATGACATACAGTATATCGCATCTAATCTAGAGCAACAATAGAGGAAATTAACCTTTGGCTGGAACGAAGCCCAATCTCCCCTTCCATTTTTTTCTGTTTTTCTGAACGGGGAGCTGCGGGGTGGGAAATGCGAGATATGGACAAGCTTTTAAATGGTTCCAGTTAAGCAGAACGGGACAGGAAGCCCAAGAGAAAGATGATCGCTTGCAGAGATATACTGAGGGTGAGTGGAGGTAGGAAAACAAGATTTTCTAACGCAAAGTTGAGCAACTTTCTCCAACAGTGCTCCGTAGCCCCAAGGTGAAAGCCCAGAAGGCTGACACACTTGAGAGTACGCGCTGAAAGAAGGCAACAGAGTTGAATCGAGTGACCAGGTCGGTTTATAGTACCTAATGGGCAGTGCAAGGACAGAGGAGACAGAGGAGCAGCCACGGCCCGGCCCGGGGCGAGCTCGTAACTCAGGAGACACCCAGTCCGGCTTCCCCAGTGAGGGAAGGGGCGGCTGGCCCGAGACGCGGCCCGACCGGACCCGACCCCAGCCCGCCCCGCAGCCGGCCGGGACCCCGGGCGCGCAGGACGCAGGCTGCCCCCGGGACTTACCAGCAGGCCCTCCACGTTGATGGGGTCTCGGCACCGGCGGCGTACCGTCTCCTCTGCCGGGTCCACGAGCAGGCTGGGCAGCTTCCGCGCCGGCCGCTGCTGACTCATGCTGCCCAGCCAGCGGCCCCTCGCCCTCGCACCCCGCGAGCTCTCCCGCCTTCTCCCGCTCGGGTCGGACGCCGCTCCCAACCCTGTGGTTCCCGGAGCCAAGAACTGGGCTTGCGGCCTGCTCGGAGGTGCACTGGGCTAGTTTGGGCCGGAGACGACCGCGCCAGTGTCCAGCGGCCCCGGGAAGGATCACGCAGACTCGGGGAGCGCAGGGAGACCCACGATTCTCAAGACGCCATGCCCGCCATCTTTCCGCATGCGCAGTGCGCCGCCCCCAGTGCGCATGTCTGCCACCGGGGAGCGCTCCCACGCAGTAATCCTGTCCTGAGCTGGAGCCCGCGAAACCCTGGGAGGCGGAATCCACGGAGAGGATGGCTAAGGAGAAGGAAGAGCTGGAGCAGGAATCCGGGGGAAGGGAACAGCACGAAAAAAAAAACAAACAAAAACAAAAACAGGCGGCCAGGAAAACCGCATTTGTTCCGCGGAATTCTAGACTTAATGACACTAGTCACTGAAGGTTCTGAGTGGGCAGAGATGTTACTTTATTCCTGAGCTCCCTCTGCACATCTCAGGCACTTACCCAGCGTTGATGCTCCGTAAATGCTGGAAACCAAACCGTTGCAGAATTGTTTCCTTTTGTGCTTCTTTCTCTTTCTTTCCTTTTTCTTCCCGTTAAAAGATGCCCTTACCAACCAGAGTCCCTGAGAAGGCAAGCTCTGGACACCAGAAACGGCTGTTTTTAATAAGTAAGGTGTTCATTCATCATTTGCATTCTGCTAAATGTTCTACATACATTTTCTCATGTGGATCTTGTATTAAAGCTGATGGGGAGGTGTTTTTCTGCCCAATTTACAGATCAGGAAGACAAAGATGAGCAAGATTACAAAAATTACCCCAGGTCCTGGCCAGGCAGTGGTAGAAGCAAGATTTGACTCTACAGTTGATTAAGTAATTTGGTATGCCGATTCTTGAGAAGACGATTCAAAGGTGACTAGATTATCTGCAGCCAGAAATGGGGTCAAGTGAGTGAAAGTGAGGTGTGGGTCGAGACGCAGTTGGCAGGCACTCCAGGCTGAAGGCAGCGTGAGCACAGCTGTGGAGAGTTAGGGCAGTGACACCTCCTCCAGACACAATGCCTGCGACGTGGCAGGAAGTTGAGGGAGTTCGTGCTCTGTGAAGCCAAGGTCACCTGCTGAGAGTAAGGGGAGATGGTAGAATTGGAGGTTTGGGAGGCATAGCATGCACTCAGTAAATATTTACAAATGGGGAACAATAGAGAAGACTGACTTGCCAAACATAGTAAGACTGCAAGGTCACACTAGACATTACCTCTGTCTATGGCTATCTCACATTGTCTCTAATTACGCATCCTCCTATGCGAGTTGGAGGATGAAGAGGCATGTTGTAACAGATGGCAGAGGAGAAATGGTGGCAGCAAGGGCTGGTCCCCATTAATTTTCTGTATGTAATAATCTGGGTCACAGAACCGTAGAGCAGGAAGAGGTCCTGGGGGTCAGTTAGTAAGATCCTCTCATTTCACAGGGGATGGAACCCAGAACAGAGAGGTTAAGATGTTCTCTAGCAGAACTGGTCTTTTACTTTCCAGATCAGTACGCGTTTGAGGAAATTGAGATGAGGTGCCAGGACCAACCAACACTTGCAGGAGAGGAGTGCTGAAGAGTTGGAGGGATGCTGAAAGAGGAGGGTGGCATGGAAGAAGGGACAGACATACAGGACGGGAGCGAGTCCTGCATCGACCCTTGTTTAGCCCTCACTGGCAAGTAACTTAACCTTTAGGATCTTCAGATTCTGTATCTGTAAACCGAGAGTAAACATACCTGCACATCTGTTGTATCAGAGATAAAGGGGGTCGAATCCCTGGTGCATAATCCGTCTTCGATGGTAGCGAGAACTTCAGATTTCCCAGGGGCGGTTTATAATCAAGTCTCAAAGCTTCCGACTCCAGTGACTCAAAGTTGTTGTAAAATGACAATCAAATGGAACAAAGAGCAGTGCAGTTAACTCTTTGTTCTGAGGTTTTGTTCAGAACTTGACGAGTTTACAGGGAGTTCCCAGGACGATGCTCGCCCACGAAAGTGTTCATTGGTCCAGGCGCAGGGATTCTCTCCCCGCTTAGCAACAGTATTTGCCTCCTGCATCAGAAAGGAAACAAAACAGTAAACCCGCAGTCAAATGCACCCACAAGGGCAAATCCCCATGAAAGCCTGTCAAAAAAGACCCGTGGGGAAGAGAAGCTACTGCTCCATGCCTCAGTGAACTCCAATGAGAAAGTCACAAAGGGAGGGGAGGGGCCGCTCGGTGGCTTGTCAGCGCTCGCTCCGAGAAGCGTTTTCAGCCCTTCCCTCCTGATTCCCGTTGCGCCGCGACTTCGCTCATTGTCATTGTTCTTGGACTATTATAACTGCTGCCTAATTCATTTGCCTGTCTGTCATCTCTCCACCTACAAGGGATTCTACACCCTCACTGTCAAATGAAACAGCAGCCTTTTTCTTTTCTTTTTTGAGGGGTGTCTGTTAACTTTACATTGCCAGAGAAATCTTTCTAAAGCACAGATCTGATGTCATTGCTTCTCTATTTAGAATCTGTCGGTGCACTTCGTATTACACTCCCCTGTACACTGGTCACTTGCGTGCCTGGCTGTGTCCCCCATCACACTTCTGGAGCGCGGGAGCTGTGTCCCCGGCACTCGGGAGCCCCGACCGCCTTAGCACGGTCCAGTCACATTCATCCTCATTCAGTCCCTCAAAAGCTGTCCTTCACTGCTGAGTCTTCTCACATGTTTTCTTTGCCTAGAACATTATCCCTTTGATGCTTCCTCTAGCAAACGCCTCATCCTCATTTTAGACGTCTTTCCCTCTGGAAACCTTCCCTGACCCCCAGTGAGGCCAGCTTGTCGCCTCCTCCCCATGTTGTCTGATAAGCGCCTGGACGGATGCCCTTAATAACGTTTCACTATTAATAGGTACATTACATTATAAATAACCAAATAGAATTTGAAAAAAGTAAAATCTTTACTGTGCTGACTTCGTAGTGTAGAGTCTAGAGCAAAACATGACAACACGAAATATAAAGATAATCTTTTGTCAAACCTTCTAGGGATTCCTTACAATGGATTTTGTTTGATTCAGTATTATCGAATTATTGGTAAATTTAGCAACTTCTATTTTTCCTCCTGCTTGAATTTTTTGCTAATCGATACTAATTTTCTTAGTATTTCTTAAATATTGTAGGTAGGATTAAATTTTATTTTGGAGAAGTAAAACTAATTCTCAGCATTGGGAATTCTCAGAAATTAATTGATATGGAATACACTTCAGGAAAACTTGCACACAGGTTGTCAGATATTTGATAATTCATCTTACACGAATCTGCAGGGTTCAAGTTTCATTTGTTAAAGATTTTATCAAAGCAAAGTTTTGTTAGTAATAATTTAGATGAATCATTTGAATTTATCTTTGACATTTTCTGTATGTATTAAAAATTCATTTGAATTAATTGTGTTGAAAAAAGAAATACACTCAGCAAACTTGAAATCTTTTGTTAGGTAACTACATATCATTTACATAATGGAAAAGATAAACTCTAATACCCTCTCCTAAAAGGAAAGAAAGTTGCTAAATATTAGAAAATAATGACATTGGTTTCAGACTTATGATTCCAAAAAATTTAAATATCATTAGACCATTGAGAAATTTTGATCAAAGAAAATTAAACAAACAAAAACATTTGAATTAATTTTTTTGACTAGACACATTTACATAAACAGTGAAAAATCTCCCTCCCTTCTCTCAATAGAAAAGTCTTCTCTTTGGAGGCCACCACTGCATTCTGTTTTTTTTTTTGTTGTTGTTGTTTGTTTGTTTTTTTGTATTCTTATAGAGATTTTTTTGGTATTCTCATAGAGATGTTTTATGCACAAATATTTATCTATGTCATTGCCCCCTAGTTTACACACTAAAAGTCATACTTGCTTTTTGAACCTAGAAAAATGTCTTGCAGCTTATTCCCTAACAGTGCAACAAAAGTCTTTTTCCCTCTTTTTTATGTCTGTACAGTACTGTACTGCTACATATACTATATGTATATGTACTATAAATAACCCATGCTCTTTCCCAACCCTGAACACTTAGCTTGTTTCCAATATTTTGCCACCACAAACAGCACCAAATATAGAGCAATCTCATATAGACTTCATTTCACACGGGTATGAGTATTCCTAAAAGATAAGTGGCTAGGAGTAAATCACTGGGCCAGAGGCACAAGAATTGATGCTCTTGATGGATATTGTCAAATTGTTCTCCAAAGAAGTTGTATCAGTTTATCTTCCCTTTAGCAAGAGCTAAGGGTATGAGAAATATGATAAAGCAAACAAATGTTCACTTGGTCTTTAGAAAACAGCATTATTCATTCTGTATTAATACATTTCTTGGACAAAAGCATCATTATTCTTTGGGATAGAAAGAAGCTACAAACGGCTAGAACAGTAGTTTTTCCTTGCTGATGCTATCAAAGTCTTTCCAGTCATTTTGGCTTAAGGTCTGACATGTGAGTGTGATATATACATGACTTTGTGGATCTATCACAATAATCTAAGTATGTTATACATGTTCATAATGTATGTAGTGTACATTATATACTATTACATTCTTGAATATTCCTTGGAATAAACTCCCAAGAGGTGTTCTTTGCAGAAAAAGAGAAAGAGGGTAAATGTGATAGATACCAACATCTACAGCAATATTGTTTCTATCCTTTGCATTTTCTTCAGCCCAATGTAATTTCGTTCTGTAAATACCATTAGAGATTAAGAAGCTGGTCCTTAAATTTTGTTTCACAACCTGCAGAGTGATTTATTTCTGTACACATGATTGGAACAGAGCATCTTCTCACACTTTTGAATAACTTTCATCTTTTCTGGTTGGGTTGGGGAGCCCAGTGCTAAATGGCTAGTGTGTGACTACACTGCTACCACATTTTTAAAGAAAGGTCCATCAAAGTTGAATTCTTACATTCTGTTCTGTTTGAATTCTATACAAGCACAATTTAGGTTGTTTGCTAATGTCTTATTGTTAAATGGCCACCTCCTTGTACTATCCCCATGAACAATATCAGTTGCACCAGGTTGGTTTCGCCCTTCCGACTCTCTCCCTGTGTATGGGTCTAATATTCCATACCAGTCACGATGACCTAAGCAGGGCAGTTACAAGTTGGGCTATCATTTGCTGATGGACAATGCTTTGACTCTCCACCAGGTGGAGCAGTTTCACTTTAGGGAGTCCATTAAATACGGCCTCTGAATTTTGGGTGGTCAATATTCCTGGTAAAATGGTTATGGATTGGAATAGAGCAGGGTGCAGCCAGATTTCAGTTTAAGGTTTTAAGTGAGGAACTCCCAATCCTTAGGCCATGGATTTACTATTAATCAAGGTAGAGTTTAGTGTCTCTGGTCTAAACCACGTGCAGAAAAAAGCCAAATCCTACTGTTATGGGTTGACTTGTATTCCCCATCTCTGCCCCTTTCCAAAGTCATACATTGAAATCCTAAGCCCAGTCCCTCAGAAATTGACCTAATTTGGAGTTAGGGTCTCAACAGAGGTAATCAAACTAAAATGAGGTCATTAAGGTGGGCTCTAGTTAATGTGACTGATGTCCTTACAAGAAAAGAAAATTTGGACTCGGATACACATAGAGGAAAGATGATGTGAAGAGACACAAGGAGAAGACAGCCCTCTACCTGTCAAGGGGAGGAGCCTGGAACAGAGCATTTACTCGTGGCCCTCAGAAGGAATCAATCCTGTTGACATTTTGATTTTGGGCTTCTAGTCTCCAGAAATCTAGGACAATAAATGTCTGTTGTTTTAGCCACCCAGTTTGTGGTACTTTATTATGGCTGCTCGAGCAAACTAATACACCTACTCATTCACATTTGGGGGTGATTTAAGCAAGCTAGAGTCAAGCATTTACTATGTTAGAGAAACATTTTCTCTGCAGAAAGTGATAATTAACGTAAACTGGGTTATCATTTAGAGATATATTGTAAGAGAATAAACTTTAAGTACTCTTAAGCCATTTGGAAACCCCCTTTTTATAGAAACAAGTGGCGTGCTGATAACAAACGATTCCAAACTTCTTGACTTACACAAAGGTGGGTCCTAAAGGCTTCGTTCCATTCCAGTCTGCGACATTTTAATTGGGTGGTTGTGATGAATGTGACTACAAGAGGAAGTAGTCTGTACCACGGCAGGAAATGAAGGAGACTGTGCATATATTTGTACATGTGTGACTAGATAAACAAATATATGTGCTTATGTGTGAGAGAATAAGTTCGTATCTGGGTGTAGTCATGTGAAAAATGTGTATGTTACAAAGAAAAAGGTATGAGAAGAGTTGGGTCTGCCAGAGACAGGAATATGTGTGCAAGGAGAATGTATGTGTGAAGGGGAGAAATGTTGGCATGAAAAAGTATGTGTGTGTGTGTGTGCGCGCGTGTGTGTGTGAGAGAGAGAAATACAAGGTCTGACAAGTAAGATCGCGAACTCATCCTAGAAAAAGCGCTACATCCCTCATTGCTGAATATCACTATGGTCCCTTGGGAAGTACACATCTTGGGAAGCTATGCACCAACACCAGCACCTAGTCCACCCTTCAAAGCAGTTTTGGAACGCTTTTTCTGGAATGGCCATCAGAGCTGTCATTGTATTACCCTGGATGTCCTGAATGGCATCAAAATGTCTTCCTTGCAATATTTCCTTTATCTTCGGGTAAGGAAAGAAGTCATTGGGGGCCAGATCAGGTGAGTAGGGAGGGTGTTCCAATACAGTTATTTGTTTATTCGCTAAAAACTCCCTCACAGACAGTGCCGTGTGAGCTGGTGCATTGTCGTGATGCAAGAGCCATGAATTGTTGGCGAAAAGTTCAGGTCGTCTCACTTTTTCACTCAGCCTTTTCAGCACTTCCAAATAGTAAACTTGGTTAACTGTTTATCCGGTTGGTACAAACTCATAGTGAATAATCCCTCTGATATCAAAAAGGGTTAGCAACATCGTTGCAACAAGTTTGGAAACTTGTCAGACTTTGTGTTTAGTGTCTGTAGAAAGAATGTGTGAGAGACATGTATATATGTGACAAAGAGCCATATGTTTCTTTAAGCATGTGTGCTGTCTGCATTTAAGGAAGCAGATGTGTGTAAGAAATACATGTGTGAAACACATGCATAGACATATAAGGGGGAAATGTGTGTGGAGAGATGGGAATGTGTGAAGGAGAGAACAATGCATGTGTGTGAGGAGAAGTGTCTGTGTGTGATTCTTTAGGATAATGCTGGTCAAAGAAACAAATGTGCCCAGGAGCCATGTCTAATTGCCTTCCTGACCCCATGGCCTCTTCGAGAACTCTCTGCTTACTGAATGGGCTTGGAGATTGACAGCTCCTTTGTAAGTTTCAGGTTGGCCACCAAAGTTTTTTAGTTTGGTCCCATTCTTGTCAGCATTTTAAACTAGGTTGATTTCCCCTCATTTAAGAAAATATCTTGAGATTACTTTTTCAAGTTTTGGTTCAAGTTCAATAAAGACATATAAAATAAGTGGGTCAGGTTCAGTTCAGGAAAAACAAATTTAATCATTTGTATTTGTTGTTGTTTAAATCAGTGACTAGAAGCAGAAAGAGGATTCATTAAGCTGGAAAACAATACACAATTTTTTCATTGAATTTCATTTCTTGTCTAATTAATTCTTAATTGGTAGGAGTCTATGTATTTCTAAAATTTATTGTGGAATTTCAAAAATAGAGTAGACTTTCCCCAAAGTCATTGTATTAATTAGCTAAGATAGAGTACATCTTCCTAAGAATTTTCCCCTAGCAATAACATCACATTCACTTTGATTCCTAGGTTGAGCCAAATTATATTTTTGTCTTTATTAAAAGTGACTTCCTTTTTAGTGTTGGGTTTCAAGAAAAGAAATTAATTTTTGGAATCACTCTTTTATACCAGGGCATAGGCTAACTCTGGCCCAAATCTGCTCAGCTGCCTATTTTGTTGTTGTTTTTGCCTTTTTTTAAATGGCCAATGAGCTAAGAATGGTTTTTACATTTTAAAAGATTATATTTTAAATGTTTATATAAGTACTTATATAGTACTTATAATTTTTAGGCAAACTGTAAAATACGTCCTTCTGGGTCTTCAAGAAAAAGTTTGCTGACCCCTGTTCTATAGGATTTTATTTGCTTGATAAAATGTAAGTTTTCAAAACGCAAGGGGGAAAAAAAGTAAGAGCATTTTTTATAGTGATTACTGATTTAACAATCGCAGTAAGCGAAACCATAGCGCAAACACATTGGTTAATGTTAATTCAACATAGTTATTCTGTACATGTTTTTACAGGAGTGGCTGAAAAAAATGGGCTATACCCTAGAAACACAAATGCAGTTTCAGTGTGTCCACTGGAGTCGTGTTTATAATCATGAAAAACTGGATCAACTCAAATGTCCATCAGAAGAATGTATATAAAAATTGTGCTATAGCCACACAATTGGAATACTAGTCAGCAGTTAAAATGAATAAAGTAGCGCCATATGGAGGATTAGACGAATCTTACAAACACAGTGTTGAGCAAAACAACATGAAATAAACTGACCAGGTTACAGAACAAAACATGGGCTATGATAACACACAGGGAGTTGTGAAGCTGGTAAAAATGCTATGTATAGTTCATGAACACACGTGTAAGTAGTAATAGCATAAAAACACGGAGGGCGCAGATCATAC
Organism: Rhinolophus sinicus; assembly: GCF_057876585.1. Classification (NCBI taxonomy): domain Eukaryota; kingdom Metazoa; phylum Chordata; class Mammalia; order Chiroptera; family Rhinolophidae; genus Rhinolophus; species Rhinolophus sinicus. The sequence goes on along the minus strand of NC_142502.1, from coordinate 184,208,259 downwards.
TGGCCCATGTGGGGATCAAACCAGCAAACTTGGTGTTATGAAGGTAGCACCACGCTCCAACCAACTGAGCTAACCCACCATCCTATGACTTATTTCTTACATGAACATTTGAAGCAAACATGGCAAGACGTCAGGATTGGCTGGTTGTTGAGCACCCAGGGGCTCATGATGTTACTCTCCCTAGTGAGCGGGTTTGAAATAGTTCCTGATGAGAAAAGGAAAATGACCGTGCTGCTAATCAGAGTACAGACCTGCGGAGATTCTTTCTGGCTACATTTTTACTGAGGACCCCTTGTGCGCTGGCACTTGCTGGGGGCTACCCCCTCGTTCAACTATGACTGTCTCCCTATACTCAAGGACACTGACCGTTAGGCCCAAGGCCACACTGGGGGTCAGTAGCCATGACCGACAGTGAGGGTACAGGCAGTGAGACTCTACTACGCCTTGAAGGTTCCTGAAATCACCGGCCGTCTTTCACTTAAAAAAGAGAAATCTCGAGTTTTACTTCTCCCGGCCTGTGCTCATTGCTCCAGACCACCTCTGCACCAGTCGCCAGCGAGGTCTGTCAAGACTTATTTGAGGTTTGTTCACTCCTTCGTTCCTTCGTTCCTTCTTGCACTAGTTCTTCTGACCAACACTGGGGCCAGGGGAGGTTGGCCAGGTTCCATCCCAGGGGCCCATCGTTCCAGAGTCTTCCTCCTCGTCTGCTGACCTCAGGTAGGCCTGAGAGGGCCACCCACAGACCTCGGCTGTGTGGGACCGGAGTCCCCCAGCCGGCGCTGTCTGAACCCGTGCTCTGTCCTGAGGGGCGCCCAGCACAGCACCCAGGGCTCAGGGCGGCAGGACTCAGCGGGGGGTGGCTGGGGTGGGAGGTGGGTGCCCTGCGCCCTTGGCGTGGAGTCGCTGGGAGGCCTGGGCACCGCTCCTGCGACAGCATAGACCTGCCGTGTCCCCTCTGAGCGCCTGGGTCCCAAGCGGCAAAATGACTGTTCTAGAGTTCTTCCCACTTCTGTCCAGACACCCTCCCCGCTAAGTCCCCTGTGGCCGGAGGGTCTCCCAGTTGCGGCCCCGCGGGAAGGTCCGGATGGAGTGTGTGCCCCCGGCGGGATGGGGCCGCTGGGGGGAAGGAATCCTTTCAGAGAACAGAGAAAGAAGCGACATTTCCTGAGCGCCAGGGGCGCACGTCGCCGGGTGTCCCGCACCCAGCACCTCGGGTGGGGAGTTGGGAATTTCATCCAGGTGGGCGCCGGGGCAGCGCGAGGGGCCGGCGGCGGACCGCAGACCCGCCTTGGCTGCGGCGCGGGCATCAGGACACAGGGTGGGAGACCATGTCCTCGGCGGGGACCAGCGCGGGCCAGGGTCAAACTGGGGCGCCACCCCAAGGGGAGGGCTCCGGGGCTCCGCTCCACCCGCGTGCCTCCTCCCTCGCCCCCTGCCGTCCCCCACCGACCCTTCCCCCGCGCGGGTCTCGGGTCAGCAGAGCCCACCCTGCGTCCCTCCTCTGCGGCCGGCCAGAAGACCCGGAGAGCTGGACTTCAGGGGTGGCCAGTGTCAGGGGTCGGGTCCTCGGCGCGGGCCGCACTCCGCAGTCCGGGTTTGCCGAGCGCCCCCCGCGCGGCCGAGCCCGGGATCCGTGGGTGTGCGGGCTGCGGGAGGCTGGGCTGGCGCTCCGACGGCGCCCGGCGCACGGGAGCAGGGAGCATCTGCGCGAGGACAAAGGGCCGAGGTAGGAGCCGCATGCGGACCGGCCGCCGGCGGGCGGGGGGCGCTGGGTTGCCGGCTCCGGAGCCGGGACGCGTGGGACCTCGCCGCTACCCAGCTCGCGGGGAAGAGGAGCCGCGGCGCAGGGCGCGCGGGTCTTGGGCACTTTTCGGGCCTGGACCTGCGAGGGAGGCGCGGAAGTTTCCGTGTTCAGCCCTGAGGGCACCTGGAGATCTGGGTGCAGCTGCCCCGGGTGTGTGTGTGTGTGTGTGTGTGTGTGTGTGTGTGTGTGTGTGTGTGAGAGAGAGAGAGAGAGAGAGAGACAGAGAGACAGAGAGAGACAGAGAGAGAGAGAGACAGAGAGAGAGAGAGACAGAGAGAGAGAGACACACACAGAGAGAGAGGAGTTAGAGCGCGCGCTAAGCCCTTGGCACATGGGGAGCGTTCCGTATGTGAGAGCTAATAAAAATGACAGTGACGATAATAATCACTATTTTGAGGGCGTGTGTGCATCGTGTGTCTGTGTCTATGCGTTCAGAAAAGCTGGCGCGGGAGGTGGCAGCCCCATCTCCTAGCACTTGAGACCGAGGGAAAAAAACGGGTTTCTTCTCAGAACGGCCGGGGGACAGTAGGAGGGGCTCCTACCCTTGGAAAGGCAGGTTTGGGGCGGGGGGTGGCAGCAAAGTAACTAGATCCCAGTTTTGGGTCTTAGGAACAAAGGCGGCTTCCCTGAAGTCCAAGAAGGGGGGGGGGGGGGAAGAGAGAGAGAGAGAGAGAGAGAGAGAGAGAGAGAGAGAGAGAGAGAGCGCGAGCCGCCAGGGCGCCAAGGCGACCCGCCATTCACGGAGAAGGATGCTGGGCCTTCTGTCAACCCTCTTTTGATCCCTGATCATGACCAGCAGAAAAGAGGAACTACTTAATTTGTGTACTGAAGTTTTTCTTTAATAAACTTTTATTATAGAGGTAAGTGTTACTTCGGAGCTTGAAAGATTTTTTTAGTATCTCCGTAAAACAATAAATGTGTAAATTTAACTCAAATAAAAACTTTTATACCCAGTGAGAGCATTCTAATTTCTGCGTTTAATGCTGGGAGTTAGACGTGGGGGAGTGGAGGTCTGGGAGAGTGCTGAGCTCCATCGTATATAAATGTTGTGTGAAATGGCTTCTGGTTAACAGTACTTTGCAGGAAAATGTTTTTGGAAGTTTTAAAGGCCAATTAGAACCTCACTTCTAACATCTCCTTAGAATGTCTTAAATCTCTGGGCAGATTTGAAGAATTCTTGATAACCAATTCACTGCTTCCAGAGCACTGCTTTTAGCTCTCTCCAGAAAGTTTGTATCTAGGAAATAAAAAACAAATTTAAAATGTGAAACGACTAAATGAAACACAGGTGAGGAGATTTTTCTACAAGTGTTTTCATGCTGAAATTTGGTTCATTTAGACTTTGCAACGTGATCTGTGATAGTTTCCATTCCCCACAGCAGTGGATGAGGTGTTCTGTGGCTGTTCATTCTGGAACACGTATTCTTTATGGAGTAAGAAAGCTCAGGTTGAAACTGAAATTCCATCCTGGACTTTCTTGTTATTGCAGGTGGTGTAAGTGGTTTATTTGTGGCTTAAAATGGTTTTAGTGGAAATAGCCGGTTGGACCAATACCGGCAATCTTTTACTGGGTGGGTAATTTGAAGCTACATTTTAAATATCTAAATTTTTGTCTTGTCATTTTTAATAGGACAGTTTATAAAGCCTGTCTGAAGGATTCTATGCTTAGTATGATGTGGACCACTCTTTCTTTCGTTTAGTAAGCTATTTACTGAATTATGGCATTGTAGATGTTCACTCAAGGGCTACCATTTTACTTGACACTAGACACCCCCTTTTAAAGAAAGCTGTCTAGTTTGTGGATTCAGTATTTGAATTATTTAAGAGATTCCAGAATGTTCAGAGGCAACCTCAAAGTAGAGCTAATAAAAGGTTAAAAAGTTGGAATGAGAAGAAGATAGATGGTAACTTAGAGAGGGCAGGCGGCTTGCACCCGGCCCCGTGCCCAGGCATAGCCATCAGAATCGAGAAGGACCAGGACATTTAAACAAAGGCTGTGGTGTGGACCCTTCATGGAGGAAGTGTGTAAAGGGAGCTTGCTTTTAATAATCACACCTTTTTCTCCGTCTAGCATGCTTCAGTGGTTCTGCTCCAGACCTAAAAGAGAAGCCTCTAGGGCATGTGTGTGTGTGTGTGTGTGGGGACAACTGGCCATTGCGGCTGGTAAGCCCAGCTCATGGAACCCTGGCCTGGCCATTGCAGAGGGTCCCTGGACCTCTAATCCCTTCAAAAGATTCCAGGCAGTTAATCTTCTCAGTTCATATATTGCTTACACTCATACACTGCTTAATGGGCACTTTTGGCTTTTTGGGTCAATTTCTGGATATATAGATAAATTATAGTACTTTAAAGTTAATTGCCCTTTAAAAACAAGGATGGGAAGGCTATGTAGAAGTAATACATATTTGTGATGTAAAATTTAAGAACATACAGAAAAGTTAAAAAAAGATAAAAGAATACCAAAAACCTACATATTTATTGTTAACACTCTGGTGTATATTTTTTCTGGTATTAAAACTAAATTCTACATGCTTCTAAACATTGATCAAAATTGTATATTATATGATATATATGTCATTTTGTATCTTTCTATAAAAGTTATATTATGAATATTACCTGTCTTTTTTGATATTGGCATTTATAAGATTTTTATTAAAATATAGATAATATACAATATTATATTAGTTTCAGGTATACATCATAGTTATTCAACAGTACCCACCTAGCACTATACAGCGTTATAACCACATTATTGATTATATTCCCTGTGCTAAAGAAGTGATCACCATAAGACCAGCAAACCTATGACACTACCATGCTATTACAATATTATTGGTCTTTTCTCCCCTTTTTAAATTTTTCAATTTGAGTTGACATTCAATATTATTTTATATTACTTTCAGGTGGATAGCTTAGTGGTTAGACATTTATACAATTTAAGAAGTGATTCCCCTGACTAGCACCCACCTGGCACTATACATTGTTGTTACCATATTATTGATTACATTCCCTATACTTGACATCCCCATGACTATTTTGTAATTGCCAATTGGTCTTTCTTAATCCCTTCACCTTTTTCACCCTGTCCCCAACCCCTCTTCCATCCATCACCCCATAGATCTAGTACCCATCTGACACTATACAGAGTTATTACAATATTATTGACTATATTCCTCATGCTATACTCTCCATCCCCATGACTACTATGTAACGATCAATTTCTACTTCTTAATCCCTTTCCTTTTTCACTCACCCCCAACCCTCCTCCCATCTGACAACCATCAAAACGTTCTGTGTATCTATGAGTTTGTTTCTGTTTTACTTGTTTATTTTGTTCTTTAGATTCCACTTATAAGTGAAATCATATGACATTTGTCTTTCATTGTCTGACTTATTATACTCAGCACAGTATCCTCTAGGTCCATCCATGTTGTCGCAGATGGCAAGATTTCCTTTTTTACAGCTGAGTAATATTCCATTGTATATATGTACCACCTCTTCTTTATCCATTCATCCATTCTGGGAGACCCAGGTTGCCTTGGCTTCTGTAAATAATGCTGCGATGAACATATGGATGACTGCGTCCCCTCAAAGTAGTATTTTGGGTTTGTTCAGATAAATAACCACAAGTGTTAGATCCTTCTTTGTCTTTTGTTATAGCCTTTGTTTTAAAGTCTATTTTGTCTGGTATAAGTATTGCTACCCCAGCTGTTTGGGGTTTTTTTTGTTTCTATTTTCATGAAATATCTTTTTCCATCCCTTTACTTTCCTTCTTCATGTGTCTTTTGTTCTGAAGTGCATCTCTTGTAGGCAGCATATGTAAGGGTCTTGTTTTCTTATCCATTCAGCCCCCCTATCACACAGGGCGACATGCGAGATCTCTGGTCCTTCTCCCCACATAAGAACGCAGGATATGGTGAGGCCAAAAAGGAACACCCACAGAGCCATAGATAGGGGAGTCATATCACTATAGTCTCACTGGCGGCTGGGTTGGAGACATAGGAAGCAGGAGCCACACAATCTGCAATCCACACTTGGCTGCTTACTAGCTCAGCCACCATCTTCTTGCTAGCCCCCATTTTCTGCTAGCATAGCCACGGCAGTTATATTAGTGGCCAATGGCTCACTGGTTACAGCTGACGGCCAACTAGCCACAGCTGATGGCCATCCAGTCACAGTTGATGGCCATTTACTACCTGAGCCAGCACCTTTCCATGTGAGGCCGAGAGCTTGAAAGCGGTACTCCTGGCTTTGTCCCCACAACCCCACCCCAGTCTTTTGATTGGAGCATTTAATCCATTTACGTTGAAAGTAATTGTTGACCGGTATGTAGTTATTGCCATTTTATTGTCCATATTTTTTATTTTATTTATTTATTTTTTTGGTCTTAAAGAAGTCTCTCTAAGATTCCTTGTAATATTGGTTTGGTGGTGATGAACTTGTTTAGCTTTTTCTTGTCTGGGAAGCTCTTTATCTGTCCTTTAATTCTAAATGATAGTTTTGCTGGGTAGAGTAATCTTGGTTGTGATCTTGCTTTTCATCACTTTGAATATTTCCTGCCAATCCCTTCTGGCCTGCAAAGTTTTGGTTAAGAAATCAGCTGACAGTCTAATGGAGGCTCCCTTGTAGGTAATGAACTGCTTTTCTCTTCCTGCTTTTAAGAATCTCTCTTTGTCTTTAAACTTCGGCATTTTAATTACGATGTGTTGTCACGCAGGGCGGCATGCGGGGTCTCTAGTCCTGCTCCCCACATAAGAATGCAAGATATGGTGAGGCCAAAAAGAACACCCACGGAGCCATAGATAGGGGAGTCATATGACTATGTTCTCACTGGCGGCATCCGCTTCTCTGCAATTCGCAATCCACAATCCACCACGTCACAACTACACCACCACACTACACCACCCTTTGCTAGCTTAGCCGCGGCAGTTATATCAGTGGCTAATGGCTAACTGGAACAGCCGATGGCTAACTAGTCACAGCTGATGACCATCTACTACCTGAGCCAGCACCTTTCCACGTGAGGCCGAGAGCCTGGAAATTGCACTCCTGTCTCTGTCCCCACATGTGTCTTGGTGTTGGCCTCTTTAGGTTTATCTTTTGGGAACTTATGGAACTTTGGGTAGAGAGCCAAGCCTACTACTGGTGGAAACAATTAGAGAACAATTTAGGGTTCTACTTTGAAGTCTTGACTCCAGATGTAGGAGAATTTGAGCCAAAAGATCAGTTAGTTTCATATTTGTCAAATAAACGTGTCTAATATACACTTAGCAATGCCTTAGACTCTGGGGAGAAATATGGAGCGCAATACAAAAGAAGAATAAACCAGGAGCTCATGCATATGAGAGTATTTCACTGATTCATAACTACCTTTCATTCCACTGCTTTCAGACACAAGAGTTGGCCGATTAATAATTATTATAGCCATCACTCCTTGAGCATCTAACGCAGGAAAGTATTTTATGCAAATTGTGTAAATATCTGTTCCCTATTAGGGAGTAATCAGTAAAGTTTGCATTCCTACATTTTAACAAAATAATTTAAAAACCCATTGAAATCTTCATGTGCAAAAATTTAAAGCAGACTTACAAAGTTGCTTCCAAAATTTAAAAATCTTCAGACATGATGATTGGTTAAGGTAGCATATGTTTTTTTGTTTTTGTTTTTGTAGCACATGTTTTTTTTTTTTTTTTTTAAGATTTTATTGGGGAAGGGGAACAGGACTTTATTGGGGAACAATGGTCAAGTTGTTGTCCTTTCAATCTTAGTTGTGGAGGGTTCTGTTCAGCTTCAAGTTGTTGTTCTTTCAGTCTTAGTTGTGGAGGGCGCAGCTCAACTCCAAGTCCAGTTGCCGTTGCTAGTTGCAGGGGGCACAACCCACCATCCCTTGCGGGAGTCGAACCGGCAACCTTGTGGTTGAGAGAACATGCTCCAACCAACTGAGCCATCCGGGAGCTCAGCGGCAGCTCAGCTCAAGGTGCCGTGTTCAATTTTAGTTGCAGGGGGCGCTGCCCACCATCCCTTGCGGGAGTCGAAGAATTGAACTGGCAACCTTGTGGTTGAGAGCCCATGCTCCAACCAACAACTGAGCCATCCGGGAGGCAGCTCAGCTCAAGGTGCCGTGTTCAATCTTAGTTGCAGGGGGCTCTGCCCACCATCCCTTGTGGGACTCGAGGAATTGAACTGGCAACCTTGTGGTTGAGAGCCCACTGGCCCATGTGGGAATCGAACCGGCAGCCTTTGGAGTTAGGAGCACGGAGCTCTAACCGCCTGAGCCACCGGGCCGGCCCTGTAGCACATGTTTTAACAACAAAATTCCATCATTTATTTAGTACATAAATGTTTACTGAGTACATACTATGTGCCAAGTGCTAGTCTCAGCACTACAGATACAGCATTGAAACCAAACAGACAATCTCTGCTGTCATGGAGTTTATATTCTAGTGCTAAGATCACCAGTGAACCTCTCTGCTGTAAGCGATTTCATTATCTTTCCTTGTCTCTATAGGAAATATGATGATTCTATTACATATAAGCTGTAATATGTTGCAGTCTGTGGAGAGCAGGTGGACAGGTATGAGTATTCTGCCAAACCCTTAAGCTTTGTGGGACGCCCACTGTTTTTTCATGATACCTTTCCTGCGACATGTGCATTGTGGGGGGTATCGATGCATTACCAAGGCTTAATGTGATTATGGTTTCTAAAGTAGGGATACATAATAACAAAAATCCAATATTCCTTCTTGTACTGCCCTGTATTAGCTCAGGCTGCCATAACAAAATGCCACAGATTGAGTGGCTTAAACATCAGAAATTTATTTTTCATCGTTCTGGAGGTTGGAAGTCCAAGATCAAGGCTCTGGCTGATTTGGTTTCTGGTGAGAGCTCTCTTCCTGGCTTGCAGATGGCCACCTTCTTCTTGTGTCCTCACATGGCCATGGAGAGAGAGAGAGAGAGAGAGAGAGAGAGAGAGAGAGAGAGAAACAGAGAGAGAGAGAGAAACAGAGAGAGAGAGAGAGAGAGAGAGAGAGAGAGAGAGAGACCTTTGCCGTCTCTTCTAATAAGAATGCTAACCCTATCAGAGCCCCATTCTTAGGACTTTTCTTAACCTTAATTACCTCCATTTAGGCTTGGTCTCCAAATACAGCCACACCAGATGTTAGGGCTTCAACATATGAATTTTGGGACATGAGTCTTCAGTCCACGACACACTTGAGATTGCCCCCTGAGCTGAGCACACTCGGTTTGGGAACCTGCAATTAGAGGGTTGGTTTGTAAGAGTGCACAGGGGCTCCCAGCACTGGTTTGGGGAGCACCGGGGAGGTGTGGGACTCTTCTCCCACAGTGGGAAAGGCTGGAACACACAAAAGTGACAGCTATGCTGTCAGTGATCCTTTTGTGCCTGATGTAGAGGCCGAGTGTGCACACACCTCTGCCAGCCCAGGGCAGTGCAAGACGAGGTACTTATCTACAGGTGCTTGGTTTTTTGTGGACAATTGTGGACTGTGAACAGCACGTAAAAATTGCTAGCACTTCTGGATATGGGCAATCAGATGGATTTTCTGCCCCACTAAGACCTACCACCATTCTTCATACATTTCTCAAATGTACTGGTTTATTTTGATGTTGAAGGCATATACGCAGACTACCCTTTAAAAATGGTTATGATTCATGGTCTCTGCTTCTGGTTTGACAAAACCTCGTCTTCATTCCCCATGCCTCTCCTTCATGCCAGATGATCTTGTCTTCTGTTAGGCTTCACCGTGGCTCAATGCAGGGGTCTTGGATGCACCAGGGCCCCCTTACTCTTTAGAGTCCATCATCTGCATGCCTTAGATTGAGAAGCTATCACAAAACTGGTCAAGTGCAAAACTGGGACGGTCCTCAAACTATACCACCTATGCGGTGAGGGGTGAGCTGTGTGGGTTTCCACACATTTCTCTTTGCCCAGCATTCCCTCTGAAGGTGATCACGCAGGTGGACATTCTGCTGTGCTGCCTTTTCAGTTTTGCCACCCAAGGGTGATACTGTAAGTCAGGGCTTAGAAAGGAGAGAAGGGAAGCCAAAGAAGAAGGCTGGGGCTGGATTTGTATAGCTAATTCTGGCACTGCTAATAAGATGAAAAATTCAGTACCATTTAATTACTTGAAAGTATTTAAATAGCAGAAACAGGGTCCTGCATACTTAGATATTTTCAGCATGGGCTCCATAGAGTTTGGTGGTATTATCAAATTCCAGGAATTTCACAGTTTTCATTTTAATAGTGTAAATTGGTTCAGTTGTGATGGAAATAGAACTTGGCAGTTATTTAGTTAGATACACGGAAGTAATTTGTAGTAACTGTAGATTTCTAGGCTGTCAGGCTGAGTAGAACCCAGTTCCTCTTCTCTCACTGGTTACAAGTGGGGCAGGGCTGACGGGAACCGACAATTACGTGGCTGCTCGGGGCCAGGGGCCAGGTCGGCTTGTGTATATCTGGTCTCATTCAGTCCTCACAACTACCCTATGAAGTGTAGGTACTGTCATTCCTGTTTAACACACAGGACAAGTAAAGTTCAGGGAAGTTCAAGGTCTTCTTGCTCAAGGTCATACAGTGGTAAGATAGTGTAACAGAATTTGAACACATGTCTGTCTGACCACAAAGCTGTATAACTGTGAAGCCACATCTTAGCATAAAGAAAAGAAAAAAGTGTCCATTGCTTTAGCTTCCCAAACTTTTATCTGTTTCAAGTTAATTTCTACATGAACTTCTCATTTGCCCCTCAGTCTCCCTTTCTCTTGGCCCCTGGGCTGGTCAGATAACAGCCGTATCTCAGGATAAACATTCTGCCTTATCCTTTTCTATGTCTTCCCCGTTTCTCCTGACAGCCTGCATTTTCTCCCTGGCTATTATGGGGGCTGAGCCTAAAAATCTTCTTTGGTCCCTGTCTTTTACTGAGATATGTTTGTTGGTTTTGCCTAGAGAACGAGGCTTTCTGGTTTCCATAGCTCCAAGGGAGATGCCTTTGCCTGACTGTATCCAGGACGCCAACTTCATTTTACCTTTGTCTTCTAATCACAATCTTTCTCCTGGTTGTCTTTGGCTGTCTTTAGCAACTGCTAGAAGTGAGCAGAGGAGAGAGGTTTTTGCTTGAGCAAAAGGCCAGAACTACTGTAAGCTCACATCTTTGAAGGTTAAATTTTTCTTCTCAAAATGTTAGTTTGAGAGCAAATTCAGTCTGGTTGTTTGATCAATAAATCATCTTGGATGCTTACTGAGCCAGGTACTGCATTATGTGTGCCGAGGGACTCACCAGGTATAAGCCGTGGACCCGGTCCTCAAGGGCAGTTTGTAAACTATAGAAATATGAAGGGTTGTTGCTATTCTTACTAATGTCTGCAGACATGATACATGTTTGTAAAAGGTAGAATTTGGGCCTGTGTGTTTGGGGATGTAGGGGAAATGGATCTAACTGAGAAAGGGTGAGAGAAGAAATAGTTACTGACTTTGTCCCAAGCCTGAGAACTTTGCATGTGCCACCTCACTTAATCCTTACTTGGTAAGGTGGAGCATTGTACCCATTGTAAAGATGAGGAAATGGAGGTGCAGAAAAGCCAATGGACTCACCCAAGGTTACATGGACAGCAAATGGTGGGAACCCATTTTTGTCTGACTCCAAAGTGGGAGTGAGGGCTGGGCAGAGATAGGCTGAGAAGATGGCCTGATGGGGGCAGTCTGGACTGAGGGTACCCCCAACATTAAAACCACTTCCCCTGACTTCTCATCACACAGACTCGTGAGACTTTGGAATTGCAAGATACCTTTTGGATCCTTTATGTGGTCCATGAACCAGCTGTGTCAACATCCTGGGAACTTGTTAGAAATCTAAGTTCTCAGGTTCCCCCCACTCAGACCTTCTGAATCAGAATCCTTCCAAGTGAGTCTTGTGTAGGCTGAAGGTTGAGAGGCACTACTCTAGAACTGCCCTGGCAAGACATCAATGGAAGGGATCTTTGGTCTGAAAATCCGGAGTCCCTTCCTGACACAGCTGCTTCTGGCTTCCCTGGTCAGCCTCGCCTTTGGAAGATGAGAATCCTACCCCGTTTAAATGGGGTGATCTGGTTAAGCTCATGGGAGTGTAGTTGACAGCCATCATCTGGAGTCGTGCACACATGGGCAAATCTGAACCTGACTGCACTTGGACAAGCTACCGAATCGTCTCCAGTTCTGTTTCTTCATCTATAAAATGAGGTCAGTAATAATAAATACCTCCTAGGATGGTGGCAGGAATTCAATGTGCTGCATGTGAGGTGCTTAGAACATTGCCTCATGCGTAGAAAGAACCCCACACATGTTACTATTATTGCATTATAACTCACACCCTGTCTTCTGTCCTGGCTTTAGAGCTGCTTTCCCACAGTGGTGTGCTGTGTTTACTGTGCTCCACACCTCTTGCTCAGTTTCTATGGTAATTGTGCTGGGTCATTCTGTGACGTCTTAGGAAGAGGGTTCCCCCATGAGACATCAGTTGGTTTGCTTGGGGAGTTTCGCCTATAACATCATCCGGTTATCACACCTTTTTTTTTTTTTTTTTTTTTTACCTTTTTAGACATGTTGCTCTTAAGTTATGTTTTTCGAGCATGATAACTGGGAAGCAGATTGGTGGTTTTGACAACTGACTTGTGTCATTCACTAAGCTCCCACTTTGTACCAGCACCTTACAGTATCCCTAAGCCTCACCACTGCCTCAGAACATAGGGACTAGGATACACATTCTACAGACATGTAAACCGAGGCCCAGAGATTTACCTGCTAGACAAAACCATATGAAACTGCTACTGTGTTTCCCCGAAAATAAGACCTACCTGGATAATCAGCTCTAATGCGTCTTTTTGAGCAAAAATTAATATTAGACCCAGTATATATTATATTATATTATATTATATTATATTATATTATATTATATTTATTATATTATATTATACCAGGTATTATATTATATTATTATATTATATTACAATATAATAATATTATAATATAATACAATATAATACCGGGTCTTATATTAATTTTTGCTCCAAAAGATGCATTAGAGCTGATTGTCCAGCTAGGTCTTATTTTTGGGGAAACATGATATTTTTTGTAGGTCAAACTGGTATAATATTGGCAATTTCATATGGTTTAACCTAATACTTTTGTCACACAAGTGAATTGTTTTTCACAAACTTTAAAAAAATGGTCCCAAGGAAATCCTCGTATTTTCCTGAGCAACAATATTATCCAGAGGAACACAATGAGAACATTTTGGGTCATGCACTTTCCCAAGCACTTCTCCCCTCAGTCCTCACAACTGCCGTAAGAAGTAGGTGTTATTATCATCATCCTCATTTTACAGATGGGGAAACCGAGGCACCAAGAAGTTACATAGCTTGTCCCAGGCCACAGGAAGTGGCAGAAACACAATTGGGCCACAAGCAGTGTGAGCTTTCAGCTGCGTGTGCATTTATCTCTAGTCTCTTAGGATAAGGTGCTTTTTCTCAAGTACGCAGGACTTGGGGTGTTGTGGAATCTGGACGAGAGGGGACAGGAAGGGCGCAGGCGTCTCCAATCATCTCCATGAACCTGTGCTAGGTGCTCTGTGCACCCTGTCATCTCGTTGTCACAGCAGCCCTGTGAGGTATGGAACAATGGCCCCATTTTACAGTTAAGCAAAGCCAGTCTCCCAGAGGTGAGGGAAGTTACAGCTCCGGAAACTGGCACAGCTGGACTTCATGCCTCCCCGTGTCTCTCTGTGTCTCTCCTTAGCCTGGGTGCTTCTTCCCTGTCCCGTCACTCCTCCTGCGGTGGAGTTGCCACTGTGGCTGTTCTCAGGAATCCTTCCAGAAACTCTTGCTCTCCCTCTGTTGAGACCCGGCACTTGCCTCTGTGCACTGCTCTCAACGCACATGGATGCAAATGCCTCTTAGATTGGTGCTGGCGTCACCAACAGGGTCTTCTGTCAATGATTTGATCACTGTGGAAGGGAATAAAAATGCCTTGTTGGGGTCTTTAAAATCTCTCTGTTTATATTTATCTGAGGTCATTTACATGGGTGATAGGAGTAGGCTCACACCTGGCCTCTGGGTGCTCCCTCCTCATACCCATTAATATTGTATAAAACTTGCAGCTTCCCAAGGAGAGTTCTTGCCTGGAGTCACTGGCATGGAGCAGCAGTGAATCTTCCCCAGCCTTGTCGCCACACTCGAATGCCTGATGAACAAAGCAGGGAGTGTGGGAGAAGCATTCTCTACTGCTCAGGTTGCTAGCAAGAAGAATGTTTTTTTAAAAAAATGCTGATTGATGCTATTTATTTTTAATGAATATTTTTATTTTGAGATAATTATAGGTTCACATGCAGTTGTAAGAAATAATATTGAGCTCTCATTTACCCTCTACTCAGTTTCTCTCAGTGGTAACATGTTGCAAGGCTAAAGGACAGTTATCACAACACTGATATAGTCAAGATACAGAATTGTTCCATCACCACAGCGATCGCTTGTGTTGCACTGTCCGTCATGCCTGACCCCTGACAATCACTGATCTCAAGTCCTATAATTTTGTTGATTCAAGAACGTCATATAAATGGAATCATACATTATGTGAGCTCTTGAGATTGCCATTTTTTCCTCCCCACTAGGCATAATTCCCTGGAGATTGACCCACATTGTTTTTAGTATCAACAGTTCATTCCTTTTTATTGTTGAGTTGTATTCCGAGCTATGGAGGTACCATATCAGCCATGAACCCACTGAGGAACACCTGAGTTGTTTCCAGTGTTGGAGTATGATGAATAAAGCTGGTATTAACATTTGTGTCCAGGTTTTTGTGTAAATGTGAGTTTCAAGTTCTTTGGGGTAAAGATCCAAGAATGCAACTGCTGAGTCTCATGGTAGTTGCATGTGTCATTTTACAAGGAACTGCCAAACAGTTCTCCAGAGTGGCTGCCCCATGTTACATTCCCACCAGCATTGTATGAGGAGCCAATTTCTCTGCATACTTGACGCTCGGTGTTGTCATTGTTTTTTATTTTAGCTACTCTGATAGGTATGTAGTGATAGCTTATTGTGGGTTTAATTTGTATTTCCCATTGGCTAATGATGTTGAACTTCTTTTCATGACTTATTTGCCATCTGTATATCCTCTTTGGTAAAATGTCTGTCTCTTCATGTCTGTTGCCTGTTTTCTAATTGGAGTTTTTTTAACTGTTGAGTTTTGGGAGTTAAAACATATTAGGTATTAGTCTTTTGTTGGAAATGTCATTTGCACATATTTTCCATTCTATAGCTTATCTTTTCATCTACTTAATAGGATCTTTTTGCGTGAGCAAAACTTTTCAATTTTGACGCAGTTCAGTGTATCAGTTTATCATTTTAGGGATTATGCTTTTGGTGTGAAATCTAAACACTCTTAGTCTTACCCTAGGTCACGAAGATTTTCAACTGTGTTTTACTTTTTGAAAGTTTTATGGTTTTATGTTTTCCATGATCCATTTGGAGTTGATTTTTATATAAGCTGTCAAGGTTTAGGTCAAGGCTCAATGCTTTGCCTGTGGGTGTCCCATTGTCTCAGCACTGGTTATTGAAAAGGCTATCTGTCCTTCATCGAATTACTTTTGCATTGGTATCCTATAAGATTTTAAGAATTGGTGCTTTTTATAATCAAGTGAAATATGTTGGGTCATAAAGTGCCTGAAGTTTGCACAATAAACTTGAGATGTTCATATAGCTAATTCTAGGCTTCCAGAGATCTGTGAGGACAGTTCGGCTTAGGGACACTGTATGTCAGGACTTGATGATGGTCAGAGATCAGAGCTCGGGAAATCTGGTGGGTGGCGGGTGCTGGGAGGCTGAGTTGCTGTGAAGTTTTGCTGCTGCCGTGCAGCTGGGCAGCCTTCCTCTCCAGGCGGGGGCGATGCCGCTGGGTGTCCTGGGTCAATCTGGGGCACGCTGACCTGTGGGGTGGAGACGACCTTGTGGTAGGCATAGGCGTGACAGCGTGAGGCTCTCCCTTCGCCTCCTTCGTCAGCTGCAGCCCTGCCTGATTTCTGACTGATTTCAGCTGTCGGCTCCTGTGAGGTCTTGCACCAGCCCCCCGCTGTGTGGCTTCCAGCAACGGGCTGTTTAACAACCTGTGTCTAGAACACATACCACTCAAGTGCAATTTTAGAAATGTGGGTTTGCATTTTAAAAAGTATCGTTATTATTTTTAAATGTTTTATTTTACACAGGCATGTTCATTGGAGAAAACGTAGATAGCCATTAAACAAAATATATCTGTAATTCCCATACTCTGAGATAATCCCAGTAAATACTCCATTCTCACTTTAGCTGGGCCATGAAGACACCAAGCCGATTTTGGGGAAAAATCGTTGTTCTCTCGTTGGCTGAATGTGGAGCGATGTGTTGGCCCAGCTGACCACACTGTAAACGAGGCCCGTGTGTGAGTACAGCGGTCAGTGCTGAGCCAGCAGGACCAAAAGGTGGGAGCCGGGGGGCGCTGCGGCCAGGCCTGCCAGGAGCATCCTTTGTTTCCACTGCTCGGCTGTACAGGATGATGGCCGAGGACATCAAAGACATGTCTAAACACTGTTATCTGGCCCTGTCCTTTGCCCCGACTGTGTAAGGGGTCTCCCCCAGGGAACCCTGAGAGCAGACTTTCCATCATGCTATTCATTCCCGGCAAGAGCTGATCAATAATATTTGCATTAACCATTTACATCAGTCTCTCTGGTTTGTTCTGAGGAAAATTTTATTTATCTAATTTAAAGATTTAAAAGCATGTTCTTCAAATTTAAAACATTATATGTGTTAATTGCAGAAACTGAAAAGAAACAGAAAAATACAAAACAAAAACCTGTAATTCCATTGTTGCATTTGGGGAGTTCCTTTAGTCTTTTTCACATACATATATGCAATAATATAAATTTTATAAAAATACTGTCGTGTGGACAAACAATTTCCCTGTAGGTGTGCTAAGAACCTTTATCTATGTCCCTATTCTAAATATTCTACTACACAAATTTTGACATTTGCAGAGTATTCTTATATCCTTGTTACATAATTTCTTTACAATATGGAATTGTCGCCTTACAAAAAATACTAAACCAGTACTGTTGCCTTTTTTGATTACTAAAGAAGTCTTATTGTAGCAATGAAAACATTGTGAATAAAATTACCCGCTTTGCTAATAGGAACTTTTAAAAAGTATCACTCAAGTAACAGATTGTTACTTTGTACATTAGAATGGTTCTGGCTACTTGGGAAAGGCAACCGCTGAGACTCAGTTTGGATAAGCAAATAGTGGCTACAGTCCATCCTCCATGTCTGCGTGCTTCACATCTGCAGATTCAGCCAACTGCAGATCCACAATATGTGGGGGAAAAAACCTCCCAGAAAGTTCCCTTTTGGGAACTGTACTTGACATCTTTACAGCGGGGAGTGGATACGAGTAAGACAACTGACCCCACCGGGCAACTCTGTGGGAGAGTCTTTTAGGTCCGTGGTGCAATTTCCTAGGCCAACTTTAGGGTTAAAAAACGAAGGAGAGAGAAAGGCAGAGGGAACTGGCAAACTACAGTTTGATGTCAATGTTAGCCTGAGGTGTGAGACAATTTAACAGTTCTTGAGGTACCATTTCACTCTGCGTTTTCAGCTATGATGTGACGTGGCTGTGATTCGGGGCCTAGCTCACGCAGTGACGAGTTTTGTCTCTGTGCTGAGCACCCTGCATTATCATTGCATGTTTACCTGCACCTTCCTCCCACTGCTTGCCCAGCTCCTTGAAGGCAGAAACCACGGCTCCTTCATCCGGGCAGCCTCTGGAACCCAGCACGGAGCTGCAGCCTCCTGGGATCGGCCAATGAGCACGTTCAGTTTTTCATGAAGGGACATTTAATTCAGACTTGGCATATATTCACTTACGTCCTAATCTTTTCTGAGTAAATTGCTGCAGTGTGTGGGGACCTGAGGCAAAAGGATGGGACTGAGAGGAGGGCATTTGTGTCATGCTGGGATTCTTTCCATGATGGGATGTGAAGTATTTTAGACATGTGTCCTATTTTCTCTGAGTTACTGTGACTCTGTTCTTTAAGATGGAAGGTGCTTTTAGATTCTATTTTGGATCACACTTATTAGGAAGACAATTTTGAGCTGTGTCCAACCACCAACATGTGAAGTGCCTACTGCCTGCCAGGCTTGCTTTGTTTTATTTTCGGGAACCACACTCTTACGGTTTCCTTCTTATCTATCTTTGGACTGAGCTGAGTTTTTACTGAGTTTTAGAGCCTGGATTTCCCTTTAACTTTACAGAATCAGTACAAGTTGGGCCCTTCTTCAGTTCATCTGTTTGCTCCTTCAGTAGTTTATCTGAAGAAAGGCAATAATTACAAATATGATGAAAATATTTATTGACCACGAACATTGTACCAAGTACTTCATCTGTAGCTCCATCTGTGTCATTATTTTACCGGTAGTGAAGGTACATGGGAGGTTGCATGAATGTATACTTTAATTATAACAAGCCCACGAGGTCAGTTCATAACCCCCATTTCGTAGCTGAGGAACGGAGGCTGAGAAAGCTTCCAGGACAGGACGTGCAGCTGCAAAGGGGCGCCACTGGGATTCAATCCTAAGGCCATCCAGCGTCAAGGCTGTGTTGGTGCCGCTGGGCTGTTCAGCTGTCCAGCTGTGCTGCATTGCCAGTGCTAGGAAAGACGGAGCCACACGGAGCCGGCTGATAAAAAGGCACGATTTTCGAAGGATTAAGGGACCATGTTCTAACTGTGGGCTTAGGAAATGCTGCTCTCCTGGTCTCAGCTCCCAGCTTGGGCCACGGATTCACAGCTGACTTAGGACAGAGATGACCTCCCCAACCCAGACACAGGGTTGTGGTTTCAGGGTTCCTGGAAGATGTCATTTACTCGTTTATGGGTTTGCTCAGAAATTCTAGTGGCCAACTTGTGTGTGTGTGGGGAAAGGTTTTTGAAAAAAAGGATGGTGGTGTTTGGGGTCACTTTGGGAAAAGAGCTCCTGCAAACCAGTGGCAGGAGCTGCTTCCTTTCCCCAGTGATTCCTGAGGTGCTAGAAACAACCAGAGACTCACCAGCGAGCCAGGAAAGGTCAGTGTAGCTGACCACTTATTATCTTAAAACTCTCTTTAAATCTTGATATACTTGAATGGAATGATGTTTCCTTCCAACTTTTAATTTCGCTACAGTATTATTTTTGCAATGATTGATCGAAAACATTTCCAAATCTCTGTATTTTATAGAGTGAGTTTTGAGAAAGATACACATACATCTTGATGCTGACGGACAATAGAGCACAAGCAGAGCGATTACTGCCCCTGAGGAAACCCAATAATAACAGATCAATAAGGTGTAAGAAATGACGAATGAGTTTGAGCTCACTTGTAAACAGTAAGGGAAGCAGTAGCAGTAAGGTGTGCGGTCGTCACTGTCGAATGAGGGAAAATGGTCCTCTTTAGTGTTGGCGAGCCTGCAGCATGGTGCAGGGGCACTGAGAGACAGACCAATTTACAGCTCTTCAGCGAAGAAGTGACAGGCTGGCATCAAGGCCCTCGTGTCTTCTTATGCTGCGACAAGTGTATACTGAGCACCTGTGGTGTGTCAGGCACGGGGGACAGACGGGTGAGGCCCCCATGCGAGTGGGTGTTCAGATTCATGGGGGAGACAGACTTGGACCTAACAATTTCTGAATGGATGAGCAGGGATGTACTTGGATGGGGAAGAAAGTTCCAGGAAGGCAGAAAGCAAAGAACCCTGCCTTAGCCTGGAACTTGATCTGAAGATGAGTTGGTGGTAACTGCGAAGTTGTGGGGGAGGGAGGTTTGTCCTGACCCAGGCAGGCAATGTGTGACCGCGGAGGGCCCGGCCCAGGTTGCGTGTGCCTGTGGGAGGAGGTGGAAGTCCGCAGGCCGGAGGCGTGCAGCCAGGTGGGCAGGTGGGCGCCTTCCCAGGCTGACCTTTTAGGGCCTGTTAAAGATGAGAGAATTTAGCTGTAGAGCATTGGGAAGCTGCTGCAGGGGCTTATGGGGGTGGGGTGGGAGTGGGGTGAGGTGGTCAGGTCATTGGGCTGCCCCCCAACTCTGGGTCTGTCTTTTTCAAGCTGCCTCTGAAACCTGGATGCTCTCTGCGAAGCTTTCTTCCAGGCCTTTAAATGCAAAAGCAGATGGAACTGAAGGGGGCCGAGGACCCTGGCCTCTAGTTTTCTAAGCTGCCTGTCAGGTGGCCCTTCCAGGTACCTCCAGTCCCATGTGGCAGCACGGATTGGGAGTCAGTTGTGCGCTTTTGCGGCTTGTTTGAAAAGCCTGATCAGTGTTACCGTCGTCCCTTTCCTCTAAAGCAGGACTCATTGTATTGCAAGAATTTGAGTGCTGAGGACCCAGTGGGGTGACATC
Organism: Rhinolophus sinicus; assembly: GCF_057876585.1. Classification (NCBI taxonomy): domain Eukaryota; kingdom Metazoa; phylum Chordata; class Mammalia; order Chiroptera; family Rhinolophidae; genus Rhinolophus; species Rhinolophus sinicus. The sequence goes on along the minus strand of NC_142502.1, from coordinate 184,188,019 downwards.
CCTCCTTCTGCTGATCCACACTGGCCCCACTTGAAAGTCCAGCAGAGTCCTAGACTTCTAAGAAGCCTTCCCTGTTTGCAGATTCCTCCCATCTCCCTTTTCTGTTGGAAGCTTATTGTCCACACTACACAGTTTGGGAGGAAGATAGTATTAAGTGCAACAACATTGACAGGTGAGCCAGAAGTCCTGATGGCAGAACAGGGAGAATCCACTCCACTCCCCCACTCTGCACACTTGGCACCCAAAGCACCTGGCAAGCACCTGTTTTACGTACCCAACGGGAGAGATACCAGTGCCACTTTTTCCTTTGCTTTCCTGAACTGCACGTCTCCTGATTCCAGTTTCTTTGACAAGTCAAGGAGCCAAATCAGAGGGTCTGACATTCATAAATGCTGAAACTCGATTCAGATTTTCTGATTCTCCATCCAGTTCACCAGCCCCCAGTTGGGGGGAGAGAGAGGACCCCTTTCCTCCCTGTCTTCTTCTTCCCCTCTGTTGGCTGTGTTAGGGGGTGGTGGAAGGAGGTGGGTGCCATCTATTCAGTACCCAAGAGAGGGCAGGCTTGGCTCCCCTTCCATGAGCACAGGTGTATGGAGCAGGGGCTCCACATCAATCACGTCCTGACTCCTGTTCCCAGGTGCATTACAGGGGCTGGACCTGTGGGCACAGACGTCTTCCCAAGTGTGTCAAGTGGATGTGTAATTAGAAGGAATCTGCCTGTGACCTCACCTTTAGGATCCCTTGGGAGATTAAATTCATTTAATCCTGAAAGGTCAAGTAGGAGAGGTGTGTGTGCTCACATGTGAGGGTCCAACATTCTCCACGAGACCGGGTTCCCTGAGGTGTGTCTACAAATAAGTAAACATTTCTCTGTGGACATAAACATGTGCAATGTCCATCATTTACGTGTAAGGAAATGTTACGTGAAAATATAACATGAACGTGTGTGCTGTGGATTTCTTAGAGATTTGATTCCTTGAGTTGGCAGGGATAGAATCAGGAGTGAGGCAGGATGTAGTCACCACCTTCCTTGGGTTGCCCAGGGAACCTCTTTGGGTGGGACCGTCCTCACCAGGAGAACAAGGGGATGAGACTGGCGAGCTAGGTTCCGTTCAGCGATGCCATTCTCTGTGGCCCAGCAGTAACGTTTCTAGCCACGGTGGATATCTAGTGTGCTCTTCCCACGGTCCCTGCTTGGGTGCAGATGCTGCGGTTTCCTGTCCTGAGAAGTGTGGTTTGGGAAGGGAGATGGATGTCTAAGCAGATACTTAACACACCACTGAGCCAGGGCAGGAACTGGCCGTGCTGTGTGCAGATGTTTCTCTGTTTCTCTAGGGATTGAGCCTGTGTTAATGGCCAAAGGGGAACCCGCCACACTTTCTCATCAGTAAGGCCAATTATGGGAGCCCCGCAGGCCCATGCGTCAAAGCTTCTCTGCCTACGATTGCTCTCCTTGGCAGGCCTTTCTGCACCCCTCCCCCGGCCAGGGGTGGTTTGTTACTTAGATGAGAAACCTCCTGCGGCAGACGGAGAGCATGAGGGGTGTAGTTGGTGTATTTGTAATTTTTCCATTCGCCTAGATGCCTTTGCGATTGGTTAGGAATGGGAGGTGGCTTTCCCCAAAGGAGATCTAGTCCTCCCTTCATTTATTTATTTAAAATTTGTTAAGCTTAAATGTTGTGATTTGTGCTGGGGATCAAAAAAGAGTAAGGCCTGGGGCTTGCAGTTTGGTTGGCCTTGGACGGGTGTGCGTGTTCCATAAAGGTGTCATGCAAATGCGGGGGCCAGAAGGAGCCCCTTGGGTGGAAACAGGCAGATCTTCGCGGAGGAGGGCCATCGGGGTTAATACTTTTAAAGGGATGTAGTAATGGGATGTGCAAAGAGGAAAGGACATTCCCGACAGAGGAAGCTGTCAGTACAAGCACAAATTTGAAGGTCAAAATGTTTTGTCTAAAATGATATATTAATATTTCCAGCTTAGCTTTATAGATAGTGTTAAGTGGTGGAGTCCTCTGGGCCCTCATTTTCCCATGCAGATGAGGTGGTTGGATTCAGTGATTACAAAGCTGTCATCTCAGGGCGGGTGTCGGGTCTCAGATGACAAGTTGAGACAGAGCAGGGAGAACAAGGAGAGGAGACCAGCCCCACTGCTGCCCCGTCACTTCCAGCTCCTGGGTGTTTGGTCTCGACCTGTGCCAGGCATCTTGCTAAGTATTTACTATGTGTTGTTTCTACTCCTGACAAAAAGTCGTACACAGGACAGCATCCGTCCTATTTTACGGATGAGGTAAGGGGAGCCTGGGGGGTTCAGTAACTGGGTGAAGAACGCAGAGTGCGTGCAGCAGGTTGGGACCCAGGGCTCCTGACTGTCCCCACCCCACCCCCTTCCACAGGTGTGGACGCCCCAGTTTCCAGTATCCCAGACACTGCCATGCCCTCTGGCAGAATGTGCTGGAGACAAACCCTCAGGGTTTCGGAACTCTCAGGGTCTGATTCACCCACAGTAGCCATTGTCTTACATGAGAAGGATTTATGTCACTTCTTATATTTTGCATGACTCAATCAAAGAGTATGCTGATTTTGACACAGAATTACGCAGTAATTAATAACTCATTTAACCAAGAAACTTAAAAGACAATCTCTCTTTTATTTTATTTGTTTGTTAATTTGTTTATTTAATTAGTTTCAGGTGTACAAAACAATGTAATAGTTAGACATTTATCATTTATACCCCTCACAAAGTGATAACCCCCTTCCCCCAACCTACTACCCCTCTGACATCGCACACAGCCATTACGTTTCCACTGTCTCTATTCCTAATGCTGTACTCCACTTCTTGTGACTGTATATATATATATATATATATATATATATATATATATATATATATATATATATATAAAATTATAGTTGACGTTCATTATTGTTCAGCTTCAGCTTCAGGTGTACAGTGCAGTGATCAGGCATCTACACCATCCCTGAGGTGGTCTCCCTAATGAGACAAGTGTCCATCTGACACCCTACAAAATCTTTACAACATTATTGATTACATTCCCCAAACTGACTTTCATATCCCCATGACCATCTTGTGGTTACCGCCTGTTTTCTAAACCTCTCACTTTCCCCCTTATCCCCGCCCCCTCCCATCTAGCAACCCTCAGTTTTTCCTCTATGTCTCTGAGACTGTTTCCAATTAGTTCATTCATTTATTCTTTTCTTTAGATTCCACATATAAGTGAGATCATATGGTATTTGTCTTTCTCTGTCTGACTTATTTCACTTAAGATAATGTTCTCTAGGTCCATCCATATCATTGCAAATGGTAAGAATTCATTCTTCTTTATGGCTGAGTAATACTCCATTGTATAAATGTACCACAGTTTCTTAATCCAGTCATCTACTGACGGGCATTTTGGTTGTTTCCATGTCTTGGCTATTGTGTATAGTGCTGCAATAAACAGGGGTGCATAAATTTTTTTGAATTAGTGTTTTGGATTTCTCTGGATAGATACCTAGGAGTGGAATCGCTGGGTCATACGGTAGTTCCATTTCCAGTTTTTTGAGATACCTCCACACTGCCTTCCATAGTGGCTGCACCAATCTGCAATCCCACCAACAGTGCACAAAGGTTCCCTTTTTCCTACATCCTCCCTGCTACTTATTGTTTGTTGATTTATTGATGATAGCCATTCCGACTGGGGTGAGGTGGTATCTCATTGTGGTTTTTATTTGCATTTCTCTAATGATTAGTGAGGTTGAGCATTTTTTCATGTCTGTTTGCCGTCTGTAAAGACAATCTCTCTTTTAAACACCCCGGTTTTGCTGAGTAGGGAATATAACAAGCGTTGACATTTTCTCATGTGTCCATAGTAACAGCAAACAATACTATGGTAATAATAATAATAGCAATAAAACTGACCCTCTGGTGACTGTCTACCCTGTTCCAGGAAAATAGACTAGGTGCTTTATTTCTGATATCAGGGAACAGTCCTAGTGAACATGCGAACCTTTCTATTTCAAAGAACTTGCAGGTCTGTGACATAGGTGTCATTATCGCTGACACAAGAGCCCCTGGCATGGAGCTCCCACCTAAACAGGACCAGCCTCCTGCTTCTCAGAGCCCCTCTTCCCCTTGAGGCTCGGGTGGCACCCACATCAGCTGTGGTCCACACTGAGCCTCTAGGCTGGATTCCTGAGACCATGGAACTTGTCAGCTGTTGCTGCTGTCACCATGCTGGCCTTGGAGTGGGTGGGAAGAAGGCTATTGTCTCCTTTCCTGAATTATTCTAAGGGGGGATTCTGGCCCTTCCCTATTTCTTTCCATCAACTCATCTAAACCTGGGCTGTGTTGCTATACAATAACATATTGAAGACGCTATCCCAGGAGGTTTTATAGTCTGGAAAACACAAAATTATGTACAAGGTATGATTGGTTTTGGAGGCTCCTAGACAGCTTTTAGCCCATTTCACCAGTGCTGGAGCTCTGCTCTCTTCTTTAGAGAGAGAGAGAGAGAGAGAGAGAGAGAGAGAGAGAGAGAGAGAGAGAGCAGTCCCTAGGCTGTTCACACTGTGGCCCCAATCCCGTGTCCCAGGCCTGTTCCCCTCGTCTGCTGTCCATCTCTAGATCTTCCTTCTCCAGGGATTCTTGGCAGTTGGAATTTCTATGTCCTTCAGGAAAAACTCACTCCTTACACCCAGGGTTGGCCTTGCCCTCCCCCCCCCCCCCCCCCCCCCGCCTTGCATCCAGGACACAGGAGTGTGGCACTGGGATAGTTCCCAACATGTTCATTTCCAGGAAACAGTAGCACCCGATGCGAGCAGGCTTTTCCAGTGTGGTTCCCTCTGTCCCTCACCCGCGCGGGAAGGCTTGTTTTCACATCACGCCTGACATCTCTGAGCTGCCACTCCCACTTTTATGTGGTTAGCTGCCTGAACAAGAACACAGGCGATCCAGGAACAAACAGTCATTTTCCAGGACAGTGTAGTCTAAACCCATATTTAGAAAGAAAGAAAACAAAATGAAATAAAACAAAACATTCTTTTAAAGCCAACATAAACCATGGAGATTTGGCCTCAACCACGTTGAAGATGGTTTTTTCCTGCATGCATGCCACTTCAAATCACTGTTCCCCAGGATAGCATCTCCATGCACACGGCCTACCCCAAATGCCCTTGATCTCCCCAGGAACACAGAGACGCTCTGCCCGAAAAGTGAATCCAATTCTTTTCCCTTTACTATTGATTTGCCAGAAATGACCATGTCCCCCCAAGTAAAACAGGTTCCAAGGCCAAAGCTGCTTTTTCTCCTTTTCAATCTTTTCTTCTGGATATATTTAAACACACATAACAAAAGAAAATAGACTATTATAATAAGTCTTCCTACATGTATTTCCCATCTTAAAATATTAGCAATAAGAGGACAATTTTGTTTGACCTATTACACCCACCCCCACCTAAATATTTTTCTTTTCCCTGCTGGATTACTTTAAAGTAAATCCCAGATATATTGGTTTATCCAAATACTTTTGTGTGTATCTCCACAGGGATTCCCTTTTTAAGAAATATAACAATACCATCGTCACATCTAAATAAAACATGAATAGCAATTCCTTTTTATCCCAAATATCCAGTTAGTGTTCAGTTTCCCCCAATGTTTCATTAACGTGTTTTTGCAGTGGATCTGTTTGTTGGAATCAGTATGCAAACAAGGTCTGCGTGTTGTAATTTATTTGCAGGTTTCTTAGGGTTCTTTTGATCTATAACAGTCTCCGCCTTTTATTCTTTTTGCCATTTATCTGTTGAAAACACCAGGTCGTTTGGTCTCTTGCAACTCCCTACCTTCCAGATTCCACTGATCGCATCACTGAGCTGTTGTCTCATGGATACTTTTGTCCCTGTATATTCAGTAAATTGGTCGTTGGGTGTAGAGACTTGATCAGATTCGATATGTGGCCAGAGCTGTCCAGTGATGACGTGTACCTTCTGTGGCATCACCCCGGGAGGCACATCCTGTCTGCTTGTCCCCCTTACGATTCAGAAAGTGGGTTCAGAAGTCGTCGGCCTGATCTATCCTTTTAAAAATCCTCCATCAGCCTTTCAGCACTGGGTTGAACGGGAAGTCACTGCCAAGGTCCTGACTTCCTAATTTATATGATAATATCCTAATTTACAGTCCTTCTTCATGTATTTGCTGGAATTCTCTTACAAAGGACTTTTCCTTATCAACTCTCTGACGACCCTAAAATACAGTTCACACAGGAAAGGCAGAGGGCCTGGCTCTTCCCCTTTATTCAGTTTTCAGAATAATGAGGTGGTTCCCAGCATCCTCCAAAGCTGACCAATGAGTGTTTTTTCTTTTTCTTATAATGAACATATGGATTTTTAACATATTCAATGTGCTCAATTCAGTGAAGTGATTATTCTTTTTGGTGCTCAATGTGCCCGTCTCTGGCCAAGGGCAGCCCTTCCAGGCGGCTCCTGCAGACCAGGCTCGGCGAGGGCCCCAGGCTCAGCGTATGGGGCTCACCGCCTACCCTCAGTCTCTTAGAGAACAAGCTTTTCTGTGGTAAACGGCCTTGGTGAGCCAGACTCTGATGGAAGGGCAGCAGACCACTCCCATTTCCATCCAACATTTTCCCAGGGGGCATCACATTTTTGGTCGTACATCATCATCCCATTGGAGCTGAGGTTCAGAGGTTTTCCCTGAGACGACACACCCAGTAAAGGCAGAACTGGGCAACCAACCCAGGCCCTTGGGCTCATATCCTGAGACTCAATGAGGGAGTGAGAACATGGCAGGGGTGGCATTCCAGGTGGAGGGAAAAGCTTGGTCAGGGGTGCCGACAAAGGATAGGAGGTGAACTCAGGGCAAGGTCGGTGAGAGCCAGGGCACCTTAGGGGTGGGGTGGGGAAGGCAAGAGGGACTAGATCTTGGAGAACTTGGAATCAGATGAAACCTGAAAGCCACCCGGATAGGGGCGGGGTGAGAGGAGGCAGCTGGAGGTTTTACACATGTAAGCAGCACTCACTTCTCAGTGCTGCCTTTGCTCCTTAACCCCCCTCTGTGGTTGCTTCCTCCTTACCCACTGATGTGTCTGCTCCCTTCCACCCAGAGGTTCCAAGCTTCCTGGGAACAGGGACCCTTCCTAATTAAACTGTGCCCGCGTCTGGCTCAAAACAGACACTCTGCTTAGATGCACAGAGTTTCTTAGGTAAGTATTTTCAACTGTAAGCTGCAGTAACAACAGTCTCTGTCTCCTATGGCCGTCGTGGGGATTAAATGAGATAATACGCCTCACATTCCTGGCGCAGCACTTGGCCCACAGTCAGACCTCTGTCAACGTGGTGATTGTTACTGCTGCCCCCTGCCCGTCACTTTGCCCTTCGTGTTCCTAGAAAAAAACCGTGGTTTAGTCTCATGTGCTTTCTGTGACCAGCTGATTTCTAGCCTGTAGTGGGTGGAACTTCCATAGCACAAGGCAATGAATCAGTGATAGTTGGAAACTTTTTTTTTTTTAAATTGAGGTGAAATTTACACAGTATAAAATTAACCATTTCAAAGTGGAAAAATGTCATTCATGGCAGTTAGTGTATTCACCATTTTGTGCCACTGCCACCTCTAACAAAGTTGTCTTTACATTCTTTTATTTTCACTTCAGTAAGTTTGGAAAGGCACATGTACTCACTTTCTATGGATCAGAATTAAGAAGTAGCAGCTATCTGTTTTATATTTGTTCTCCCCACTTCTTTTTCTACCAGAGGTGGCTGACCATAACCTGCTTTGCCACCACTGTGACAGATAACATTCTGGCCACATTACAAGGCCTTTGATCCATGCCCCCGACCCCCCCACCCCCAGGCTTCTGGCTCCCGTAGAAGACCTCATTTTTTGAAACCAACATTTCATTTAGTGAAATTTGAAGAAATTATAATTTTTATGGGGACGACATAGGAAAATTTAAAAATTCAAAGAAGCAACTCCTTTCTTATAAATAAAAATTAATTCACTTACAAATATTTATTGAGCGCTTCCCACGCGTATGTGCTATGTATGCCCTGGGTATTTAGTAATGCATTAATCAGATGCAATTCCTGCCAGAATTTTCTTGGCAACATTGAGACAAGGGGAGATTTGCATGTTTTCTAAAGCTTTAGGAAAAGAATTAATCTTGAATTTCTAGGGCCGAGGATTGTTGAGAAGCACCCTGGGTGGGTAGGAGGCGCAGTGGGTTTGGGGGTCAGTAGCTCGGTTGCGCAATCTGCTCCATCAGCTGTCACAGGAGCCAGGTCCCCACCTCCTGAGCCCCTTTCCCCACGTGACAGAAGCGCTCAGACCCCTGATCTCACAAGGCTGGCTGTCTGTAGGCTCCTAAAATGCAAAGCCGTGCCTGGCATGTGGTAGATGCTCAACGACCCTACGCTGGATCTGAAGAGTCTTCTCAGGCAAAGAATGAACGAACGGCTTCTTCCCCACAACTCAGGAGACGTTTTATGCAGCTTAGCGGGTTTTATGTTTTACTTAAGTGAACACGATTTATGATTTATAGACAAAGATAATCAGGTCACAGTGACCCGCCCGTTGCTGGAGGAGCTTGGTAGAGTAGAACCCTGGGACTGTGGGAAGATGGTTCTGGATTCTTTCACCACACCATCTGCCTGCGAGTGGAGAACTGGATGATGTCAGAGCTTCTCTCTTGTTGAGCTGAAATGAAAAGTTTAACAAATGATAGGCTCAATTGCATCTGGTTGTTTTCCTGTTTGTTGGTTCCAGAAAGCTCTGTGGGTGAATCAAATCTATTCTCTTTATTTTCCCAAGGAGGGACATTTTTTTCACCTGTCCTGGGGGTCTGTTAGGGACCTACAACTCATCTCCCTGACAGAGAGGGTAGGTGTCTTTGTCTTTAATTTGGTCCCAGTATGAGAGGAGTATGGGCCCCCATGTCATCCTTGAGGGGTTTTAATCTGGGAATTGAAGGACGGTTCTCAGGGAAACGTTTTAAGCAACTCAGCCATTGTATAATAATTCATTTGCCCAGGAGGAGCATTCAAGATCTTTGCCGGGAATTGCGCTCTCTGAGTCTCTAGCTCAGTTCCGGGGCCCCAGGGGACCTCTCTTTCATCCTTCAAGCCCCACTTCCTTCAGGAAGCCTTCCCTGATAGTCTTAGCCGATAGAATTTTCTCCCTTTTCTGAACTTCTGTAACTCTGGGTTGGAGTTTTATTCTGACTCACCAGAAACTTAAATTGATGGGAACATTCCATCTCCGGATCATTCTAGTTAATTGAGGGTTCTCAGTCCTGCTTTACAGAAAACAAGAGCAGTGGCTTCCTTGTAATAATTCACACTTATTTAGTACCATGTGTTGATGAAGTGCTTTCCCAGGCCTCGCCTTTCTTTGTGACGTGTTCACTGGGTGCCCTGGCTTGGCGAGTCCAGTTGCACTCACGTGGGCTGTAGTGGGACTGGCAATGGCAGCATCCTGTATGGTTTCATTCAGCCAGTTTGTTTTGAATAATCATCTGTGTCAGGTTTGTAGAGGTCCTGGTGTCGGCCCTCACGAGCTCAGACCGGAGAGGGAAGGAGGAATGTCCTACTCACTGTGACAGAATAGGAGCTGGATCAGTGTGCAGTGGCTGCAGGTGGGGACAGGGAGGACTATTTTTGATTGGGAGCCTGGGTCCAATGGTATAGAGTTGCATCTGTACAACAAAAGATAATGGCACATGGATGATTGTCCCCAGCCCCCAAGGAGCAAGAGAGAAGTGATTACCGTTGAGGACCAAATATGTGTGTGCCAGAGGCTGTGCAAGACTTATTCACATACAGTGCTCACGGAATCCTTCGAACAGTCCTATTGCGTAGACATTATCATAAGACTGATTTTACATATGGGGAAAACTGAGGGGTAGAGAAAATAAGTTATTTCCCAGGTTAACTACTGCATTGTTGAACTAGGAGTTCACCAGCTGGAGACTGACCCCAGAAATTACCCCCACCCCACTCTACCCCTTTGTTAACACCCACCACAATACCACTTCCATGTTTCTGTTATCAACTCTTAGTGTTGTGTCTTTAGATGCATGTGCTATTTAACTGCTTTTGTTGGGGAGGGATTGGGCCCACAGTAAATCTTGTCAAGGAAAAGGGGAGTGATATTGATTGCAGACAGCTCATTGGAGGGAAAGAACTAGAATGAACTCTTAGAATGTCACTGAAGGTTTGGGAAGCCATGTACTGAGTCCAGTGACTGAGAGACACTTGTTCACCTTTCATGACTCAATCTGTACAACGTCGCTTTATGCTGATACCATTGCTCCCTTCCCTTTGTTACAGCCCTTGGCATGTATTGACTTAGTAATATGGCGTTTTGCCCTGTTAGGTTGTGAGTTCCTCTGAAATTGAGAGAAGGTGCCATCTATCTCTATATCTCCAGTGCCCAGCACTGTGTTTGGCACAGAGTAGGTACTTAAGAACTGTTTGTGGAATCCATTTCTTTATCTGTCCAACCATCTACCAAACTATCCATCTATCCACCCACCCATCTAACTCTTCATCTATTTATCTACCATCCATCCATCCGCTCTTCCATCCACCCACCCATCCACCCACCCGCCCACACTCCATCCTTTTGCCCATCTTCTCACTCAATCCTCCATCAGGTGTTCTCCAAACAGTACTGTGTGCCTAGTTTTATGGCCAGCACTGAAGTAACAGATTGAGTCAGATACAGACCAGGCCCTCAAAGAGTTCAGAGTCCAAGGGTAATGAGAGGGAGAATGTGGTAAGCAGAAAAAAATGACTGAATGAAAATATTACTATTCCCAAGCCTATGACTCTCCAAGAATATTAGGTTTTTTTCTTTATCTTAAATGATATAGATATGAGCGAAGCCACCTCACTCTGTGCCTTTCCCCTTGTATCTTGGCCCCTCTGAGATTTCACTGGCACCATCTGGCTTCTTACTCTGCTGGAAGCCTTTTGAGACATGAGGCCCTCCATAGGAGGCTGCGTGCGAGCAGAGGGCAGGGGGCACTGACCTGGCAGCTTCAAGGTGGCCACGCCACCGTCCCCTCCTGTGTCTCCCCAAGAGGAACGCTGCCTAAAAGGACAGAGCAGATGTTCTCTGGGCAGAGTGATCATTCATCAGCCCTCCTCTGGGAACAGGAGATGACAGCACATTTATCTGAGAGCAGAGGCTAATTCCTTTGACATTATTCTTCACTCAGCCTATTGGCGTTTTGTGACACACGTCAGACTCCTGAGGGGCAGAGTTAATTCATTCACCTTCTCCAGCCTTTGTGACTGAGAGGCCCATGTGGAGATGCTTTGGGAGTCTGACTTAGCCACGCAAGTAAGTCCACTGGGCACACGTTGGAGCACAGTCCTAAAGAAACCTCCTTAGTGCTCACTGTTTTATTATTTTCAAACTGTATTGGCAAATGCATAATCTGAGCATTTAAAATGGAAACATGCAGGTGGCCCATCTGGCAGGGCATAATGTATTTCACGTGAATGACAGGAAAAAGTGCCGTCCGTCTCTCACACCCGACTTTCAGACTTGGATGTGCCATTTGCCTGTTGGGAGTTGTCTCAAACACATTGCGTCCAGAGTGAACTCACCGTCTTCAACCTATTCCAGCGTCTCCTGAATGCTTTGATTGTAAACGTGGACATCTTTCTTTGCCTCTGCAGCCAGGTAATGACCAAGTGCTGTTGGTTTTCCTGTAATGCTCTGTGCGTGTGTTTGGGGTCGGGGTGTTCTCTTCTTTCTCACTGTGACATCTGTGGGGCAGGTCCGTGGGTCTTTTCCCTGGACGCTGTAATGGGCTCCTGGCAGGTCTCCGCAGTGGGTCTCTGTCCCACCACTGCATCCTCGTGTCTTCTAAAACCTAAGTCGTGTTGTGTCACTCCTGTGTCTCAGTCCTGCTGTGCCTTCCCATTGGGGCTCAGGGGTTGATAAGGCACTGTCCTTTTCTCCTGACCCAAGTTCCAGCTGCAGTAGGCGGAGGAGTCGGGGGGACCAGAGTTTCCCCTTCATATCTGCTAAGGATGTGTGGTTAGGGTGTGAGGGCCAAATTCTCCCTGGCCCCCGACCCCAGGCTAGACCACAGGGGTGGGGAGGCGGGGGTTCATTTAAGGGAAGATTTCACATTGATGTTACCAAGAAGCTGCCTCACTCAAGGAGGGAAAAGGGTCAAAGTCATCAGTGTGAACAGGCTTTTCCTGGATGAGTTCTGCCGATGGAAAGAGCAGTGGCTGCTGCCATCACCTGTGTCGTGCAGTGAGAGCTACAAGGCTGGAAGCTGTGCTCTATGAAGCCCTTCCACCTGGGGACATCAGGAAGCGAGCACACGCCTTTTCCTAACATCACCTGCAGGGTCAAGTCCAATCTCCTTAACATGGGGCTTTCACCACATGACCCTGCTTATTTTTCCAGTTTCCTCCTTTGCTGGAGGGTTCTGTGGTTGGTGCAGTGGCCCAGGGTTACCTGGATGAGTGAGGCTGTGGGTGTAAGGCAGGGCTCGTGTCCTGGAGCCCCCTTTCCCCATGGCCAGGCCTGCCCCTCTTCCTCCCTGCTCCCCTGGCCCACCACACCCTGGCCTGCCTTCAGCACCAGTCTCTCCCCCTTCTCCAGGGGTGCTCTGCTCTCACTCACCTGGATGTCCTGTTTTGCATCGTCTGGCTCGCTCCTCCCTGACGCAGGCACCAGCTCTTTAGCCTGCTTTGTGTGACCTCCTCCCTCCCAGCCGAGTTGGGTGCCTTTCCTCATTCACTATTGTGCTGCTTTGAGTGTGTGTGGGGACAGAGCGCCGGAGAGCAGTTTCCAGGCTCTCGGCCTCACATGGAAAGATGCTGGCTCGGGTAGTAGATGGCCATCCGCTGTTACCGGTTAGCCATTAGCCACTGATATAACTGCTGTAGTTGAGCTAGGGGGTTGGTTGGTTGGCAGAGAAGCGGACTGTGAATTGCAGATCGTGTGGCTCCTGCTTCCTGTGTCTCCAACCCAGCCGCCATTGAGACTATAGTGGTAGGACTCCCCTATCTATGGCTCCGTGGGTGTTCCTTTTTGGCCTCACCATGTCCTGCGTTCTTATGTGGGGAGCGGGACCAGAGACCTTGCAGGACAGTGTGTCTCCCACTGGAGTTGGAGTTCTTCAAGCACAGGTAATATACCTAATGCAGTGCTTGGCATGTAGAAGGCTCCAAGCAAATGTTGAATAAATGAATCGATCACATGTCTGTAAGCATCCAAATTTAGAAAGAAATGGGCTTGATTGGAAGATGGGTTGAGGTTAGCCATTCAGAACAAGTTCTTAGATATGAAGCGTGTGAGCCAGAAAGATTATGAAAGAAGACCATACAGAGACATGCTTACTGACCGGAAGTTAGGGGCCATGCTGGGAGAAGCTTCAGGATGCTGGTACCAGCCTTCCAAACGCCTCTTGCTCTTCTGGCTGTCCACTTTCTATCAATTCCAACACTACCTAGTCTATTCCTCCCATTTTAGCATTCAGGTATTTACTGTGTGGTCTTGTCCGCCAAATGTGCTGCTCTTGTCTCCTTGATGTGTCATGAGTATATGGTGACCCCCCCAGTGCAATGTCTGGGTAGCTTTCCCTCCCTGGGCAGAGTGGACCCTGACTGCAGAGCACGGTGTAGGGGGTGTCTCGATAGGTGTTTGTACCCGTCCCTATGCTCCTGCAGCCTGGGCTGTCTGAGTTCCTGCAGGTGCCACACCTTTACAAAGCCCTGGATGGCAGCTTGCTGGTGACCACTCTGCATGACTGTGCGGAGACGAATTGTGAGCAGCATTTGCTGACCACTGTTCGGTGCCATGCTCTTTGGTCAGCCACTGTTGAAATGGACTGATGAATTACATGCAGTCTCTATTCCCCAGGGTTTGCTGGGAGGCTGGCAAGACAGCTGTAGGCACTCGATGGAGATACCGTGTGTCCCCCAAAATAAGACCTAACCAGAAAATAAGCCCTAGCATGATTTTTCAGGATGACAGCCCCTGAACATAATGCGTCTTTTGGAGCAATCCTTAATATAAGACTCGGTCTTATTTTCGGGGCAACATGGTACCTGTGAGCGCAGGGAGAGACCAGGTGTTTCCATGTTGCCTCACTTGAGGTTGGGAACAGAGAGCCCTGAAGTCAGCTGAGTGAAGGATTCTGCCGCGAGGGGCATGAGAGGGTCCACACGTTTCAGGACAGCTGCTGTTATGGGCTGCGCTGCACCCAGGCTGAGGCTGAGAGTGCGTCTGGATTGGGGCTGCTCTGGGTCTTTGGTGCAGGAGCTCGTGCGACTCTGTCCTGTGCCACGTCACCACGTGTGACACCACGTGTGACTCTGCATTTTCTTCCTGCTCTGCTCCCCTCTGCATCTTTTGGGTTCAAACTTACAACAGAGGGATTTGGCCTAGTTTCTCCTTTTGAGTCATTCCATGCAAGTGCCCCCCCCCCGGGGGGGGGAGCTGCAGTGTCTCTTGTTTGAAAAGGGGCTCTGTAACTCAGGGCAAGACAGGAGCCCCACTCGCCTCCCCTCCCTCAGGGGAGGAGCTTGGTCAGTAGAATCTGAAAAGTCCTCTTGGGGAAGATAAGGTTTAAGTCACTTCTCTAGACTGAATGTTTGTGTCCCCCCCAAATTCAAAGGCCCCACTTCCCAATACCGTCACATTCAACGGAACCCTCAATGTGATGGTATTGGGAGATGGGGCCTTTGAGAGGTGATTCGGTCCTGAGCGTGAAGCCCTCAGGATGGGACGAGCACCCTTATACAGGAGACCCCAGAGCCAGTGAGAAGGTGCTGCCTGCAACCTGGAAGAGGCTCCACCAGGGACCACATCTGCTGGCACCTTGATCTTGGGGACTTCCAGCCTTTAGAACTGAGAGAAATAAATGCGTTGTTTATAAGCCTCCCAGCCTGTGGTATGTTGTTATAGGAGCCTGAATGGACTAAGAGAATCATTGTATTGCAGTAGTTTTCTTGGGCTGCCATAACCCGGCACCGCACACTGAGTGGCTTAAACCACAGAAATGTGTTCTCTCACGGTCTGGAGGCTCGAAGCCCAAGGTCAGGGTGGCAGCTGGGCCATGCTCGCTCATGCTGAAGCCCTAGGGAAGGATCTGTTCCAGGCCCCTCTCCCAGCTTCCGGTGGCTCCCTGGCTTGTGAAAGCCTAGCTCCCTTCATTTGGTGTCCTCCCTGTGTGCGTGTCTGTGTCCAAATTTGCCCCCTTTATAGGGACACCGATCATATTAGATGAGCCCCCCCACCCCCCACCCCAGTATGCTCTCATCTTAACTAATGACATTTGCAATGGCCCAATTTCCAAATAAGGTCACATTCTGAGGTCTGGGAGTTAGCTTCAACATGGGGATTTTGGGGGCACACAAATCAACCCACTGAACAAAGACAGTCATAACTTACTCAGAAAAAAGGATTAATGCATAGATTTTTGTTAATAGGATCAATTCTTGCAGAAAGAACAGACTTTGAAAAGTGGCCTAGCAAATATGCTGTCATTCCTTACAACGTCATAGCAAAAGGCTCCTTTTGGTTCCAAAGCCCGTGTTGCCGTGGTGATACTTGGTGACACAGGCGGCAGTTTCCTGGGGCCTGCTGGGGTGGGTAAAGGGGCCATACACACATTTATTGAGCAATTTCAGGGCAGCAACTTCTGTAGTTTTCCTCAGCCCTTCCTCATGGCCTGAGGAAAGTGTCACAATGGGGGTTATTTTATAGGTGAGGAACCAAGGCTCAGAAAGGTACGAAGTCCCCCCCCCCCCCCCCGTGGTGCATTGAAACAAGAACCCAGGTTTTTCTGAGCCCAGGACAAGCCCAGGACACGGAAAACTGCCATGAGGAAGCACCAGTGAATGGGCTGAGAGATGAGTGCGTCCAGTCACCAGGAAGATGAGGTGAAGGGACTGTGGTGTGACTGACGGAGCTGGGGTGCTGGGAGGACAGCAGATGCTGTGTCCACAGGAGCCAGGGAGAAGCCATTCCAGAGCCATGTGCTGTCCCCGCTGAGGGGGTGGGGTGGGGTGGGGCTCGCCCTGTCTGTCCACACTGCACAGCGAGCTCTGGCCTCCACACATCCATTCAGGCAGATTCTCCCAACTATGCCGACACCACTCGTAAAACACCCGCTCCTACTGTCACAGGTATCACCAAGGCAACCTGAGCTTTGGAACAGCAGGGAACCCTCTGCTACAACGGACTGACTATGTTGTAAGGAATTACAGCATATTTGCTAGTCATTGTTCAAAGTCTGTTCTTTCTGCAAGAATTGATCCTATGCACAAAAATCTTTTTGTGACTACTTTTTTTCTGGCATAGGTGTTGACTGCCTTAGTCCAGCGGTGAGTGGCTTTTTCAACACTTCTTTATTATGTTTGCAAATATTTTCCCACTTGCTTCTTAATTTGGAAATCCCAGAAGGTCGTGGTTCCCTGAAACTCTTATAAAATATCCATCATACCGTAGTATTTTATTAGAAACTTTCAGGCATTTGGAAAATATGCCATTGGAAATGAACATTCCTTGACACTCCCACTTTGGGAATTGTTTCCATATACTGATGGTGGAACAGGTATGCCCAAGTTTGGAGTCAGTCAAACCTTTGGTTCTACTATCATTTCCTGTGTGACCAGCCTCAGTTTCTTTATCTGTACAAAAGATGACAATAGCCACCTGACCCCCTCAGTTATTGAAGGTGGAAGTAAAGTGCTCGGTATTTTATTATCACTCAGTGAAAGCTGGCTTTCTGCCCTGTCGTCATTGTTTAAAGGGATCTTCCCCGCTCGCTCATCATGTTTTATGTGTTGGTCTGACCACCACAGGCTATGGTCCTCCTGTTGTAACGTGAGAATGTAATTCCTGCTTCTCTTACATTTAACAACTGGTAGTGAGACATTTAGGAGGAATTAAAAGGTGCTGGTAACATCTCAGGACCCAGAGAGTTTTCCTAGGAGTCGCTCTTGTTGGTTTTCCCGCGCACGTGTGGGCATTTTACTAGAGAAGGTGATTTAGTGCCTTTCTTGAAGAGCAAGGAGAAAAGAACGCAAGGACTGGAACAAAGCGGGAACTGCATATTTAATTACTGCAGGAGCTCCCTTTTATCCCCTGCAATCAGGGGTGGACAGCCTGCTGAGAAAGCAGGGGCCTCTTTTCCAGATCGATGTCTAATGTCAAGGTTACGTGCAGGTAGGACTTTATGACTTAGCAATTGTTGAAATTGGGAAATGAACACATTTTAAAAATTTTAGGAGAAAGTCATGCTCCTTTATAGGTGAATTTGGATTGTCCGGGTAATGTGACTATGTTTTTCTTCCTTTTTAGTAGAAAAAGTCGCTGGTTTTTCTGGGGCTTCTCGAAGGTTGTGTTTCAGACACTGAGTTTAGAGTTTCAGAATTCCACGGTCAGGGCATCATCAAAAGACACGAGGGTCTGGGGTGGGCTGCTGCAGTCACTGAGGGGCCGGCGTTCACTCACGCGATCACGTATCCAGTGGCCAAGGCTAAAAGCTTCAAAAACGACTTGCACGGGCCTCTGATGACATGTTGGTGGCAATTCGAGTAGGACTTGGAGAACTCATCGAGGTCGGATAGTAGGTGAATAGAGTGAAGTAGGAGAAGCAAAAGTGAATGCATAAAATATAAACATGTGATTCTTTTAAAGGAAAAGTACCCTCACAAATCTTATCTTTCTCACTGAAAGCTCTCTTCCAGAAAATTGTGACTGAAAGGCATTCATTATTTGTCTTCTCTTTTAATCAGGCTGGTAGTTTAATGCAATTTGGACCAGTGTGGATAGATATAGTTCCCTATATTGTTTGCAATAAGGGTTATTGAATGTTGCCATTTGTTGGCTCATTAAAGGAAGGCATTATGAACATGGAAATTGACTATCTTTGAAGGTCTTTATTAGGTCTCTATGAAGTTAGGAAGCCCTGTCAGCTATCCTCTGAAGACCCTTTTTCCCTGACTGAGCCCTCTCACATTTTATTATAATTACTTGTTTAATCATTTAGCCCCCTCCCCCACAAGACTGAAGGTCTGTGAGAACGAGCTGTGTTTATCTTGTTCACCACCTAAAAAATTAAATGATTATTTAACGACTCCTTATATGCCAAGTCCTGTTCCAAACTCTTTTTAGAGATTAAACTCATTTCATTGTCACAACAACCCTTTGAGATAGAGCATTAATTTCCAATTGTTCTTGGAACAAATTACCACGAATTTAGTGGCTTAAAACAACACAGATTTGTTATTTTACAGTTCTGGAGATCAGAGGTTTGGTATCGGGTTTCAGTGGGCGAAAATCAAGGTGTCAGCAAGGGCTGTCTTCTCTTCTGGCTGCTCAAGGAGGAATCTGTTTCATTGCTCATTTGGGTTGTTGGCATAACTCAGGTGTAGGCTGTCAGCCGATGCTTATTCCCGTTTCTAGAAGCTGCCCACATTTCCTGGCTCGTCCCTTCCTCCTTCTACAAAGCCAGCAACAATGGGTCAAGTCCTCCTTACACTTTGAATCCCTCCCCCTCCCCCTCCCCCTCCTCCTCCCCCTCCCCCTCCTCCTTTTCCTCCCTTCCCTCCTTCCTGTCGCCTCCTCCCCTTCCCTCCCTCCCGTCCTCCTCCCCCTCCCCCTCCCCCTCATCTCACTCTGACCACAGACACAGGTTCTTGGACCCACCAGATAATCCAGGATAACCTCCCAACCTCAAAGTCTGTAACCTTAATCACGTCTACAAAGTCCATTTGCCTTGGAAGGTAGCATTTCTTGGGGGCGCGTTATCCTGTCTGCCACAGGTGGGTACTGTTATTATCTTTATTTCACAGATAAGGAAACTGAGGTGCAGAGAGATTAAGTAGATTTTTCAAGGTGACACAGTTCTGGGCGGTCTCGGTTCTGAATGCAGGCACTTGGACCCTGGTACCTGCATTCTTAGGCATTCAGCTCTGTCACCTCCTTCGTCTACTCAGCAGCCAAGCAGAGCCCCAGTAATTACCCAGTGAGGGATGAATTCATTCATTCTTGGAAGAGAACTGATCAATATTCAAGGGGAGGAAAAGTTTGCAATAATGAGTTCCTACAATTTTGAAAGATGAAACAATATGTGTCCATGCAGACATGTGTCTCCCTTGCTATGAACTCAAGTATTTCACTTCCATTCCTCTCATGTCCCTTCAGCCCAGTCAGGTTTCTCCTTAAAATATTGAGGGCTAAAAAGCAACAGCAGGGACAAAAGCCTCTGTTTTCCTTGTCATCATGGAACGTGTTCATATTCAAAATTAATGTTAATATGTCAACAGTCTCCCTGCAATTTTTTTTTTTAAAGATTGTATTGGGGGAAGGGGAACAGGACTTTATTGGGGAACAGTGTGTACTTCCAGGACTTTTTTCTTAGTTGTGGAGGGTGCCGTTCAGCTTCAAGTTGTTGCCCTTTCAGTCTTAGTTGTGGAGGGTGCAGCTCAGCTCCAGGTCCAGGTCCAGTTGCCGTTGCTAGTTGCAGGGGGCGCAGCCCACCATCCCTTGCGGGAGTCGAACCAACAACCTTGTGGTTGAGAGGACGCGCTCCAACCAACTGAGCCATCCAGGAGGCAGCTCAGCTCAAGGTGCCGTGTTCAATCTTAGTTGCAGGGGGCGTTGCCCACCATCCCTTGCGGGTCTCGAAGAATTGAACTGGCAACCTTGTGGTTGAGAGTCCCCTGGTCCATGTGGGAATCGAACCGGCAGCTTTGGAGTTAGGAGCATGGAGCTCTAACCACCTGAGCCACCAGGCTGGCCCTCCCTGCAAATTTATTGGACAATCTTACAAACTGCAAATGACATACCACTTCTTGTTCGCTACATTGTACTGTCTGTAGAAGTTTCCCAGGCCGTGTTATTTTGAAAACAAATTGCTATTTGGTCTTGGGGTGCCATAGTGGGCACTCCATAAGAAAGTGTTGATGGCAACCTCCCCACAAATGGAGGCTTCTGGAATGTGTGTCTTTCCTTGGACACAGTAAATGGGCGTCTTCTCATTGGCTCTGAGAACTGCAGAGATATTACCATCCTCGGGCCCTAAGGGACAGCCCTTTGGGTAGATGTCTGGTGTCCTAGGCAGGAGTCCCAAAGTTGTGATTCAAACTCAAACCAGAAAGACAGGAAGACCTGGAAATAGCCCAGGGGTTTTCAGTCTCTGGTCGGCTCCTTCCTGCTTCCCATTCCAGATGACCCACAGGCGGCATCACCTTTCAGACCGGTCACAGGGGGCCTTGACTGCTTCTTTGCTGCCTGCAGGCTGAGCTTGGTGGCCTGTGTAGCTCACGGGTTTGGGGTCTCTGTCCAGTGCCACTGTCTTTCCCACTTAGACTGGTTCAAAGTGCATGGCACAGAATGGATGCTCTCTGAGTACATACTTGGGCAAGTCTTTTCTTGGGATTCTTACAAGCTCAGTCTAAGAACTCTTTATTCACAGAAGAGTATAACAATTTCGTGCATCTGAGGGCAAACCCCTGCACAGACCTATAGCATTGCTTTTCAATTCACCAGTGGAAGCTTGTACTCCTAATTAATTAATGCCTAAACATGAAATTCACCCTTTTCTCTTTTCTCTCAGTAGCAGACGTTAGTTGCAGAAGACAATTTGGACATTACTAAGAAGGCTTGGTGATGACCCACCAAAGGAAAAAGCTGTTCCCGAGTCTGTAGGGACTGGGCTGCTTAAGGCTGGACCAGACTGGCCAGGACTGGAGGCAGGTTGCCCAGCTCCACAGCTTGAGCAGCGTCCCCCAGGGATCACAGCCTGCAGACTGGGTGGCAGGACAGGCGGAGGGGAAGGTTCTGAGAAAGCCAAGGTTAGAGTGTGGGACCGTCAGACCTGTCTGCGGGAGGTGGGTGTGATATGAAGCCCTGCTTTAGCTCAGTAACCAGAGGTCCGGGTTGGGCAGAACAGAGGCCGTTTTGCCCATTTCCTCAGGCCAGCGGCCACTGTTCAGAAGACTAAATTGGACGAGAGGAAAAGTGGAGAGGTCACAGGCTTGGGACCATGACAGGTCTGTGTTCAGATCCCTTCTCTGCCTCTTACAAGTTGTGTGTCCTTGGGCAAGAAGACACCCTGTCTGTCTGGCCCTCATGTTTCTGCTCCTGTAGAGCTCACAGGACTGTGTGAGGATGAAATGAAGTGACATGGGAAATGCCTAGCAGAGGCATTCTCAGGGGTGTTTGTGTGCCCTCCTTATCCGGTGGGTAATAAGCACTCAAAATAACCACCTCTGCAGGATTACAAAACAGCGGTGTGATATTTTTGCATTTGCCGTGCCATGTGCTGTCTGAACATCCTCTTCTCCCCAGAAGGTCAACATGACCTCATTGTCTGGGACAGATTTGGCCTTGATCTGTTTTGGTCTTATCGTTACTTCTCATACTGTGCTTTCCAAAACACAACACTCATCTTGGCACTGGCTGAACGGACGTTGGGCTCTGCAGCCCAGGGCAGACAGCTCTGTCCATCTCCTCCCTTCCTTATCCCTGACTGACAGGACCCTGATTTTGTTAAGGGTAGCAAAGTGCCAGGCTGAAAACTCCATTTCCCAGGCTCCTTTGGAGCGTGGGTGGCCATTAGACCAGTGTTTCATAAGCAGAAATCTATTGGGTGGGACTTCTGGGAAAACAAGCGTTCCTGGCAAAGAGGCCATACTCCTTTCAACCTTTACCTTTCCCCGTCTTCCAGTCTGGAGTGTGGACTACAGTTGCCATCCTGATGTCATTGTCAAGATGCCGCCATGGCTTTGGACTGCTCCCTGTGGGCTTGTTACATGGGAACCTTTTGGGTTGAACCACTGTGGTTGGGTTTCTGTACCATGCAGCCACATATGATTGTCAGTGTGTGTGAGGTGCTTTACCGAGCTCAAACAGACAGGACTCCATCAATTTAAATGCGTTTCATGTGGCCTTTTTAAAGGTGCCTTGGGCACATCCTTTTCTTGTGCCTGTTTTTATCCAGAGGGACACACTTGATAGATTTACTTGGGCCTCTTTCGTTAGGCATTTGGCCAAGACCCAGGAGACTGTGTTCTTACAGAAATTCTGCCTCTAGTGCGGCAGGGGAAGCACCTGCTGGGGATTACAGCCAGCCGCATCTGGCCAGGACTGCCCATCCGGGCACAAAGCAGCCCTGTAGAATGTGTCGTGAGATGGAGGCCGGCACCCGGGCACAATTCCTAGACTTGGTTCTGGACCCCTCGCCTGTATTTTCCCACCCCTGACTCCATCTTGCTGCGTATCTTCCCTTCCACCTTGGCGCTCAGCATCGTTTCTTCCACGGTGCTGCGAGGTCCTCCTGAGCCATCCTTGGTTGCAGAGCTTCACACTGCATGGGGTTCAGTGCTCTTCTGAGTTTAGCTTGCCCTGGGACCCAGTGACTACTAGTCCCTGTGGTGGGTGGTGCTTCCAAAGGCTTACCCCAGCTTTGCATAGAGGGATCAGACACTTGGCAAGGTTTTAGTAAAGGCTCACTTTTATAAATGCCAACTTAGTTTGTTCTGGCAAAAAAGAAAAATAATAAATCCATTGAGGGCTGGAGTTCATGTGAATTAATTACTAATATAACTCTAGCATTATGAGTGGTCTTAAACATTGTCCTTCACTCTTCATCTTTGCCACTTCTTTTTCTTTCTTCACATCGTATGGCATTTGATGGGACTGCATGACTCTGAGCTTTCTTCCTTTATGTCACTAGTTCCCTTAATATAGGAGAATACAAGAGCGAGTATAATGTAGTGGAAAGACCATGAGCTTCGGCTTTCACTGAACCTGCATTAAAATCTTAGCTTCACTTACTAGCTCTATGATCTTGGTTGCTTAATGTCTATGAGCCTTGGTTTTCTCATTAGTAAAATAAGAATTTTAGTATAGGTTAAGTAAACCATTATTTGTTAAATACTAGCGACTCACCCTTTCCTCTCTTTTCTTGTTCTTGGGAGGCAACAACTTTCAATCCTTTTAACTGGTTCTTTTTTTTTTTTTTTTTTTTTGGTAATTATCTTGACATTTTTAAAGAACCTATTTTGCTACTTATTGGTTTTGAATTTTAGGTAATGTTTATTAACTCCCTAATGTAGAAGGTAAGGATTTTTCTCTCTTTCACACCTGTCCCATTCTCCCCATGCAGATACATACTCATACATCCTACCGTCCACACTTACAATATACTTATTTATGGTTTTGGATAGCTCAGTTCAGTGTATATGTCATCATGGTCATGTAAACACTCTGACAGCTGAGCCAGGTATGTACTACCGTGTTTCCCCGAAAATAAGACCTAGCCAGACAATCAGCTGTAATGTGTCTTTTGGAGCAAAAATTAATATAAGACCTGGTCTTATATAATGTAATGTAATGTAATGTAATGTAATATAAAATACAATACCAGGTCTTGTATTAATTTTTGCTCCAAAAGACCCATTAGAGCTGATTGTCCAGCTAGGTCTTATTTTCAGGGAAACATGGTAGTTTTCCTTTTTCCCGTATAGCTTTTTGTTTGCCCTGAAATTAACAATTGCTTATTTTTTATATGCATTTATCACTGTTAATCTGGTGGTCAGAACGAAACAGGGAAGTAATAAATGCTAGTAGGCATATTATCAGAAAGGGAGAAGCATGCCAGTTCTTTGGGAGCTAGAACTCCCCGCCCCCTCACCGCCACCCACATTAAATTATCAAAATAATTTCTACTGTGGGACCTCATATAAATGATCTTTGACACAGTGGATTAATTTATTAGCAAACGTCAAACCTGTTCCATATGGCTGTTTTCCATGATGGTATTGGAAAAAAGCCAAGGTTGTAATTTTACAGTGCAACTCTGGGATGCTGACTCCACGAGCGGTGAAGCTGGTGGGATTGAAAATGTCTTGTGGTGAAACTTGATCCAAGAGTAAACTTGGGCACCTGGTGGACTGGAAGAATGGCATGTCGCCTGGATTGCCATGTCTGTGGGTCAGCGCTCTAAATAGCAGGACTGCACTCACTCATTCAATTAGGAAGCAGACAGGGAGACAGACAGGCCTGGGCTGGGCTCTGAAGAGCCTGTAATCCACAAAACAGATGTGGTCTTTGCCCTCATGGAGTTCACGGTCTTGTGGGAAGACAGACATTGAAGCAGGAATTGTTGATGTGATAAGTGTTGTGGAGGACAAAGGCAGGCTGACCCGGGAGGGTGTGTCACCTAACCCTGCTTCTACCCAGAGTTGAACAAAGTCTGCCGTTTTGATTGTTCTGCTGATACGGATTCCCAAAATGTCAGACCTATGGACAACCCTAAATCCCTTCATTTCTCTTTCCTTTAACTTTTTTGAAGGCTTATCTCTTTTCTGCAGTGTCACTCAAACAGCTGTTGAATAGAGTAAATACACAAGATCTCAGAATCGGCCTTTCTCAGGTTGTAAAATCAAATTCTGTCAAGTATGAACCTTGCTCGGGGGACGGTGCACCAGACATTGGCTGGCACAGTCCCATTCCTGGCTGCCCTCATGGGAAAGGCCCGAATTCACATGCTGGCTGCCGTGTCTGAGGGACAGATCACAAAAACCCAGCGGTCACTCTTCTGTTGGACCAGAAGAATGATGACTTTTGAAGGATGGAGATCTTTCTGTCACTTTACTTCTACTCCAAATTCACATTTACATCCAAGTTAATTGGCGGCAGAAATCTCTTTCAACTGAATTCACAAAAGGCAAAAATTTATAAAGTGCAAACCCCTCGTTGAAAGTAGCAGAATTATTTACTTGGATTAATTGTGCTATTCCTTGTCTTTAAAGGATATAACAATTTCTTAATATAAGGCAGAGGGTTGGACCGGATGATAATTTTGTGTCCCGTTTCAGCTTTAAAACCTATGGTTGTAGAATATTTTATAAAGCCCTTTGCCAAGCTATGCTCTGTCTGTACGCATTATGTGGTCCAAGTCTGTATATCTTGGGAGAAATCCTTAGTACCCATATTATTATGAAATGATATACGTTTGTCAAATTTCACTTTTTTTCTCTGCTAGCTACACCTATTTGTCCTAATAGAATGCCCAGATAGCTTGGTTAGACTGGAAGTCATTTAGTAATTAGATTGGACAAGGAATTAGCCCTTGGCAAGTGTTTTCAACAGGCTCAGGCAATTCTTAACATTATTAAAATGTGACTTTGGTCATTAGAAGTACAGAATTGTATTGCAGTATAGATAACATCTTTACAAAAATAATCAGAAGACTATTTTTATTTTCTCCTAGTTTGTATGTTTGTTTCCTACAATGACAGAGGATCTTCCTTATTTGAAAATAATGGTAAGAAACTCTAAAAATTTTGAAAATAATGTAATTGCCAAATCTGTATTAAACCTGTGAAGGTGGGGGGTTCCACTCAGCCCCATCAGGGGAAAAAAAACATACCAATAAACCAAAAACCTATAAAACAGTAAAAAGAGAAACCGAACTATATTGTAGGGCAGTGACTAAAACTATAAAATAAAAGTGAGATATTAATATTCACGGAAGTTTCTTTTTGGTTTGCTAAGATAAACAGAAGGGAAACTTAGGAGTTTAGAAAGGATCAAGAGAAACAGATAAGATATGAAAAGATGCTCAACTTCACTAGTTAGGAGGGAAATGTATATTAAAACCACAATGAGACACCATTCACAACCACTAGATTAGCAAAAATTTAAGTCTGAGGATGTCAGGGGAGGGTAAGGATGTGGAACAACCAGACCCTTAGTCACTGGCCATGGGAACCTAAATTGGTCCAACTCTTTCGCTACAGAAGGCGCTGTTTACATAGCCTTCAATGTGAATGGTGCCCCCTGCAGTTGTGTGGCAGCCTTGAGACCTGTGTGTGTAACAGGAGACATATACGAGGACATTTATACTACTGTTATGTGTAATGACACACAAGCAAATGAAAACTAGAAGTAACTCAAATAGCCATCAACTATAAGGTGGAAAAATAAATGGTGGTGTATTTATTCAATCGAGTGCTATACAGTGGTGAAAATGACTCACAGACATAGGCAAGGTCATGGCCGAATCTCAGGGACATTGTATTGAGCTAAAACGGAAGTCATAGAAAAATTATACAGTGTGAATCTGTTCAGACAGAATTAAAAATGTAAAACTGAGCAATATGTTGCTTGTGTTGAAACAAATTAAAATTAAGTTAAATTAGTTTGCCAGAAATGCCAATTTTCAGGCTGTCAGCCAGACCTACTGAGTCAGAATCTGCATTTTAACGAGAGCCCTGGGGATTCGTATGCACACTGAAGTTGATCTTTGCCAAATAGGAAAAATAAAATAAAATAAACTTAAGTAAATCTATGTTAAATTTTAGGTTAAAATTAAGTAAATTTAAATTGAGAATTTTGTTGAAATTATAAAGAAAATGAAGGGAATGATAAACATAATTCAGGATCCAAGTTACTGGGGATTTGGGGATAAATGAGGTGCACACAAGGGACATCAGGCATAATGTGATACTCTTGTTCTTAAACTGGAGGTGGACGCATGGTTTTTTGTTGTCTGGTTTTGTATAAACTGGAGGTGGACGCATGGTTTTGTATAACATGAGTATTGTACGAATATTCCTTGTATCTGCTCAATATAATAAGCACAACTTGAAAAAGGAAAGGGGTCCAAGTGAGGGTTGGACCCTATGGGAAAGTCGTCTAAAGGATGAGGAAACTTAGCATTTGTGGAGGAGAGGTCCTCCAGGTCTCTCTTGGGTCAGAGGAGCTGTGTACACGTTCATCCATGTCAGCCCGGATCTCTGTTGGGTCCTGCAGTCAGTCCAGTTCCAAGGAGGAGTCCACAGATGGCGGGCTGGTGCTGATGGGGCAGGTACCCCTGGTGCCGCCTCCCAACTTCCCCACAGTAACTCAGGCCCTGAACGGGAGGACAGCTCTGGGGCCATTTGCTCCCATTCAGGCTCCAGGAGGGTTCCCAGGTTACCCTGGGAGTATTGTTACCTGACGTGCACAAGTAGCTGTTGGGGTGGAGCTGTGTGTCGGCTGCTAAAGAGACTATGTAGCCCTGACAGCTGGGTTAAGTGACCTGCCTACTGCTGGGGACGTGGCAGAGTCAGATCTGTGACTCGGGCGCTCAGGTCCTTCTTTCATCTGTTTCATATCGTGCTGCCTCAAAATGGACTCAAGTCGCTGGTATGTCACGATGATCATTTTCCCCTAAAAAGTTATTTATACAAAATGCACGTGACTGTTTGTGAAAAATATAGACAACACAGAAAATTAGAACGAAAAATATTTGTCCATAATCCCATTTCCCCAAACAGCCACTGCCAATATTTTAATGTATTTCCTTCCAGTCTTTTTTCCTATGCATTTAAAAAAATTACAATTCTATTTGGTGCTGAGGATGTGAGTGATGTAACTTTCTATCCTTATGTATCCTTTCTTTGCTTTCCATCATTATTTCGTGCTTTTTGTTATTGCATGTCATATTAAATATGTAGAAACTATCCTTGCTAGTGAGTCAAGAATAAAGTGGGAAATGTTCATTTATTCCTGGAGAGTTTAGCAAAGATCAGTTATTTGAGGTCATTAATTCTCTTTTTTCTTACTTCTTGAAAATTAACCTGCCTCTGGGAGCACTTCATCGATAAACACTCTCATGGTTCTTATCTAGGTTTCTAGAAGCTCAGTCTTGGGGGTAGGCGTGAAAATTACACTTGTGCCTCATAAAATAAAAAGACCTGAAATAAAAGACTGAGCATTAGTGGCTTCCAAGATCGGGCCTTGCTTCCGAAGGGCAGAGCTGATAGAGTCCTTATTCTGAGCAAAAGCCACAAAGTCATTATCTTTTCCTAAGCCTTTTGTTTTTGTTTTAAGGTTCACCACAAACTTTAACAGTGAAAAAAAAAAAGTGCAGTAACTGGGTCATTCTGACCTAGAAACAAGCAAAATACTTCTAATTACTGCAGCAGACAGCAATGAATCATACTTGAGCAAGCTCGCTGCCTTTTCAGTCATGTGTTCCCAGACTCATTGTGCTGTAGCCGAGGGGGCACCGGCTCCAGCAGGTTTGGTCGGTGGGAGGAGAGGGGTCGGTGGGTCTTAGTGTAGGATCTGTTCACCCTCACTAGTGCTGTGAGAAGGGAATCGTCATGTTCTCAGGGTTAAGTTCCCTGAGAGATGGGCTGTGGCTTATTCTTTGTTCATCATCATGATACCGATAAAAACTACCTACTATGTGCTGGCTGTGTAAAAGGTGCTTTATGGTCCTGGTGTCATGTGAGCCTTCCAACAACCTTGTGATGTCAGTATTATTATCCACATTATGCTGAGAAAGTTGAGGCTCTGAGAAGTTAAGTCACTCAATACCCAGTGGACAGTGGGCATCAGCAAATGTTGAGTGAGTGGGTGAATGACAACTCCAAGCTACTGGAAGGGGAAGGCAACAGGAGGGAAGCTGGCCAATATGAGCCGAAAGAGTTGGTCCCAAAAGTTAAGAGGCTTTGTACCTCCCAGTTATTCTTTTGTTTCTTCTTTTTCTTTTTTCTTTCCATTTTTAAGCTCCAAATGTGAATAGCAATGGGGAGGGGAAGGGATTTCCATGTAGGCAAATAACACAAGACATGAATGAGGGAACAGATTTGTGACCAGCAAAGAGATCAGCCTGATTAGTCTTTTAAAAAAAAAAAGGAAAAATGAGTGAATGGAAAACACTCACTGCTAGCTGCTGTGCTAAATACTTTACTACGCGATCTTATTTAATCCTCACAAAACCCCTTTGAAGTAAGCCTTGTTATCTCCCTTTGTGGTAGAGGAAACGATTTCAGAGAGCGACCCCCCCTCCCCCTGCGTCCCACAGTTACAGGCAGCTGCAGGGCCAGGATACGAACCCAGGCACCAACTCCACAGCTTCCCTGTAAACAAACCCAGGAATGGAGATTGCATTATTGATGCTTGAATTTTATTCTTTATCTGATGGAGGGAAAAAAACCCAGACGATATACAGATTTCACATATGCTACCGAAACCCAACAATTGGCCCCATCCCAGAAAGAGATTCCGGCTCACCAGGCATGGAGAAAGCAAAGCAGGACATGAAAATTTGGGGTTACCAGGAGTAATGAGCTGTTGGGCCCATCTGCTTCCTTGAGGTACTTTACCTGCATCAGCCAGACGTCCTCTCTCTAGTCTGGCTTCTGGAAGTTTGTTAAACCTAAGCAAAGACAAAATTCTCAGGTCTGGTGAGGGAGGTCAGGTTCACCACACAATAGCAGAGATGCTCGAACTAGGTTTTGAAGGATGAATAGGAGTCCAGGCAGAGGGAACACGCAGCTTGCACGAGGCACCGGAGGTGTGCTAAGACCTGAGATGAGCAGACACCTTGAGCCGTTAGCATCTGGCAGCCGTGGCAGCATCAGCCCCTCTCGGCTTTACACGGAAAGCAGACTGAAAGTGATCCAAAAAGCTCTCAGGGAAATGTTTTATAAAAGCCAAGGCTTATTTCTTTGCTAATGGTGGTTATCATGGTCTCCAGGACACTGTTGGATGGGTAGAGACTTTTCTGCTTTGCAGGTCAGCATTTCTAGCCTTTGTGGTCACAAAATAAAATAAAGCCAATATATCACAGTCTCAAATGCAGTGTTCGTTGCTGATATGGTGACTGTCTCTGCTTGTCATGTTTAATGTGGAAGGGAGTTGGCTGGAGACTAGCATTTGGTATGGAATAGAAGCAAGAACTTTATGGCAAGGAGCTGTATTGGTGTCTAGCGTAGAATTGCAGATCTAAATTCAGAAGAAAGCCCCACGTCAGAAACACCCATCAGAGCTGACACTGGGGTGAGCTCGCTTCTCTTTAGGCACCTCAATGTTATTTTCAAATCAAATGCCTATTTTGACAGTAATGGGAGAGCAGTCGGCTCAAAGGTATTGTAATACAGACCTAATGAAGGCAAATCCTTCTTTCCTAATTTTCTCCTCATGATGAAGACAATTTATATCGATTTTAAAAGTTAGCAAATTATAGAAGCGTTTAAAGAAACATAAACAAAATCTTGAGTTCCTTGACTTACAGGCAACCACCATCGACATTTTTTTCAATCTCTTTTATGTATTTTATTTATTTACAGGTTGAAAGCTTACTAATGATAATTGTTACTGCCATGTTTCCCTGAAAATAAGACCTAACCGGACCATCAGCTCTAATGCGTCTTTTGGAGCAAAGATTAACATAAGACCTAGTCTTATTTTGCTATAATATAAGACCAAGTCTTATATTAATCTTTGCTCCAATAGATGCATTAGAGCTGATGGTCTAGCTAGGTCTTATTTTTGGGGAAACACGTTGTTACCGTGGCCTATGTAGTAAATACTGTATATGTACCATTCGCTGGTCTGAGTACCCTGCGTATATTAGCTCATAAAATCCACACAGCAACCCTGAAAAACAAGTACTTTTATCACTTTCTTCAGATTGGGGAAACAGAGGCACATCAAGATTAAGTGGCTCAAGGTCTAACATCCAGTAAGTCAGGATTCAATCCCAAGCCTGGACCCAGAATCCATCCTCTTAACAAACTCTCTCTCCTGCTCTCTCTCTATACCTCTATAATAAAATATCATATATTACAGATAGCCATATATGTGCATTTTTCTCCATGTATTTCTATAACAATTGAAAATCTTTTTCTTGGTGAATGTTGTGTGCTAAGTATATCCGCTCCTGTAAAAGCTTTTCATGCGCATAACTTTGTGCACGCGGATACTGGAGACTATACCCTTTCTGTAGTGTCAGTTCCCTGCCATTCCCGGACAGTGCTCTGAGTGGCAGAAAGCCCTAGGTACTCCAAGCGCAGTCACCTCCTCTCCAGCCCCCACCGGCCGTCCTCACACCTCATTTGCCTCCCCAGTGAGTGAAGCCAGGGGCCCAGGGGTTTGTTTGCCTCCCAGAGTCTCGCTGAAGCAGAGCCACCAGGGGGCGCTGCCCCTGCCCTTGCTGTGAAGGTGTGGGGGCCGTGGGGTCCCCATCCTCTTTTTCTAGGCAGACGCAGCTCAGCCCCGTAAAGATTAGGTATGCGATGTGGGGCACTCCCTTCCACCCTTTAGCGCTTGGTGAATTGGGGACTGGACCTGAACCAGCCGAGAACTCTCTTTGCTGACTGCGGCACCAACATGAGTGGTGCAGCTCTTTGGCCTTTGTCACGAAGGGTAGATGACATGGAAACCTCTCTGGGTCCTATCCAAGTCATCTTTGCAGGCAGACAAAAGACCCTGGCCAGAAGATAAAAATCAAAGCTAAAGGTGTTCACCACCAATGGAGTGGGCTCCTGTGATTTTCTTTCCTTTTTTAACTAGGATTTGAGCAGGTTTCCTGCATTTAGAAGAGTTCATTGCAGCAGGAGTGTGTAGGAAGCTGTGGAGGACTGCTGGTGTTTTCTTGGTTTCCATAGTGGTGGACATGATTTAAATGAAAGAAGTGTAAGAACGTGCCTCTGTGACCATCAGGGGCGTTTTCTTTGGCATTCACAGCCGTGGTTATTTTAGGGGCATGTGCTCCCCTGGGCCATTGCCACACCTGTGGTCCTCTAGTGGCAGCCAATCACGCTGCCCGTTTCCTGTGGCAAAGCCATGCTCTTCACTGACCCTTTGTTCTCTGCGCGAGAGGACGTGGTTCCATTCCAAGTACAGAACTTTCATGTTGTTTAAAAAGACTCAATTTAACTGCTGGTGGTTAGACTGACAGATTGGTATGTACCTGCCTGGAGAGCATTCTGACCCAGCAAAACACTTCAGTGCTAAGAAGACGGAAAACTGTGGCATTTGTCATCTGACCCAGCAGGAGCCTGAGGCACATGGAGCTCAACTTGGAAGGTCTGCTGTTGATTTTCTTTTTTTTTTTCCTCCTTGTTGTTGTTGTAGCCCTAGCAGCAGATACTGGCTTTGAAGCCTTTCCACTGGCTGGCTGGGCTGCCTTTGCTTCCCCGGGCAAGGGGCCTGGGAGCCAGGGTGGCAGGCCAACCAAGCACTCGGCACCCTTCTCAGGGCCATCAGGGCCCCCACGTGATGAAAGACACAGCCTCTGCAAGTGTAGCCACTGCTCTTGGCTGGCTGGCGTATGGGCTGCGTGAAATGACCAGGTACGGTGCATTTGACTTTGGGAGTGGGGCCCTCGCTTTGGGGGTTGGACAGGTTTGTCGTGGCTTTTTGCTTATGATAAGGACAGTGTTGTCCTGTGCTAAGCAGAATAACGCATGGCAAAGCTTTTGCTCTTAGTAAGTAAGGTGCAGAGTAAATCCACTTAATGAATTATTTCCCTTATTTTTGTTGTTGGAAATGGTATCTGAAGGGGGTGTAAGTAATGAGTTTCTCACAAGGTGGACACAAATAAGTGCAGCAGCAGTGTAATTATTAGTGATATGCTAAGGAGATGGATAACAGATTTCGGATCCTGTCTGGGTGGTTCTGGAGAGGAGTTTTGCAGTCATTGTTTTTCTTCCCTGAAAATCTTCCCTGCTAGCTTTATTCTGAAGGTGCTTCTCTCCCATTCAGTTCTCACTGCAGCGGGGTGGGAGTGACGGCGACATTACTTTGTGGTCCCTGTGTTCCCCTTGGAGAGCCTACGCACGCTCTCAGAGGAAGCACTCTCTCACGATCTCTGCACAGATGTCTGGGCGGCAGCGCAGGCAGGACAGTCTCAGTTGGAGAGACAAATGCATTAGACAGAAGTCCAGCGCTCAGCCTGGCTTTCCCTCCTTCAGCAACACCTGTGGAGTTTATGAGGTCCTGTGGGGAAACCGGGAGGAATCTACATTAGAATGCCGTTTCCTGCCAGGAGGGCTGTCAAAGGGTTTATAGGAGACCATTCTGCAGTCTGAATGCGTTTATGGCCATATCATATATTCAGGGCTGACCTGCCTACGGGACTAGAGCACCACCATTCTCGCTCTGCATCAGGGAGGGCCCCTCCGTGCTGTTGGAAATTATGGAATGAGGTTGAAAACGCAGTCTTGAGAGGGCTTTGCTTTTGTTTTCTGAAACTGGACTCATCGGAAGTAAGTCACCATATTGTGTTTTGGCAGAAGGATTCTTCAGTTTTGCTGTAGGGACATTGGAGGAGAAAGAAACGGGTTTGTGGCAGCTCAGATCCGAGCTGGAGTTTGGGGGGCCTTCTGGTAAGGCTGTGTGGGGCCGTCGCTGTGGCCAGCTGGGCCCGGGCCGGTTACCTTCCCGAGAGGCCCTGTGAAAGGTGAACAGGGATTCTAGGGGAAGGCTGACTCCTAGAAAGAGAGGGAGCCTCCATTCAGGCTGGAGGGTCTGGGGACCGCAGGTGTGTTTTGGATGTGATTCAGAAGGGAGGCAGATGGCAAAAGGGAGGGAAAGAGAGGCCTCGCAGGCCGCCGTGGAAAGGTTTTCTCTCTCGTGGACTCTAACTCCAGCCTTTGACCCTTGCCCTCTTTCTTTTCTGCCATGGTCACTTCTCCAGGAGAGGGTGAGAGGAGACAGAGGACAAAGACAAGTGGGTACCAGACTGAACGAGGCTTTGCGCATAGGAGGGCTCAGCCAGCAAGGGGATGGCTGGAGGGGACCGAGCACTTGGTTCACTGAGCTCCTCAGGTTTGCGTTCATTCTGCATGGTGATGACGACACCGACTTTCTCCTCTTTCTAAAGCCTGTCTCGCCTCTCCTTTGTCCTCCACACACAGCCAGTCTGTGTGCCCTCCTTGGTCACAATATATTGCAGTGTTCTCCTGTAGGCCTTCTTTAGGAAGCCACGGCAGGTAATCTGTCCCCTACGCTCTCATCCGGTCTGCTGCCAAGTCCTCTCCTGGCTCCACAGGGCTAGTTCTAAACACGTTAGCAGGGCTGAGTCTGAATGGACCCCTCGCCACTCTCCTAACCCTGCTGTCCCATAGCCACCTTATGCTTCAGCATCTGGAAGGACCTGTGTTCTCCAGTCTCACAATGGGTGTCACCCCTGGGTCAAGCCTGGGTGCATTGTCCACCTTCTTTTCAGCTAGCAAACCTGTGCTCATCCTTCCAGGTTCAGCATTTCCTGGAGGCCCTCTGAGATTGACCTGAGATAGAACTCTCCACTCCTGTCTCTATTTCCTCTGAAGCTATCTCCTTGGCTGCTCAGACAACGATCACACTATATGGGACGCTGCGGCGTTTACCTGCATTTCTGCCTATCTGTGAGTTTCTTCAGGTCAGGGACACTGTCTATTTCACTTTCACCCTTAGCTCCAAGTGGCAATGAAATATTTCTGCCTTGTACCCAAATTAGATTTTGAAACTTTGTTTGAAGCAAAGCCATGACTCTGGGAGAGGACAAGTTTCCTGTTTCACGCAGAGGAGGCACAGAGCAGGTCAGAAGTTAACACGATTTGTGACTTAGGACAGACCCAGCTGTCTGAACTTGGCCCTGAGACCCAGCTGCATCTTCTCTTCCAAACTGTGGCCTCAGGTGGCATTGAGAAGGCTCTCTGGCAGTTGGGGGGTCATTAGTGGAGTCGCGGCCATTCCCTGGCCAGAATCGCTCTCTGTAAGAAACCGTTGTGGGGAAAGGAGAGGTGATGGGGTTGGTGGCTGCACCCAGCAGCTCACATGGCCAGGAGGAGGGAGACACAGGCACTCTCGGTGGCCTTAGGGGGAACAACCCAGAGCTCAGGGAGGTGCCAGCAAAGTGTGGGGTGGGAGGGAGCGGGGGCGTGGTGAAGAAGAGGGAGCAATGAATTTCGGCTTAAGGGTAAGCAGACGGAGGACAGGTACAAACAGAGCCGTGGAGCAGCTCTGTGATCACGAGGAAAGAACCCGGCTTGTACTTTGATGCTGTAGGAAGGGCTCTCCTCTGACCTTGCTTGGAACAGAAAACAATAGGTGAGTTCAGGTGATACCTGGGGCCTGGGGCGGGGGCATTAGCTAATGCGCTTTCTGGTGTACTCTGACAGAAAGCCGCATGTTTAATTATTTCCACCGGAGTGCAATGAATCAAATTAAGTCAAGATCTCTGGTTAGCTTTAGAAATTAGAATTATGAGTAGTGAATTCCAATTTTAGAGAGGAAACTAAAATTTATTAATATCTGCTACATGCCAGCCGCCCTCCACTTGTGAGTTCATTAGCCCTCAGCACAACTCTGGAAGGTGGTTCTGATTGTCCTCCTTTTACAATTGGGGCAATGGAGGTACAGAGAGGTTAGGTAACTTGCCCAAGGCCACACAGCTTGTAAGAAGCATGACCATACATTGAGCTTTGCTTATTACCTCCTAGTACAGGCTTTTTACCATCTAGCAGGCAAGTTATGGAGGAAATGGGACGTCAGTGATGGTCTATGAATTAAATGAGATCTCTGTGGGCTCTGGGGAAGGTGATGCTGGATCTGAGGCGCGAGCAGCAGAGGGAGGTGATGGCTTTATTTTTATGAGCAAGATGACGAGTGTGCAGCATCCAGGGGTACACAGAGCTGGTGTTATTTTAGGAAGTGAGTTCTGGCCCATTCCAGGAACTCAGTAACTGTTGTTGACAGATGGGGGCTCTGGGTTTAGACAGAGGTGCCTCCTTACTTGACTGATAGAAGGAACCGGAAAATAATTGTGGGCTCAGATTTGAGCTGGACACACAGCTCTGCAGGTACCCCAGTAAGTGTCTGTGAGCCTTTTAAGATAAATGGATTTTCTGCCTCTTGGACAAACCTTTTGATAGTCTATTCTTAAAAAAAGAAAGGAAAAAGTGGGGAGGCGAGGCGGGGAGGAAGTCACTTGAAGGAGAGGCTGGAGGTGAAATATTTTTCTTTGAATGGGCTGGGGTCTGCAGTCTCCTACTTTAATCTCGAGGGAAGGGCCAGTCAGGCTGACAGATCGACACTGTCCAGGCCACAGCCGCATCCCCTGATTGTTTATTTTGCCGGCTTGCTCTCCTCCCTCTCTTGCAGACCGGTCTGCAGGCAACATTCTTAGAATGCTCTTGGTTTTCTTCGTCTAGCTAGAAACCTGTTTCTTTTTCTTTTTTTTTTAAATGGTGCTTTTCATTTACTGAGGCTTTATTTTCTTGTCATGTCAGACCTCCCATAAGCCAACCTGTTTTTTAACCAAAAGTTTTAGACTGGCTGGACAAATGAACATCATTTAAAAAACAAAACAAAACAAAACAACAACTTTAAAAAAATGCTCCCTTTTCTGAAGTCAACAGCTTCATTGAAAGCAAAGATCCTCCTGCTTAGGGCCATTATTGGACATGCGAAAATTGTCTCAAATGTGTGACCTTAGGCAAGTCACTTAATCTCTCAGTTTCTTAATGTGTAAAATGAGAACCATACTACATGTGTGTAAGGGCTGTGATGAAGATGAAATAAAATTACAAATGTAAACCAAGAAAAGTGCACACAGTGGCCCTAATAAATGTTAGCTGTTATTTTAATTCTTACTTAAGATGTTTTGGGGTTAATGTTGCTAAAGGAAATAGTACAGATGTGAAAACAATAAATGCTTTGAAATTCCAGACTCAGTCTCCTTATCTGCAAAATGAAGATAATACTTGTGTCACAGAGCTGTTGGCACATAGTAGATTCTAAGCAAATATTGGTTTTCTTATTCTTTCATTCAAACTTTGGTCTTCTCTCTCTCTCTCTCTCTCTTTCTCTCTCTCTCTCTCTCTCTCTCTCTCTCTATATATATATATATATATATATATATAGATAGATAGATAGATAGATAGATAGATAGATATAGATAGATAGATTAGATAGATATATCTATATATATCTATATATATCTATACACATACACACGCGCACGCGCACACACACACACACACATATATACCCTGTTTCCCTTAAAATAAGACCTAGCTGGACAATCAGCTCTAATGTGTCTTTTGGAGCAAAAATTAATATAAGACCCAGTATTATATTATATTATATTAGATCTCGTCTTATAGCAAAATGAGACTGGGTCTTATATTAATTTTTGCTTCAAAAGATGCATTAGAGCTGATTGTTGGCTAGGTCTTATTTTTGGGGAAACATAGTATATATATATATATATATATATTTATTGATTTAAAAATTGCATACATGGATGACAGGGTACATTATGTATTATTTACATTATAAAACATACACTAAAAATAATTAAAATGATTAAGTAAAATAGATATAAACTGACATTTTGATGTTTTCTTTTTCGTGCTCACTTTGGCTATATAGGAAGTAAAATAGGTCTGTTGTGTGCTTCTGTGAGTATAGGCAGAACCTTGTCCTATGAATAATTGCAGGATTTTATAGGTTCCTAGAGTAACGACAGGAATGCTTAGCCCAGGAGGAAGTCTGGTGTCGGCTGTGTGTGCTTAATTTCATGAGGCTGACTTCCTGACACGGTCCTTTAAAAGTTTAGAGGAATGCCATAACTTTCTGTGAAATTGGGCAATGTCTTGTCACTACTAGAAGAGGCACGAGAAGGTCATGGTGACCCTTCAGCTGAGGATGTCTGAGATTTTATATGCTGCTAGTTTAAACTTCTTACTACTGCTTTTCATGGAAGAGATTTTTTGGACATGGACTTTCAGTTCCAGACCAGGCACTAGCTGTGTGTCATTAGACAGGTCTCCCAACCTCTCTGAACCTTAGTTTCTTCATCTATAAAATAGGGATAGAAATAATGACCAGACAGAATTGTGGCTAGGATTAAATTACATAATGCTGTAGCAATTTTCAGCAGGGTGGCCTGCTTTTGCTTTGTCTGTAGCTCACCATGACCTTCAGTTGCTATGCCCCTGAGATTTCGTTTGTCCATCGTTCATTTTCATGCCTGCATTTCATTTATTTTTAACATGCAACCTTCAGTTTTTAATGAGTGTGAATATACACATAGTCTAAAAAGTTATTATTGTATTATTATACTGTAAGCTTCAAAATGAAAAACAAATGTTTCCTTCTCGCCTGTTTCTACCCCAATTCCTGCTCCCTACAGGCAACCGTCTTTTAACTTATCAGTTTTTTTCTTTTGCTTTCTGGAATTTATTCCTTTATTTACAAGTAATAGCTAGTGCTACAGTTTCTTATTTGTTTCTAGAGCATTTTTTTCACTCTCACTGTGGAATATGAGAGTTTAGCTTTCTTATACCTCTTTCTTCCTACCTCACATACACAAACACACACTCACATACACACACCCCTTCCCTATCCCTATCCTTCCAAAATAGTTGTGTCACAAACTCTGGTTCAGTCAGCACGCAGCCGACACCTGCAGTGTGCTCTAAGGAAATTTTCAGTTCCTGTACTCATCTTATTTTTCCTGCAGCTAATGGTTGCTTTGTTGTTTACTAAATTTTTGACTCTATCAATAACTCATCCCCATAGTCTGATAGAACCTGCAAAACTCCTTTCAACATAGTTTAGCACATCTGATAATGGAGTCTGTTCCCTTGTCTTCCTGACGTGTCGGGGTGCAATTCCCAGATGGGGTAAGTGCAGCGGGGGTCCAAACAGAGACAGTGCTTAGGGAGTAAGTGTCAGAGCCACGTGGGGATGACAGACAGTCTTGCATTCCTCGGGCATTTGGGGGCCTCAGGCTTCCGTTTCTGACCCTGAGAAAGTCTCTCTCGTCTCTCTGGCCCTGTGGTTCCCCATCTCGCAGGTGGGTGATTCTAACACTCCGGAGAGCTCCCGAGTGCCTCCACCTCAGCCTGCTCAGCCCTCGGGTCCCTGACCCTCTTCACCTGGCAGGTGTCTTGTCCGTAAGGTAGAGACTGCCGTGTGTATGGAGGAAGTTCCCACCCACTTTGATTGTGGTCCATTGGGGTCCAATGGGGACCAACCAGAAGGGCCAGAACCGGTTCACAGGGTTCTGAGTGCTCCCTCCCCGTCCTAATTCACAGTATTTACTTACACGATTGTAGATCATTTGAAAGGGAGTGGGCTCCATTTTCTCTACCACTTTTTGCTTCTAGACATTAAAGCTTGGATGTTTGCTTAGGGTTGTCAAATAAAATTTCCATGTTTTGAGTGTGAAAACGTCTCTGTGCCTTTGTCTCTTTCATGTTTCTCCCCTTCCCTCCCCGCTCCCTTCTCCTTCCACACCCACCCCCAATTCTGTTTCTTTCCTTTAAACAAGAGTCCCTTCCAGTTACTTATCGTCTCCAAGACTGGAGTTTGTCATCTTTATAATGGGCTTCTTAATGTCCTCACCTGGCTGCCATGCATGCCAAGTGAGGGAGCGTGCTCAGTGCCTTGCACAGTGGCTGGCCAATGAAAGCTATATATATATATTTCCTCTTTATGGCTCCATCCACATTAGGCACTAATCTGCTTTAATGGCTGGAGTCCTCTGGGCTCAGGGTGCCAATCAGCTGTCAGGTGAGCTGAACAGGATTTTGGGAAGGTAGGGTGAGGATGCCCCAATCCGCCATCTAGCATGATTCTGCAGGGGCTCCATGTAAAATGGGTGAACTCAGAGCTTCTTTCTGGGGGAGTTAAGTTCTTCAGACAAAGCTCTATAGAAATAGAAGACATTTCTGATCTTCTTAATCGGTGGCGGCGTTAAATAGACCACCCTGAATCGAATATAATGCAAGTGTCCCCAGATGTGGGGGCCAGTAACCCCTCATTCATGTATTGAGGTATGCAGCAGGTCAAGAGAAAAGGCGGGTGAGAGGGCCCTGGAGCCTTTTCTGAGTTGGGGTATTAGGTGGCTCCAGCAGCTGACCTCTCTCTTTCAGGAGCGCTTGCTTTTTGTTGGGGCTAATTCCTGAAGCAATCCTCCCAACAGCTCTGTTCCGCAGGCTGTCAGCAGCACCGACCAACGGGCCCTGTGGTCAGGAATTACTGCCGTAAGCAGGAAGTGTCTAATGGTTTCCATTTACTTTTCGCTGGAAGAGGAAAGGCTTCCTTACAATAGAGGCAGAAAATCAAGAGAGGACACCAGCACATTTTACCTTCTGAAGGAACAAGAGCTCCCTAAGGGCACCAGCAGTCCCGTCTTGAAATTGCTCTGCCACCAACAGAACAAGCACAAGGGGAACAATTTCTTACCTATGTCTTGAGTAGAAGTCTAAGACTGTCCCTGGCTTGTGAAGCCAGTCTGACAACTAGTGTGGCTGAGTGTGCGTCACCATAATGAAGCAGGAAGCTACTGTCCTGTGGTCACATTGGAGCTCACATCTTGTATTATTTTTACGTCAAATGCTACTTTGAAAATCAACAGTATAGTAGATAAGAAATATACAAGGATATAGGAGAAATGGCTAACCTATCTCATTTCATCCCTTAAAGAAAGTTTATACATCTCTTTTCTCATATCGATTGTATATTTGTAAAAATCCATCAGGCGTCTATCAGAAAGAAACCCTTGACAAATTTAAAAAGAGTTTCTAAGGCCACAGTCATGGTTATAATCCAGTACTAATCAGAAAGAAATAATATAAGGCTGACCCCCGTCCTCCCCGAGTCTAGACTATTCAGAAAAATTAAATGTATACACTGGATTATTATCAGATTGAAGAGAGAATCAGAAGGGAGACCATAAACCTATAGCAAAAGAGGTGCCCAGAGGAAAATGTATAGCTGTAAATGTCTTCATTATTAAAGACATAAGGTGGAAAGTAAAAATGATAAAGTACGTAATTATATTGAGAAGTTTGGAAAAAGTACAAGAAATTAAACCAAAAGGAAAAGAGGGAAATAGAAACAAATAGCTAAATTTAATGAAATTGAAAATAAATAGAAAACATTAGGAAGGAATATAAATTTAAGTGGATGTTCTTGGAAAGGCCTAAATGTAGAGATTTAACCATGTGCATGATCCAAGAGAAAAGGCTGAGCAAAGAGCTGTCCCTTCACTCAATATAATATGATGAAGCCATTAAAATTTTTTGAAAAGCAGTTATAAGCGGATTAGGTGAAATACATAGGTCAAGTAAAAAGAACAGAATCAAAAATTGTATTATCGAATGATTATAACCATGTGACTACAATCTCTCACCTCCCTTCTATCCTCAAACTCTGAAGGAAATTAAATCTGGAAAGAATAATCCAAATATCACAGTGGGAAGGAAGTACTGACACGTAATACGGTCTGGGTCAACCTTGAATGCACTGTGGTAATTGTATGAAGCCAGGCAGAGAAGACCACATACTGTCTGATTCTGTTAATATGAAATCCCCAGAGTAGGCGAATCTACAGAGATAGAAAGTAAATTAGTAGTTGCCTAGGCCTGGGGGATTAGGGGAGTGACAGGTAAAGGGTATCAGGTGTCTTTTTGGGGTGATGCCATATCCTACAATTGATCGCGTGATAGCTGCACAACACTGTGACTATACTATAAACCTTTGATTGTACACTTTCAGTGGGTGAATGGTATGTGAATTATATCTTAATTAAGCTGCTACAAAAAAAAAAATCACAGTGGTTATCGGGGAATGGAAATATCCGTGATTTTCCTCGCTTTTCCGCTGTCTTTTGTAGTTTCCAGATTCCCGGATATAAATCTGTGTTACTTGTGTAATGAAAACATAATAAACCAGAAACATTTTAAAGGAAGAATGTTAATAATCGGCCTTTTCACGGCAAAGACAATGATGGGAAATCTGCTAGCCTATCTCCTGAGAAGGAAAGGGGAGGAGGCTGAGTTCCGTAATCCTAAAATCTGGGGACTGGTTGTCATGGATCACGGAATTGTCAGCTGCTGTCACATATAGAAAGTGGCTCAGAGCTATTCTTCTGCAAGTCAAGGAAAAGTGAAGCCTCATTGGTCTGGGGTCTTTCAGGGACAGAATCACATCTCAGGGAAAAACTGAGGGTCTGTGAAACGTGGGGCTGACTAGGAACCAATTTCCAGTAAAATATTCTAAGAGGTGTCAGACACTGCTGTCCGAGTGGTAAATTAGAGAGAGCTGTTCCTTATATAACTTCCTGTAATTGCCCGGCAGTGGCTGTTTCCCGCCCCCCCCCCCCCCCACGTTTGCTGAGCTGGGGGATACCCAGCCCTTCCCTTCTTGCAGAGGGTTTGCCTACTACCTTTGGGTCTCATGTGCCAGGTCAGTCTTCTTAACCAAAACGGAAATGCCATTTTAAACAGGAGACTCCATAGTCTCTTCTGAAGATGGGGAACTCTTACGCTGGACAGCTGAAGACGACGCGCTTTGAAGAGGTCTTGCACAACTCCATCGAGGCCTCCCTGCGGTCCAACAGCCTGGTGCCCAGGCCCATTTTCTCCCAGCTGTACCTGGAAGCTGAGCGGCACCTCTCTGCTTTAGAAGGTAGGAGACGCGTTGGTGTATTTCTTTTCGTGTGTGCAGTTAATATCGGCAGCAGAACGTGAAACTCTGTCCGCTTCTGCTCTATGTAGAAAATGTTGAGTCCACCAGAGAAGAATTGCTAGAAAAGGAAAGTTGCATGTAAATTCTTACTCGGCTAAAATTAAAATAAGTTTCGGCCATAAAGTTGCAAGGAATAAAATTATTCATTGGACGAAAAGGAGAAAGGAAGAGGGTCGTGTTAGATGGTTCTGAATTGGTTGTTACTCAATCTTATTAAAAGGTTTGTTTTCACTTGGATAAGTAAGAATTTGAACATGCTTTTGACCCTCAGCTATTTTTTTCCCTCTTTGTCCTCTGATCCGTGACCGTATCTTTGCAAAGTAGTCTCGATAGTTTCTCTTGGGATAGCAGGTACAAGAGCCTTTTTAAAAAGTGATACCGGAATGCCTCCCTGCTAGAATAGGAACTTCTAAAAACCAAGAACAAACCCTTCTGAATTTCACATATGCCAGGAATAAAGAAACACATTATCTTCAGGCCTGGGGACCACTTTCGGGTTTACTTAATTATCCAGGGAATGCAATGATTGTATTTTTCAATCTTTAGTTTGTAATTTTTATAGCTGGATGATTTCATGTCAAAAGTTACCCCCCAGCAATCCAGAGTATGAGACAGTTCCTGCAATGAGAGTTCCTTTTGTCAGTTTGTGTCTTTCACTTGAAGTTGCCTACAGACTTCACTTGGCTATTGAAGTGAAGGAGGGCTGTGGTTTACAACAAACTTTCATTAAATAAGAAAGCGTGCAGTATGCCTATATGGGGGTAGTTGTGGTGTGTGTGTGTGTGTGTGTGTGTGAATGTGAGTGTGTGGGGGTTGGGGGTGGGCACAGTGGGCCAGGGAGGGCTGCACATCAGGAAAAATGAGGCAGGATGTGCTTGTGTGACATCTGAGCGTTCCTTATTCTAGCAGGGAGGCATTCCGCTGTCACTCTTTAAAATATCCTTACCAGCTTAACCTTGCAGACAGCAGCAGGGTCTGGATCTGGGCCTGACAGAAACTAGATTGTGGACAAAAGCACGAATTAGGAAGACTGAGAGTTCTCTTGGATTCACATCTACAGTGCTAGCATTTTCCGGCAGAGGAAACAGTACTGACACATTGTGGGGAGAAGAGAAATAACTGGAGAATATTTTATAGACTGTTTTTGACTAGCGGAAAGACTTGTGAAACACGAAGTAAATAATCATCCCTAAGTTCTCACCGTCTTGAAAGGCTTTGTGGCTAATGATAAATGAATGAGAATAACAATAATATCTAATTTAGTACATTTGGATGGCGCCTTGAAATCTAAAAGGGGCCTCAGTTCCACCAACTAAAGTAACTGAATCCCATGATTTGGGAAGATGGAAGATTGGTGTGCTTGACGTTTTGAAAGATGCTCACCTGGGGAGAGAGGTGGGTCTCTCCCCAGGAGGGTCCTGCTCTGCTTTTCCTTATGTCTAAGTTCTCCATAGGCAACCTTTTCTGGCCTCTAATTGGGAGGCTGCATCCCGAACCTTCTGATTTCTCGGGATGCTCTCATCTGCCGATAGGGTGCTGGGCAAGTGACACTTTCCAGGGACCGTTTTCAGGCCTCCACTCCTGGTGCCTCCGGTGTTAAGTGCGGAAGGCTCCCTGCCTCCTGGTTGGCCACCTTGTGCTGCCCTCCTATTGGTATGAAAACCAGAGCTGCCCTCTATGATTTTCCCATTTGTCCAGCAAACAGAATAGAGACATCCTTTGAGATTTGGTTTTTCTAGCGGGTGGAGGTTGGCGGGCAGGGGGGACTATTTTCAGTTTGCTAAATGTCACCATAAACTGAGCAGTCTGCCCCAGCCCCTGGTTCCTGCCTCATAAACCCTGAGGCAGACGGCTTGTACAGGCCCCGTCTTGTTTTGTCTGCCTGTCTCCCTGTCAGGGTCTCTTATCTTATCGCCGTCCTTCCTTAGACAATAACGTTAGAGATGATTTTTATGACCAAGATGCTGGTGTACTAACCACCCCCTGGGTCAGTTAACATTTTCTCTATCAGGGAGGGTGATTCAGCAGGGGCCTGATTACTTTGTTCTCCGACTCAGGGGGTCTTACCGCCTCCTTCTAGGGGAAAAACCTTTCATTTGATATTTAGTTTTACAAAAGAAAGACCAACCAAACAAAAATATGCCACCCCAGCATTTTGCGGTATTTATGCAGGAAACAAGATGCAGGTAGATTCCTATAATCCCACCCACTCGGGATGTCATACAGTTTCTTCTCATGGAAGAACACAAAGTGTCCTGTAAAAACGAACCAGGGACCGCCTCCTACTCCTTGGAATGAAGTGCTGTGATGGACCTGCAAGGTGCTGGCTCCCAGGCCAGTCGGCTGTGTCTGTGGCCATTTGAAAGCGCCCCTCCTGCCCTGAGACCTTGGTAAACAGTCTGGTTTCATCTGCTCCCCGTCAGGCGGGCTCCAGGATTGTTGCTGGCTGAGTGATCCCATCAAAG
This sequence comes from Rhinolophus sinicus, assembly GCF_057876585.1. Taxonomy (NCBI): domain Eukaryota; kingdom Metazoa; phylum Chordata; class Mammalia; order Chiroptera; family Rhinolophidae; genus Rhinolophus; species Rhinolophus sinicus. The sequence goes on along the minus strand of NC_142502.1, from coordinate 184,143,250 downwards.
GCCCTGGAATGTCTGATGGAGACCTTTGACCTTTAATCCTGCTTTCTTAGCGACTGGATTTTGAGCTCTTTCTTTGATTTAAGACCCTCCTCTTTCATTCTTTCTGGGAGTCTGAATTCCTGTTCTCTTCAGCTTAGCAGAATAATGTGCAGACATTCCTGGGTGTGCCCTCAGAGCTCCGTTTGCCATCCCTCCGCGCCGCTGCAGTACTGGCTCAGAGTCTGCATTTCGCCGCAGAGCCTTCGAGCCGCCCACTCCATAGGTGGCTAAAGGACAGTTTGCGTGACCATGGGCACCGGTGCTGCACTGCTGGCGCCTGGGGTCAGGGCATGACTCTGCACCTTCAGCCTAAACCCTCCATGCCTGCATTTAATGGCAGGAAGGAAGCTCCTAACGGAGGCTGTGTCATTATCTCCCGCCCCCCTTGTGTTCTTCCTGGGTAATCTTTTTACAGTCTTCTTGCCACCTCTGTGTCCTCTCGGCCCAGAGGGACAGAGACACCAGGAATTCTTGCTTTGTTCCTTTGCAAGGTCACAGGCCTGAGCTGGCTTGAAACGTCCAGTTTCTTCCTCTGCCTCTTGTCCATCAGGTACCTTTAAAATGGTGGCCACTGTGAGGTTGTCTTCAGTCCCCTATACAAGTTGAATCATGCCTGGAGTATTCTGTGCCACTCTGAGGCCATATTTCCCCACATAGTCTGTCACAACTCAAAGTGACCTTATATAACCACCTCATTTTACAGATGCAGGATCTGATGCACAGAGAGGTTAAGTAACTTTCCTGCAACCACACAGACTGTGGCAGACCCAATTCCTGAAACTTAAGTCCCCTGATTCCCAGTCCCAGCTCTTTCCACTGCACACGATTGCATCATGAACCTAAAATCACTTAACCCACTAGATGGATGGAAGATGTGGGAGCCAAGTAAGATGAGAGCAGGAGAGATGGCAACAAAGAAGCCAACACTGAAAGAGGAGACAGAGAGACAAAGAAACAGCTGTCTCCTGGCCTAGTGTATTTAAAGGTGTTCACAGTGATGCTATTCCAGGAAGAATTCTGCATGCTATTTATTAAATGGCATTTAAAGACAAGCTAAGAAAGATTTTTTATTTTTTTACCCAAAATGTCCGTTAAAAGAAGTTAGGACTATACTTCCAACAGCTTTGAAAATTCATTTATGTGAGCTGCGCCCTTTCTCTAGTGAGGCTGGGTACACAAGGTGTGACTGCGTGAGCTCAGATCAGGTGTGCCTGTGTTCCCTGAGCGCTCCCTCTGTTGGAGGCATTTTGCTGGACACCTGGATGACAGATATGAGTAAGGGCGGGGTATTGCTCTCCAGGAGGGCAGTGACAAGAAGCTGCCGTGACAGCTCAGACGCAGGGAGCAGTGGGGTTTCCATGGCCAATTCCTGGCTCTCCTGGCCAGTTCCTCATTTGACATTACTCCTGAAATACTACTTCACTTAAAAACTAGTTTCCTAAAGTCGTAACATGCCTGGTCCTGTTCTGGAATGGCTTTTTGTGTGTGGGTGTGACAGATTTGGGTGGGTTTGTGTTTCTAGTAATGATGCCTCCATTCTTCCCTCAGGAGTAAAGGGTGATGTGCTGTGTCACCGCGTCTTGTGTTTAGTAAAGGCGGTTCACACTGTATCTTGTACTCGGAGCTGAGCAGTGTGCTTGGCGGTGAGAATATCAGCTTGGGCATAACATGGCGGGGCACATGCCAGCTGTGCTACTGAGCAGTTCATTAAAGGGCAGTGGGCCAATCGTGGGTCTCTCTGAGCCTCAGTTTCCTTACCTGTGAAATGGTCTATCTGTTACACCATGGTACCTGCCCCCCCACACAAATATTTTCAGAGTGCTCACTATGTATAGGCTTCATGCTCAGTCCTCATCAGCCAATTATATACAGAGTGAACCCTAGTGCGTGTGCAGAAATGTGCCACTGTGTTGGATGGGAAGAGAAGTGACCTTGAATTTGAAGTCACGAGGCCAGGCTCAGAGCCTGAGTCTGTGACCTTGGGAAAGTCAGCGACCTGAGTGAGCCTTTGCTTTTCCCTCTAGTAAAGATAGGTGACAATGCCTGACTTATGGTGTCTGTAAGGACTGATCAATTACTCAGTAGCTGAGACTTGCTGAGTACTTACCTACCTCTGCCTTCTGCCTCACTCCTTTTTCCCCCTTCTAGGCGGCAGCCGAGTGGACCATGAGGAAGAAGAAGAAGAGGGGGAAGGGGGGCTGGATCCGAACTGTCCCCCAAACCCCTACCAGATGCTCCCTCCGCCTGAAGGATGCTGCACCACGGACGGTGAGCCTGCCAGCCCATACCAGGCAGTGCCCGCTGCCCAGAGTCTGCGGCTGTGTGCTGCGGGGGTCCCCTGTGCCCACGGTCGCTAGCAGACAGTGGCCGGGCCTGCCCTTCCATACCTGCAGGGTTGGCTCCACCAGCCAGGCTCACAGCTCCTCAGCCACCCTTTGGACAGGCTCAACTTTCCGAGTGAATTCGGATCTAAAAGTTCATTTTTCTACATTAGTTGTTTGAAAACTAAAATACATGTCCCCAACTCAGGCATGCTTGCATCATGTGTGTAACTCAGAACTTATCAGCGGGAAGAATCTTTCACGTCTGTCGGTACTTTACTGTTGGAAAAGCAGGGACCCTGTGAAATCAGTAATGTTCTTCCCATCTTGCGGTTGGAGAACCAAGGCTCGGGGTGCTGCTGGGGTGGCAGCTCGGTCTAGTGATAAGAGCTGTGGTCAGCCCTCAGGGAGACGAATGAACTCTTGGCTCTGCCGCTCTCTGGCCAGAGAGCTTCTGAGTGGTAGCCAAGTTCACCTGTCCTGTCACTATATCAGTCAAGAAGTGTCACTAGTTAGTGATTTAGTCAGTTAATTAAGATCATTGAGCCCCAGTTCTGGAAATATGGAAATAAAAGGTACAAGAGCTCCCAGGTTAATGGAGCTTCATAGGCAAGCAGACACTTGGCACGTGATGTAGAAAGTGCTAGCAGGGTGGGGAGGGCAAGCAGTGGTGCGTAGGAGCACCGGAGAAGTTCCTAACACAGGTAGAGAGTTTGGGGAAGGCTTCCTGGAGGAGTTGGTCCTTCATCTGAATTTTGGAGGATTAGCAGGAGTTGGGAGATGGTAAGAGGGTTGGGGAAAGCGGGGACATTCCAGACAGAGGAACAGCATGTGCAAAGGCTTAGCAGGGTGAGAATAGAGTCCATTCGGAGGACTGCTAGCAGTTTAGTTAGATAGAAGCCTGAGTCGGGGCAGGGCAGGGCTTGGAGAAGCGATCAGATGAGTTGTGGAGGCCCATCCACCCTGCTTTCTGGACTTGACCTTGTGCAGGATGGCCGGCAGAGGAGGGAATAAGCCCTCCCTGGGGCTGTTATTCCCAGGAAAAACGGAAGTCAGCACAGTGGATCTTCGTGAGATTGGCCTTCCAGTGTCCAAGTAGTAAAAGGCCACCTAATTAAATAAGGGAATGGTAAACTCTCCAGTGGTCTCTACAGTGATTTTCAAAGAATTTCCGAGTAAACGCACTGAACACTCTGACTGCCCACAGCCTGTTTTCCCCCAGCTCTTTAGAAGGCAGGGGCCACTCTGCAGACGGGGAGGGGTCCGGGGCCTGGAGGTTGAAGACCTGTGGGGTGCCTGAACTCAACCGCAGAGAATTTGCTGAACTTCCCCGAGATGGTGAGGGGGAATCTCCCAAGTCAGCGTCAGACCAGCTCCCTCCCATAGGTGATCCCTGGGAGCTCTGCAGAGTATACCTGGCCAGGCGCTACACACAGTGAGTGCACAGCCTCCCCTCCACCTGCCTTCCAGCCTGGGCAGAGGGGAGGACTTGGAGACAGGGCTTGTCAATGGTGAAGCAGGTGCTCACGGGAGGAGAATCTCTGTAGCGTCCTGCACAGCTTTGGAGGGAAGGCCTTGGGCTCATCGGGGTTCACGTTAGCTCTCATCATCTCACTGGGTACCCAAGGATGGAAGAAGCACAGGGGATCTGGCCGAATGTGCCTCATCGAGAAAACACCTGGGAAGGGCTGATCCAAGTAAACTCAGCTGTTTCCTCCTTCCTCCTTTTTTTCCTGATATTTTGGACATGAATTTTTTGAATGGGAAATATATTTAAAAGCTCTTAAATACAAAGGGCTCAGAAGGGTATAGAGTGAACGTCTCCCTACGCTGGTGAGTCTCCTCTGTGTCCTGGTCACTGAAGCCCCCCCCCCCAGCAGCAACTGTGTCACCAGGTTCTCACCCTTTATTTCTGACCCTCGCCTGGCCTCACACACGTAAAATGCAAGATGTAAAAAATATCACATCACTCACATTTTCTAATGGATTTATCTTGCATTCACTTTAATTTGTCATCATTTGTCTACAATTTTTACCTATTGAGCTTCATTGGTATATTAATATGTACGAGTATTATAGATGTGACACCGATAATCATAAAAACGTGGGATTAAGTATCATTACTAACCACGGTTATAATTTTATCTCTCAGCATTAATTTTAAAGTCAACCACATCCAGAGCTAAGGGTTGGTCCCGACCAGATCCAGAATGTTCTCATCCCTTTGCCCATGTGGATCCTGGTTCCGGAAGCCTCTCGGCTGCGTGCGTGAGCCCTGTCCATTCCTCCTAGGGTTCTGCCAGGCGGGGAAGGACCTGCGTCTTGCCTCCATCTCCAATGAGCCCATCGACGTCCCTGCAGGTTTCCTCCTCGTGGGTGCCAAGTCCCCCAGCCTGCCCGACCATCTCCTGGTGTGCGCCGTCGACAAAAGGTTCTTGCCCGATGATAGCGGGCACAACGCTCTTCTTGGTAAGTGTCTCCTTTGCTCTTGTCTGTGTGTGGCCGGGGCCAGGGGAGGCCCTTGGTGGTGACAGGCCTCTGGGGCCTCTTCAGCGGCATGTCACATCCCCCCGCCCCACTTATGTCTTTTGGCAGACTATTTCTTTGGGAAATGGAATGCAAATGAGATCTGTTTTAAAATGTGACTACTTTCCTGCAGAAAGCCCCTCATGTAGTATTTATTTTTTTGTGCCCATATTCATCAAACCTTCCCTAAATGCTTACTGTGTCAGGCATGGGATCCAAACCCTGTCCTAGACCCTCCTGGAAGCCATCAGATGTGAGGCAGAAGGAGAATAAGGCTGAGTATGTTTTCTTGCTTCTAGAATGTTCACAACCGCAGTAACTGCCTGGCACCCTCCAACCATCTCTCCTTTGGTTTACTTCTCACCTTGCAAGAGGTGTTATTCTTATCCTGGTTTTATAGGTGAGCTTGGACCTATTAATGAACTTGCCCAAGGGTACATGGTAAAGGAACAAGGCCAGGATTCAAACTCGGGTCTTCCGGGCTCCAAATTCTACCCTTTAACAGCCATACCTCATGGTCCTGTATCCTGGTTACAGTCAGCATGGTGGAAATGCAGGCTTGATCTTTTCAAACAGCCACTGGCCCCCAGAGACCCCGATGTCAGTGCAGAGTGGAGGCCAAGCCATACCAAGCCTGGCTCCGATTTGTTCAGACATGTATTGAGCTCTTACTGTGTACCAGGCCCTGTGCTCAATACAGTCCCTCGTTAGTGGAACAAAATCAGGGAAGATGTGAGGTTTGAACCCGAGAGCTTGAGAGCTGGCTTCCAGTCCTGCGTCTGACCTCAGCGTGCGTGTGGTGTCTGGGCCTCAGTATACTCGTCCATAAAGTGGGGAGGTGATGTCCACACATGCTCCTGGCCCTTCCAAAGTCTGGCCCCTTCACCTGACTTGGTATCTCCTTTGGAGGAGAACTGGGCAGGCAGAAGGATTGGTAATGATCTGTCTATTTTAGACGTAGCCTCAGGAACAATCTTCATTGTAGAAGTGAGTTTGATTGTGAGAGTTTATGGGGAAAACTTGTAGGTTAACCTCCCTTCCCTTCCGCCTCGTGGATATTTGTTGAGAACATTTTATGTCTGAGGCACGGTGCGTAGGACAGAAGGGTAGAGAGGGGAGAGAGCAAGAATTGACCCAGAGAAGGAAGTGAAATAGGTCCTGCCACCCAGGGGCCAGGCTGGGACATGGCCACGTGTAAATTCTGAACCAAGGAGAGGGACGCTGCCTGGAGGGAGAGAGGTGGCTCTGGGACAATGACCCGGGAGAGAAATTGTCTACGCAGACTCTCTTCGAAGGCAGGTTTATGGGCTTATTGTAACTAGTTCTTGCAGACGAGAAAAATGCCAGAAAATCCACTCTCCCAAAGAAGCTTCCAGTCATTCCAGCTCAGATTGATTTGCTTGAAGGCCCTCGGGATGAACCCCGTGGGGAAGACGGCCTGGTGGCTTGGTTAGTGTTTCATCTGCCGGTGGTGAGGCTTTGCCTGAATTCCACCACTTTGTGACTAAGAGAATTGCCAGGGTAGTAAATTGAGATGCTTCTGTGTCTTGAAATGTGGAGACAAGACTCAGTTCATTCACCACCAGCTCGGCAACAGCTTCAGCTCCTCAGTGCAGAGGAAGTGGTGTCTTTGTTAATTGCTTGCCAAAAAGCCATTGGAGGTGGGTAACAAGGGCCAGTTGGTAATAACCGATGCTTTCTTCTTTTAAAATAACTTTATGCTCTCAGCTTGCACACTTAACACTGTTTAGGTTTCCTGCAATTAACCCCGGTGGCTGCACAGGACACGGTGGCCCGCAGGCCTCCAGGGACCAGGGCTCAGTGCTTTTTAGTGGCCTATAAAATGGAAGCTGTGGATTATCTTGGGGGAAGTGATGGCTTTAGGCGCCCCCAACCCCCATAATTTATAATGAAGAGAGTCGTTTTAGTGACTTTGAATCAACTGAGGGATTTTTGTCTGAGCAAGTTGAAAGATTAGAATCCAGGTGTATATTTCAATTTTTGGACGGTAATTCATCTAAATCATCTGATAGCTAAGACATAGGAGAAGAAAACATCTAAGTAGAATGTTCATTCCTTAGGTGGGAGTTTTTTGTTCATTCAGCAGGCAAATAATTTAAGTATTAGGTTGGTGCAAAATAATGGCAGTGTTTGCAATTATTTTTAACCTTTTAAACCGCCATTACTTTTGCACCAACCTAATAGTTTTGGAATGTAGAACCCCAAACTGAAGGTAGACCTTAAGTTGAGCCTGGAGCCACAAAGCCAAGTCAGATGTGGTCCTTCCCTGGGAGACCACAGGCAGAGACTCAGAGATCCACACCAAACAACCACAGAAATAAAGTTTATTTAAATCTCTGTGTAGCATGTGGTAACCGAGGGTTTCAAGTGCTGCATACAACTCCCAGTGATGGGAGAAACATCTCAGAGGATGAGGTATTCAAGCGGGGCCCGGAACAATGGGTGGCGTTTTGCCGGTTGGAGAATACTAACAGCAGCTACTTTACAGAGACTTGTCATGCGCCAGAAACTGTCCTAAGTTAAAAGAACCTGGAGAGGTGAGCACCTTATTGTCTAACATTTATATAGGAAGAAGCAAAGGCACAGAGAGGGTAACTGACTTGCTCAGGGTCACCCAGCTAGTAAATGGCAGGTCCTGAATTTGAACCCAGGTGACCTGGCCCGGGTGCTCACATCCTAGGGGACGAAGGGCATCTCAGGCCCAGGGAAACTTGTGCATGAAGGAAGTCAGCATGCGGGTGGGTGGATGGTGAGAGCTTTCTGTGGCTGGAGCGGAGGCTGCTGGGATGGGCTCAGTTGGGTCCCCCTTGCAAAAGCCTGTGGTACCAGGAAACCGTTTTCAAACTCTAGGAGTAGAGGGAAAAGTGTAATAGTCTAATGTCTCTGTCTTTCGTCTTTGACAGTTAGTAACACATGGCTAGGCCTGTTTCACTTATAACTCTTCCTTCTTTGCAACCTTCCAAATTATTTTGAAGCAAATCCCAGACATCATGTCATTTCATGTGTAAATGAGTCAGTGCGTATCTCTAAAAGATAAGGGCTTTTTGTTGGAAATCCAATACAATCATCATACCTAAAAAATTTAACAGTAATTCCTTAATATTCTCAAATCTCCAGTGTGTTCAAATTTTGTTTGATAACTTTATTACAGGCGGCTTTTTGAATCAAGATCCAAATGAGATTCTCCCAAAGCGTTTGGTTCCTATGTCTCTTAAGTCTCTTTTATTGATTGTCTCTCTTCATTCAGATGTCCTTCTTTCCTAGCTTTTTCCTTATAGTTTATATTTTAAAGAAACATCGGAAGTGTTCAAATAAGGCAATTACCATGTTCTAATTTGCATTTTAAAAAGAGTTCTTGTAAGTCATGTGAATAATTGATTTTTATTAAAAGAGAGAACTGATTCCAGATGATTACGGTGTCCTGATACCGTGTTTCCCCCAAAATAAGACCTAGCTGGACCATCAGTTCTAATGCGTCTTTTGGAGCAAAAATTAATATAAGACCCAGTATTATATTATATTATATCATATCATATCACATTATATTATATTAACCCAGTCTTATATTATATTAAAATAAGACCAGGTCTTATATTAATTTTTGCTCCAAAAGACACTTTAGAGCTGATGGTCTGGCTAGGTCTTATTTTCGGGGGAACACAGTAGTTCTGTTTCAAACCGTGGAGTGTTGGAACATCAAACCCTATTGAGTTGGTACAGATGGGTCTCCTGCAGCCTGTCATAAACTATGTACTCAAAGACAACCTGCCATGTCCCATAAAAGCCACTGTTGATACTTCAAAGAAGAATCATATACCTTTGGTTCTGGAAGGAAGCGTAGGGCCCATTTAGTCCTCACCTACCCTTTTATGGTTGGGAAACTGAAACCCAGATTGATCGCACCACTTCCCCCATCTCTCCCTCTGGCACTGTGGGAACTTAGGTACTAGGGTCTCTCCTGTCCGCAACACCCCCCACCCCAAATACAGCTGTGCCTGTTCAAGGGAGAGGAAGGAGAAATGACACTTGCTGAGCACCTACTGTGTGCTAGACAAATAGTGGGCGCTTTCCATCCTCGTGCTCCTTCGAGATGGATTTTTGTGAGGAGATGGCATAGCAGAAGGGTTCAATCCCAACTCCCAGATTTTCTAACCTGTACCTGTGAGTGAGTTACTCCCTCTCTGTGCCTTTATTCCACCATCTATAAATTAGGAGCCTACAAATGGTTTTATAGGGCTTCGGGAGGTTTGAACAAGAACATTTGTAATGTAAAGTGATTGGTACAGTGCCTGGCATGTGGTCAGTATACAGTAAATGTTCGCTACTATCATCTTGTTTACAGGTGAGGAAAGAAAAGCTCAGAGATGTGAATTAACCTACCCAATGTCACATAAGTAGCAAGACAGGCTTTGAACCCAGGTCCCTCTGATTTGCAAGTGTGTGCGTGCTCCACTGCAGTGAAGGGGGGTGGAGAGAGAGGAGAGGCGCTTTCCTTCCAACGGAAGGGACAGCCTGGCTAAGTGGCTGGCACACACTAGCACCCATTCAGGGATATGCTTGTGAAACAAATGACACTCACAGCTGCTAAACTGGACCTGCAGGAAAATTGCAGTGCCGCTGTGTGGTCACGGAGATTCACTTCTATGGGATGTTTCCCGTGGGATAGTACACTGAAGGAATGACTTCTCTTAAGTCTGGATATTTTGCCTGGCAGGAATGTGAGGACTCAGGCCGTATGGCATACTTTCTAGGCTTGTCTTCCAAAGAGATTGTTATAGACTCCCAGGTCCTGAGGGTGATTTCCAAAGAGAATGGCTTAGTTTATTCTTCCTCATGAAAACTTTTATTGCCATCCAGACAATTTCTTGAGAAATTAGAATAACCTCATGTGTTCAGCTGGGGTGGTGTAAACCATTTCCCTGTTTCCTGGGGCCGGTTGGTAAGCCGTCCTGTGGTTTTCTTGGTTGGCCTTCTCAGAAGAGCAGCGGATTTTCCCGACCAGAAAGTTTTGGCCAAAGCAGGAGAGCGGTTTGCTTGCTGGCTCCCTAAGTGACTTACTACTGTACCAGGAAGTCCCGGGTTTCCATTTCATTTCTGAACCACAAAGAGGGCTCCTTATCGCCTGTGGTCCCCATCTCTGCCTCTGAAATGGTCCCACAGCCCACATTTCTCATGGGACCAAGGCCTGTAAGCTGGTTAGCTGTTTCTGGAAAGGGATGACAGTGCAGGCCTTGGCAAGTTGTTCTTAGCATCTTGGTCTTGCAGTTCTGTTTCTTGTTCCTCCATCTTTCTGACACTCAGGATCAGAGTCCCTTCTAGAGAGCTGGGAAGGTTTCTCAGGGCCTTATACTTAGATGGCAGTCGAGGTATTTATCTCAAGGTTCCCAGGTTGGACGCAAAGGAAACACTAAAAACGTTAGATTATTACTTGAGAGTGTATGCAGAAATCTCTCAGTGCTCTCTTTTACAGGTACCTTGTTTCCTCTCTCCTTCCTTCCCGTCCAATACACTTATATACACAGGTGCAGCTCACAACTCTATGTAGTCAGACCATGATCCCAGCCCTTTGGAAGCGTGGGATGGTTATGGGGAAAAAAGCACGAATCTCAGTAACTATAACATGAAGGAAGAAGTTACAAGGACCCTCTGAACAATGTAAAGAGGCTGTAGGGGTTGGAGAGCAGTGAGGCCCAGCCCGTCGGGAAAAGGAGGGCTCTGGAGGAGTGGGCATTTGAGCTGGGCCGTGAGTGACGAGCAGGTGCTTGCAGGTGGGGCTTAAGTGAGGAAGAGTATGAACCTGGAGGCAGGAAGGTGGTGGGAGTGGGCAGGGGGAGTCCAGTAGGAGTTTGGAACAGCAAGATGAGGACCGGGAACTAAAGCTGGAGGTGGGGGTGTGGCCCCGCCTGAACGCCGCGCTGCGGTTCTCATGCTACACTCGAATGGCACACTTTCCATATCTACTTGGGACAAATTCATCTCTCTGGCTCCTGTTTTCCAAAAGAAGGTTTTGCAGTCCTGACCGACTGGGTATTGTTAAGCTGAGTGACCTGTGTGGATGACAATGAATGGGCAAGGATGTCACTGCTTCTCTGTGCGTGTTAGTTGCCACCATGTTTAGTGTTTCTTGGGAACCTTATCTGTTTGTTTTGGTGCAGAGGGAAGAGGATTCTGGAAGATTAAACTAACTTGTACCTGTCTTGTGGCTAGACCAGGAGATTGGTCTTTATTTCTAGGCCTTTTAAGGAATATTAAATTTGATTGAAATAAAATGGCTCAGGGAATCCACTGGGTTTCTGTGATGTAGATATCTTATGTCCTGTGGAGATGTTTTGAATCTTTGCCAACTGATGTTATTTTGAGCACTGACCAGAGGCCTGAGGAATCCTCTATTTAAAAGCAGAGCTTATGCACAGAGCCATGTGGCCCCGTGGCTTAGGTCGAAATGACCACTGTAAACCTGTCGGCCAGAGAATATGATAAAATAAATTAGTCTCAGTGTCTGGGCTGCCCCGCCCAAAGGGCCTGGTACCATGGAAAACAGATGTATGAGTGGGCAAAGCCAGATCCTAAGGAAGGTGTCCTGGAGACAGTGAGTGTCAAGACAGTGATCAGAGACAAAAGCCAAATCTCCACATGCTCTCAGATTAGCCAACAGTTCTCATGAGTCCCGTTTGAATAGACTTCACAGGTCGTAAAGGTCTTCTGAAACTTGTTCTCTGGATTTTAATAGTTCATGGGAGGTGGTTTTGCATTGTCACTGCATAGACAGCTTTTTCGGAGCCTCAGAGCTGCTGGGAGCCTCTGTGGCTCACTGTGGCGTCACGCAGCAGGACACCCACCCCGTGACAGCCTCATTCTAGCGCACAGTCTCCACTCCACTGGCGGCCAAGTCCCCAGAAGTCATTCACCAGCATCCTGGCTGTGTACGCATCGTGGTGCTGTCTTCATTTTTTTTCAGCAACTCATGGAATCAAATCACTTGACTCCAAGATGGAATCCTGGATGCTCAAGAGGTCTCCCTGTGTATCCAGTGTCAGTGGTCTAATTGCTTTGAGATTCTGTAACTGGCCAGCACCAAAGGAAATGGGGGCATCCCAAATTATTGCAAGTACTTGGTCAGTGCAGACAGTTGAATGGGACAATTCTTGTCCTGTAAAGTTGGCTCTATGTATAGGCTTTCAGATATGCCACTGAGCAAGTTCAATCTTCCAAGCTTGCTTGGTCCACCTCTATGACCAAGTCTTCTTGGTCCTCCTGTCTGTGTCAAGGCCTCTTGACCCCTGGGCCAGTATAAGATGATGGGGACCTTTGCCCTGTGGAATTCTCTGGTTGGTGGTAGAGGATGTGAATGGTCACTTTCAGATGACCCGTGTCATTGATGACCCCTTATTTGAAGAGGACTTTGGGGGTAAGTTGGAGACGCTCATGGTTTGTTTCCTCCTCCAGGTTTCTCTGGGAATTGTGTTGGCTGTGGAAAGAAAGGCTTCTGTTACTTCACAGAATTCTCCAATCACATAAATCTTAAGTTGACCACTCAGCCCAAGAAGCAGAAACACTTGAAGTATTACCTGGTCCGCAGTGCACAAGGGGCTCTAACCAAAGGACCTCTCATTTGTTGGAAAGGTTCAGGTGAGCAGTTTGGCTTCGAAGGGGGTGGGGTGTATGAAGGGGCTGTCCTCCAGGTGAGCCAAGGTGCCTGTCGCCAGGACTTTGGGGGAGAGATGACCGTATAGCCGGCAAGGTGCAAGGTCAGCCCTGTGAAATTAAAACGGTACTTGCATTACAGGTGTTCAGTTTACAGGGTCCACCTAATTGTGTGGGCCATTTACAAGTTGACAGGGCCACACTGTACTGTGCCTTCTTGGGGCAAGTATTTGGGGCAGAGGTTCTCAACCAAGGTGGAGACATTTTTGATCATTATGATGGGAGATGCTACTGGCATCCCGTGGGTGGGGGCCAGGGGTGCTGCTAAACATCCTACAGTGCACAGGGTGGCCCCCCATGAAGAATTATCCAGTCCAAGATGTCAATGATGCAAGGCTGAGAAACCCTGTTTTAGAGAAAGCTTGGCTAGAATAATGGCCCTGCTCCCCACCCCGAACCCATGAATGGAAAGACCAGCTTCAAGGATGGTCCTTGAAGCAGTGACTGGCCTTCACTGCCCCCTCCTGTGTCTCCCCTGTATGGTGCCTGGCTACAGTCAGCTATGGAGGGAGGAGGCAGGGGGTGGATTTTAAGAGGCTCAGCCTCGGGTGCTCACAGAGATGCTCCCACTTAACCGGTGTGGAGGGATATGTTCAAGAGGGGCTCTCCGTGAGATGACCAGGAGAAGCAGCCTTTTGTCCCGCACTTGTCTGTTTTTGGTTCACTTCTGGTCACCTAGAATCTCCCAGCCAGCTTCAATGAGTAGGAGGAGGGGCCTTCAGGAGGGGCTGGCTCTGGGCATCCCCCTCTCAATCCCCCCAGGGCTCTTCTCCTTCCTCCCCCCCTTTCTTACATCACTCAATAAATATTTCTTTTTTTTTTCTTTTTTTAATGCAGCATAGGCAGGATGGAAACCAAGATGTAGCTTAAAGTCCGTGTGCTTTTTTTTTTTTTTAATAAACTTTATTGGGGAATATTGGGGGACAGTGTGTTTCTCCAGGGCCCATCAGCTGCAAGTAGTTGTCTTCAATCTAGTTGTGGAAGGCGCAGCTCAGCTCCAAGTCCAGTCGCCGTTTTCAATCTTTAGCTGCAGGGGGAGCAGCCCACCATCCCATGCGGGAATTGAACTGGCAACCTTGTTGAGAGCTCGCACGCTCTAACCAACTGAGCCATCCGGCCGCCCCAATAAATATTTCTTGAGCTCCTATTATGTGCCAGCCATTTCCTAGGTCCTGGGGAGAAGGTGGTTCTTCCCCAGGTGGGACCAGTTAAGAGTCTTTGATCACTTGCTGTGTGTGACCAAGCACCTCCCAGGTTAGATATGTCACTGGGACAGAGGGTTACTCACGGGATGGAGGAAGGTGTTGCGTCTTCCTTTACCTTTGAGTGATGCTCTGTTCTTTGCCTGGACTTGAAGGACAGTGATTGGATGACCCACTTGTATCGTGTTTTTCTCTTTTCCCCAAATGCTCACTGTTGCTGCCACTGCTGACAGTCAGAGCTGCCCCTCAGGCAATGCCCCTGCCCTTGGCAGGGTAACATCCCCCTCCTCTGGCTACACTGGAGCAAGGAGCAGGCTGGCACCATTACGGTTATCTGCGCACCTATCTCTCCTGCAGGACAAATCCCAGCCTAGAACATCCTCTCATAACTGGCGGGAGCAGCAGTGGGGGGGTTTTCATGCTCATGTCTTGTCCCCCTAGAGTTCAGAGGCCGGCAGACCCCCGCCGGCTCCTGCTCCGGGTCTCTCTTCCCGCCGCTGGACAGCTCCGGGCCTCTGGCTGCCTCCTCCAGCGAGCCCACTCCTGGCGCGAACCCGAGCGTCCCCATGGGAGCACAGCAGGCAGGTGAGGCGCCGGAGAAGCCGCACAGAGGTGGACCCCACAGGCCTGGCGTGCCAGCAGCATGGCTGCTCCACTGAACTGCCAAACCTTCGTCAACATAAATAGGGGCGTGCTTCGTGTGTTCGCGTTTTCTACAATGCCTTTGCTTTTCATCTTAAATCGGGAATAGTTTTCAACACAGAACGCTGTGTTTTATTTGGAAAGGTGTTCTGCGTTCCTGTTTGCTATGTCGCGTGACCCCTTGGTTGGTGGGATGGGGCATTAGGCTCTTTCTGCACCCCCAGTTTGCAGCATAGAGCTTGCTCTGTCACGGGCACTAAGTGCCAGGCCTGAGCGCCTGGAAGGAGCAGTGCGACCAGATGGGGCCCTTTGTCATGTGCTCAGTACCCCCAGCTCTGCGTGTGTGTTTCCTCGAATCCCAGTAGGCCACTGTGAGCAGGCTTTCGTTTCCCCGTTGTCCTGACTGGAAAAGTGAGGCTCACTGGTGCTTGCCTAGGCCCTTGGCTAGGATCGCACGGGTGGCAGGTGTCAGAGCCAAGATTTGACAGCGGGTACTTCTGGTTGAAGTGCTTGGCGGTTTCCATTCTGAGCAGACCAGATATGCATGGTAGCTGTTACCACTGTGGCTAGCAGCCTTCTCAGGGACTCGGGCTTTCATCACTCCTGCCCCCAGGATTTGTAGATGGGCCCGGGGGGCAGGGGGCAGAGCCCGTGCCCCCGCCTGGTTCATCATCACATCCAATGAAGAAGTTGCTCCTGGGCTGGGAACATGCTGTCCTCCAGAGGCACCAGGCCTCCCTTTCCACATGCTATATCTGCCATTGTCCCCACTGCACCAGACCACTTGAGACCTCTGCCCCCATCGCATCTGGAGAGCCCAGTGTTTTTGCCATCAAAATACCCAGGTGTATGTTCCGGAACTGTTGCCTCCTAGCTGGGTGATTTGGGGCAACTCGTTTAAACTCCTTGAGTCTCCATTTCCTCATCTGGAAAGTTGCAGATCTTTCTGCCCAATTGCAGCACGGTTGTAGGAGTTCAGTAAGTAAGATGATAGTAACAGCAAATCTTTACGTAGTGCTCACTGCCCGCCAGGCCCTGTTCTACGAATGTGACTTCTGTTAAGTCCTGTCATCCTCACAATGGCTCTGTGATGACCCTCGTTTGGTGGATGAGAAAGTTGAACCTTAGGGAGGTTACGGAAGGTTACACAGCTAGTGCAGTGAGCCCCAGAAGACCAGAACCCACAGTGGTCCCCAGAATTATCCTTAGCCCTGGGGAGCCCCAGTCCCTTTGAGCAGCCTGGGCCTGTGTGACAGCACCCCTGACAGCTCTCCTGAGTGTGTCTGATGCAAACCTGAGCTCTGGAGGGTGAAACAGCAGGTAGAAGGAAGGTGGGGCGGTTTCAGGAGCCATCCTGGAGTTCAGGTCGCCCACTGGCCACTCGGGTCCCTCTGGTCCTTCTGTCACCAGGAAGTGCTCACTGGGGCACAGCAGAAGCTTGTGTGCATGTGTGTACACGTGTGTGTACACATGTATATTTTCTCAGTGGGGCAATGTCACTGAGTTTTCTCAGTGGGGCAGTGTCACTGACTTCTGGTGGGACTTGTCAGTGAGGGGCTAGTTTGTAAAAATGGAAGAAAAGTAATTTCCTGCTTGCCGGGCTCACAGAGCGTGCTGTGAACTGACCCTGCTCTGTCACTCTTTCTCGTTGATCAGGACCAGCTTCTGACCACCCCTCACTAACCGCAGCAGCAACGGGCCCCGCTGTTTTCAACGGCAAAGATTCCCCGAAGCACCAACAGCTGGTGAAGAGCAAGCTGTCGGCCACGCCACGGCCCTCGGCACCAGGTAGCGTTGCCTGTCCTGGGGCTCCGGCCCTTCTCTGAGTCAAGGCGCTGGTGAGGGGGAGGCGGGAGCCGTCGTGCTGAGGCCACCGAGTCTCCTGCAACTGGTGTTGCTTGGAAGGAGAGTCCAGCCAGGTCAGCAGATGCCTCCTGAGTCCGTGGGGCTGTGCCCAGGTCCTGGCGCTCGGTGACGTGTGCTTGCCAAGACGCAGTGGCAACCTGTCCGGAGGCAGGCGACCTGTCTCACTGTAGGCCCCATACCAGGAGGGCTGTAGAGTTCTGGAGAAATAGGGGACAATGTGGTATCACAGGGAAAACATCAGATAAATATGAATCTAAAACCCGACTCTATTTCTTACGAGTTGGGGGATCTTGGACAAGTCTTCTGGCTGAATGTTCCTTCATCTGGGGATAAGAGTTCCTCTCTGAGGGCAGTTGAGAGGATCAGACGAGGTGCTGAATGGAAAGTCAGGTCACATCTGGCGCCTCACTAAGGGACTCCTTATTGCCGCCCACATCAGCATCACCAATGAGCCAGTCTGTCCCTTTTGGAATCTGGCCCCAACCAGCCTGCTCTGTCTATGTGAGACAGTTAGGCATCCTTCTGTCTCCACACCCTGGTCACACATCCATGCACCTGAAGGGTTCTCCTCACCTTCCTGCTAACCCTGCTTTTCAGAGCCTAGCTCAGGTGTCACCTCCTCCCTGCAGGAGGGCTCCCTCCCTGGGACCACCAAGTGTCAGTCTCAGTTCCATGGCCATTTGCGTCAGTTGGGCTGCTGAAGAGAAGGGCCATAGCCATACGCAGCTTGGAGCCCCTGGTGCCCATGGAGCCTGGCACAGAGGGGCTCAGTGGATGCGGCTGAATGGAGTTACCTTGTTGAAACGCCCAGCAGAAGGGTCGCAGGTCCTGTGCCTTCCCGCCTGCCCTGGGACAACCGAAATCAATGAGAAGAAACTGCTTCTGAAACGACAAGAAGTGTTTAAGGAGGGCTGGAAGGCTGTTACCCAGTGGTTCTCAGTGGTGAATTGCTGCCCCCTGCGGGGTGGGGGTGCAGGATCCTTTTCTGGTTGTCCCAGCCCTGGGGGTGGGAGGGAGGTCAGGATGCTCAGTGTCCTGCAGTGAGTTGGCTGCATGATGAAGGTTTGTCTCACCCCAAATGCCAAGCAGTGCCCCTCCCCACCACCAGGAGACACTGCGAGAAATAGTTGGTCCACCCTGGTACCACAGGGACAGCTCCCGGTGACATCACTTTGGGCGAGTTTATGAGCTTAGAGGCAGTTAGGGTCAGCGTCCCAAAAGGAGAAAATATCTGTAGACCTTCCATCCTTAGTCCTGAGGCCCAGTTCCCCCTTTGGCGGTTTGATACAGTTTTTAGAGGTGCTGGCATCTTAGTCTTTGTGGGACCTCTTGTGTTGGCACTTGAGGACAGAGGTTTGGGGAGTCGGCGATATGGTCTAAATGTGGCAACAGAAGGAGTTGCCTCAGAGATTGTGCAGGAGGCACCTCGTTTGAAAGCTCTTTGTAAACAAAGTATGTGTTTAACTCTTCATTCACTTTATTTTATTCATTTTCAGTCAGTCTAAAGAAGAGGTGAAAAGAATTTTGGATTCATTTTTTAAGAGACGCTGAAGCAATCCTTTGCAAACTGCGGTGTACTTGGGTATAACTGCGGTGCTTGTGTAGTGGCGTTTTCTCACTCTCATCTCTAGAGATCTGATTCTGTAGCTCAAGGTGGGGCCCAGGATTGGGCAGTTTTAACAGGCCCCTGCTGGTTCTGTCCAGCTCCTTCTCAGGCCAAGCTTAGAGAAACATTGCTCTGTATGGTGGTTCCCAATCTTGCTGACCGGGCAGTTGAGAGCATCAGACGAGGTGCTTTAGACTCACCAGGGAACCCAGGGTCATCAGCCTGCCTGCTCCCCTTCCCCACCACGAGATGCTGGAGTTCTGGCTTACTTGGGATGGGGCATAGAGGGTTTTAAAAGTTTCTCAGATAACTTTAATGCTCAGTCAAGGGTTGAACATCTAGTTCTAAATGTAGGGGAAATTTTGTGTCAAAAATTGGTAAAAAAAAAAAAAAAAGGCAACCAATTTTTGATATTTTGAAAAACCCAGGAACATAGCATGAGTCATATGCATGCTGTCATCTAGCGTGGGCAGGATGACTCATTAACAGCTGTGGGTACCAGCTTCTGTTCCCCTTTATTTTTTAGTCTGAAAAGTAGCTTTCAAGGCTGTGGTGTGGAGAGGAGCTCGGGTGGGTCAGTACTGCCCCCAAGTGGTGAAACTGAGGTGGTGGCTTGAACACTGTGGCCCCTTGTCTACAGAAACACGCGTTAATATGCAAATAAGTGGTGTGATTACAAAATATGGTGAAGGCTGCTGCCAAGTGTCATCCAATGGAAAGGCAGGAATCTTCAATATGGGATGCGGCGCGTTGAACCTTAGTAACAGTGTGTGACAAGTTTCAACTTGTTCGGTGCCGTCAGTCGGGTATGAGCTACGGTTGAGAGAAGGTGTGTTTTAAAGTGTACCCTAAATCATCCTCCATCATGACAACTTTCCGTATCACACATTGCTTCTGGCATATGGCAATTTCTGTCAAATAAAACATTACGGTGTGTCCTCATCCACCTTATTCACTGGATCTGGCACCGTGTGACTTCTGGCTCTTCCCCAAAGTCAACATGATTCAGGACATCGAGGCAGCCACGACAGCCCAACTAAAGACACTCACAAAAGAAGACTTCCAGGTCTGCTTCAGAAAGTGGCAAGAACGATGGGATAAGTGTGTTCAAAGTGAGGGGGAGTATTTTGAGGGGGATTAATAGCAATGTGTCTTTTTAAAACAATTTTATTAGGGAATATTGAGGAACAGTGTGTTTCTCCAGGGCCCACCAGCTCCAAGTCGTTGTCCTTCAATCCAGTTGTGGAGGGAGCAGCTCAGCTCCAAGTCCAGTTGCCATTTTTCAGTCTTTAGTTGCAGGGGGCACAGCCCACCATTCCATGGGGGAATCAAACTGGCAACCTTGTTGAGAGCTCCTGCTCTAACCAACTGAGCCATCCGGCCGCCCCTCTGGAAGCTCAGTAGCAGCTCATTGTTTTCAATCTAGTTGTGGAGGTCACAGCTCACTGGCCCATGTGGGAATCGAACCGGCAACCCTGTTGTTCAGAGCTCATGCTCCAACAAACTGAGCTGTCTGCCCCCTCCCCTTTTTTAACTTTTATTTATTTATTTTTTAAGTGTGTTTTTCCAGGATCCATCAGCTCCAAGTTAAGTAGTTGTTTCAATCTAGTTGTGGAGGGCACAGCTCATTGGCCTATGTGGGGATTGAACTGGCAACCTTGTTAAGAGCACAGCGCTCTAACAACCAACTGAGCTAACCAGCTGCCCTGCAATGTGTCTTTTACTGTAATAAATTTATTTTTACTTAAACATTCACCATATTTTTTTTTATCACACCTTGTATATTGGAATGTGAGATGATGATGATGATGTGGGTCTTGGTAGCTGCCATTTATTGGGCCCAAACTCTGCTTTACATATATTCTCTTGAGTCCCTTTCAGTGTAGTTTTTATTGTCCCATTTTAAAGACGAAGGAGCTAAGGCTCCGAGATGAAGCTTGACACCCGCACAACGTTGGAATGAAACATTTACAAAGATTGACAGGATGTTTCCTTATGCTCAGATACTAAACTAGATGCTAAAACCCATTGTAATCTCTGATTTTAAAAAATACAACAAATAAGTGTTCTACAAATCCGGGGTCTGTTTTATCGAAGCTCATCCCTAGTGACAGCCTAACCACACTCTGAATGTTGTCTAGGTATCTTAACAAACTCCGGGCCCCCCAAAAAGCGCCACAAAGGGTGGTCTCCAGAATCTCCATCAGCTGCAGATGGTAGCTACTCCCAAGGCGGTGGGAACAGAGCTAAGTATGGTAAGTGACAACAGCCTTGCCAAAAATCCAAGACTTGGGTACTAGTGGGGGTGGTGTGTGTGTGTGTGTGTGTGTGTGTGTGTTTGGGGGGGCTTTTGTGTGTGTTGGTGAGAAAGTACTAGGGAGGCCAACTCTAGTACAACGAAAGGCTCTCTTTCTCTTGTATTAGAGTTGCTTAGCAACGTCCAGGATCCTGGTACAGTAGTGAGTTCCCTGATCCTAAAGGAATTTACAAAAGGGCTTGCCTATTACTTGGCAGGGATCTTAAAAAGGGGAAGACTGGGTCGTCTGGTGGGAAAGGTTGGACTGAGTGCCATTAGAAATGCTTTTGACCTCAGGAATCTGTGATTGCAAGACAGACGCTCCGTAGGTAGGGGTATGTGTCAAGTTGTAGCTGATTCGTTTACCCGGCCTGACGTCGGGTCTGCTGGAGACGGATGCCTCATCTCTGTGTCTTTCTAACACTCTTGGTGTGTCCCTAGAGAGTGCAAGCATGTCCTACATGCCCCAGGTTGGCTTGGTGGGACCAGCTTCAGTCACCTTTCCCATTGTGGCCTCCGGAGAACCAGTGTCCGTTCCCGACAACTTGCTGAAAATATGCAAGGCCAAGCCAGTGATATTTAAAGGCAAGTACATGCAAGAAATGGTGGAGGTGGGGAAGCCTCAAGGAATGTGCGAGAAACAGGCAACACCCAGACGTCATTGTAGGCTGACTATAGTCTGAGCAAACTCTAAAACCTTTTTCAGGGCAGTGAAAGAGCTAAGAAGACCTATCATGGGGGTAGCCCCTGATCAGATGCCAAGAGTTATAGAGCTTGTCACTGTTTCCCACAACAATTCTGTTCCGTGACGTCCATTTGCTTGTTCATTTGTTCTGTCCTTCATTCAGCCCACTTCATCAAACTGCCACTGTGGTAACAGGCCCAGTGCTAAGAACAAGGGTTACAGGTGGGTCCTTAGCTCACCTGCTGAGTCATCAGACCAGGAGCCCTCGTCTGGTGGGTTGTCCTGTTGTCCCTCTATGCCACTAGTATTTTTTCACTATGAAATCTGACTTTGGTTGGGCAAAGCTAGCCATGGTCACCATGTAGAAGCATAAAACAAAGCTAGATTTTATCTCTGTTTTGTGTCAGTGGGCTAATTAATGTGTGCTACGTGCAGGTAGATTTTGGGTTTAACTAAAGAAATTCCTTTTTCTAATCAAGTGAGAGACCTAGATATTTGAGAACTTGGTAGGACTTGTTTGATGATGGTCCTTACTGGTACAGTGTGCTGGCATATAGTAACACACACACAGCACACGTGCACACACACAGGCACACATAGTAAGGTCCTTCTTAAGTAAGTTAATACTGTATTTGGTATCATGCTTGTAGGAATAGACAGGGGGTGGTAGGAAAGTAGGGAAGATATCTTACTCTTAATTAAGAAATAAGAAAGGGCACTCCTTTCTTATTAAAGGGCAAACCAAAACATGGACAGGGTATTCAGGAAGAAGGGTGCATGGCGCAGCTAGGTTTTGAAGTGGGTATGAAGCCGGGCCAGTCATCCCATGGGGCCCTGTTCGCCAACGACAGTGAAGGTCAACGTTCAGTCACATGGCATGTATTCTTCGCATGGCCATTGCGTGTCTGTGGTCAGCCCTGAGAGCAGTGTGGAGAGAATGGTACACGGCAGTGAGGACGGGGGCTGCACCTGCACCCACTCTGACCCAGGAGCCTCAGAGAAGTCGGGACGGGCCCTAGCAGACCTGCATCTTTTATGACAAATATCACATGCTTCTTCTTATAGTAAGTCTTTATGTTGCCTCTTGTAAGCCAGAATTGTAAGTAGTGCTACCCAAACTGTGGTCTCTGGTCCAGCAGAAGCAGATCACCCAGGACCTTATCAGAGATGTGAATCCCCAGGCCCAGCCCAGAATCAGGACCCATATTTTTGAATCGGAAGCTCTGTGGTGGGGTCCGGCAATCTGTGTTTTAGGAAGCCTCTCAGGGGACCCTCCTCACCCCACATTTGAGGAGCAGTTTCCATGAGGACATGAACTATATCTCAGTCACCAGATTTCGCCGCAGAGCTGGGCATGATGTCTACACATAGCTCACAGCAGGCATTCAGTGTGTTTGCTGGAGAACTGGAGGCCTTCTGAGGTAGGCCACACACATTTGCTCATCTCCGCAACCCCATGAGGATTTGATATCTTCACCCCATTTTACAAATGTGGAGACTGAGGTTTAGAGAAGGTAAGCTTTTTGCTTAGGCTCACATCGCTAACAAATGGCAGAGAAGAGACTTGAACCTAAGTGGCCTAGGCTCTTCCGCCTCTGAAAGTCGTCAATCAGAGTTAATCGTGTCACGTTGGCTAAAGCATTTGTCATGTCCTGTCAGTATGCGGGGTCTCTGGTCTGAATTGTGTTTCATTTTCCTGACTCAGCTTGTCAGTTCTGGGAGGATCCAGGCAGCATGGAATTGTCAGGGAGGCGCGGGCTGGCAGACAGTCTGGCAAAGACCCAGGAGGCGTCACCCACATGGTGTTCTAGAGTCAGTGCTGAAGGAGCAGCCCAAGGGCTGGCTGTTCAGCTTCGGGCACTTCTCTCTGGGCCTTCGCTTGCTCAGCGGTAAAACAAGGGATTGGACTAAATGAACAAGCAAATGCTGCAGACCCGGTCGGTTATCACAGCAGGGGCACTAGATCAGCAAGGGCTGGAAGGGTGAGATTTCCCGGAAAAAGAGCACTTAAGGCTCCCAGAGGCCATGCGCCTGCATGCTTTAGCGCTCTCGCATTCAGAGATCCACTCTTGTGGGGCCCCACATTGTGCCCAAGGCCAGTTGCCAAGTGCATGCTTTCCTTCCTGCACAGGCCACGGGAACTTCCCTTACCTCTGTGGGAACCTGAATGATGTGGTCGTGAGCCCGCTCCTGTACACCTGCTACCAGAACGCCCAGTCCATCTCTCGCGCGTATGAACAATACGGGGCGTCCACAATACAGCCCATCTCGGAGGAGACGCAGCTCCTGCTGACCGTCTACTATCTTGTCCAGCTGGGTGAGTCTCCCTCCCCTTTCGTGGGAACCTCTGGTAGAATAACCACAGAAGGTGCCAAGTGCACAGACCTTCATCATTGACTGTCCGCGAGAGCCCTTGTGAAGACCAGCTCTGGAAGGTGGAAACGAAATTCAGGGACTGTGCCGACAGATGTTATCAGGCCACTGCAGTGGTCACCTCCTGGAGGGGCTGGGAAGGGCTTGAAGGAAGTCAAAATCTATAGAGAAAATTCAAAACTGATTTACCTGCCAAGAGTTGAGTGAGGACTGATTGTTGACTGGTGGGTGTGGGCATATGGAAGTGATTGGCAACCCTGGTGTATGAAGAATGCGGGGACAAAAGCCATATTGGAGGGGGTTAGAGAAAATGGAGGCGGGAAGACAAGTGTGGACAACTCTCCCAGGGAGCTTTGCTGGGGGGTGGTGGGTCTGGAAGGGGATGTGGACTCAGGGGAAAGATTTTAAAGATGGGAGCTATAACAGCTAATCTAATCAAATTTTGACACAGCCCAATGAGTGAATGGTGTGATCCCCAGTTTTTCACACCGGGAAACTTTATCATAAGAGAGCTCAAGGCTCCGAAGCTGGTGTTGGGGGGAGCTGGATAGGAGTACAAAATTTGGACATATAAACCGAAAACTACCCATAGGAAGCAAATGTTGAGAGTACAGTTGACCCTTGAACAAACGGTGGCGGTGGGAGGGTTAGGGGCATGGTCCATCGCGCAGTCGAAAATCTGCCTATAACTTAAGTCGGCTTCTCTGCAGAGCATATGCGGATTCCCAGCCGTGGATCGAAAACAGTGTTCAATCTCACTGGTCCTCAAAGTGGTGTAGATTAGGAAATCAAACAAGTAAAAGTCTTCTCAATTAAATTACTGAGAAGCCAAATAAGGTATCCAGTGGAGCTGAGTGCAATGAAACCAGTCTTATTATGTGCCGTTAATGTCATGGTGAGTTGACATATTTGGACCATCTAGAAACAGTCTGCTGATATGTATTAGTTGGCTCTGTAAGTCCACTTTTGAGAATTTAGGCTGAGGACATTATGTTCTGTATGTAAAGATGTGTATTGCAGTAGTATTTACAAAGGTGATGCTTTGAAAGCAATGAAAAGACCAGTAGAGACGTTGCTAAGTGAATGATGGTGCTTCCGTATCATGCGACGCCATGTGCCCATGCACAGTGCTATTTGCGAAGATGAACAGCACGGAAATGCGATGATGGTGTGTTGGGAAGGAAAGCAGGCCAGCCCTGAAGTTGTATGCCCACAATCCTCACTACTATTTAAAACCTACACATGGGGGAAAAAAAAAAAAAAAGACTGAGAAATACATAAAAAGCAGTTGTGATTCTGTTAGGATGGTGAGGTTATGGCTGCTTTCATATTCCTCCCTGTATTTCTCAGCTGTCTCTAATGCGCTGTAGCATAAATAACTTAGATTGTGTCGGTTTTCAATCAGCTCGCATGCATTTCCCCAGAATTTGCGTAAAGCCACCGTGTGGGGTGCATGGGGCAGGCGCTAAAGCCTCTTTTGCCCACCTTGTCCTTGCCAGCGGCGGACCAGGTGCCCATGATGGAGGACCTGGAGCAGATCTTCCTGCGCTCCTGGCGCGAGTCGCACCTGACGGAGATCCGGCAGTACCAGCAGGCGCCCCCGCAGCCTTTCCCGCCAGCACCCAGCGCGGTGGCACCTGTCACCTCCGCGCAGCTGCCCTGGCTGGCCGGCCTGGCTGCCAGCTCCTGCAATGACAGCGTGCACATCATCGAGTGCACCTACTCCCTGGCCGAGGGACTCTCCGAGATGTTCCGACTGCTCATCGAGGGCAAGCTGGCCAAGACCAACTACGTGGTGATCATCTGTGCGTGCCGGAACGCCGCCATCGACTCCTGCATCGCTGTCACTGGTGAGGCCCACGCCTGCGCCGCCTGGCTGGTGGGGAAGCAGCTGTGCTGATCTCCCAGCCTTCAGCTCTTTGCACTTCCGCCCTTTTTGCCTCTGGTGGCCCCGGGTTTGCAGCAGCACTTGGGTAGTGACTGCAGTGAGTGCCCAGTAACCCTCCTGGTGCCAGCCACTCATGCCCTGGAGTCTGCTTGGTTAAAATTCCAATCCTCCTGTGACGGAAGGGGAGGAGTTCTGATTTGCCCCCCAGAGAAACTGGGACAACTTTGGAGTCTGGACAGTCCTGGTGGAAACCTGCACCCCTACCCCACCCATGCACCCAGCCGTGTGATTGGTCTCTTAGTGACTCTGGCCCTCAATTTCTTCAACTCTAGTGGAGATAACAACAATGACCTTATTGTGCTGTGTGGGTTAATGAGTCAATTAACTAATTAATTTTAAAAACACTGAGTGGAAAACCTACTGTGTGCAGCTTGTCAGGGGCTGGGGATACAGGAGTGCAGTCCCTGCTTTCCTGAGTTCTTGTCTGGGAGACACCAAGTCCAGCTCAAAGCCTCGCAGGTGGGATGGAGGGATGGAGGATTGCAGTTAGGGGTTCTGGCTTCTAAGGGGGATCAGTCAGTAGGACCTTTTCCATGGGGTGTCATTAGAGCAGGGATCTGAGAGAAAGGAGGAAGCAAATGATACCGACATTGGGAGCGGCCGAGGGCTCCGCAAGACCACGCGGCAGCATGCTGTGCTTGGCCTGGTGAAGGGACCGCAGGAAGCCAGGGCAGAGGACAGGACCGGGGGATTATGTAGGACGCTGAAGGCCATGTCAGAACTTTGGGTGTTTCCCTGTGCGAATTGGGAAACCATTGGGAGGTTTTGACCAGAAAAGACATATAATCTGACTATTGTTTTAGACGGACCACCCCTTTTGGGTGCAGAGACTAGACGGGGGAGATTGACATGACTAGGGAGGAGGCTGCTGGATTTGCCCAGGCCTGGCCACGCCTTGGACTAGGCTGGTGGAAGCGGGGAGCAGTGGCCTGATTCTGGGTGTATTTTGAAGCTGGGACCTTCAGGGTTTGCTGATGGGTCCTGTAAGGAGTGTGGGAGGAAGCGAGGACTCAAGGACCACCCTGTGGAGTTTGGCCTGTGTAGCTGGAATAACGCACTTGCCATCTACTGATATGGGAAGAAGTGCAGAAGTGTTTGTTTTGCTTACAAAATTAAAAAAAAAATTGTTTTTATGTGGAGGGAAGAGGTGGCAGTGGCAGTCTGGATGGAATCAAGAGTTCTCTTTGACCAACTTAGCCTAGGTTTCAAATATCCAGTGGCCATGGTGGGCAGGCAATTGGATATAAAAATCTGAAGTTCTGGGCAGAGCTTGGGTCGAAACATAAGGAAGTTGTCAGTATTTGTGGGGTTTGGAAGCCAAGAGGTGGATGCCATGGTCCATCTTGTAAGTGTAGAAGGAAAGAAGAGGTCTGAGGACGAGTGAGACACGGAAAAAGACAGAAAAGGAGACCTGAGAAGAGGAGAGGGAGAGAATGATGGTAGGAGGCCAAAGGGAGAGTGTGTTTCAGAAGGAAGAGATGATGAATGGATCAGATGCCCCTGTTTGATGAAGTAAGTTGAGGTCTGAGAATTGACTCCATCCGTCAACAGGAGAGTCGTCGGTGACATTGACAGAGTGTCTCCGTGGGGTGGTGGGGATGAAGGTGTCATTGGGTTGGACTCAAGAGAGAATGAGTGAAGTAATAGATATAGACAACTATTTGAGAGGTTTTGCCTTAAAAGGAATAGAGGAATGAGATAGAAATTGGAGAGGAAATGGGATCAGGTGTTTTGTTTCTTTTTTTAATGTTGGGAAATTGAAGAGTATGTTTGATACTAGGAATGATGCAGCAGAGTGGGAGAAATGGATGATACGGGCGAGAGGAGACAATGGTTAGGAGGAAATATCCATGAATAGGAGAGAGGGGCTGGGCTGCAGTGCACAGGTGGAGGTGTTGACCCTAGACAGGTGTATGTGGTTCTGAGTTTATGGGAGATGAACGGCGTGGTGGGGGGCTTTTCTCCAGCCATGTCCAGCAGCTTGGGTACCAGTCTGGAGCAGGAGAAGCGTTTAACCAGTGAGAGTGGGGCAAAGCTGTTGAGGATGGATGCCAGGCAGTGTCTATGGATGGACATGGGATCTCAGTCAGGGAAGAGGGGCGTGAGGACAGGAAGGGAATGAAGGCAGGGAAATGTCCAGGAGGCTCCAAGATTTGAGAAGAGCAGCAGAACTCTTAGTGTGGGGTGTGAGAGGTGGTTGGAGAGCTGGTGCTGAAAGTGAAGGTTGTTAGAGGGGCAGTTATCAGTAGTAACAAAACCCAAGGCATGCCTGTAGTTGTAGGTGGGTGACAGAAAGTAGAGGACAGATCCTTGGGAGAAATCAGATGTATTAAGCAACTTTTATTTGCCAGGTTGGTCCTTTGTGTGTATTGTCTTGGTATCCTGCACAGTGACCTCATGAACTCATTCTGTCAGAGCAGTGTGAATGCCTAATTCCCAACTGCATCTCTTAGTTAAAACACTCACACACACAAATTCTTAATTCTAGCATTTTCTCCATTAAAGAGTCATGGTTACAAAAAGAGATTTCTCGACTTAGGATAATTATTCAAGATTTTAAAACATCATTCTTGACCCTTTTGCATAGTACTCGTGGATCTGCATGGGTCAACTTGTAAATGTCAGATCATTTTTGGCCAATTCATGCACTCATATTTTTTGGCCAATTTGAAAAATGATACCACAGGTGTTATACATTTTAAACCTGAATTTTTTCTATCTTTTGAAATTTATTTTAAAAAACTCACATTGTTATTGTGCAGTGGCCCAGTTATCTTTTAGCATTCTTTGATTCTAAACTCATTCTGTGTTTTTTTATTAATGTTTTGCATTGATTTGGTGGTATGTCCGGTAATAAACCTGGAGCCCCTGCTGTGTGTCAGGCATTGGGGTAAACATTTTATAACCATGGTTTGGTTTATCCTCGCAACAGTCAGGTGAAGTAGATACTACTGTTAGCCTCGTATTCCAGATGAGGAAACTGGGTATGGAAGGGTTGTCACTAATCCCAGGTGACACAGCTAGTAAGTGGGGAGAGTCAGTTTCCAAAGCCAGTACTCCAGGTGTTCCCTCATTACCCTACCTAGTGCACTGGCCAGGATGGTGTATGCCAGGCATTCATTTAACCAACAGGGACACCGGCTCTCAGCCAGGCATGGCGCCTGGCTTGGGGGATGGAGAGATAAGGAGATACAGACACAGACCCTGCCATCCAGGTGCCCCTGTGCTAATTCTACGCAGAGGGGTCCAGTGAAAGTTGTCTGTTTTCCAGGAAAATACCAAGCCCGGATTCTTTCTGAGAGCCTTCTCACACCAGCGGAGTACCAGAAAGAAGTCAATTATGAGCTGGTTACGGGGAAAGTGGACTCCTTGGGAGCCTTTTTTAGCACCCTCTGTCCAGGTAGGCTTGCAGTGAGACAGGTACAAATCCATAAATGGACAAGACAGAAATAAACAAAGACACAAAGGGGGATGTCACCTCGGACCCCATCACCCCGTGACCTGCTGAGGCTGGCCTTGATTTAGATGTGCAGGGTGGCCCCTCTGTTCTGTGTACAAGCATTTGTGGCCCTGGCTGGTGTGGTCTCCTCTGGCTGCCATCTTCCTGCAGTGGCTGTGGGCTGTCCTCGGTGGGGGCTTTGTGGTTTCTGTTGTTTGGGGACACAGGAGGGCCTGGTGCCTGTTCCTCTCTGCCTCTCAGGCCTTGTCCACTGCCTCCCCCGCTGAATTGCTTGAAGCTTCTTGCTGGAGAATGTGTTCTCTGTGCCTCGTTTCATGGGGTCTGTGCTGAGCGTCCCTCTCTCTTTTGCCTGGGTACTCACCCCTCAAGACTCACCCATTTCCCGCCAGAAACCTTTGCCAGCCCCGCCTTCTCTGGGATGGGTTTGGGCCGTTTTCCCCTGTCCTTTAGCACCTTGCTCTTCCTTCTGTCCTATGGTCACAAGGTAATTTCCTTAGCAGGCTGTGGACTTCTCCACAGGACGGCCCATGCCTCCTTACCTCTGTTACCCCCGGCCCAGGACAGTACCTGATACATAGTGGGCGTTCCATAGATATTTGCTGAATTTCACAAGAAGGAAAACCCATTTCTGTTATTCTCTCTGTTTTGGGCAGAGGGCGACATTGACATTTTGCTGGACAAATTTCATCAGGAAAACCAAGGCCACATTTCTTCCTCACTTACTGCCTCCTCTGTCACCAAATCAGCGTCCCTGGATGTGGGCGGGGCCCCGACATGCACGAGTGAGTGGTGAGCGGGAGCCGGTAGGGGTCTGGGCTGGTGAGGCAGCGTCCAGGACGGCCGGGGCTACAAGGAAGCGATGTCAGCAGCACATCTAGAAGGCAGGGCTTCTCCTTAGCGTCAAATTAGACCTAGTATCCAATTTCAATTTTAGTCCTTAGCGATAAAGCTCATTTACCCTAAAACGTACATCTGTACGGTTTTACTGAGATGGCACATTTTCTCTGTGTTGATTTCCAGCCTATCAATGCATTGTTGAAATATTTTATTCATGCTAAGTTCCTGAAGAGCTGTGACGTCTTGTCTTCCAGAGAACTTGCAGCCTCTCTCAAAGTCCAAAGTCAGTGTCAGCTTCCCTGAGGTGCTGTCCTTGTCCCTTTCAGGTAGAGTAGGTCATTGCCTCTGTGCCCTCCGAGTGCGGTTCATCCTTCTATTAGATGAGGACAGGTGTGTGGAATAACTATGTCGGTGCACAGCCCAGGGCAGGCACTCGCTATGTGGTGGTGTATTTTCCCTTTCTCTGCCACTTGTGCATAGACGGGGCCCACTGTTGAGTTCCTAAGCAGAGGTGCAGGGCTGTGGCCATCCGCTCTCGGGGCCACCTCACCGTTACGGGGACTCTGGTTCCAGGTTACACTCTGGAGCCTCACCACATCCGGCCCTTCCAGCTGGCCGTGGCCCAGAAGCTCCTCTCCCACGTGTGCTCAATCGCGGATTCCAGTACCCAGAATCTGGACTTAGGATCCTTCGAGAAGGTGGACTTTCTGATTTGTATTCCACCCTCGGAAGTGACCTACCAGCAGACCCTGTTCCATGTCTGGCACTCAGGTACAGGGCATTTCGGGATGTCTGCGTGGGGAATGCTTTGATCCACTTACATTCCGATTGGGATTGGAACACCAGTCTTTGCTTCTAAAGTGGTAGGGCAGGAATTTTCACCCCCATTTTGTAGATTATGAATGTGTTGCCCAGGATTTTATAATCCATTAAAGGTAGACTTGAATTTTCACCCTGTCCTACTCAGGTCGGCAACCCATATGTTGATATCCAGCTTACTGTGTTTTCCCTGTGTTTTCAAGGGGGTTAAATATCAAATACACAGAGTCAGTATCTTAAAGGATTCAGTCTAGAGTGGTGTAACCTCTGGCTCGGGGGCATTCAGGCTGAGGGATGATTTTGCCAGGGGCGTAGGACCTTCTCTCCCCTTCCCAGCAGTCACCATGCGTGGGATCAGCTGCTTCACGAAGCCAGCTCTGTGTCCCCTGGGTGGGCTGCTGTGCACACACAAGCTGTCAGCAGGCCTGTCACTGTGCCCAGCTCCTGAAGGTCGCCCTGCAGGCATTTGCATAGGAGCCGGCCTTCTGACTCACCCGTGTATTCTGCATCCCTGTAGCCTTGGGGCCTGGCACAGGCCGGCAGTGTAAGTGACGATTGATCATCAGGTGTCTGCTGAGTGACCGAAACCTGTGACAGTGTTTGTGGTAAAGCTACTGATGTGTTGTTACTGTGTTGCAGGTGTCTTACTGGAGCTTGGCTTGGAAAAGGAGCACATGACCAAGCAGAGGGTAGAACAGTACGTTCTGAAGCTAGATGCGGAGGCACAGACAAAATTTAAGTCCTTTCTGCAAAACTCCTTTCAGAATCCACATACCCTCTTCGTCCTAATCCACGACCACGCCCACTGGGATCTTGTGAGGTTAGAATGACTTTGGCACGTGGCAGAGTTGACATGTGCCTTTTTTGAAATAATGGATGTGGATGATACTTGGGACTGTGGGCATGGCCTTAAAAAGCTGAGTGCTGTGGGGTTTGGCATCTGTTAGCAGATGCCACAGATGTATTTCAGGACCTCATAGGTGGGTGCTATCTCAGAGGACCATCTAGTGCAGCCTCTGAAAGGTACCCTTGTGGAAACTAAGGCTAGAGAAGGGGAGCCTCTTGCCCAACCTCACAGGGCTGGGGTGGGGGTGTTAATGACAGAGTAACAAGTCGCCACGCTGATGCAGGAAGGGACCCTGCCAGGAGTAGCTCGGCCTAGGCCCCTTCTTGATGGATGTCCCATTGGCTCCAGTACCATGGGTCATGGCTAGCACTGCCCTTCTTCAGGGTTGATTTTACTTACTCCATTTAAATGAACGTAAATCAAGATGAATTTCAGACAGCGTCAAGCGTGGAGTCTGGCAGGACTCCCAGTCGTTTATGAGGCTCATGAGGCTCAGTCGCGTCCATGAGACTGGCCTTGGAAGTGTGCATTTAGACACTGCCACTGACGTGGCTGAGGCAGGACGGAAGACCATGGGTCAGCTCGTGGTGGAAGGCTTTGATTCAGCATAGACGCAGAAGCTTAGGGCCTGCGGAGCCTTGAAGATGCCTAGATAAAGGGTTTACCATCTTGGGTCCATGTATGGGGCTAAGGGGAATTTAAACATCCCAGATTACATCAAAAGCTCTTGGGTGAATATTTATTTTGGGGGTAGGTTTCTCAGAGTGGCTGCCTGCCTCCCCGATGAGGTGAAGCGCTGGTTTTTCTTACTCCCCTAGATTTGCGGACGAGGACGCGGAGGCCATCGTCCCGTAGAGATAGGCTGAGTGCTCCTTGTCTCCCAGGCTCCTTGTCGGAAGTGCTTTCTGTTCCGTTCCTATACGTTTAAACTTCGTATACATAGAATTTACCGTTCTACATCTTCTTTGGATCATTCCAAAGTCAGTAGGACTTTAGAGAAAATAAATTAATGGCACTGGCAACAATGAGATTGGGCCAAGGGAGAAAGGGCCACTCAGTGAACACTGCTGGATGAGAATGGCTGTGAGGAGGAGAGGGGTTGTGTATTCCGCAGACAATCATCGATAAATACTGTGTCCCGGCCGAGTTGTTAATCAGTAATGAGTATCAGGGGAGGCCCTGACAGGCACCTGTAGTACAGTCATTTAAAAGATTTGTAAGTTTCCTGGTCATGGGCAGAGCCATAAGCTTCGAGTGTTGGCAACGTGAGGGGGTGGGGCCAGTTATAAATGTATGCAGCTGCTTGATCCTTGTAAAATTATAGATCAGTATTAGTCATCGCACTTACTGTTACTTCTCCCCCTTGTCTTCCCTCAGTAGTACTGTTCATAATCTCTATTCCCAAAGTGACCCATCTGTGGGACTGGTGGACAGACTGCTCAACTGCAGGGAGGTGAAGGAGGCCCCGAACATCGTGACGCTGCACGTGACCTCCTTCCCATATGCGCTGCAGACGCAACACACCCTCATCAGCCCGTACAACGAGATCCACTGGCCTGCGTCCTACAACAATGTGCGTGAGTGCCGCTGGCTGCTGCGCCTGGTGTGGCAGTGGCCCGAGTCCCGAGAAATCCTGTTTAGTAGAGATTTTGATTAACTAGCATAGCTGGGGGCCAAGTGGGGCCCAGCTCTTTGGATCATTAATTTGACTTAGCTTTAGACCCTTCTTGGTCTTTAAAACATTCCCGAAATACATCAGTTGGCTTCCCCAATCTTGGAACAGAAAAGGTTTTGTCTAGAAGCCTTATAAATGTTCCCGTTTTTCCTATTCCTGCATCCTTAAGTAACAAGTTTCAAAATCTCCTTCCTCAAACTGAACACACACCCAAAAAATCAGGTGAGGGTTTAGTTTATCACCTGTCATTTTCTTATCAAAATAGATCGCAACAGTTCTTTTTTAAAATTCTTTTATTTAAGTGTGTTTTTCCAGGACCCATCAGCTCCAAGTTGTTTCAGTCTAGTTGTGGAGGGCGCAGCTCTCAGTGGCCCATGTGGGGATTGAGCCTTGTTGTTAAGAGCGTTGCACTCTAAGCAACTGAGCTAACTGGCCGCCCCACACAGTTTTTGTGGTTTGAGAATTCTGGGTGGTTGGATTCTAGTTAATGACACAAGCAATAAGCAAACATCAATTTCTGGACTTCTTTGAAGTGCCTCAGAGTCATCTGAAGAACCTTTAAAACACACTGCTGCTGAGCTGCAGTCCCAAAGATTCAGAATGAGTGGCAGTTGTAACCCTTGTTTATGGAGTGCTAACCGTGAGCAGGGCTGGCACTGTCCTAAGCGCTTTAGCCTGTGAACTCATATAAGACGGAGGTGCTAGGATCAGAGATCTACAAATGGAGAAGATGAGGCGGGGGTGGGGTGGGGCGGGGGTGGGGCGGGGGTGGTGTGTGGAGCCACTGCCGAAAGCCATGTGGCTGGAAAAGGGTAGAACCAGGATATGACCCAGCCCAGCGGGCTCCACAGCCCTCGTACTTGACCTCTGTGCTATTTGAGGGTGAAGTTCATGTGTTTGTAATTTTAACCACTTCCCAACTTGGCTGTGCTCTGAAATTTGAGCTCTGATGTTTGGGAGTCATTTTATGTCAATGTGAGTAAAATTGGTTAGAGAAATGTATTTTTTCTGTTGATTTTAATAGCAGCTGAATGCAAGATAGTTGATTTTCCTATTCCTAAAGCCAGCTTAAAATTGTTGGAAAGAAGCGATTTTAACAAAGAGAGTTGTATGCTAAAAAAAGATAAGGCTGGTTTCCTCCTTGGCGAACACAGTGGGTCAC
Organism: Rhinolophus sinicus; assembly: GCF_057876585.1. Taxonomy (NCBI): domain Eukaryota; kingdom Metazoa; phylum Chordata; class Mammalia; order Chiroptera; family Rhinolophidae; genus Rhinolophus; species Rhinolophus sinicus. Next base: position 184,109,221 of record NC_142502.1, on the reverse strand, counting down.
ATGAATGAAAAAGTCTGGACTTTCAGGGATGGACCATGCCCTAGTATGGAGTGCTCTGTGCACTCGGTCTGCAAGAGGAAAGAAGTTAATCAAATGTCATCCAAGGGACTGCAGAGTCTACACAATTTAGATCAAGAGGCCCGTCCAGGTCGTCTGTGCGCTGAGCCCCTGAAAATGTGACATTTGAGTGACGGGTGCTCTTCTGTTTTAGGGAGCGGATTTATATCCTGAGAACAAGAAATACTTTGGGCTGTCAGAGTTCATCGAGTCCACTCTTTCGGGACACAGCCTCCCATTGTTAAGATACGACAGCTCCTTTGAGGCCATGGTCACCGCATTGGGAAAAAGGTACATGTCTGTCTTTGAAGTCACTAACAGTGCTCAGACGTCAAGTGCAACTTGAGGTGTGTGCAGCCAGGCAATTTCAGGACGCGATCCATCTCCCTCCCTCTCTGGGACTCAGCCCTTCCATTAAAGGGACCCTGGTTTATTTCTTGCCCTGCGTTTTGGGCCAGTGATATCTCACACTGTTGCCCCAGAACATTTTAGAGATGAGAATGGGTACAAATATCCTGGAATGTGGGATCGCGTGTTTATAACTCAAGGGAGGGCAACAAAATGGGGAGTAAGGTTCCAAAAGGCCTAAAGGAAGCGATAGTGACAATCCTGGTCGGTTTCATTTTTTGTTTCCTCTGTGTATCATCTAGCGAGTACTTATTTTGTGCCATTCACGGTTCCAAGAGCCTTACTCTCATGATCTTATTTATTATTTAATCCTCACCACATCTTGGAGACTGTTGCTATTATTATCTCATTTTGTAAATCAAATGAGACTCAGAGCGATCCCATGACTTTCTCAGGCCACACATCTTGCAAATGATAGACCTGGGTATGAATGCAGAGTCAGTCTGACAGCTTTTTACCTTGACATAGCACACCTGTAAGGTAGATTAATGCTGCCATTTTACAGGTGAGAACACTGAGGCCCAGGGAGGGTAGGGGATTGCCGACATCACACAGTCTGTACGTTGTAAAGCCAGGCCAAGCTTTACAGACTGTCTAATCCAAAACAAGACGGGGCTCTGCCACTAACTGTGGGTGTCGAGCTGGGCTCTGCTGCCTCCCCTTGTGGCACCTCATTATTCTCACTTGCCAACAAAGGGATTAATTTAGACATGTGCTTCATAAACTGTGTTCCAACGTATGCTGCTTTGGCTGGATACTAATAGCTGTTTGCCAAAAGGGATTCCATAGTCAAACGTGCTTGAGGAACTTTATGTTTAACAAAAGGATTTCTTTTCCACGAGAGTTCTCAGAGCTTTCCATGTGCCACACAGGCTATAAGTCTCGAGGAGACGGTTAGAGTGTGTGTGCAACGTCTCCAGTATCTCATGGGATTCGTGTTGCCCAGCACACCCTCTGAGAAACTCAATCCCTTTGCTACCTTTCAGCACTGTGATGCTGATGGAAATTAATCAGGCCCCTTCTCCAGCTCACGGGTTGGCAGCTGAGCTCTCGTGAACATGCTAAGGGAAGAAGCCCCCACGAACTGACATGGAGGCTACGAGATCTGGCCTTTGCTGTGCTCTGCTCTCTGCTCCCAGTTTCTCCTCTTGTGGCACATGTGTTGAGTGCTGAGTAAGCTGTAGACATTGGGCTAGTCCTCTGCTTGTCCTTTGAACGGAGTTGAGTGTAGGCACTTCCCACCACGTCAAAGATGGGGAGAAGAGTGTGCTTCTGCCGAAGAGACATCCTCCCTTCTCACCTCGCTGAAGGTGACAAGGGGCCACCACAGCTGGGGCAGTGATATAGAAGACAGGCGACCCTGTATTCTCCATGCTTCCCTCTTTCTTCCTTCCTGGGCACTCCTTGGCCAGTGCAGCAGGGACAGAGTAAAGCAGTCTTTGGGCCACTGAGACAGCACTGGTGATGGCAGCTTGCTAATTAAGCTAACTCTCCAGTTAATAGAACCTATAAAGTCATTGCAGTGCTAAGGAGAAAGAACAGAGGAAAGGAGAAGAATGCTGGTTAGGAGGAGACATCAGACATGCTGTTGGAAGGTGGGCTGGCCGCCCTGTAGAACTCATGGGTGCCATGGCCATGGGAAGGTTCCTGTCTTTGGAGGTCAAGAAATTACCTTTGCTTCAAAAGGCACTGAGTCTGCGGACTCGTTACAGCGAAATAAACTCACAAGAGCATCACGTGTAAATGGGGTGTCAGTTTATTCCTGCTGAGAAACAGTGATTTGCGTGCTTTGCGTGATTCTGACACATGGGTCAGAGCTGCCCCAGCCATGCCTGTGGTCACGGGAAGGGTTACCACCTTTGTGTGGAGACACATATGGTCACCATGGCTTCTCAAGCAAAAACTGGGATTGCTGGTTTGACTGGGTGTGCTCTGATTTGTAATTCCCTGTCAAATTAAATCCCATTGAGTTATGTTTCTTTTAAGTCACTGTACTTGATATGAATGCATTGATGTCCCTTTAGGACAATCCCCCATGTCTGGGGCATGTGCTTCGCTGGTGGCGCTCCTATTTCTAGTGGGAACCTGGGGCAAATTACCTGCCTCAGGAAACTATAAGTTAAGCTGATGATCGACTAACTGGGCATTTATTTTATTTATTCATCTGTTCATTCACCGCACAAATATTTATTGAGCAGCCACTATGTGCCAGAGAAACAACAGCTACGACAAACCTTTTGTTCCCAAGCTGGAAATCACAAAATAGTTTACGATTTAACTTCTAAGGAAGGTTTCTGTTTCAGCTTCGAAAGGCCGCACGACTTGTTTGTAACCTGGGAGTTGCCCGTGCCTGGCGTGGCGGATGACGGGGGCTACCTGTTTGCCGAGGGAAGGCCCTTTTCCTGCGGAGCACCCTGGACGTCCTTGGGCTTGGCCGGGCCCGGGGTCACGGCCTGGTCTGTCTGTTTGTTGCAGGTTCCCCCGCCTGCACAGCGCGGTGATCAGGACATTTGTTCTTGTGCAGCACTACGCAGCCGCCATGATGGCCGTGAGCGGCCTCTCGCAGATGAAGAACTACACGTCGGTGGAGACGCTGGAGATCACCCAGAACCTCATCAACTCCCCGAAGCAGTGCCCCTGTGGCCACGGGCTCATGGTCCTGCTGCGGGTGCCCTGCTCGCCGCTGGCGGCCGTGGCCTATGAGCGGCTGGCCCACGTGCGAGCGCGGCTGGCGCTGGAGCAGCACTTTGAAATCATTCTGAGCAACCCCAGCTCGGGCATCACCGTCGGGAAGCACTTCGTGAAGCAGCTCAAGGTCAGCCCTATGGTCAGGGACAGGAGGGGCGTGGTGACCAAGGGGATGGGGGAGGCAGAGGGTGACACACTCCTTAGCATTGCCGTCCATGATGTCCTCTCCACACCCCGCCACCCCGCCAGCCACCTCCCTTGCCACAGCCCTACCGCCGTCTTTCAGCCCAGAGGTACCAAATTATAAATGCTACCCCCTTGATGTTTCCCCAAACACACTATCTTGCTATTTGAAACTGCTGGCTGTAGCATGCTTTTCTTTCTTCCGGCGGTGCATTACTCCTCCTCTGTTTAGCTAGTGCCTGTCAGCCTGCAGGACTCGACTCAGTGCCTTTTCCTCTTTCAGGAGCTGCCCCTCTCCCACACTTGGGGCCCTCCCCCACACCTGGGGCCGGTTGGGTGTTCCCTGTCTGTCACCTGGCTCTTCTCCAGGTGATGGAGGGCAGGAACGGGCCCCAGAGATCTCAGCCCCCCAAACCTAGCACAGTGGCTGGCACATAGCAGCTTCTCACTAAACCTATGAGTGATGGAAAATGCAGAAGGGTTAGAAAGACGATTGAAACAATAATTGAGTAGGAACTATGATCGAAAGGCACAGTGCCATGATTGAGGAACACAGTCAAAAACATTAGACACAGTTTAGGATATGTGCCATCCCCCAAAGATCATTCAGTTGGCAGGTGTTTCTTGAGCAGCCAATCCACGCCAGGCAGGGAGCTACGCAGCTAGGAGCACAGTGGTGAGCAGATGACTTACTTATTTGCAGTCCGGATAGCTTCCTTCTTCTCAAAGGATGTGGCATAAGGGCTTTAAGTCAGTAGGAGGCCATGAAGGTCCCCTAGAGATGGGCTAGTTGGGAAGTCAGGGGCCTTAGGTTTTATGTCTTCTTAATTATATGCAGATGTGGCAGAAAATTGAGGATGCAGAGTGGAGACCTCAGACGTACCTGGAGTTGGAGGGCCTGCCCTGCATCCTAATCTTCAGTGGGATGGACCCACATGGGGAGTCTTTACCAAGGTGAGTGGAAGGGGCTACACCCCTGGGCCCACAGCTGGGGGGTTTGCCAGGCCGGCCTTCCACTGTCTGACTCTAGGGGGCGCATTCACAATCTTGGTCACCAGAGGTTTGTATCTATCTTTATTACGAGGGTTTTCCAGCTGATGGCGGTGAAATGTGTCTGAGGTCTGGGCCCCATTTCCTAATTCTCTGACAGGTACCATTTGGGCTCATGAAGGTGTGGTGAGGGCTATTCCCAGGCTCTGTGGGGGGAGGGCTTCCCTGCTCTGGAGACAGGTTTGATGCCTCTCACTTTCTCCCCAAGTATGTGTGTGTGGGGGTCGCTGTGTGTGTTAGGGATGGCTGTTCCATTTAGGAACGTATCCGAACATTTTGGGGTGTCGGGCTACATTTCCCGCTGGGGTCTAGGCTGGTGTGACAGCTGGTCCCTCGTGGCGCAGGAGGTGGGAAGAGGGCAGTGGTTGATGCCACTCAGGAAGAGCCAGCTCTCCCAGCACACAGGGCTGACTGTCCCAAAGGCTGTGTTCCCCAGAGCCATCCCAGCCGAGCTGATGACAGCTGCAAGCCCGCTTGGTATCTCCCAGGGTCTCCACACAGAGCTGCACAGATCTGCAGACAGAGCTCTACACAGATCTGCAGACACAGAGGTTACTGGGCCTCCAGTAACGCAGTTGCTGGAATTGGTGGTGACAGGTTGGCTTTTAAAGATTTTCTTCAAACCCATGGAGAGGAGCGGGCAGCCATGCTCATGGCCCTTGCACGTCTTTGCTTGTGTAACAGAGTAGTGAGAGCTGGCATTTACTGAGTTCCTGCTATGTGCTGTTATTCTTCTAGATTCTTTTTTGTGCTTGATCTTATTTTACTCTTGCCACAGCCCTGGGGAAGGGTATTATTGCAGTGGTCCCCTATGACCGATGGAGAAACTGAGGCATGCAGAGGTTAAGCCAGTGTAGCTGACAGTGGACTCTAGGGCTGCCCAATTCCAAAGCCTGGCTTCTTTCCACTGGGCCACACGCCACTCACTCAAGGCCGCTGCACATGTGTATGCACAGGCCAGGAAAAGGGACTCCAAAGGTTTGACCTTGGTTGTTGCTATTTCACATGGATTAATTGTTCTATTCTTCAACTCCTTAAGGACTAAGACAATGTCTTTATCTTAAATGTGAGCAAGCAGTTACTGAATGCCTCCTTTGTATTAGGCTCTGTGTGAGACTTCTCACATAGCATTCACTCCTTGCAGCAGTAGTATTACTATCCTGTTTGCTAGGTGGGCAAATGAAAGGCCATTTGCCTGAGGCTGCGTAGCAGTACATTGCAGGACCAGTTGGAATCCAGCGTGCCTCTCTCCAAGCCCTTTGCTCTTCCCGCTGCACACCCCTGGGCCTGTCCTCTGCTTACTTCCTCCAAATGTTTCACTACTTGCTGATGTCTGTCTTCCCAGACGGGCCCTCATTTCCAATGTGATGATGACTCGGTCACCATCTTATCCCCAGCATCACAGTCCCTGGCGCATTTTAAATATTGATTGGAGAAGTAAATGTCCACTTATCACATGTAACCCTCACAGCAATATATTTAGATTGTTATTAATATTCATTCCCAAGATTCAGAGGAAACAATCCTGAGCCTCTGAGGAGCTGCACCTTTGTGGACGGTCCTGTCACTAGAGCTGGGCTTCGAGCCTCGTTTTAACTCAAGTCGGTGCTCTTTCGCTTACACGCAGCACTGACTAAATACGGGGGCGTGCCCCGGGAGACACCGTGACACCAACTGTGTTGCGAAGGGCTCTCGGTGATACTGTTTGCCTCTCCATCGGCACAAGTCCTCGGGCCCTAACGGGGAAAGTGGGCTGTGGGTCCTGCCCACCATCTCCCTCAGTGCCCAGCACGGCGCTCATGTGCACAAAGCCCCTGACAGACACCTTCTTCTGTTTCCTCCTAGGTCTTTGAGGTACTGTGACCTGCGGCTGATCAACTCCTCCTGCTTGGTGAGAACAGCGCTGGAGCAGGAGCTGGGCCTGGCTGCTTACTTTGTGAGCAACCAGATTCCCCTGGAGAAAGGGGTCTGCGGCGAGGCCTTGGAGAGCGACACAGAGAAGCTGAGCAGCACGGACAGCGAGGATGAGGAGCTGGCGACGGAAGGTCGGCCTGCGCTTGTCTAGACAGCTGTCCCCCTCAACGTGGCCTTGGCCAGCAGCTCTGGGTGACAGCTATCTAGATACGTCTTTGGAGGAAATGACAAATCTCTCATTCAGCTCAGACTTTGCTTCCCCCCCCCCCCTTTTTTTGATGGTATAAAAATGAAAATCCCAGTAAGTTCTTCCCAGCTCTAGGATTCTTAATGAATAAGAAGAAAAACGGAGATTTCTTAGGGTTCAGGTTCATGCTTTGTTCTGCTTGTTGGTGGAATTACTACCCAGTAAAAGATTCACTGGCTTATTGCCTCTATGTGAATCAACTTGACAATATGTGTCCATTATTTTGATTTATGAAAACAGGCCAGTTCATTTGCAGACTTGAAAATCCAACATCATATTTTTAATAGGATGTGTAAATCAGAGCAGTGTGAGACATTTGGTTGCAGTCAAGAGCATAGCGAGAAGAAACGAAAAGCTGTTAATACCAAAATGCGAAGTGTGTGTGGGGTGTGATGTAGTGCAGAGATGGAAGTAGCGTCAGACGACTGACTCCTCTTCCTCCTCCATCTGCTACCTGTGTGACGTTGGACAGATCGTGTCACCTGTCCTAGCCTCAAAGTGCTTCGCTGTAGAACAGCGATTGAAAGAGCTGCCTTCCTTGGCACTGTAGCACTCTGTCACAAACTGAATGGGACCCTGACATTAAAATGCCTCAACCTCCCTGCTGCCCGTGGGTGACCCACACCGCTGGCATTCCACACCCCACCTGTTTAGCTTTACCATTCTCTCCTCTCAACTCTCCAGCCCCCCTTCCACTGTACCCCATGCTCCTGGCCATGCCCAACTTGAGTGGGGCCCTGGCTGTGCTCTGCTCTTGTCACCTCTGAGCCCCTCAGACGCTTTCCCCACGGCTTTGAGTTCCCTCTCTGCTGTGCTTCACCTGGGAACCCCGGCTGGCCCTTCGGGGCTCAGGTCGGGGTCAGCTCCAGAGAGTTTTCTGACCCTGCCCTCCTGTGCTGGGTGGAAGCCTGGCCTCTGGGCTCCCAGGCCCCCCTCTCTCTGCACTCCTTACACCACCTTACAGATGCAGCTCACGGGCGGGAGCCCCCACTGAGCTGGGAGGGCCTCACTAGCCCACCCAGCATTTTACCCTGTCCTGTCAGTGCTCTGTCAGAGGGGAGCACCTGGAAGATGGCGGATGGATGGATGGGTGGGGAGAGATGACAGGTGTGAACACACTTTGTAAACTGTAAAGTGCTGGGCGAACATATGGCCAATGATTACAAGGCGTTTTTGGTGCATGTGTTTTGAAACAGGCTCCACGTCGGAGAAGAGGAGCCCCGTGAAGAGGGAAAGGCCCTGCTCCCACGACTCAACATCCTCACCCCTCTCCTCTAAGGCGTCCAGTAAGTCTGCAGGTGGGAAAGAGCCCACAGCTGGACCGTTTTCTTGAGATATCAGAGAATGAACAGAGATCCTTTATTTCACCCAGAACTGGAAAGAGAAGGGAATCTTTGAAGAACTGGATTTTCTAGATAGTAACCGTTTTCAGGACTAGGTCTGGGACTGTGAGGAGTTTGGCCGGACAGCAAGGTTCAATGGCTCCTTTCACGGGGGAAGATAGTGGTGGCAGAGGGCCGTCCTCCTCGGGGCTCCCCAGGTTTGGGGAATCAGCAGGAGAGAGGCTGAATGAGGTGTTGCCATGGAGTCTGAGGGCAGCGAGAAGTAGACCCAGAAGACTCTACCGAGGGGGAAGCATCAGGGGCAGCAGGGCTCACGGACCCCAGGAGCTGGACTGCACTTGTTGGAGGGAGCAGGGAACGTGGGTAAAATGCCCCAAGTCTGTGCCCTCAGGGACGCCTTGGTCTCTGGGAGCCATTAGGACCCACACACATGAAACAATATCAGACTCATTTATCCAGAATCTACTTTATGTCTGAATCCTGGCATTGAAGACAGATAAGATATGGACCAGCTCCCAGGGAATTCATGGTTCCTCATAAACCATGTTATGTGGCAATAGGGATGCAGTGTTTTTTGGGCACACGTATTCACACGAGGAGGGTTATGGTTACGGATATATAAGAAGTAATGAATTTTATCTCAGGTGGGGGGTTTTGGGGGAGGGGTTGGTCACTGCAGGTCTCAGAGAGTAGCTGACATTTGACAGGGACTTGGAAGAGACGGTATGGGGGGGGAGAGCATATGGGGGGGTGGAAACTTCACAGGCAAAGGAAGCTCAGGGCATGAAGCTGCAGGTGTCCTTGGGCTCAGTGAGTGGCCCTGCGGGGTGTCAGGGTGCAGGTGGGGGCCTGGCTGGGGTCAGGGTATGGCTGAGAGTTTGTGCAGTGGGGGGTGTCCTGCAGAGCACAGCAGGGGTTTGGCCTGCGGGCAGCTTTGGTTTCCTTTCTTCTTGCCCCTCCTCAAGCAGCCCATGGTAACAATGAGCCAGGTGGGCAGGGTGTCCCTCACAGGTGAACGCAGGAGATAGAGCTGTGGCCTTGACGTCAGCGCAGACGCAGGCTGCAGTATTGAGTAGGGCAGCCCTCTGGGGAGCTCGTGTCCAGAGGGGAGGCTGCCTGAGGTGTGGTCAGTGGAGTGCAGGCTGAACCACGTGTGCAGGGTGGCAGGAAGCCTTGCCAAGGGGAAGGGAAAAGGGGCATCGGGCCTGCCTGAGAAGCAGCCTCTCTCGTATCCTGGGAAACAACAGAGCTAAGGTAGAGGTGCAGCGTCCTGTCGGCCCTGCTTTCCTGGGGAGCCTCAGTTGTATATACCCCCATATAAAAGATGGGGGCTAGGGTGCTGCTCCTGTGTGTTCAGGTGACCCACACTCTCCTTGGCTCTCAACGTGGTCTGCGTGGGGAGGAGCAAAAGAAACTCCATACTCGAGTAGCTGCTGTGCGTGCTGCATTTCCTATCTTGAATTCTCCTAAAGCTAAGTGATGAGAGCATTAGAGGAAAGCCGACTGAGTCCTGTGAGTTTTGCTGCCACCACCGTGCTGGTGCAGATGTGAGACTTGAGCAGCAAGAGTCACAGAAAGGAAACAACCTGCCCATAAGCATGAGCGTAGGGTGAGCACCGAAGGGGAGAGGTTCTGGAACAGATTAGGGCAGGGGTTGCAGAAGAGGAGAGGGCTTTGAGGCAGTGTGCCGGGCTTTGGGGTGGGGGGCAAAGTCATACCATATAAGTGTCACCAGTTCTCTGTGCACAGCAGATCCTGGGTTTGTCATAGGACAGAAGAGTTTATATCTAACCAGAGGGGGAATTTTGTTGACAAAAATTCCCAGTAATTGTCAAGTAAAGGTAGTTTGTGCTGCAGAAACAGGCGTGCATCACGTTTTAGGACGGGTCTTTTCTGGGGCACGACTAACTCATTCCTCTCTCCCCAGGCTCTGCGCTCTGTGGTGAGTCCTCTGCTCAGCCTGGGGGGCCCTCGCAGGGGGAACAGGCCAGAACCCCGCAACCCTGCAGCCCTTCAGAGGAGGGCAGGGCCCCTGGTGACAAACAGAGGCTCCGAGCGAGCCAGGGTCCAGTGGTCATCAACAGGCACAGCCCTGGGTTGGCCCCCCAGCCTGACTCCGGCCTCAGGACCAGCCAGAAGAGCGTCCAGGTGTCGGTCCCCTCGTCGTCCTCCCAGCTCTCCTCCTCTGGCTCGTCTTCCTCGTCCACGGTGCCCGCTGCTGGCACGCTCGTCCTGCAGGCCTCCCACTGCTCCATGACCAAAGCCTGCCAGCAACCACCCGTTGTCTTCCTGCCCAAGCTGGTGTATGACATGGTCACCTCCACCGACAGCAGTGGCCTGCCCAAGGCTGCCTCACTCCTGCCCTCCCACTCGGTCATGTGGGCCAGCTCCTTCCGGCCCCTGCTCAGCAAGACCATGACGTCCACAGAGCAGTCCCTGTACTACCGGCAGTGGACAGTGCCGCGGCCCAGCCACATGGATTATGGCAACCGTGCCGAGGGCCGAGTGGACAGCTTCCACCCGCGCAGGCTGCTGCTCAGTGGGCCCCCTCAGGTGGGTGTGTCGTGCCCTGGCCCGGACTCCGTGGGGGTTCTTGTGCTCAGGCCAGAGGGCAGGTTTAGCACGGACAGTGGCCCCTTATTCGTCTTGCCCGTCCCATGGCAGAATCTTCTCTGATGGCCCCCCACGCGGATGGAGGTTGGGACCTGCCTGCCACCCTTGGCTGGGTGATTTCTGTCCTCTCACCTCAGCTTCTTCGTTTGTGTGATGTGGGAGGTTGAAGGGTTCTCTACGGGTACCCCTCGATTCTTCAGACTGCGATTCTGCATTTCCCACGTTATTTTGTTTGGTCCTCACGGCCAGTCTGTGTGATTTACTGGCTCTAACACTAAACGATTTTGGTGAAACATAACAGGGAGGCAGGAGAGCTGTCAGCATCCCAACTCTACCCCAACTCATTGCGTTTCCCTGACAACGAAAGGCCGTTTCACCTGTTAAGTGGCAAAAATCTGCGGAGTGTCTAGTGTGAGTTCGTGAGGAGGATTGTTGGTTGGTATGGTCTTAGGAAGGGCTTTGCCCAAACAGTGCAGAGGTGGAAGGCGGGCCCTGGAGCGGGCTGCCTGGGGTCGAATTATGACTCAAACATCACCTGATACCCTGGGTGGGTCCCGGCCTTCCCCGTGCACCAGGGTCCTCATCTGAGAATGAGGAAAGCGGTAGGACCCATGTCATAGATGAGAGCATTAAACCAGAGAATAGTGATAGGGCACCTAGAATATGACCTGACCATGGAAAGCATGCAGTGTCACCACTGTCCCCATCATCAGTACGTCACTGTCACAATTCGAGATGTGCTACCTTTGCACTGAGCATGTTCATTTTCAGGAATCTATCCCCAGAAATGCAAACCTACAAAAATGTGTACAAGAATGTTCATTTTAGTACTGGTTACGATAGTGAAAAACAAACTGGAAACAATTTAAATTCCATTGGTCAAGGTTGGTTGAATAAATTTGGGTACAACTGGATCATGCCATTGAACCTTAGAAAATTTGAGAGAGATCTCTACAGACTGGCAACAAAATTTCTCTAAGATATTGAAATTTTTTAAAAAGTTGCAGAATAATGTATACGTAGGGTAATATCAATTAGGAAAAACAATCAGTGTGTGTGTGTGTCTCTGTGTGTGAAAATGCCTTTTAAAAAAATCCCTAACAGAATAGCCACTAAATTGTTATTTGAGAAGGGGAGTGGGATTTGTGAATATTCTACTTCGTTATTGATCTATATTTCTTGAACTTTTAAGTGAGCATATACTGCTTTTTGTAATTATTTTTAAAATATGAAAAAACAAAAATGTTTTGAAAAAGTGAATTCCAGTTTCTCCATACCCTCACATTACTGGATGTTATCAATTTTTTAAAATTTTGCCTATTTGATAAGGGGAAAATAGTATTTTATGGTTGTATTATCAGTAAGGTTGAATATACTTTTATTTATTTATTGGCCATTGGTACTTCTTGTACAGTGATTTTTCTGGTTTCTTTATCCTTTCGGCCATTTCACTTTTTCCTTTTGCTTTGTAGGAGGTCTTTAGAGGTTATGGGTTTTAATCCTTTGTCTGTTATATGCATTGCAAATATTTTGTCTGAAGCTTCTGCTGGTTGTTTCATATTTTTTTAAAGTTATTTCCATTCATCAATATTTTTTGAGTACTTACTTGGAACCAGGCATTGAGGTAAGAACTTGGAAGGTACATTTCTAGAGTAACGGGAGGGAAGGGTTCTAGGGTAACTGACAGGCACCCATTTAGCCAATTGTGACCAAAATAAACCTATAACCAATAGTATACTGTCCTGGTGCTGGGCTGACAGAGAGGGGACTCTCTGACGCTATGAGAAAGAGAAGGAAGAAGAGAAAAATCACTTTCTTTCTTTTCCTGGACTTAGGAGGAGAGAAAGGAGTGCCAACTTTTTATGTCTTGCACAATGAATTTTGTTATCTTACTGTAGACATGTTGAATAATATAAGAACAGCGGGTTGCAATTTATACAAGACTCCTAAGAAATTGTTTTATATTGGCAGTGTACTTTTTTGAAGCAAACTGTCTTCAGCTTGTGATAAAGTCTGATTTCTAACAGCTTAAAAAATGTGGACAGTTAAAACGAGACCATTTACCTTGACTTATAAGCAGGCAGGTGTCCTGCTTGTGGCTGTCCATCTGTCCGCCTGCCACGTTTCTTTAGACCACATTCCCTCTCCAGGCTCTGATTTTAATTAGGTGAGATGTCTAAAAGAGGTAGATGCTGTGGCATGCCAGGTGCCCCAGCCAGGGCCAGCACGTAGGCCGGGCGTCCTGACGTTTGGCCGCGATTTCAATGTCTTCACAGATCGGGAAGACAGGCGCCTACCTGCAGTTCCTCAGTATTTTGTCCAGAATGCTCATTCGGCTGACGGAAGTGGATGTTTACGATGAGGAAGAGATCAATATCAGTGAGTTCTCCGCTGGTGACCCTCGGGCTTGGAACCAACTTCTCAAGTGACTTGTGTCTTTTACTTTCTAGATGGAATTCTCAGGCTGACAATCAGACTCACCCCAAGGGCCTTGTGGGGTGCTCTGATCTTTCCCTTGTGGTTGTTTTGCTCAATGTCAGGAGAGTGCCTGGGAGGCATTTGTGGGATAAAATCACCATACTAAAAATAACTACTCTTGACTGAGTACCCCCATGTGTCAAGTACTGTGCTAGGTAATCTACATAAATGACCGCATTGAATTTTCTGCACAGCACTCGAGGTAGATGTTGTTATTCCTGGTATGGGACAGATTGTATCCATTTCCTTGGTAAGTAACATGCTCAGGAGCCCAGCTGGGCAGTGGCAGAGCTGGCACTGACCTGGATTTGATTGCTGCCTCCAGAAAGCAGAGTTATCCATCAGGGGAGGTTCCCCGCTCAGGCAACTGGCATACAGGTCAATATCCTGGGGCAAAATGGAAATAGATGGTATGTGGGGAACAGCCTTTTCTCCTTGTTCCCGGAACAGAATTTACCCTGATTGAGGTAAGACTCCGAATAGCTATTTTATGCTAACTGTAGAGCACCGCCTCCATTTCCTCTTCATAGGGGCGTCCCAGTGGCGCGTAAGCTTGGTCTGGTAAATACACTTGTTGTTTGGGGAATTAAAATTTGTTAAGGAGTCCTGTCTGTATTGTAAAGAAAGGGAACCAATAGGCTGCCTGGCGTCTAAACAGCACTTTTGGGGGGTATACATTTAAGGTGTACAACTTGATATACGTGTACACTATGAAATAAGCACCACAATCAAGCTGCTTAACATATCCATCACCTCACGGTTTCCATGTTCACTGCAGCATTATTCTCAATTGCCGAGATATGCCAACAACCATGTGTTGTCCCTGGAGGTATAAATGCCCACCAGCAGATGAATGGGTAAAGACAATGCAGTGTGTACATACAATTGAATATTAGGCAACCTTAATAAAGAGGGAAATCCTGCCATGTTCATACACAGAACTTCTTCAGATGCTCTTGACTGTGCTTGAATTTTGGAGAAAATTTGGAACCGAGGAAGCCCACCCAGCCCTTGGTCTTTCCTTTGAAGGAGAGAGGCTCTTCCAGCTCTGAGTTTTCTTTGGTTTCCCCTAACAGTTTGGGATTATATTTCAGATGAAAATTAACTGTATTTCAGATGAAAACAGGCCCGTTGAGTTTCTGTCTCCTCACTTTCTGGCACACGCCAATGATAAAGACTGAATTTGAACCCAATTTTTTAAATTTCAAAGCCCGTTTTCTTAAATGCTCTCTTATTGCGGGTTTTCTCTTTGGTAAAAACTGGATAATTCCTGTTTTACAGGGTGTTGTGAAGATTAGATTATGTTACACATAGGAAACACTGAGCACCTAGAAATACACAATAAACATTCCTTTCCTTCTTCTTTCTTCTCCTTCTTATGAACATGTATTCTGCCCATGTATATAATATAGAAAGATAAATGCCTGTAGATAGATGTGTATATGTGTGTAATATACAGAGGGTGCCAAAAAAATGCATACACATTTTAAGAAAGGAAAAAACTGTATTAAAATTACGCTGATGGTAACCACTTTGAGCACCTCGTATAATTGCTGAAGTCAAACATGACTTGTATTCACCTTTTGTTATTGATATATTTCGAGTATCACAATTTTAATACAGTTTTTTCCTTTCTTAAAATGTGTATACATGTCTTTGGCACCCTCTGTATAATCAATGTGTTATATAATTGGGGTTGGATCAACTAGATTTTTTTTACGTTTTGACCAAAAAGCGTTTAGTGAGCAGCATAGACCACACCAATCATAATGTAAGGTGACAATGTGGCAAATGTAAAAATGTGCTTTGCGCCACGAGTGGTGTTGGCATCCGGAAGGAGAGAGCAGTGGGCTTGAGCACTTAGAAGAGGCTTTCCAGAGATGCAGTGATAGGAACTGGGCCATGTTGGCTGGGTAGCATTTACATAGAAGAGCAAGAAAGAGAATTCCATTAGGTTCCACCGGTGGTGGGAACCAGAGTGGTATATTTGGGGGATGGTGCTGGGGAGAAGCACAGAGCACACGGGGGAGGGGTAGGTATGCTGGGAGGATTGAAGTTAGTGTGAGGGTCAGAAGAACAAATCCATCTCATAAGAAACAGTATAAGGCTGTTCCTCTGGATAGAGGTTGATATGAACGCCTCTGTAGAACAATTCTGAAAATGGGCTACGTGCCAAGAGTCTTCAAGATCCAGTGGTGTTCCCCTAGTAACCCACAGACTCAGTAATACTTGTGCGCGCTTAAAATAAATCATTGTCACTTGCTGTTTTGTCACATATCTGTGTTTCTCCCAATCTTGTAGACCTCAGAGAAGAATCAGAGTGGCACTACCTCCAGCTCAGTGACCCCTGGCCGGACCTGGAGCTCTTCAAGACGTTGCCTTTTGACTACATTATTCACGACCCCAAGTATGAGGATGCCAGCCTGATTTGTTCACACCATCAGGCTATAAAGAGTGAAGGTCAGACGTTTAAATGTCCTGTGTAATCTTCTTCCAAAGTGCATGGGACTAGCCTCTTACAGGAACAGCCAAGTTTTGTTAGTGATTGCCTTGATTACCTGGTGGTGGTGAATTAACCAGCGGTGCCCAGGAGAGAGCTCAGGTCACCACCGCACTGGAAGAGGACAAGGAAGGGCTCCTCATGAAACCCATGAAGGAAGGAGACTTGCTGCACAGCAGGTGCTGAGAATAACGAGGACAGTCGTGGTGTTTGTCATGGTCAGAATATTCTGAAGGTCCCGGTTAATAGGGGATAAAAGACATGGATCTTTATGACCTGGGATTGGGGTAACAACAGGCACGTATTTCCCTCTCCTCCCTCGGCCTCGTTTTCTCCCTCCTCCTTCAGGGACCACTGACTTTCACAGTATTATGACCCTGCAGTGTTTCAGGGTCACCATCAGCAAACATAGACTGTCAGTGGCCAGTGTGATTATGAATGCTGACTAGGGAAGTCTGGTGAATGCAATGTGCGAGGAAAGTGCTCAGCAGTTTCCATTTCAAACGATAATTGTATCCTTATGGGTCTCAGAACAGATCACTTTCACTGCAGGGTCCTTCACAAAGGCTAGTCTCTCATGAAAGTGGTGCTAAAATCTTAATGCTGCCAAGTCACCTGAAAAAATGGGGACAATTCATCTGCATTACAGTATTTGCATATTACACCAGCAATGGATTTACACTGTCATGTAGCAAATCCTTGACTGTGTGTTGATAAAACTTACAGATGGGCCTGTGAGTCAGATGCCGCCGTGTGAACAGCCCATTACTCATCCCACTGAGACTATCGCTTCTGCCCCGCTGAGTCACCCGAGGGCCCAGGCAGCTAGAGGCGATCCCACAAACTCCTGTGATGGCATTTCCGGTCGTTTCCGTTTGAGTAGACAGGGGAGAGGACATTTGTTCTGCCTCCCACTGCTCTGTAACGCTGGGGCTTTCCTGCAGACAGAGGGACCTCCCGGAAGCCGGAGGACCTGTACACGCGGCGTCAGACGGCGCGAATGCGGCTGTCCAAGTACGCGGCGTACAACACGTACCACCACTGTGAGCAGTGCCACCAGTACATGGGCTTCCACCCGCGCTACCAGGTAGGCGGCAGGGCGCCGGGCGCACGTCCCGCGTGCCAAGCCCTCTGGGCGCTCCCGGCAGCTCTCTGCCGCGTGTTTCCCCTTGGCCAACGCTATTGTTTCCCTGTTCTATCTTTATGTTTTCCTTCCGGAGTGGGAGATGGAACGTTCTGGAAGCCCTTGCTTCCTGGTCTACTTGCATCCTCAGATCCCTTCAATAACCTGTGAGATGACCGCTGGCACTACAGAGCAGTGATGAGCCGGTTTCACATTTATGAGAGGCCCGTTCACTGACTGCACATGTCTTGCTTTTCTTTACGTCTTAGCGATTTTAAAAGTACAGTGCAGCAGGCACATCCTGAGTGCTTATTGTCTACCAGACACAG
Organism: Rhinolophus sinicus; assembly: GCF_057876585.1. Classification (NCBI taxonomy): domain Eukaryota; kingdom Metazoa; phylum Chordata; class Mammalia; order Chiroptera; family Rhinolophidae; genus Rhinolophus; species Rhinolophus sinicus. The sequence continues at coordinate 184,092,288 of NC_142502.1, read as the reverse complement.
ACCCAGAGGTATACTCATGACTCATCAGTCTAGGGACTGAGCAAAACTTCAGAACAATGTAAAGCCGGCAAGAGCAGTAGGGTTGAAACATAGAAATTATGTAGATAAGGAGAAGAGTTTGCATTTACTGAGCACCTAGTATGTGCCAGGCAGCGTGCTAGGCACTTTTTATATCTCAGTACTTCCCCACCTTTTTATGTGGTAGACGATGTCATTTGCCCTGGACACTGGCTGAATGGATAAGGCTACTGGCCCAGGGCTCTGGCTGTCCCAGGCTCTGGCTGGTCACCCGGGGAAGGTTTGTATTCAAGCCACACCTGTAATCTGTTCAAGGATACTGTCCTGTCTAGTTTCTTTTTTGATTCTCACTGAAACCCCATGAGGCAATAGTGTTATCCCCATTTTGTAACTGAAGATACTGTCGGGCTGGAGCAAAGGAGAGGATTCTGAAGAATCAATAAGACTTTGCCAAGGGGCCAAGGCAAGTAGAAGGAGAGGCAACAGCATGTGCACCAGGGGAGAGCTGGGGTCTCTGGGGGACTTAGAAGTGGTTTTGGTCAGGAATTGCAGGAGCATAAAGTGCTAGCGGTGGGAGGTCCCAGGAGAGGAAGCTGGGAAGGTGGGCAGAGGCCAGACCACAAAAGACCTGTGTGCTGTGGGGCAAATGTGGACTTTCCAGTGGGAATTCGAAGGAGGGGCCTGATGTGGGCAAAGCTATGTTGGAATAGTCTCTTAATAGACCCGAGGAGGTTTCCAGAGGGCCTGTGAGGCTGGTAATGTAGAAACAAATAGAGGCTAGGATTTTATACCTAGCATTTCTTTTTCTTTCAGACCCAAGCAAGGGAAAGGTGCGAGTCAGTCAGACACCTGGTCGGGAAACAGGTGTGCAGGAGAGCACTTGTCCTCGGCTGCTTCCAGAAAGGCCTGAGGTGGCCAGAGCTGGCTGGTCCATCTGTCCCTTTTGCAGAGGGAGCAGAAGACAGTGGCTCTGATTTTCCCAAGTCGGCCAGGCCTTGAGCTTGGCTACCAGTGAAGTATCACAGTCTTCTTTTAGCACTAATTTTTTAAAACTATGCAATTTTATTGTGGACAAAATTAGAAAATACATATGAATTATTTTTTTTTAAAGGATTAAAAATCATCAGAAATCTAATTTGCTTCAGATAAACTCTGCTGACATTTTTTTCCAACCCTTGAAGATCATTTTTCTTTCAGGCAGAGAAAAATTTAAGTGAAAACATTTTCTTGATTTTGAAATTTAGAGAACTAAAGGGGACTTGGGGTTTTAGTCTCTGGTCGCTTCAGTAAATGTCGCCAGTGAATGAAGAGCAGGATGGAACATGAAAGAAGGAGGAGGTGGTCTTGTGCTCTGGCTGGACACGCCTGGTCTGCACTCAGGTCTGGGGGCCACGGCTGCAGGGGGCGGACATCTGGCCACAGGAGGAGAGCTGAGGGGTGTGCACTAGCTCCCTGCTAGCATTCCAGTGCCTCTGCTCATTCTGTCCTCTTTCCCCCAACTCTCAAGGCTCCCTGGACCCTTTTTATGAAGTTACCTCAGTTGTGTCTCTCTGTGCTGCCTCCCAGGTCAAAATCTATGTCTCCCTCATCTCAGCTCCCAAAGGGCTTTGCGGTTCTAGAGAAGGAGTCCAAAGCCGGCGTGTCCTGGCCTGCGTCCACCCTCTCCAGGCCTCAGTCATTCCATAGCCGGAAGGGCGAGGGGTCAGGGAAGGCCCCTCTCTGGGTATCTGAGCTGAGGCCTGAAGGAGCATCACATAATTTAGGTGGAGCCAGGCTGGCACAGATATGCTGTAAGGGGGCTCTTCGGACGAAGTGACTAGAGGTGAGGCTAGACTTGCGGACAGGAGTGAGCCCAAGGTTTCTGGATACCAGTGTCCACATCCATAAAGTGGGGATGGTGGCAGTGCCTTCTTCATACGCTTGTTAACTGTACCACAAAGGGGACAGAAAGGTGCTGGACATAGTAAGTGAGATAGAAGTGTATAAGTGTGTGCAATTCTTATTGTTTTAGTAATGTGCTGCTACACGTGTAGTTATGTAGGATGGAAAAACACATTTATTAGAATGAGAAATGTGATCTACAGCATGAATGCTTTAGTAGATAACCTACCTCTCCTGGGCAAATCCAGAGGGGTTGGCACCTGAAGTGGCGGCCGTGGGTGAAGTGTGATCAGAATCAGGGACCGGAGCAGGCTCTAGCTGGGTGGGTGTGTCCTCCAGTAGCAAGACCTGGCGTCCACACTTTGTACGGGTACCAACCGGTGGGTTTCTCGTGCCGTGGGGCAGAGGTGGCAGTGACCTGTGTGTAGGCACAGCCGTGATGGGCCTGGGTTCTTCTTGGAAGGAGCACCGGCCTCTGATGACGAGCTCTGTCCTCTCCCCTTGCACCTCAGCTCTATGAGTCCACCCTGCACGCCTTTGCCTTCTCTTACTCCATGCTAGGAGAGGAAATCCAGCTCCATTTCATCATCCCCAAGTCCAAGGAGCACCACTTTGTCTTCAGCCAACCTGGAGGCCAGCTGGAGAGCATGCGGCTGCCCCTCGTCACAGACAAGGTACTGGCTTTGAGTCCAGTGGGTCAAATCACAGTGGCTGCAACTGACCACTGAGCTGGAGAACCAGAGACTGTAGTTGCCTGATGAGTCAAAGGCACGTGGGGCGGGAAGGAGAGACCAATATGGTGATGGAACTTGGAGGAAGCTGGGGGACATGAGGGCTTTGGGGTCACTTAGAGTCAAGTTTGAGCCTTGCTCTACCCTTTACTAGCTATATTATTTGGACTTGCCACTTACTATCTCTGAGCCTGAGTTTCCTTATCTGTAAGCTTGGGCAATAATAAATCTTACAGAAGCTCATGGGGAGAATTATTAGAGTAACTGACTTGAGGAACCAGCACAGTGCCTGGAAGGTAACAAGTGCTAGGAGGACTTTCTTCGCTTCCACTGTCTTTTCTTTAATGCTCTCTGTTACAGGACATTTAAAGAGGCCATGGCAGTAGAGTAGTATGACTTCTGAGGGCCCGTTACCCAACTTTAGCAGTTAGTAACTCATGGCCAGTTTTGTTTCATCTGTTCTTCTCTTCTGCCTTCCTGTATTATTTGGAAGCGAATCTCAGACAGTCTCAGCGAACTCGCTGCCTGTCCTTCGACCAGCCCCAGTCACTGGAAACTTTGTGTAACTGCTACTTTTCCTTCTCCAGAGGGCCAGACACCCACGGAGCTGGGCCTTTCAGACCCAGCAGCCTCTTACCCAGTGCTGAAACCATTTATAAAGTACCAGAGAAGCCTTTGGGATTTGGTGTCTCCTACCCCATGGGCTGGGCTTGGGTGTTGCAGCGATCAAGGATCCCTGCCTTTTCCAGCCTGTTCCAATCGGAACAGGTTCTGAGCACCAGCTGTCTCACAGCTTTGTGGCCGGTGCTTTGAGGAATTCAGAGGGAGCAGAAGACTTAGCTCAGCCCGAGGAACGTATAGTTGAGGAAAGGGTGAAGAAAACATAGTTCTTTCCATAAAATTCCCAGCCTGAGTGCATAAATAGCTAGGGAATATGGGTAAGTGACTGGGGTATTTAAGTCATACAGGAGCAGTGTGTACTCAGAACAGGGGTAGATGCTAACACGAGAGAGATGCTAACTGATATATGCCAGTTAGTTTGGGTTGCTTAAGCAACCATTCCCAAACAAACGTTTACGTAGCTTCTGATTCTGTGGGCTAGCAGTTTGGGCTCCATTCAGCTGGGTCGTTAGGGGCTTGGCTGCGTGCTCTCCTGTACCTGGTTGGCTACCGGGTCCTCTGGGGCTGGCTGGGCTAGGATGGCCTCAGTGGGGTGCCCATCTCTGCTCCGTGTGGGCTGTCCTCCTCCAACAGCTAGGCCGGGCTTGTTCCTGCGAGGGCTCTGAGAGAGGGCAGGATGTGTCAGTCCTCTGGCAGCCGGGCTCAGAACTGGCACACCACCATTTTTACGGCATTTTATCGGTAAAAGCAAATTGCAAGGCTAAGCCGGATTCAAGGAGTGTGGAAATCGACTCTGTCTTTTGATGGAAGATGCTGCAAAGTCACATTTCAAAGGGTGGGGAATAATTGTGGCTATGTTTACCCTTTCCCTCCTTATGCGTCTACTTTCCAGAGTCATGAATATATAAAAAGTCCGACGTTCACCCCAACAACTGGCCGTCACGAACACGGACTCTTTAACCTGTACCACGCGATGGACGGTGCCAGCCATTTGCATGTGCTGGTCGTCAAGGAGTACGAGATGGCTATTTATAAGAAATACTGGCCCAACCACATCATGCTGGTGTTGCCAAGCATCTTCAACAGCGCCGGAGTTGGTAGGGACCTGTAGCATGCCCACTCGGTTAAGTTTTTGGGAACAGAGACTTGAGAGAATGCTCTAGCAATGAAAGAGTTAAACATTTGTCATCAAGCTTTTGGACTTTTAAGGGACTTTTTTTTAAATTAATTTTTTTATTATTAGTTTCAGGTGTACAAAACAATATACTAGTTAGACATTTATACCCCTCACAAAGTGATAACCTCCCCATATCCCTTAAGGCACTTTTGATGTGTTTGAATATTCTTTTCGAGGTTTGGTGATTGATTTGACTCGTTCTCCGTTCATGTTAGAAAAGCAAAGGATAAGCAAACAAATGTGTGTGCAAACTGGAGAGTGTTTCTCCCCTAGAATTTTCTGTCCCGCATCAACGGCCACAAGTGGGTGCACGAGCCATATAGAGCAGGGCTACCCAGAGGTGGCGGTTTGGGGGGAGGTGGGGCCTCGATGAGCAATTCTCATTCTCAGTGGGGCTTTTGTCCTGTGTGGACAGACCTGAGTCCGGGGTGGGCGTGCCCGTTCCAGGTGCCGCACACTTCCTCATCAAGGAGCTGTCTTACCACAACCTGGAGCTGGAGCGGAGCCGGCAGGAGGAGCTGGGCATCAAGCCGCAGGACATCTGGCCTTTCATCGTCATCTCTGACGACTCCTGCGTGATGTGGAACGTGGTGGACATCGACTGTGGCGGGGAAAGGAGCAGGTGAGGTGCCTCCTGAGCCTACGAGTAAGACAGAGGAGGGGTGTGCTCTCATCCGCCCTGTGAAGACGGGGGAGGGGGCACCTCCTGTTGGAAAGCACGGCGAGTGGGGGACAGAGCCCTGCATGTGGCAGACTCACGCTCCTAGCTTCACTTTGAGTTGAAAGTTTTTATTGACGTATAATACATACAGAAAATCACACAATATATATCCAGTATAAAATACATACAAAAAGGAAAATATAATACGTGTACAGAAATGTTCACAAACTGAACACACCCATGAAACCACCTCCCATAAGAAGAAAGGAGCCCCCACCAGCACCCCAGAAGCCCCCTCCTGTTGACTCCCAGTCCGTTCTCCCTCCCCCCAGCCTCGCTCCTAACACCCGGCTTTATTTTTATTTGCTGTGTGACAGTAGGGAGAGCACTAACTCTTTGTGGCTTATTGTTCCCTCATCTTTCAAAGGGGCGCAAATACCTTTCAATGGGGCGCTAGTGGTTTGTTGGGAGGATTCATCAGTCTTGAGCGGTGTGGCCATGGGCTGCCTGCAGGTGCAGGTGGGTGAAGGAGCAGCTCCGTGTAGCAAAGGCTCAGTGGATACAGTTGTATGGAGCGTCATTCACACAATATTTCCTTGTGATTTTGCCATATTGATGTTTCCACTGAGGGCTGCTGAATGACTTCTCATTAGTGTGGGCTGGTTTTTTGAGAGACAACATTAGGTTGACGGCACATGGCTTATGAAAACAGCGATCTGCTTTGCTTTCAGTGTTCTCGCTGTCACTTTTCTGAGGGCACAAGCTTGACTGAGGGCCCAGATGGGGACGAGAATGGAGAATTTTATTCAGCAGCAGCAGCTAATGCCCTGGAATGGCAGAGCCAGTGGAGTCCTTAGAGAGTTTAACTTAAGCCCCTCAGGTGGGGAAAAGAAAGCTGAGGTCCAGAAAAGTTGAGTGACTTGCCTGGGTCCCCTGGACAGAACTCTCATCCCCGACTCCTAGCCCTGGAGTCACTCTTCAGCTCTCCCTCTCTGTCCTCACAGACCTCAAGCGCGGTCCTGGGGGTGGGAGGTGTTTACATGTGCCCCCCTTCCTTCCCACTCTCTCATTTGGAATTCACAGCAGAAAGCCTCATTCTTTCCCACTTTTTACCTTCAGATCTGCAAACTGGAAACGTAAGGTGGTTTGGCATGATGCAGAGTGTGGGCTTTGGGGACAGAGCTCCTCAAATCCAAGCTCTGTGGAGTGACACAGGACAAGTTACCTGGGGCTTCTTTTCCCCCTCTGTAAAATGGGGATGATGTGCCTATGTCAGAGGATTGCAGTGAGGACAAATGGTAATAAGTTTGAGGAGCATAGTCTGGTGCCTGGCTCTCTGTGGCGGTGGTGGTTGTGATGGGTTCCAGCTGTACCAGCCCTGCCCACCGAGGGGAGAGCAGCGTCCTGATTGGTCTAGTCCAGAGGGCCTTGCTCATGTTTGCATGTCAACTGAGAGATGTCAATCTCCCTCCTTCAAGCAGAGAATTTTCCTGGTCAGAAAGGAACGTCTCTTTGAAGTACATCATGCAGCACATCGAGGCATCCCCTAATATCACCCACTACGCCCTGATCGGCATGCGGAAGTGGTCCAGCAAGACCGGGACTGGTGAGGTGCGCGAGCCCTTCTCCCGCTGCCACGTGCATGACTTCATCGTCCTGAATGTGGACCTGACCCAGAACGTGCAGTACAACCAGAACCGGTGAGCTCCAGCCCCACTGTGGCTGTCGGCACAGCCCATGGCCAGCGCCCCCGCGAGGGGCAGCTGTAGTCCTGGCGAGTAGCTGCTGCTCCTCTGCCCTGCGGGGCCAAGGGAACCAGAGGCTTCCTGCCCAGGCAGTTGGCCTGGCCCCTGCTTTCAGCCCTCACGTGTGTGTGTGTGTGTGTGTGTGTGTGTGTGTGTGTGTGTACGTGTGTGTGTACGTGTGTGTGTACGTGTGTGTGTGTGTGTGTGTGCGTGCATGTGTATTTGTATAATTTCCTGGAAGGAGTTTTGCATAAGATCGTTCAACTTCCTTCATCAATTCACATGGTACTTTATTTAGCGACTTACATTATACTTTGTGTTTATGTGTTTCTCTTGCTTTTTTTTGGCTCCCTCTCTGAACACATGGCTTTTTCGGAGTGTTAGCACTGAAGAAAACTGTAAAGTAATTTCCATATGTCACTCTCTACACACTGAGCCACAGAAGTGTTCACTCAATCACTATTGCTCGTCAAGTGTCCCTGTGTGCCAGGCAGTGGGCAAACACCTGAGATGGCCCACGTAGGAGTGTGGATTGCAGAGCCAGACCGACCTACCTGCTAGGAATCTGCGTGCTGCCACTTACCAGCTTTGTGCTCTAGGCAGGTTGACTTACCGTCTCTCAGCCTTGTTTTCCTTAGCTGTCAAAAGTGGCTAATTTTTTACCCTGGCAGGTGTGTTGTTTTCTTTTTAACAGATAGATGAAAGGGTGTTTGTAAAGTCCCTGCGCCATGCCTGGCATGGAGCGTATGGTCAACAGATGGCAGTCCGTCTGTAGTTGACGCCTGAGGTTCACCCTGCCATTCCTGCTGCCTGCACAGCACAGCTTCTCCTGTTCTCCTTGTTTGCTTTGCCCCTGTGCCTCCTACAGGAAGGTGTGTGGGGCAGCAGCGAGCCAACTCCCCCTCCTCAGCCCCCAGTACAGGGGCGCTCACTCATGTGTGTGGTGCTGGTGGGGGCGTGAGCTGCGTCCCGTGCCACCTGCCCCTCCTCTGGTCCCGAGCAGGTTCCTGTGTGACGATGTGGATTTCAACCTGCGGGTGCAGAGTGCTGGCCTCCTGCTCTGCCGGTTCAACCGCTTCAGCGTGATGAAGAAGCAGATTGCTGTGGGCGGGCACCGGTCCTTCCACATCACGTCCAAGGTGGGTCGCCGCTGGGCTGCTGTGCGTGGTGTGAAAACCAAGGGTGGGAGCTGCTGGGGAGGCCACGTGGTTGCCTTTGAGTCAGGGGTGTGGGCTTGACCTCTGGGTCATGGTAGGAAAGGTTTTCAGTTGAGTCTGCTCGGCACACATCCACCACCCACCTTCCTGGGCATCCTTGCCCGCCTGCGCTCTGCCTGGTGGTTCCCGCACACGTCTCCATCACTGCGCTCAGTGCTCACCTGTCTGGCTTTGCTGCTGGACAGAGCTCTCGGGGGGTAGGCGTGGTGCATGCTCTTCCCTGGGCCCCTGGCACAGCGCATGGCCAAGTACTGTCTGAATGGCACTAGCTTGATAGCTGTGCTGTCTGTCCACGAGCCAGCCTCTGGGTGGGGAGAGACATACTCTGCTTGTGCCGGTGCTGGCTGGGCAGGTCTGGGCAATCTCAGAAGGGAAGTCACAGCAAACCCTGAGCTCCGAGTCTTCCAGGAGGTGATGCAGAGCTGGTATGTCCCTGCCTGAAGGTCGCTCCCATCCATGGGCTAGAGCCCCATTGCTGCTTTTCACCTCCACCTGCCTCGAATCGTTCCCTGATCACATCAGCCCGTTCTAATCCCAGCTGCTGCTTCCAGCCTCTGTCCTTCCTGGTCGCCACTAACTCCTTTGGTGGTTACCCTCCCTGAGCTGGGCCAGGTCTGAATTCAGATGCCAGTTCCACCCCCATCTGCCTTTTCCCGTCTGCAGGGAGTGAAGCTTTCTCTGGGAATGAAAGTCCATTCTCATTGCTCTTGCGAGGTAGCAAGACACTTAAGTGAAAGGTCTGTACTTCCAGAAGAACTTGGAATCATTTAATTAAGTCCACCCTCATCTCTCCCCCACTCCATTGAGATTTCTGGTTGAAATTGTGTGAGCTTTACAGCTTAATTCGGGGAGAATTCCGATCTTTACCATAGTAAGTTTTCCTACCAAAGAGCCTGATGTGCTTGTTTTTTTCCTGATGTGCTTTTAAAACTAAGTTTTTCTTTTTAGTTCCCTCAGTAACATTTTTTAACTCTTAGGTATTTTATCTTTATTCCCATTTGAGCATAATCTTATTTTTTCCTTTAGGTTTCATTGCATATTGATTATAGGAAAGCTAGTAATGTTTGATAATCTTTCATCTGAATAAAATGACTCAATTGTTTTCGTTTATTTAGTCATTAAATGTTCACTGCACACCCAGTCCCTTCACTCAGGAGTGCCTATCCTGGCAGCTGAGGCGGATGTTAGATAAAAACAGAGTGAATTACCATTGTGATACGCACACCATGGGCGATGCGTGTGCCTTAGGCAGTAGAGGTGGGGGTCTGTGTGTGTCCCTGAGGAGGTGACAGGAAAGCAGAGACTTGGAGGATGAGAAGAGCGATGTACCCAGGCCCAGGGAGAAGTGAGTGGCAGTGCCCAGGGGGCAGGAGTGGGGAGGTGGGGGTCGTGGCAGAGATGAGCTGGAGACGTAGGCAGGAACTTAACGGCCATGGAGACATTCTAGACTTCCCTCTAGGAATGATGAGAATCGTGGAAGGGTGTCCAGCAGAGGATTTCATTAATTTTCTTTGTTAGTTTTCTTATGTCTCCCTGGCTACAGCAGGGAAAATATGGCGGCGGCCGAGGCAGAGACCATGGGCTCCATGGCGGGCAGGCAAGAGGAAGGGCAGTGGGAGTGGACAGGCGGTAGATAGGCTCTGGGGGTGGGGTGGGCGTTGACCATGCCGAGAGGTTTACATCCCTGGATTTGGGGAAGCGTTCCCAAGGTTCATCGGTTCTCTTGTTTCTTTCTAGGCCAGGCAGCCAGTTTTCTGTGTGGAATGATCAATGTCTACAATTCTTACTGATCACATTGGTCAGTTTTCACATATCCCACTTTGATAAAACCTAATGTTTCTTCTTAACAGAGAATTCTACTGTTGAATGTGTGTTCTCAACCCACGGCACTACCCTGACAGCGTTCCGTGACGGGGCCACCCACGCTGCGGCCCCGTGCAGCCTTGGGAAGGACTTCTCTGCTCAGGGTGGCTGGGGGGGGGCTGACACTCATACTTCCCCATGCAGGTGTCTGACAACCCCATGACCATCGTGCCAGCCCAGTACATCTGCGCCCCGGACAGCAAGCACACGTTCCTCGCGGCCCCTGCACAGCTCCTGCTGGAGAAGTTTCTCCAGCACCACAGCCACCACTTCTTCCCGCTCTCCCTGAAGAATCACGGCCACCCTGTTCTGTTGGTCGACTGCTACCTTAACCTGGGATCCCAGGTAACTTTCAGAGGGGGCGCTGTCGAGTCCATAAATCTGAGCAATTCCTCCAACAGATGCTCTAGAATTCAGGACTTGGAATTATAACTCCACTACGTCGTCTCAGGTATTTACCTGACTTTACAGTTGATGACATAAGGGCTGCAGAGAATTTAAATCATTTGCCCCAATGTCGTAAGTTAGGAATCAGACGCAATTCTGATGCCAAAACATTTCTGACTCTCAAATGAATTCACGAATGGATAAATCTGGGTAAATCTCTTGGCATTGATTTTTAGGACATAGATTTGCAAATCACGCGAAATGATTGTTTCTGGCCCCCAAAACTTTGAGCTGGACCAAGCAGTTAGTGTTCGTTGGCTGGAAAGCCCTTGCATGATGTTGCTGAGTATTTCATGGAAAACGATGTTTTCTCTTGGCGTCCTTCTTTTTCAGATTTCTGTGTGTTACGTGAGCTCCAGACCCCACTCTTTAAACATCAGCTGCTCTGACTTCACGTTTAGTGGACTCCTGCTCTACCTCTGTGACTCTTTCGTGGGAGCTAGCTTTTTGAAAAAGTTTCATTTTCTGAAAGGTAACTTCCCGTCCTCTTAACGCTGCACCTTGCCTTGAATGTTGTCACCTGGCACCTCTGAGAATGTGACTTCTGGTCCTAGTTCTCATTTGCCAGTCAGTAAACTGAGGCTCAGAGAGGGAACGTGACGGCCCCAACCATCCAGGAAAGTACGAGACAGCTGGGATGGGCTCTCAGGGTGGCTCTTGAGCCCCGTACCTGTCTGGGTAGAGACAGGACATATCCCTTTTCTTTTAGGCAAATAGCAGATAGTTCCAACATTTACACATGTGTTCCTTTTCAGTCCAAATTCTTAACATCAGCCCCCAGGTCTCCTCGGGTGTTTCTTCCTCCTGGTAGGTGAGATCTTCCTCCCCATCTTGGAGTATTGCGTGCTGCTTTTATTCTCATCCTTTTTCTCCTTCTGTGGCTGTTACCATGCTAGTGTGGTTTAGAATGACAAACATTCGTTCTCTATGATGTAAAAAATTATGCAAAGCCAGCTGGGATCCCTAACTGACCTACACTTTTCCTTGGTTGGTCTTCACTCTGACCCTTGGGAAACATTTTGTCTCAGGGGAGGATAGGACATGTAGGTAGATAGGTAGGTAGGAAGGTAGTTAGACCAACAGGATGAATGAATAAACAAACATGAATGATGTCTTGGTTATGCCAGGAGCCGAGAGGAGGGAGGGCAGATGGCTGGGCAGATGGGGAGAAGTGGGAGCTGCATTGGGCCTGGATGGGTGCGCAGCTCAGGTGGGAGAAGGTGAGGTTAGGCTGTGAGGTGGAGTTGGGCAGGCATTCACACTGGAGCTGAGAAAGCTTGGTTTGCAATGGGACCGACCAGTCTCTCCTCCTCTCTGTTGACTTCTTTGTAAGTCAGCATTTCTTCTGTCTCCATGTTGTTTCACCTGCCAGACCTGCCAATCACAGCTGCAGTGTCTGTCTTGCTAAGAGTATGAAGCATTCCAAAGGAAACAAGAGGTCCCTTGGATATCTGGTCCTTACCTTCCAAGCAGCTTCATGTTTCATTATTGCAAGTAGAATTCAGGCAGCAGGCTTCATTTGGATGAAGTCACCTGTTTCCTTCACCCACCTCCGCCATTGTCTGTGCAGGTGCGACCTTGTGTGTGATCTGTCAGGACCGGAACTCCCTCCGCCAGACGGTTGTCCGCCTGGAACTGGAAGATGAGTGGCAGTTCCGATTGCGCGATGAATTCCAGACGGCCAATGCCAAGGAAGACCGGCCACTCTTTTTCCTGACTGGGCGGCACATCTGAGGGAGACAGCAGCAGGGTTTGGGGAAGAGTGGAGCCTTCAGAACCTCATGCTGTTGAGGCTAAAGGAAAAATTAGAACCATGGGCTGTTTGAACCATGAGGCCCCAGAGACTGTCTGTTGTGCAACCCCCTCGTGTGTACCAGGGCACTAAGGCTCAGAGATGGATTGAGACTAACCGAGAGTGATGAGGATGAATGGCTGGTGGGCAGGAACTTGAACCCAGGCCTCCCGAGCTGTGGGCCATCTCATATTGCTCTGGGCTATCTCAAACTCCATTTGATAAAGAACAAAGTTTTGCCTACTGTCATGTCATCCATATGCTTCCATGGACAAACTTGACTTTTCTCTTAGTTCTAAAGGATCATTCTTGGATTATCTTGTAGAGGTACCAGTATTTCAGAAAATGGGTGTGATTTGAGCTATATAAGATTCCCTGTTACCGACTACAAAGCAATATTCCAAAAGAAGGTTTTAACTGGAAAGGCTGGAGACAAGAAAAAACTAAGTGGGTCATTGAATAGGAATTAACGGAATTGCCTACAAGTTTGCTTTTTAAAAAGCTAGGCCAAAGGTGTCAACTTTAATAAAGTAAAACAAATTGTTTTAGTTCAGAGCAAATACAATTCTATTAAAATAGTATAGGGTAAATACCCTACCTCTTAGAAAGGGCAAACATGAAAAGAAACTTTCTTTAAAGCTAAAAGGGTTTCAGGAAAGAAATTCAGCATACAGAGGTTGACCTTGAGAAACAGAATTTGCCTTACAAAGGAAAGAGAATCAAACGACTTACTTGAAACAAACAATAAAAACAACCCAAGTGATATATAACATAGTTGGTAAGAACTAGACTTCTGACTGTAATTTATTGAAGCTCAGTTTTCAGTTCCTTAAATACTTTGTCTTGTCCTATGAATGCTTGGTCCCTGACCAGAGGAAGGGGATAGACAAGAGAAGACAGCAGGGATGTTTCCCGATGCTCACACTTCTACTTGCCTGACAGAATGTGTTTTTTAAAACCAGCATTTTAGAGCGCCACCTACAGGCCAGGCACTGGAACCGGTGCTTTCACAGATGGTCTTCATGCTTCCAACAGCTGGTGTGGGTGGTGGAATTCTCTCTCATTTGAAAGATGAGAAGGTTGAGAGGCTGAGAGTGCACCTCACCAAGATGACAGAGCCGGAAAGGAGAAGAAGCACAAGTCCAGCTACTGGATTCTGGACTCCAGAGTCTCTCCTCCCTCCACACCGTACTGATTTTGGAGTGGCCTACAACCAAAGGAAAAGTTTAACGATACTCAAAAATGAGTCATCAGAATGCATTCTTATCCCTCCCCCAAATGAGTCATCAGAATGCATTCTTGTACATCCATCTTAGACACTTGTGAGCACGCTCATGGAAAATAATCCAAGAAGACATTATTTTAAAAGATGAAGCCAAAGAATTAATGTCAGTCTTTTCTCCCCTAAAGTCCATGAGTATAAAAGATTTAGATCAATGTTTATAATATGATCACTTTGTATATGTCATTATTCCTATTTTGGAATAAAAACTTACCTTCTTTAGTTATATTTGTCTTTTGTAAATAGGAGGCTTGTGTGCTGTTCTCCCTACTTTATTAGTTAACTTAAACTTAAAAAAACGAACAAACTAATATTCTTATTTGCTCCAGCCTTATAAATAAAACTTATAATGCATCTGTTGTTTCTTTGGCGGGTATTAATTGCATCATTTTGAGAGGAAGTCGTATGGGCAGTGATCTCCAGGGGCTTCCTGCTTCAAATCTGATGGCGTGACAGAAAAGACAGTTTGGGGAAGGAAATAAGAATACGTAAATCTATATAAGTAGGGGTATGTTAACATATGGAGGAATTTCTGAAAAGGAAAAAGACTGAATTAGAAATGGAGGAAACCGCAGCTGAAAATGTGCAAAGAAGCCTGCCACTCTGGAAGATGGTTTTATAGGTATTCTGAGCTTTGTCGTGGCCAAAGAAGCCGAAGGGGCCCTGGGGCTCTTGTTAGGATGATCAACAGGGGAAGTAGTTTGGAGCAGCGAGGCTGTTTGATTTCTCCCAGCTTTTGCTGCCACACTCACTGTATTCCACTGACGTCAGTAGGCAAAGAGTAGCGAGACTTAAGAGTGGATGCTGGTTGCCTCTAGACTGGAGAATGTCAATCAGAGTGGGGAGGAGACAGCTGTTTTCCATTACAAGGCTTGCATTATTGTTTGATATTTTTTGACTTGTGAGGAACAAGTGTATATACCTTGTTTTTTAAATGTAATTTTTAAAACTCAAAATATGTGTGTCATAGGGTTTTTCTCGTCGGTTCCTTCCCTTTGCAAACATTTTAGAAAACTGAACATTTTAATAGCATGTTAAAATCAGTACAAAATATCTGAATTGGGTGCTGTACCTTTTTAAGGAGTTGTTATTCATGCTTTTTTCATCTTAATGCATGCTCATAAATCAGCAACATCAGGAGAAAAATTAAACACTGTTCATGACAATCACTTTAGTTTATGATAAAAGCAAACAGGTTTTTATCAACAGCATACTTATTACTAAATTGCAACTTTAAAACCAGTCAAGACAGAAATTGAAGGTAAAATATGTGTATAAGTTAGTAATTAATCTTTGGAGTTTTAAAATATTTCTGGAAAAACTATATAGCTTTTGTACTTTCCTGCCTAGCTGGTTCTGAGTAATTCTCTTTATAGGGACCATGGTAAGCAATCTGGAAGCAACTGGAATGTTTTCTTTTTTGGGTTTAAGTATGCATTTTCCATATTTTTTAAGGCTGCCATTGATATGTATATTTCTCTGAAATCCTTCATTAATATTGAATGTTTCTGCACAAAATCCCATTCAAAAACCACGAGTAATAGTCTTGGTCAAAAGACACTGATTAATATAGACAATGAATCAACTCATTGATATGACACTAAAAAGAAAGGTGGGCCAAAATGATCTTAATTTGAGTCTGGTTATTTTGTTGTGTTAACGTAGGCTCTATGTCTCAAGTTAAATATTTTCTAATGTACTATCTATTGAATAATGCTATTACACTGAAAGAATTCACTACATATATGGTCAGAAGCTTGCCCCTAGCACATTTCATAGTTTGCAATGCATTGGTCACTCTGCACCACATAAAGCAAACTATGCAAGTAGCAAAATCACAACACATACCTTGCTTGACACTCCCTCCACCCCAAGCCTAACTCCAAAATAGGGGCAGCCTAGATGCCACTACCCCAGTCTGTGAGAAGTGGTGGGACTTGACTAGTAGGCATTTTGAGCATGTGGTCGCTGGTTCATTGCCAAGGCCACACCTGGTACAGCCTGGTGCTGTACAGTTAGGCCGGAGGCAGGAGCCACAGTGCACTGACTATCCCACTAGATAATTGTGCTGCAGCTCAGAACCCTTGTGGAGAATGCTGGGAGGTAGATGTGTGGCCCACGTTGCTCTGCGGCCCTGATGTGCTTGGGCCAGTACTGGGGCCGGCAGTATGCAGACTGGACTGCTGAGCTCTGAGGTCGTGATTAATTCATCTGGTGTAATGGTCGGTGGAGCAGCTCCCACCGTTGTCAGGGGGTCCCTGCGGTCTGCAGTCCCTGTGTGACCAGTTCCATTAGGATGGTTACTGCTCTGCTGCTGGTGGGTTTTGGGGATTTTGTTTGTTTTTGGTAAAGAATTGACAACCTGTAAAAATGTCTAATCTAGGAAGTGGATTTTTAAAAGCTGGGGCTCTTACCTAGTTGGTTTTGAGTAATTCTCTTTATAGGGATCATGAACAGCAACTTCTGAAGCAAATGGAATGTTTTCTTACTGGGTTTAAATTTACGTTTTTCCATATTTTGTTAAGGCTGCAGTTGGTAAATGTATTTCTTCTGAAATCCCTCATTAATGTTGAATGTCCGGGTCTCTCTTCTATATCTGCACAAAATCCCATTACACTGGTGGTTCTGTCTAGATAGTTATGGGGCTAAAGATGACTCGTTTTGATAAAATAAAAAAAGCCTGGGGCGCGTCATGAACTACGTATTTTTTACAGGCTCCCCAGGTAATTCTTATACCTAGTAACGTTTAGTAGACCACTCCTGCAAGAGTGGGAAGAGCATAGACTTGCAGAGTTAATTTTGTATTCAAATACGGACTTCTCTTAATGCTTCCCCTTGGCCGAGTGTCTCCCCAAGTCCTCTGTAAAATGGGGCAATGAGACCCACCTTCCTAGTGATCCCGAGTATTAGAGGTGAAAACTTAGGCGGTTTGTGTCCCCTCCCCCTTCCCTGGATGAAAACCAGGAGCGTGGGGCAGGTCACAGCACGGGGCACACATGCGCAGCAGGCTCCCGCTCCCCCTCCCACCATCTCCAGCTCCTGCTTCTGCCCCATGGTGATGGCCATGGGCAGGGAGAGGCCAAGGCCAAGCGAGGCAGCCCAGGCAAGCGACAGGAGGCGGCGGGTCATGTGCAGTGTCAACAGGGGGCGAGCACGCAGGGCCAGGCAGTGCTCAGCGTTCAGGCTGAATATGCTGAACACCGTGGCACAGGCGCACAGCTCCTGCACGAAGTAGGAGGCGCCCAGGTCATCGGAGACTAGGGAGTGGAACCACACGAAGTTGTAGAGCTCCATGGACACGCCCAGCAGCCGCAGCAGCAGGGCCGAGAGTGCCAAGCTGAGCACGGCGTCGCACAGGCGCCCGGAGACCCTGCCTGCGCCTTCAGCACCACGGGCGCGGACAGCGCATCGCCCGCCACGCAGAGTGAGAAGATGAGCGAGGAATGGTTGGCCCAGAGGCGCATGTCCACACCCAGCCGGGATCCAGGCTCAGCCACGGGGCTGGGACGCAGCCTCGGGGGCGGCAGGATGCTGATTTTCACCCCCTTTCTGCAGCCTGCGCTCCTTCCCTCATGCTGCAGGGAAACTGGGCGAGCTGCCTGGGTTAGGGAGCTCCCCCTCCTCTCTGGGAACCTCTAGAATAGGAAGACAAGCCCCCGGATGGGGGCCCTGGGCAAACGTGAGACCGCGAGCGTAAGACTGTTAGCTGCATTCACATTTCTTAGTTCATTTCCACCCAGAGAAGCACATGCTGGGTGTAAAGTGTTCCTTTGGGACCTACCTGATAGACATGAGTGGGGCCGATCGCCACCGCTTTCTAGCTGTGTGACCTTGGGCACGTTTTTTAACCTCTCGCAACCTATCTCTGCATTTAAAAACTATTTACATTGTGGAGTCTTGTGAAGAGTAAATGAGCGAATCAGTGTGAAAGCTCGGGGCCCACAGCATAGCACGTCCCCTGGGCTGGGCTGCTGTCTGTGTGCAGTCCCAGACAGCCGGTCAGGAGCTTGCCAGCTCGTTCACATTTTGCAGCTCTTGTTCTTCTCCGCAAGGGCTGTTTCAGTGCTGTACTAATATCCTCAAGGCAGTCCTTGGTCACTGGCGGTTGCACCCTCGTGGTATCATGCGTCCCCAGTCCTTTAAGGATGTCATTCTCATGGAGCAGTGGGAGGAAGTGTCCCATCTGCTTTCTACTGGGACCTTAACTGACCTAGTGTATGTGTGAGATAAAGGACTGTTAGCTAAAATACACACAAAACTCTGAAAGCTCAACAATAAGAAAACCAACAACCCAAATTAAACAGTGGGCCAAAAACCTTAACAGACATCTCACCAAAGAAGATATACAGATGGCAAATAAGCCTATGAAAAGATGCTTCACATCATGTCATCTGGAAAATGCAGATATGAACAACGAGATATCAGTACCAATTAGAATGGCCAAAATCTAGGACACGGACACCACCAAATGCTGGCTAGGACATGCAGCCACAGGAGCTCTATTTCATGGCTGGTGGGAATGGAAAATGGTGTAGCCACTGTGGAACGTGGTTTGGCAGTTTCTTAACAAACTGAATATACTCTTGATCATATATGATCCAGCAACCATGCTTTGTGGTATTTTACCCAAAGGAGATGAAAACTTATGTATTCATAATCTTAGCTATTCAGAATCGCCAAGACTTGGAAGCAATGAAGATGCCCTTCAGTGGGTGATGGATAAACCATCTGGGGCCCATCCAGACAATGGAATAGTATTCAGTGCTAAAAAGAAATCAGCTGTCCAGCTATGAAAAGACATGGAGGGAGGGACAGATGACAAAGTGAGCACAGAGGATGTTTAGGGCAGTGAAACTAGTCTGTATGATACTCTAAGGGTGGATACGTGTCATTACATGTTTGTCCAAACCATAGAATATACAGCACCAGGAATGAACCTTAATGTAAACTATGAGCTTTGGGTCATAATGTGTCATGTAAATTTATTAGTTGTGACAAATGGACCACTCTGGTGGGGGCTGTTGGTAGTGGGGAAGGTGGTCCATGGATGAACAGGGATTATATGGGAACTCTGTACCTCCAGCTCAGTTTTGCTGTGAACCTAAACTGTCCCCCACCCCTCCACACACAAAAGTCTATTAATCAAAAAAGGAACCTTTTTTGAGTTTTCCCCATGCTGTGTCCTCCCTACTGTGTGAGGCATATTGGAGCTAAGGATGGGTAAGGCTTGGACTCTGTCTTGAGGGCCCCTAAGGTGGTTGGAGTGATGAGGCGTGAACTTGCAGGTAACTCACCTCCCTGGCACACTCTAAGTGTCAGGTAAGGGGGGTGGACAGTGAGGACTCTCTGAGCTCCACCTTCCGTGGCCCGGTGAGCCTCTCGGAGCCTGTTTCATCTTCTGGAACATGGTAATGCCTCACCTTGAGAATTAGGATATGTGTAAGGAAAACTCTTGGCACATGGAAGGAACTCAGAAATGTCAGTCCCAACCTTGTCCTTTCCCTCAAAGGTCAAAGGATAGAAAAGTCATTACGGGGTGGAGAGATCAGGGAGGGCTCCGTAGAGGAAGGAGGTTTGACCTGGGACTAGAAAGTAGATGCATTTGAGAAGAGAGTAGGGGAAAAGGGTTCCGGGAAAGGTGATAGCATGAACTGCGACTCAGAAAGGGGAAAATTGAAAGTGCTCTTGGGTTCACAGGTGACTCCCAGACTCTGGGCTGGCAGCCTCGGAGAGACTGCATCCTGTAGATTGTTGACAGCTGGGGTCACACAAGGGAAGGCTTTTGGAGGGAAATTCAACTTGGTCCTTTCTGTGGTCCCATGGGACAGTGATGGAAGTCCTCAGGGGTCCTATTGTAGGAAATGTTAGAGAGCCTGCAGCGGATGGAAATCCAAAATAAAACAGAGGCTCAGTTTCTTTGTCTGTGAAATGAGCTATTAATGCCTACCTCAGCGTTATTGTGAGGATTCATAGTTTCTACCGCTTCGTGAAGATCTAATCTGTGCCAGGCGCTGTGTCAAGGGCTCTCAGTGCATGGCCTCAAGTATCCCCACAACAACACTGTGACAGACAGACTCTATTTTTATCCCTGTGTTTCCCAGATAAGGAAACGAAAGCTCTTAGAGGCTGAGTGACTTGCCCTGAGTCAGATCAGCTTCTAAAGGGCAGAGTCAGACCAAGCGCCCAGACCTGCGTGGCTCAGATTGCGAGACTGAACCATTACACAGAGCTTCTGGGAGCCCTGTCATTGCTCACGGCCCTTTTCCAGGCACATCAGCTAAAGCAGTGCTGGCTCTTTGCAGCCCTCCATAGCAGCAGGACATTGTCAGCCCCATCACCCTGTCACCAATACACGCTGCCATCAGGGCTGCGAAGCCACCCGCCTGGGCTCCGAGCACCGAGCGCCACGCCCCCTCTCGGTTACACCAGGGGAGGCTCTGCTGTGTTCACCACCTCCTGGGCACGCACTGTGCTTCCATCAGATTTCTGGCGAAAGGCTACACTTGACCAGGTATAATTACAATCTTATCATTCATTAGTCATGAGGTTCTTAAAATATCTTGACAGGATGAATTAAAAATAGTAAGAGTGGTGGTGACCCAGCTCAGCAGAAGTGTCTTAAACTTGTCACTTTCTCCCTGCCTCAGGACAATTCGGGGCGTTCAGACTGTGGGGGCTTTTCCAGGGCTGGGCTAGGGGGCACCAGCTCTGAGGCTGTGCACGTTGGTCCCTTCTGGCACTCTCTGTGCTTTTCCAGGGTGAGGAAGGCGGGGGCACCAGTGTGACCAGGATAGTGGCACAGTGACTTGGGGACACAGAGGCCTAGGATTGAGTGCCTCTCTGCTCCTTACCAGTGGCAGCACCTGGGGGAAGCCACTGACATCCCGCCACCACCACCCTGAACCTGTAAAGGGAGGGCAGTTATACCCATTGCATTAGAAAGGGCACCTTTCTGTGTATTCTTGCCGTTGCCTCGCCCTGCAGCCCCAGGTGGACTGTGATCAGGGCCCCCCCAGAAGAAGGAAGGAGGACCTGCAGGAAAACTGGAGAAGGCCTGGCTCGGGAGGGACTGGAGAACCAGAAAGGGTGCTTCAAAGAGCCACCTGGGTAGAGTTGAGAGACTCCAGGAGGCAGCCATGGGGTCACAGGTTGCAGGGAGGAGCTGGGGGGCGGGGAGGGAGGTCTTTGTGGTAAGAGCTGAGTCAGGAAGCCTGACTTACCTATCACTCCGCTGCCCTTTTGCCTCCAACTGTCCTCTCTCTGATCCTTCTTTCTACGGGCCTCAGCTTCGGCCACCGACATGCTCAGATTGCAATATTCTAAGGCCCTTTCCTTACCCTGTCATGCGCTCAGGGTACTGCCCTTTCTCTCCCGAGGTGAGGTCGCAAAGCTGTCCCCCTTCGTCCCTGTCAAACTAGATCAAAGCTCTGCACCCACTCTTATAGTGTGCCCTCGGCCCTTGGCCTCGCCCAGAAACTGCCCCAGTCAGTGCCCCCCCTCCCATCCAGCTGCAGGTCCCTCTAAAACCTGAACTCATCTGAGCCCAACCCATCAATCCCCGGGATCCCAGACTCCTGGCAGGATGAGAGCTGGATTTCCAGCACCGCTTTTGAAGTCAGCCTGGCCCTGCTTTGCCACATCCCACATTGGGCCAGTTCTTCAAGCTCCTATTTTTGATCTGTAACCTTATAGGGTTGCTGTGCAAATTATATGCCAGAATGCAGCTTAAATGCTTAGCTTCCTGGTGTGTGGAAAGCAGTGAAAACCGGAGAGCGGGTGATGACTGATGTTGCTGAGCGTGATAGAGGCAAGGATAACGGCCCACTGAACCCAGCTTGCCTGACTTCCTGAGGGGTGCAGAAGCAACTCAGGGAACAAAGAGGAAGGATTCCCCAAAGCTTTTGTGGGAACTAGTAGGGTAGAGTGGAAGGTGAAAGGACAGACTTTTGCAAGGTTCCCTGCACCCAGCACGTGAGGTGGTCTCTCCCTCATGCCTCTCTCTTCCTGTCAAATCCCTCTGGAGACAGAAGTCGGGTCTGAGTCCCAGTTCTCTCCTTTAGAGCTATGTGACCTTGGGGGAGTTAGTCAGTCTCTGAGTCTTACTCATAGTACCTCAGATAGTGGTGAGGGGAGAGACTGACCATCAGTGCCAGTTCCCCCTCCCCCCACCCTGGTCTCAGCTCACAAGCTTCATATAAACTAGCACGTGCTGGGACCCTGCATCCTTCAGGGACGGGAGGTGTCTCAGTGTTTGTTAGCCAGTCCCCAGGTGGGAGAGGATTTGCAATTCAACACTCAGCTCTTTTCCTGAGCCTTGTGACTTGGCCGGGCTCCTGGGGTGTAAAGGGAAGCCGCCTGCCCCGGGCTCAGTGTCGCAGGCCCAGCCTCTGCTCCTGAGAGAGTGAAATCAGCCACTGCGTGACATTTTTCTCCAGGCCTTTGTGGTGGTGGTGGCGGTGAGGCGGCAGCCAGCATCCCGAGGGCCGGGCCATGGAGGACCACACCTGCGGCTCCACCTGGGAGTCTCCAGAGGATAAGAGCGCCCCGGATTCACCTTGGTCATGGGTAAGGGCCTCTTGTGTCCATTGCAAACTGCCACCCCTAGCAGAGGAATGCTGATGGGACCTGCGGGGTCATTTAGGATTCGTGAATTCACATTTGTTCAATTAAGTGGTGGGACCAGCTGCTCCCCAGTGGCTCCTGTTATGGAAGATGCATTCATAGATGAAGTTTTACAACTTATTCAAGAATTAAATGCTTTTTCTTTGCCTTGGATGGAAAATAAGTAGTGATTGCTTTGCTCCTCAAGATGCGTGTTTCAAGGGCTTCCCGCTTGCCACACACGGTGCTGGGACCTCACGTTGTCTTTCGTGTCTGTGAGAGGAGGAAGGGATCCACCTGTTGAAGTGACTGGTCCACTGCAGCCCTTTAACCTCCGTGTCTCAGAATGTGACATGTGTGCTGTGGGCTCCAAAACCATAGCTGTACCGTCCGGCCTTTCTAGAGCTCATCCTAGATGGCCAGGGCGCTTTGGTGGGGTTGCAGGGGGAAGGTTGTTCCAAACTAGTTATTTTCTTTATTTTTTACAAGATTTTTATTAAGTTGTCATTTTCTTTTAAAGCCTCAAAGCAGGAGGGTGCTCAGATAACACCATGTGGAAGTGGGTGCAGAGGGTGGAGGCTGAGCTAGAATTCAGCCTTTGCTGTATCTTCCAAAGGCCAGGGGTTTGGGGGCGGTAAGGATAAGGTGTTAAACCCCACCCCAAATCAGGGTCACCAGTGACGCTCCCCATTGTCCTCATCTTCAGAAGGCTGGGCTGGCCCTTGAGGGTGCCTGGAAGCAGAGAGAGCCCGAGGCTTTCTGCAGCCTAGGGAAATAGGGTGAGGGGGTGGCATGCACAAAGCAGCGAGAACCTCCAGGCTGCTGGTTCCCTGAAGCCCCTGTCGTCTCCGGCTTTAGTCAGGTTCCTCCTCAGGGCGGCTTGTTTTCTTTCAGGGGCAGGAATCACTGCAGGGGTCTGGCTGTTGGTGCTCAGGCAGAAATGCAGTGGGGCACCCAGGGGAGAAAGGGGACCCAGATTCTGTTCCTCCTCTGACACCATTTGCCACTTGGCCCTTTGGGCAAATATTTGCTTGAGTGGACAATGCTTGCAGGCAGAAGAGTTACCCAGGCTGATCAGTGACCCTCCCTTGACAGTGTGAGGACAGGAATGAGACCTCCCTCCAGGAGCACAGCATCCACACTCTGACTAAACAGACTGGATTTGTGCTCGGCTGGAATTAAGATGGCTGCGTCTTGTTCCCATTCCTGGAGTGGCTCATACACGGCGCAGCCCTGTGCTGGCTGAGAAATGCGCCTACTTCTCCTTGTGGGCAGCATCGGACCCCCATAAAGCCCCCCACGTCCGCTGTAGTGACGGGTAGTCTCTGCAGCCCTGAGACGTGGGTCTTATTATTGTGGGTATCTTGTAAAACCCAGGCAGACGCTGTCATGCCCATTTGACAGCTGAGGAAATTGAGGCTATGAAGTTGGGACTTGCCAACAGCAGCTCAGGGGGCTGGTGGAAGATGGAGACAGGAGGTAGGTCTCCTGGAGCCCACACAGCCCCAGGCGCCCTCAGACACTGCGATCCGAGGCAGCGCTGGCAATATCTGTGTTTTGCTCCTATTTTTGGATGACTACTTGCTTTTCCTGATTATAAAAGCATGTTCATTATAGAAGATACAGGGTATACAGCAAACTGTAAACCAGCTAGTAAATGCCGATCGCCCCACCATCGGGGAGCCTGGAGACTTTGTAAACGGAGGTCATGCTCCAGTTCCCTGAAGGCTCATTACATTATAATTAAGCCACAGAAAGGATTTCAGGTCCACCTCTGACAGTTACTGGACTCTGGAGCTGCAGCCCTGGCTCCTGCAGGGGGTCTGCCCCAGGCACAAGGTCTGAAAGAACCCAGAAACTCAGGCTTGGCTCAGGTTGTGCTCATGTCTGGAAGAATCTGACCTGTTGTGCTGAAAGGTGGCTGCAGAGGGGATACTGGGAGCCTAACCAGCTCCAATGAGAGGGCTGCTGCTGGGGGGCGAGTGCCTGACTAGCCCTTGGAGGACAGAGGAGGGCCAGGTCAGAGGGGCACTTCGGGAAAGCAGAAGTGGAACACAAAGCAGGAAATTGAGGCAGACACTCAGACGGACTGACCACAAAGCAGGACAGCTTAGGAGGAGGCTGCTGCAGAGCTGCTCAAGCAGGACGGAGAGGCAGGGGTGCAGGTGCCACGGCCAGAAGCCCCAGAAGCCAGGCCTGGCTGCTTCTGGAAAGGGTAAAGGTGGTTCAGCCATCGTGGGGTGCTGTCATTCCTGTGGCTGGGAAAGGGCAGCTGGCAGCTGAGCCCTCAAAGGCACCTGTTACGTTGGCACCGTCCACCTGCGACACTAGCCACAATCGTTCCCAGAGCCTTCTGGGCTTGCTCTCTGGGCCCTGCATGTGTGCAGAGCCCCGTGGGGAATGGAGTGAGTGGGAGACCTGGTCTCCTCCCTCAGGAGGTCGAGGCAGAATGGAGTGGGTGGGCCTGCACCCGGCCGGCTGCCAAGTTCACAGGGGCACGGATCAGGAGGGATTTCAACTGGCAGGGTCAGGGAAGGCATCTCTGAGAAGCTGGCATTGGAGCCAGGCCTTAGAGAAGAGTAGGATTTCAATAAACAGAGCCCACGGGGTGGAGCCTTGTAGGCTGAGGGCTCAGCCTGAGCAAAGGGTGGCTTTGCGAGGACAGGGTGTTCCCCTCAAGCTAAATCTGCAGGTTTTGTTTCTCAGGGCGTTGGGGATTTTATTTCTCCTTAGCTGGGGTGTACATGGTGACATTCATCTTGGTCAGGCACCTAGCCTGTGAAAGAAAGAAAGCAAGCAGTCATGGACGGGCCAAATAGGTGGGACCTAGACTGAAGGCCAGGGTGAGGGTGGGGTAGGGGGCAGACGCCATGTGGCCTGGGCTCAAGCCCCAGTTTTGCTACTTTCAATTATTGATCTCTTGGAACCTTCACTTTCTCATCTGTAAAATGGGGCTTACAATATTTAATAATATAATACTCAGAGGTACTCGATAAATGGTAGCTATTATTAGTAAATAATAGCACTAAACCTGAAAAAAGATAGCCTCTTGTGACAGGTGGTCCTGTAAATATAATGGCGAAAAGAAATCAGAACATTTCTACTTGGACCGTTGGTCTTAGTACTGTGAGAAGGAAATGCACAAATCCAGACCCTGTTTTCTGCTAACACAGAGCAGAATTCTGAGGGTAATCTTCAACTAGATGTTTTAGCTCGGCATTCAAGGCCTCTCAAAAGCTGGCCTCACCTTCCTTCTCTCAGCTCTGTTCTCTCCTACCATGACCATGTGCTGTCTTTCTTCAGAGGCGCTGAGCCAATCCGTTAGCTGGGTCTCTGGGGAGGTGACCATCAGGACCCCTCCTGCCACCTCCAGCCTTGTAGGTTCTGGGGCTGGGATTTGGGCTCCAACTGCCCAGAGCATATGTTTTCCACCTGGGCTCCTTCTGCCACGCTGGCCAGAGGCCTGGACAGAGGCTGGACAACACCCTCCCAGGCCCCTTTCTTCAGGGACCTCTGGGGCCCATGCCCCTGACTGTGGTGGGGTGTAGGCAGACAGACTCGGGGAAAGAGTGCACCTCTCCCAAGAGCCCCAGCTGACTTGAAATACCTGTTTGCCTGCCTGGTCCATGGAGGGCTCTCAAGAGGCTCCTGCCTCAGGTGGGCCTGAAACCCCCAGCCCCTTGGGTATGTGAGGATGGGGGAGGGGGCAGAGAGACAAGCTGAACATGTGCAGTTCCTTCTGTGTTCTTCGCTGATCACAGTCCTGTTTGTCCTTCAAGGCCCAGTTTGAATGCCACCATCTCTGCAGAATTTCAATTAGTGGTTGAGGCTGGGGTCACCTATATTTTCTTTGTTTCATGTTCTGTGCGTTTCTGATGGAAACCAATTTTGTTTCCCTTTATGAAACTGGAGTGCAGGGGATAAGCTCCGAACAGTGTGGTTAAATTCTGACCAGCTAGCGCCCTTCCCTCTCTGCCTGTTATGTTCCAGTGCTTACGTGCCTGTCCCCTCTCTCCCATTGCTCTGTGAGCTCCTGCGGGCAGGCAGGGTCTCTCCGTCTCGGCGTCCCCACAGCACTTAACACACAGCTGCGTTTGCCTGGGTTGGGGAGTAACACCTATAGTCCTGATGTAATTCTTTGTAGTGCTGCCTTTTGCTCTGGAGTGGGATGATCACCCTGCCTAGTTCACCCCATAAGGCTGCACTTGTGCCTGGCTTTGGAGCTGTCCCCTCACCTACAGCTTGTTTCTAGAGACCCTTTTCTCCCTGCCACTTCAGGCTCCTAGTCATCTGCCCCATCCCTCTGGTCTGGGCTAGAGTGGGGTGGGTGCTTTGGTTGGTAGTGGTGTGTTTCATGCAAAGATTAGGATCTAAAGTCAGTGCAAGAGGCAGAAATGGTGTGTGGTCAAGGTCCCTTAGGATGTCGGTCCCCACTGCAGACACCTTTTCTTGGCATGTTTGCATTAATGGTTAAGGGAGTAGATTGCATAGATTACCTCTCTGGACTCAAAGCCTAGCTCTCGGGCTTGCTACCTGAGACCTTTCATAGTCTCATTTCCTTATCTGCAAACAGATTTTGTGAGGACTAACTGAGTTAAAAAGCCATAAAGTACCTAGTATGCATGTAACGTGTGTTACCTCCTATTATTAAATACATCATGGACCCTGTTTTCGGCAGCCATTCCCCTGTGAAGCCTTGCACGACTGGCCTTTTTGGTACCACGAGACCTCTTGCTTTGAGCACTGTATTCACATCAGCACGGTGAGACTTTTGCTCCATAAGCTCTACCTGGGAGGTGAGACAGTGGGAAAATAGCAGATCTATCTCTCTCACGCCAAGGTCCTCGGGGAATTACTCTCTGGAATAAAAAGAGCAAGAGGAGTTGGCATGCACGGTTGAAATTATTATTAGCATTTTTTCTCTTCCTGTCTATTTCGCCAAGGATACATGTAACTGAACGCATTTAAATTAAAATCAGGTCTGTGATGAACACTCACTCTTTCCCGACAAGAAATGTATGTTTTGCACGTGTGTACATGGTATTGAGAAGCATCGTGCTGACGTGCCCGAGAGTTGCAGATGCAGGGTCTAGAAACCAGGGTTGCAGGCCCAACATTCCATGACCTTGGACAAGGTCACTTCTCTGGGAGACTCAGTTCCCTGCCTAGTACTGTGAGGCTCAAGTGAGTTATGTGAGTCAAAGCACTTTGCAAACCGTGGAGCTCCCTGCAAATGCTGTTTACCTCGTGTGTCTGCTCTGCCTGTTCTAGGCCCCGGGCGGGGGGGTGGGGGTGGGGGGGCTATGGAAGAACACACGGTCTTGACCTTCAGTGATAGCTAAGAACCACATGAAATAAGATATATCGTGTAATATGCATCGTGTCTAATTTTGTGTTCTGATATTTTAAAATGCCAAATTCTGTGGCAGAAAGTATGAGAGAATGGACTGGGCTAGTTATGCTTCAAATGCTGAGGTCCAGACACTGAGGTCTGCCATTTTGGGGGCTGGGAGCCACTGGAGTGAGACAGGTCAGGAAGTCAGCCTTGTGTGGCCGGTGGGCCTGGAGCTGAGCCTGAGGGTTGGGAATGGGTGGCTGAGAAGGAAGGAGAAGAAAAGAAGTCTGCACTAGCTTTTGATTTGAGAAGCCCCAGGTACACACTTCCTTGCCCCAACTCTTGCCTCCTGGGGCTCTGCAGAGGACCGAGGAGCGGGCAGGGCTGCCCCTGTAGGTGTGCCCTGCACCAGCACTGTCCCTCCCCTTTCACCTCCTCAGCGCTGTGGAAAAAGTATAAATTCACTGAACGTTCAATGTGAGATGTAAAGCTCGTGAACCATAGGCTGGTGTCACGCTGGCTCTTGCTGTTCTGAGCTCTTCTGTAGCCCTGGACCCATGCTGGGCTCTGGAGCGGGAACCCTGCAAGAATGATTCTGACATAAGCAGTCACGTCAGCTGGAGCAAGGGCCAGACAGGGGGACGTGCCACCTTGTCCCTTTTCTCCAAGGAAGAATCATAGTGACATAGAGCTAGAAGGTTGGGGGGCTGTGGGTTGGGCTGGTGTTGGTGCATCATTGAGCCACGGTGAAAAAAGAGACTACACAGCGCTGTGTGGTATATATGCAGGTGTGAGTTCGCCCGCTCAGCTTTCTGCGGAAAGATTATTACTTTTTCTGAGAGAATGACTTCCATTTTGAGGAGGGTAAAGTATCTTTCTTTTATGACACAGTGATAATAGTAGATGGTACTTGCCTTCTTTCTTCCCTCCCTCTCTCCCTTCCTCCCTTTTTATTTAAGATTAAAAAGTTGACAACACATGCTCCCCCAAACAAAGCAGTCACCACCCATGCTCCCCCAAACAAAAGTGATAAAACACTATTGTTTCTTCATTTGTGTATTCATTCTATAGTACAGACTCATTTAGCTACGTGGCTGGCATCCTTCCAGGCACAAGGAAAACACACAAACGTCCCGTCATCCAGAAGCTTACATTCTAGGTGGAAGAGCAAAGAATAAGCAAATAAGTAAGTAAAACATGTGCCAGGTGGAGAGGGGGTTGTGGAGAAAGCTAAAGCACGGGGAGAGTGACAGGGAGTAACAGACGGGAGGGTGATGCTGTTTCTAATGGAGAGGCCAGGGCAGGTCTCGCTGAGGAGGTGACATTTAAGCAAAGACTTGCACAGGGTGAGGGAGGGAGTGAAGGGTTCAGTAGGTGTCCAGGCCCTGAGGTTGGTGCGTGGTGGCAGGTTGAGGCTTGCAAGGGCGGTAGGAGGGTCATATCACAGAGCAAGGGTGGGGTGGGCTGGCGGAGCTTCGCAAGGGCTTTGGCCTTGACTCTGAGTGAGACAAGAAGTCATGGGGGCACTTGGGGTGGGCACTGCCTTGGAGTGTGTGCATTATGGGGACCAGTCTCCTGGGCCCTTGGCAGAGCAGTGGGACTGGTTGAGAAGACATCGTAATAATCCCAGCGGGAGGTGAAGGTGGTTTGGACCATGGCAGTGGCAGTGGAAGGGTGAGACGTTTCTGGAGACGTTCTGAAAGTAGAGCTGAGGGATGTGATGACAGACTGGATGCGAGGAGCAAGAGAAGAGGCATAAGGAGTGACTCCAAGAGTTAGCAGCCCTGAGCCACTGGAACAACGGAGCAGTTGTAGGAATGGGAATGGGACGTGCCTGGTCCGTCAGCCTGTAACCAGGGCTCAGGGCGTGACATGCCTACAGCAGGGACGGCAAGGTGGGGACAGGAGGGGCTTGCCTCTGAACTTATGAAGAGTTCATTGCTTCTGGGAGGAAGGGAACAAGACTCTTCTGAGGGGAGACTCGTATTCACTAATGGAGGAACACAGAGAACGTGCCTCGTTGGCAGTTCTGGTTCTAGGCTCACGGTGTGGCTCTGAGCAGGCCCACTGTAACTGTGGAGCAATGACACCTCTCCACAGGGCTGTCTCCACGAGACTTGGCGTGTGCAATTGCAAGTACAAGGGTGCCCCTCTAAGGGAAATAAGCTCGCTCTTAGTCATGGCGGAGGTAGCACTGGAGACAAGCCTTACAGCTGCTTCAGTAAAAGGAGGCTATGGCAGGGCCAATGTGTAGGGTTCTGTAGTTTGTGGTCTGCCCAGGGTGCTGGCTCAGGGGCAACTGAGGGCTGAAATTCAACCTGCACTCTGCTCAGCGGCCTGCTGAGCTTTGGACTGAGGCCAGCTGCGACAGTTGGAGGAAGGGGCACCTTTTTGAAGTGTGTTCGTGCAGAGGCCTCCTTCTTGTTCACTCTGCACACTCTGTGTGTCAGCTGTGGCCCGGGAGGTGGCCTGACCATGGTCTCCAGCACCTGCACTTCCCAGCGTGGAAGCTTTGCTATCAATGACAGTATCTAGACCCCATCGCATAGATGAAATAACAATGGGGCAACTTGTGAAGATGCAAAGATGGGGAACTTGGTGCCCTCTTTTCTCAAGCTTCCTGTCCTTTCCTCACATCAGCCACCTCTCTGCCAACCCCCACCTTCCCTCTCCACAGTCTCCCAGGGCCCGACTCAGCAAAGATTGAAACCCCTGGAGGAGGTAACCTCCTGTAGGCTGTCCAGGTCTGGAATCACAAGCTGGAATTCTTTTTGGAGCAACATGGAGTAACAGTGTGCAGACCTTAGATTGGTGGATTGAGCCTTTCTGCACAGTTGGGCTGGGAGGACCCACCTCCCTGCCCTGTTACATCCTGCAGGTCCAGCTTGTTCCTGCTTTACCCTATAGAATTCTAGGCAGTGAGCCTCCAATGGCGGTCATTTGGCCCAGGTGTCCTGGCTCAGAAGTTACCCTAGAGGGCGCTGTCCCACCAGGACCCAGGACCAGGCACCTTAGGGCAGGGATGAGTCCCCTCTGCTCCATGCAAGTGAGGGACAAACGAAAAATGAGGTAATACACAAAATGTTTTCAGCCAACAATAAGAGAGTTTTAGTGAATTCTTTTTATCTAAGGACAAGGTGATTTGAACTTCAGAGTCGTTCAAAAGAAAGGAAAAGGGGACATAGCTAGTTGGTTTCTTCCCTGATTTGACCTAGGCAGAAGCTGAGTTTATTAATAGGCATTTGATAGACACTTCACAGTTCATGGTGAAGCAGCATGGGATCAGCTTTCTGGGTTTTATCCAATCAGAACTGCCTGATGGGCGAGAGGTCACCAGCTAGAAAGAGAAAGACCAGCCTTACACGCTGGACAGTGAGCAGCCACCTTGTGTAATAGTATTTTGCAAACATATGAGCTATTCCCAGGTTATGGATAATTTAAAGTGCTTTCAAAAATGATAAATGTCCAGGTTTGTTATTGTTGTTGTTGTCTGTTGAGTGCTTTCTATATGCCAGGTGCCCTAGGAGGCATTTTCCTTTTTGTTTTATCAGTCCTCGTGAGAACCATGTGAGTGGGGTAATACCCTCAGTTTATACACAGAGGAGCTTTGAGGTATTACTTAACTGGACTGAGGTCTCATGAGTAGCAGTGAAACCGTAATTCCACGGTGGTCCTCCTGCTACGAAAAACCATGCTCCCTCCTCTGGAAATGCTGCCTTCCCATTCTTCTCTGCAGAGCGTTTGTAGGAATGAACTCTCACTCCTGGGAGCCAGTTCTCCCATTCTGCATGGCTCTGCTTACCCCTGATGCTTAGGGTTAGAGATTTGGTTCTGCAGCAGGATCTCACTTGAATGATGGTCATGTTCCAACTGATCTCAGTACTCAATGCCTGTTCTTAGGGTGATGGTGGGGTGGGGAGTAGCAGGAGAGACACTGTTCTTTCTCTATGGATCCTGCCTTTACAAACTTTTTGGATGAAAGAAGACTTAATGATATAGGGGATCCTTTATGCTGGATTGGAAAGGGCCTTGGGGTTGGTCATCTAATCTGGCCTTGAACTCAAAGCTGGCCTCTTGGGAGTCCTACAGTTGCTCTCAGTCCTGGACGCTGACATCAATTGCGGAGTTCCCAAATAATAGAAGATACGCAGGCGGCATTCATGACCCTGCTAGGAGTTATATAGTTCAATTTTGAGTCTTAGTATATCTGTCCTAAGTGTCACTTCACTGGTTTTAGACCTGTCAAAGCCCTTTGATCCTCTAATTCTGTTATCGAATGTACTGATTTTGTTACATCTGAAAATCTGACTTATTTGCTTTCCTTTCCTGACTTTTATCGATTGACAATTGAAAAAATATATTTTTCCATTCTCATTTTTTTTGTTTTTCTTCAAATTTTATGACTGCAGAATTCCCATTCTTTTAGTGGTTCTCCTTAATTTTTAAACATACTTGTTTAATGTCTAATTTGGTTTTAAATGTATTTATTATTTATATATTCCTGCTAAGCATCACCTAGACCTTCACTCATTCTAGATTGTCAATTGTTTTTCCTCAGTATTTAAAAAAATATTAGTCTCCTGTGAGACTTAAATTTTATCCTTTGCCTTGTTTGTTCTGCTATGTCACTACAATGTGTGTATATTTATTTTTATTTACACTTCTCAATGCTCAGTCTACTTTCACCCATTAGTCACGTGTTTTATCAATTTTATACGATTTTCAGACATCTTTTCAAGAGTTTCTCTTCTGCGATGTCCTTAATTATCTTTTCTGGAACAGTTATCTGACACAAACCATGTTTCCCCGAAAATAAGACTTAGCTGGACGGACCATCAGCTCTAATGCATCTTTTGGAGCAAAAATTAATAAAAGCCCGGTCTTATATTAAAATAAGACCAGGTCTTATATAATATAATATAAGACCAGTTCTTATATTAATTTTTTGCTCCAAAAGACGCATTAGAGCTGATGGTCCGGCTAGGTCTTATTTTTGGGGAAACATGGAATTTTAGCCTCGCACTGTATCTTCCACGTCTCCTAGATGTTCTTTATTTCTTTATCTCTTTGACTTGCTAGTGCTGGTTGAGTTCTTCCTTACTATATTCCACTTCATTAATTCTCTCTTTTACTGCTTCTTGTTAGATATTGTTCACTGTATTGATACTTTTGTTTTAATTTCAGTGACTATAGTTTTCATTTCCAAGACTTCTAATTGGTTCTTTTCGCTAGCTACTGACTAGTGTTCAATTTTTATATCTTTCTGTCTTGTAATTTCTCTTTTTTAGTGGATGCTGTTCCTTAATCTAGATCTTTATGCACCTTAATTATACTTATTTAGAATCATTGTCAGGCTGTTCAATGAAATGACTTTGGTGTGAATCCATATTCCAAGTGTTTGTTTGTTTGTTTATTTTTCCTGTCTTTCTTAGTATTATGTTTATTCATAAGTGTAAGAAGTTTTGCTTTTGGGCTCATTTTGAATGAATATTTTATTTGTTGCTGTTATTTCCCTCCTGTGATATCCATCTCCTCCCCCCACCCTAGCCCCACACCAGTCCTTTGTTCCCCAACATTAAGCCTGGGTGATTTGAGAGACACCCCAGGCTAGTTGCCTCTTCTGGAGTACAGTCCAGAGCCAGGCCTTATAACAGCACTTCCGAGCTCCTTTTGTGTAGTGATATTGGGGAAATGTGACACACAGACGCTAAGCCAGACAGCCATTCAGTTTGATAGGTTGTGTCATCGTCCTCCCACTGCCCTTTATAGCCTTAGCCCTAAGCAGTAGCGCTGCAGAAAATGTCAGGTCTGTTTGCTAGAGGTGGGACCCTTCCCAGGCCAGGCTTCAATGTAGAACCTGGTGCCCATTCTCACGTGTCCCTTTGCAGGTGCTGGCCGCACCCTCTGCTTCTGGACCAGTGGCTTTACATTTCTAATCTGTCTTTGGTTCATGACAACACCTACATTGTTTTTTGAGCCTCCTATGTTATTTTGTTTTATCGTTTTATATATTGTGGATTGGGGTCAGAGGGAGTGTTTCAAAGTACAAATTCACTACACCATCTTGACCATAAGTCACAAACATGTTTTCTATCCCAACCCAATATTGATAAAATGTTCAAGGAGGGAAGAGCTAGAAGAGAAGCAGTGGCTTGATATTTGAGGCCTCCGTGCAGGGGGGATTCCTCATTCCTCAGGAATGCTAGTTTATTCAGCTGTCCCTGTTACAATATCACCCAACCCAAGTTATCCAAACAATCCTTTAGGGCATCATGAAAGATTTTATCAAATGCCTTGCTGAAATCATTACTTGCCTGTGTGTGTGTGTGTGTGTGTGTGTGTGTATGTGTGTGTGTGTGAGTCCCCTGATCTGGGAACCTAACTATTCAATGAAAAATGGAAGCATTTTCTTTGCTAGAGATGTTCCCTCTAAATTCCGGTGGCTGCCACTTTCTTACAGGCTGTCAATGTCCGTGGCTTTCCCACACTAAGAACTCCTCACTTGGTGGCGTGTAGTCCACTCGGTGACCATGCCCTAGATGGAAATTTGCCTTGCCGTGCATACTCGGGAAACAATGGCATATTCAAAGCAAAAAGTCATCACCTATTATGTACCCCCGCCCCCCTGATTTTGAATATTTTTACTTCCAGTAGAAAGTTTGGTCCCATTTCCTTCTCCTGGCTTTGGCTCTGGCCCTGTGTAAATGCAGTAGGGCCCTCTGCGTGTGAGTGACCTCATATGTAAAAGGGGCTAGGGTGAGGGTTAGACGATGTAACACGGTGCTTCCCATGGACCGGAGTTACCCAAGAGTGTGAAAAGGCCCTGGGTTCTGCTGCTAGAGATTTTGACTCAGCAGGCTGGAGTGGGGCCTGAGGATATAAAATGTTAGTGAATTCTCCATTGGGTTTGATAAGCAAGCAGGTGTAGATCCTGAATGGCAATGTCTGTAAAGCGCCCAGCAAGTGGCACTTGGAGCCTAGCATATGCTTTGCAGAGGCCCCCACCTCACTTTCCTTCTCCCCTCTCTCCTTGGAGGTACACAGCGCTCTCGTGTCACCCAGCTTGTGTCCCAGAGGAAAACTAAAGGTTGCAACCCATTTAAATTGCTCTTCTCCAGATGTCTTCCTTTGATAAAAATAGAAGACAGGACAATGCTTCATTCAAAGTTTTCATTTAAATTTCACCACCATCTATTGGGTCAATAATCTGTACCCTTTGTTAAACCCACGATAATGAGATAAATAGGATTCTGGCCCTGGCCCTGAAATTGGGATTATATTACGAGCTGAGAAACTGAAGGCATTGAGACAGCTGAAGTGGGGGAGAAATCTTATTTTGGGTCAGGGGCCGGCCTTCCTCACATAGTTCAGATGACACCCCTGAGGCTTTCTCTGTACTTGTGTCCAGTTGTGAGTGGAAGCTTCAAGGTCATTGTAACAGACAACATGGAGACGGTAGGTGGAGCTAGAGAGTCAGAAATAGAAAAGGCAGAGAGCTCGTCCTGGGGTCTCAGGAGGGTCAGGTGGGGCAGTTATCTTTGGAAAGGGCTATGCACCAAAATCCATGAGCAACTTTTGTTTTGTTTTGTTTTTTAAGACTATAGAATCCCTGATCCCATCCCTATGGAATTAAATTTCTGGCACTGAGCCTTGGGCATGTTTACCAAATTGCCCATGCAGCTCTGATGTGCCACCAGGTTTGGGATCTTGAGATTCTAGAATGACGTAAAGGTGACCTAGGCATTCTGCTGAATGATCTGGTCAGCACTGTGAGCTGGTCTGAATCTAGAGCTCTGTGTTACTCCAAGTGTGGTCCTTAGGGCAGCAGCTGCGTCAGCATCCCCTTGGAGGTAATCAGAAATGCAGACTCTCAGGCCCTACCCCAGATCTATTGAATCAGTACCTGCATTCTTAACCAGAGCCCCCTGGCTGACTCGTAGTCTGATGTGCCCCCTGCTGCTTGGGGAAAAAAACTGCGTACTCTAGAAGCCTAGCCCAGGTCATGTATTTGTGGCAACCTTGTGGTCTGTCTGCCCTCCAGTGTGGAGCTGAGGCCTGATGCAGGGGGGCAGGAAGGAGCGCCCTCCAGCCACTCCAGGCTAAACCAGGAGTTGGGGCTTTAGCTCCTGTCTCTCCCGGCTTTGGCCTGCCCGCAGCCTGAGGGAGTCTGTGTGTCACACTTAGGAATTCGGCCTGCCTCTCAGCTCAAGGATGCTCAGGGTTTGCTGAACCTGATGACTGCTGGCTCCTTCCTTGCCCGCCATGGGTAGTGATGTGTCCTGGCCCTGGATAGGGAAAGGCCACCATTCAGGGAGGGGTGAGTGGGAAAGACCTTGGTTGTGGCTGAAACCTGTCTCACACCTAATCAGTCGCCTTGCTGGCTGCGGACACGCAGAATCTGGGCACCAAGCCCCTCCCCCGTGTCCCTCCCCCATTTATAGTTCCCGCCCCATCTCCCCATCTCACTCCTCCCATCCCATTAGGGATGGGAGGCCAAGAGCAAGCCCCACGCCATCACTGCAGCAACCCTCAGAGGGAAGGAGAGAACAGGCCCCCTTGTCCTGCCTACATCAGCCTTGGGTGATTTCCCAACTTCGGTTCTGGCTGTGCTTATGGTCCTGGCTGGGACGGCAAGTGGGCCAGTGGTGGTCCGATAGTGTCCCTGTGTCCAGTGCTGGGCGGTGATGTCATTTTCTCTGAAGCAATGGACGACTTTTCCTCCAGTGCCCCTCCCTGCAGGTCCCGAATCCACAGGGACGGGGCGTCTGTTGTCTCTGGCGGGAGCCTGGAGGAGTGGGGGCACATGGTGTCCTGCTGTGTCCTGGCTCCTCTGAGGCCACCTCTTCCCCCTGCCTGATCTCCAGCCTGGCTGGGGACCAGCTTCACTGCAGCTGTCTCAAGAGACCAGGTGCTTCCGTAGAAGGGACTGAATGTACCCAAGGTCAAGGGCCTTGCTCTGAGTTCTTTTTTTAAAAGTCCCAGAATCAGGGCCATTGTGAGTGGCTCCCAGATCAGCTACCAGTTCTACAAAATGCAGGAACAATATCACGTGGATCTGATGTCTTCAGAGGGGGCAGTTTCTTCATGTTTGTTGTTGTTGCTTCTGCAGAAAAACCCACTTACGTTTGAGTAGATGGATCAGGGCCTGGTTTTTAAAACCTGGGTTTTTAAGTTGCCCAATGCTGTGCCTGTAAACTTGGGCACCTTGGCGGAGGGTGACGAGGAGCAGGCCATCAGGACAAAGGGGGCAGCGCCATTTAGAGAGGAAAAAGAACGTCTGCTCTATGGCCTTGGGAAAATTACTCAAGCTTTGTGAAATTCAGCTTCTTCAATAAAAAACTGGATGGTAATACCCACAATGCTTAGAGAAGAATGACAGAAGGACAGGACTTTACTATGGAAAGCGCCTGGCACAGCACCTGGCACGTAGTAGGTGGGCATTATTGTTCCACCCAGAGGAAGATGCATAATTGGCCATCGGTCTGCCTTGGTCCACAGGTTGAAGTCCCTCTAAGTGCAGTCTCTAATGGTCACCACGTGTCAGGTGTGACTAGGGGCTGAAGGCATGGTGTCCACAGTTCATGGTCAGCTGCAGTTCAAGAACTCGGTCTTCCTCAAGTGTAGCCCCAAGAGTCTGCCCAAGTGCAGAAACACAGGTTGTATCCCAGGTTGACCAACCTCAGCCAGGTGCCCGCGGGGCATTGTGGGTGGGCTGAGAATCAAGGCTGCCCCAAAGCCAGGCTCGTGTGGCCATTACAGCCTCTCTCATCCTGACCTCTCCCCCACTGTGCCTTCTCCCTGTCCTGGCTGGACGCCTGGCTCCCTCCTCATGGGCTGCTGCAGCTACCTCAGCACCTCCTCCCTGCCCCTCTGAAGGCGCATCATAGAGAGGGAAGAGCAAAGACTCTGGGGTTAGACAAGTGCTGGGTTGGGTCTCGGTGCGGCCACTTCCAAGGTGGGTGATGTCAGTCAGGTCATATAAAGCTGCTCTGAGCCTCAGCTTTTTCATTTCGAAGTTAATGCTGGTGAGACGACCTCACTGGGAGGCAGTGAGGCTCCCGGAGGCTCCCACATAAATGGCCAGCACTGTACTCAGCATGTGGCTGGTGCTTAATGGTGGCTGAGACCTCCCCTCCCCAGAGCCACTGCGCCCACCTGGGCTTCTAGACCCTCCTCCGGACCATGGCTTGCATCATTGTCACAAAACTCCTGCACAAAACGCCGCGGTGGCACCTGATTCTTTCCATCTTGGTCTTTAACTCCTCTGCCTGAATTGCAGGGATCTCTCTCTTTCTTAGCTCTGCTGCCCACACTCACTCTGTATTCTTGTCTCCTCACTGCTTGCGACAATGCCAAGGTTATGGGTGTCTGCTTGAAGCTTCTGCGGGCCACATCTTCCCTTGTTGGCCTGGTGAACTCCTGCGTCATCGTCAATACCCAGATGTTCTGGGATGTCTTCCCTGAGCCTCCTTCATTGTTCCCTGGGGGATTTCTCTCCTGCTGGGCCACCCCAGCACTTTCTTCATGCCCTGTGATAGCACACATCGGGGGGGATTATAGAGATTTGTTTCTGCACCTGTTTTTCCTGCTAGACTATGAATAATGCAAGTGCTCATGTCTTACTCATCTTTGTAATTGCCCCGGTGATGAACTCAGTGCTTAGCACAGGGCATGACACATAGTAGATGCTTCATTAATGTATGACTGGGTTGGACTAATCCAGTCCTCACGGTCTCTCTCCCTGAATTACAACAACACTCGAGCTTGTCCACAGCACCTGGCCCAGGCGGTAGACTCTCGATGAGAATGAGTAACTGGACCAAGCTGTTGCCCCTTCGTTATACGTAGTAATGGTAGTAGTAGTAATAATATTAGTAATAATACAAATAAAATATTACTTTTATGGAACGCATAATGGTACCGGTTTCTGTGCTCAGTGTTTTAAATTCATTCATACTTAATCCTAACAGTAACAATATATCCTTACCCATTTTACAGAGGAAGGGACTTGTGTTCCATATTGGTGTATCCAGGGTTGATGTGCCCTTTCTGGTTGGTTGGTGTCTGTTTGGTTTGGGGGTGGTTGTACTAAACCTGTTCCTTAACTATTTTGTACACTCCCCGCCCCCCACTGCCACGTAAATCAATGTCTTCATGTTATAATTGCGTCTCTCCTGGTCTTGGGGCTTCAGGATGCCGTGTGTTTTAAGGGTACCCGACATTTGTTTTATTTAGGTATCGTAAGCCACAGAAATGACTGCCACGCAAGAAGGAGTTTGAAGTACTCAGGTCCCTGTGAACAGGAGGCATGGCACTCCACGCAGGGCCGTATGGGGAGCGAAGGGAAGACGTGGGCATGAGCCTTTACTGTGGTTTCCATGGGGAAGGAATGGACAGGCAGGGGAAGCAGCTAGGACTGGCTAGTGTGCACGATTTCAGTGTGTCTGGGGCTCAGAGACTGTCCCTAGCAACCTGGGACCTAGCCCTTCAGTGATTAGGGTCCAGGGTGTGAGAGCCTGGGCAGGAAGGTGGTTGGCTGTGAGCTGTGGGTTGGGTGGCTTACATATGAAAGGCACGCTCATAAATGTCATCAAGCCCTGGGACCTGAAGAAGAAACTGATTGCAGAGAGCTGGATTTCAGCTGGGTCACTAGTAAGAGGTGTCTGCCGCGGCCCACTTGGCCAGGAGGGCTGAGCTGAGGGGGAAGGGCGAGGAGATAGAAAAAAGACACAAGAGACAGGAAAGCTGGGATCGGGAGGTCCACCGTCCACGGATGGCGGAGCAGTGGCGCAGTCTTTATTTCACACACAGTTTTTATACAGTTTTAGAATAGTTATCTATACAAACAAATATTAGCAGAACAAGCAGGTATTATTAGAACATTTTGTTTTGTGTATTGGCCAGTTTGCATGTCTGTGGCTGCATTAGTGTTATCTTGTACTTTCTGGCAGATTGCTGAGGCGAGGCTTCCCATGGGTGACCTTGCAGGCTGCAAGGCCTTGTCAGCTAACAGCCCGCTCCCTACAGTGTGTATTCTTAAGAAAACAAATACATAGACATTGCACCTTCTTCTTTTTAATCACAAGAGCAGGTGTCCTGTGGCACAGTAATGACACTGGTTTCTCTCCTTGGCTAGCCCTGGGAGGGGCGGTCTCTCCAGGGTCAGCAAGGCCCTAAATATTAAAGCATCAAAATACAGAAAAGATATGGTTAATACACCACGTAACATGGATACGTAAGAAAGACAAACCTTGGCTTGCATGGCATGGCCTTTCTAAGAAAGAAACCTTAGCAATGAGAACCGTGGGGGGAGTGTGCTGAGATGTTAGCAGAGCAGGCTGGCCCGGCTCCCTCACTCTGGCCTCAATCTGTCTCTGTCTCTCTGTCCCGCTCTCTCTCCTCACTATGGCACAAACACCCACTCCTGTTTAGCCACTTATTTTTACTGCCCTCCCTCCATCCCAGCCTTCACGTGGCTTCTTCCATAAATCTCCCTCGTCAGACTTGAATTGCTTGAAACCATGACCTTATCTTCCACAGGGGGATGGGTGGGGAGGGGACATGTGGATGACTGGACCCCCAGAGTCTGACACAACACCTGGTATTTCTGCAGCAGAATTTCTCCCGAATGAGTTACCTGAGATACAAAGACCATCATTTGCTCAGTGAAAAAGGGGTTGCATGCTTACGTGGTTTTGGGAAATACTGCGTTCTATATTCCCTCTTGGAAACTGACGGCGTGCAATGATGTAATAAGGGCACTGAGAATCTATGTAGGAAAACACAATCTTTCTCTTTGTTTTACCTGATGTTCCCAAATGTACCTGACTCACTGTGCAACTGGGTTTCGCTGAACACTTACTGCCCTCTTTCCCTGAAAATAAGACCTAGCGGGACGATCAGCTCTAATGTGTCTTTTGGAGCAAAAATTAATATAAGACCCGATATTATATTATATTATATTATATTATATTATATTATATTATATTATATTATATTATTTTATATTGGACTGTATTGTATTATATAATTTATATTATATTATATTATATTATATTATATTATATTATATTATATTATATTAAAACCCAGTCTTATATTATAGTAAAATAAGACTGGGTCTTATATTAATTTTTGCTCCAAGAGACGCATTAGAGCTGATTGTCCGGCTAGGTCTTATTTTTGGGGAAACAGGGTACTATCCCATGAGAAATCCCCAGGAACTGCTGCCATTTAGGGGAGACTGGAGTGGGGGCATGACTTGACTCTGAGCTGCCCACTCATGGGCTTGGAGGGACCAGTCTTACAAGTGTGGAGTCCAGTGCTTCACGGTGCCCAGGAGCCCACATAACTGGCTGACACCCTGGGCTCTAATCCTGGCCTGATCCTCACTGAGTCTCTGCTATGCCCTTGGCCTTGCCCAGCTTCCTGTATCAGGTCTTCTTTTCCAAATTCCTGGCTCCTGGCACAGTGCCTGGCAAACAGTGGGGGGTCATGATGGCCTGTATTGAATGAATTCCTCATTGGAACCCACTC
This sequence comes from Rhinolophus sinicus, assembly GCF_057876585.1. Classification (NCBI taxonomy): domain Eukaryota; kingdom Metazoa; phylum Chordata; class Mammalia; order Chiroptera; family Rhinolophidae; genus Rhinolophus; species Rhinolophus sinicus. The sequence goes on along the minus strand of NC_142502.1, from coordinate 184,051,381 downwards.
ATTAGGGGCTATGTCCTTGTTTTCCAATCAGAACTTCTCCTCACATAAACACACACGTGCATACATTTACAGTCTGTCTGGGTTCTTAAACAGGCAAAGACGGCATTAAGCGCTGACATAGGATTTCACATGGGAGAGTCGGCCCTGCACACACACAGAGGCACACATAAACACACATAGACACACAGAAGCACAAAGTGTATCGATCAGAGCAAACACATAGACATGTTGCGAAGCCAGGCATGCTCTGCATCATGAAAGAAAGACACAGGTGCAATTTTACATACAAACATGTAGAGACTACAATTCAGGCCCCTCCTCCCAAGCACACATGCTCTGTACTAGCTATTTAGTTCTCCAAAACAATCTGCTTGGCAACTTAGTGCCTTAATACAACTATTTTATGACGGCTCGTGACGTCTTATGTCAGGGTTTGGGCAGGGTTTGGCTGGTTGATTCTTCTAATCCTCGTGCATTACTGAGTGGAACCTGACTGGATGGTCTGGTCTGGAGGATCACAATGGCGTCCCTCACGTGTTTTGTGGCTACAAGGCCACTTAGCTGGGACTGTTGACAGGAGAGCCTACACAGGGGCTCTCAGATATGGCATCTCAGGGTAGTCCAACCTCTGACACTGTAGCTGGCATCCCTCATAAAGACCATGGCAAAGAATGGAGGGGATGCTGGGAGGTTTCTTAAGACCTGTCCTCAGGAGTTGAAGAACGTCATTTGTCCTGCATATTATTAAGCAAGCAAGTCACTTAGGCTAGCTCAGATTTAAGGGGAGGGCTGTTAGACTGTCAGTGGCAGGAGGAGAAAGGAATTTGAAGTCACCCGTAGTCTAATACACACACAGTCATGCACACACATGCACACATACCTGCACACACATGCACACAAAAGCACATACATGCACACGTGCGCACACGCACATATACATACACGCATACACACATGCATAGCCTCTGCCCCACGTGATGCGTACGCCTTCCCTACTAAGCACACTGGGTTGCATCTTGGCCTGAAGCAGGGGGCAACTTGGGCTGGGCTGGGAAGTGTGCCACCTCCCTCAACTGCCTTCCCCGTGGCTGCAAATGAAATATGAGGCTTAAGGAAGAGCCTGACCTAGGGGTCATTTATGGGGGAGGGCCTCTGTTCTGGAAGTTCCATCTCAGGTAGCTGCAGGGACCAACGCCACCTTCCCCTTAGGAAAAGTACAAAAATGAGACTGTCCGCAGCACCTCTCCCGTCCAGCAGCCTGAGGCAGATGGAGCGGTGTCAGTCCAACCTGGGTCAGGTCCCAGCTCCCCCACCCCTACTTGCTAGCTGTGTGACCTTGGTCCCCGGCGTTCTCTGAGGGCCACTGTATATCCTCATTGGTATATTGAGAACGCCATGCTTTCGTTCTTCCATACAATGATTATCTATTGACTATCTACCATGTGGAGGACCCTATGGGGGGCAGAGTGATAGAACCACAGACACTGTCCCTTATGGAGTCAGCTGTCATTAGACAAACAAATGTCACTTTGCACACTGTGTTAAGAAAGAGTGACAAAAGTGTTGGGAGGGTATAGTTGTGATGTGAGCAAGTTGAGGAGGCCAGGGACGGCTTCTCTGAGGAGGTGACACTTGCTGTGGTCTAGGGGATGAGTGGTATGGAAACAGCTGGAATGTATCTTGGGCAGAGAGAATGGCATGTGCAAAGGCCCCGAGACTGGAGAGAGAAAGTGGAATAGAAAGGGATGAAAGGCCAGTGTGACTGGGTCAGAGGGATCAAAGGAAGCAGTGGGAACTGAGACTGGGAAGCGGAGGGAAATTTGTTCACCAAGATAAGGAAGGGTTTAAAAGTTGTATATATTTCTTATTTTTACTGGAATGGTTTTAATCATGGGGGTGACATACCAGACTGTGTCTCAGAAAGACGATGTTGACTGCAGCGTGGAGAGTGACCTGCAGCAAGGCAAAAGGAGATGTGGGTGATCCTGTGAGGAGGCCGTGCCGGGAAGAACAGTGGTTCCCCTAACATGTCCACGTCCCAATCCTCGGAACCTGTGAATTTGTTAATTACATGGTAAAAAAGAATTAAAGTTGCAGATGGAATTAAGATGACTCGACACTGACCTTAAATAGAGATTATCTTGGATTATCCAGGGGGCCCAATGTCATCCCATGAGCTCAGAGAGTGCCTCAGAGAGATGGGACATCACGAGCACTCCGCCTTCCCTGGCTAGCTAGCTTTGAATATGGAGGAAGTAACAGTAACCTCACTTTGCAATTGAAGACAAGGAATTTCTAAGACATGAAGTGACCTGCCCAAGACCAAGCCCTATAAAGTATTATGACCAGGGCTTAGATCCAAGTCCGCGACTACAGATTCTCTCTTTCCATTTCTACACTATTCTTGGCAACCTCCGGGGGACCCAGGTTACAGCCCGTTGGCCTGGCTGAGTTTGAAGTGCCTGCAGACCATCCACGTGGAGGTATCTAGCAGGTAGGTAGTCGGATGTGTGGCCTGGAACTGAGGGGCAAGGTCTGGACCGGAAATACTGACCTGTAGGTCAACAGCGGAGCAGTTTCCCTGAAGTCTTTCTAAGCCTCAGTCTCCTCACCTGTAAAGAAAGGATGACAGTGAAATAGTTACTTCATGGAATTGATGTAAGAATCAAAAGAGAAGACACTGTGTAAAACAAGAACGCACTGCATACGGTAGATGTTAGTTGCCCTTCCCGGATGACAGTCAAAAGTGAAAGACTCGATGTCAGGAATTGGTGAGCAGCTTCTGAACAACTGGCTCAGTCATACCATGAACTGCAAACTATTTGGGCTCTTCTTTAGGCATTGGTGGCAGAGTCGCCTTTCTGTTCTAAATAAGAGGGGCTCAGTGAAAGGCATGCTTGCGTTGGCCTCATTCTCAACTCTTTTTTTCCTTCTGTCCCTCACTTAAGTTTTAACATATGGAACTGCCTTGGCCTGAATGTTGTGTGCCCCCTCATTTATCCGTTGAAGCCCTAATCTCCAACGTGATGATATTTGGAGGTGGAGCCTTTGAGGCTTGGAAACGATAAATTCCTTAAAGGCCACACAGCTCTCAGTGGGAGAACTGGGCTTCAAATCCAGGTTCATGTGTGGTTTTCACTAAGGTTGCTAACTGCTGGTGCCCAGGGTCCAAAGCCTGGGCTTCCCATTGGGTGATAGAATTTTTATTGACAACAGATGGTTGTCAGTGGAATGAGATTATTTTTTTCTTAGCTTTGAGAGAAATTATTGTTGAAATACACGGGCTCACCATTTTTGGTGTTCTTGTGTTTATCTTTAATCTCTGAAATCAGAGCAAACTCTTGGGGGGTCAGAGTCATTGCTCCCATGGCAGTAAAAATATAGACTTGACATTTGACTTGAAACTTCATTTTTAACTGGGACCAAACCCAAGCATTGTGAAGTGAAGCTGCTGCCAGCCTTTCGGCCTACCTCGTGGCGTGTAATCAGTGTGACTATTGTACCCAGGCCATGCTGGCAGGCGGCTGGCTGTGCTTGTCCCCATGAGGAATTTGAGTTGGATGGTCCAGAAAGTCTGTGCCCAACTTGCATGATTTTTTGCAGCATGCTGTGATATTCCAAAGGGCTGAAACAGAAGTCATAACTGGATTCCAAGAAGTGCTTCCAACGCACTGTTCAGTTGAAACCAGGACTGAATTAATTGCCATATTAAGCAATTTATAGATGAAGAAACCAGTTGCCTTGCCCCACTTTCCCCACAAGGATCCAGACTTGGGTAGAATCTTGATTCGTATCTGACTTCTTTCCCAGATTCTGTCTTATAGGAAACCTGTCCTTTTTATTTCAGCTGTGGTTCCAGGATTCTAGAACAGTCCTCCCCAAATTGATCCTTCCACTTTTCCTCATTGAGTTAGTGACATCATCATCTACCTAGTCACCCAGGGCCAGAAACTTCAGTCATCCTCAAAAATCTCCCTCTTCACCGAACCCCTTACCCCCAACCACGCTACTCACCAGCCCAGGAGATCCCACCAGCAGGAGGGGCTCACAGCGCCCCCTTCCTTCCCCTGACTGTTGTCACCTCCCTCACACCCCGGCCCTCCTTTGCGGGAATCACCTTTAAATTCCCTTCTCTGCCTCCATTACAAATGCCAGAGTGACTCTTGCACAACACAGATCCAAGCCCCCTGCTTCTCTGTGGCTCCCTTCTCGTGCTGTGGTTGTTCTCAAAGTGTGTTCTCTGAAGCCTCGGGGTCTGTAGCCCGGAATGCGGACTCCAAGCCCCTTCCTTGGTGTGACCCTAGCAGTGCCCCTTCTGTCTATTTACATATGGGCTCCTGCAAACGATTTTATTTGGGAAGGGTATTAAAAAAAAAAAAAAGAAAGAAGAAAATGGCCCCACTCGACCCCTGTCTCCTGACCATAGGCTCCGCCCAGGGCTACTCCATGCCCACGTGCATGTGCCACAGCCACTCCCCAGACACGGTGCCCGCCTCGCCGTTCCCCAAACACACGTGTGATGCCTCTGTTTCTTTGCACACGCTTTCTTCTCCTCTTGAAGTGGCCTTTCTCCCTCCTCCCTTCTCCAAGAGCCCCACTTAACCTTCAGAAGCAGCTAGATGTCATCTCTGGATGGCACACAGCCTTCCCTGGGTTCCCCACTGGCAGATTGTTGGCTCCCTCCTGTGCCCCCACTGCATCCAGGCATGTCCTGACACCACCCCTGGCCATGACAAGCTTTTCTACATGAATTCCTGCCCCCCTCCCCACACTAGATTACGAGTGATTCGAGGACAAGATTTGTATTTTACCCATCTCTGCATTCCCACTACCTAGTGAAGTACATGGTCCCTGAAAGAAACTCAGTAAATAACGATGTAAAGCAGCGCCATGAACCACCAGCCGCTCAACAATAAGGGCTGGAAAGGCTCAATGCATCAGGTGGAGAGCAGGTCGGGTGACAGGGAGAGGCAGTGCCAGGACAAGGGACATAGGAGTGAGGGGCTTCGAGGGTTGTTGATTTGGGGCTATTTTACTTGAAGTCAGAGCATATGTTTCTGAGCACCACGCAAGTCTAACTGAAGGCCTAGGAAAGCTCAGCCCGGCCCTTGGGCAGGCTGGGTGACACCAGTGTGACGGCCCTTTGGAAGCTCTAATCAGGGCACCTGCCAACACACGCACTGTGCAGGTCCTACTTGCTCAGACAATGCCACCCAATCGTCACCATAGCTCATGGTGTATTAGGCTTGGCCCTTCACCCGCATGGACTATTCACAGCACATCTGTCAGCTCCAGGGTTGTTGTGATGCCCACTTTACACGTGAGAAAACAAGCCCGAGTGGGCAGACAGCTAAGGAACAGTAGAGGCAGCACTTGAAGACATGTCCCCTGGCTCCACATCCCCGCAATTTTCCACGTTGCCTTATCTCCTGAAGTTTCACTGATAGGTCACATGCGCTTTAGGAAGGACCAGAAGATGGCATGAAGGAGGGGGGAGAGATTTATGACCTCATAGAGCACCCCATTTTGCCCAGACCTCACACTAACGACGCCAGCTCCTCGGCCTCCAGCTCAGTTGGTTAGAGCATGAGCTCTGAACAACAGGGTTCCCGGAGGCTTAGTAGCAGCTCATTGTCTTCAGTCTAGTTGTGGAGGGCGCAGCTCACTGGCCCATGCGGGAACCCTGTTGTTCAGAGCTCATGCTCTAACCAACTGAGCCATTGGTTGCCCCTCAAATTTTTAGTTGTTTACTTTTAGGTACTTGTTTTTTATATTATAAAGGAATTTTAGCATTTATTTTTAACATATTATGGTACAAGAAATTTTACATAACAAATAATTACAAAACACAAGAACAGATACAAGGTACAAGAAATTTGACATACTGGTAACAAATTTATGATATTTACGTATCAACAAAACTGATTATCATATTCCAGGGTATTATTTTGCATACGGATATCGTTATTGATCTAGAGGTACACTTTTAACTCATAAGCATAAATAAAAGAATTAAAAACATTTATGTAGATATGGAATTAGTACTACCATGTTTAGTACTAAAAACATTTACATAGATACGGAATTAGTACTACCATGAGACCTGGTCTTATTTTACTATAATATAAGACCGGTTCTAATATAATATAATATAATATAATATAATATAATATAATATAATATACTACTGGGTCTTATATAAGACCGGGTTTAATATAATATAATATAATATAATATAATATAATATAATATAATATAATCCTGGGTCTTATATAATATAAGACTGGGTTTTATATTAATTTTTGCTCCAACAGACGCATTAAAGCTGACTGTCCGGCTAGGTCTTATTTTTGGGGAAACACAGTACCTATGTATAATGTGCATCCTTAATTTTTCCCTCACAACTTTGGGCAAAAATATGGTAATTCCAGAACATTTCCATGAAATAATTTCTAATGTTTTTGTTTTTCAGATTCCAATCATGAGAGACCCTGGATGGATTCGAAATGTGTGGTCTTCAAACATTAATGTGAGTGAAGTTACTGTGAATGTCCTAATTATACTGTTACATTTTGAGATGAGAGAAAAGACTCTTGGTGGCTGAGTGCCGTGGGCAGATGCAGTCCCCAAACCAGGACCCCACCGCTCAGCTGAGGCTGCCCCATTGGCCTGGGGCACTTTCCAAAGGCTGGAGAAGCCCCAAGAGGCTAAGAGCATTTTGGCTAGCTTCTAATCTCTTCTCCCTGCATCCATCTTCCCCCAGGCATCGATTTGATTTTGTCACCTCCCTGATTACGCAGCATTCTGTAGTTTCCTGTCCCAACAGGAAAGGTTCTTGTCAGTACTCCTGCCATTGGTGCCACATGTATCTGATAAGAGCCCTGCAGCTGCCCCAGCCCCTCAGGGCCCTTCTGCAGATTCTGCTCCTCCCTCCTGCACCTGTTGCTTCCTTTGTCCTCCTGCCTCGTCTCACTGACCTCTGCCTGGTCCCAAAGCCTTAGCCAGGCCCTTCAGATTGTCTCTGCAACTGTACTTAGTGCTTTACACTCTGCTCTGCCCATGGATGTTGTCTTCTGGGCTCTCCCTAGACCCCAAGTTCAGCAGGCTGAGGGCCAGCACCACCTCCACTGCTCACGCCCATTTCAGCTTCCAGATGCTCTTGCTGCCCTGGCTCTCTGAGCCCTGGCTGTTTGGGTGGTGATCCCAACCTACATCCTAGAGCACTCCCCTGGCCGGAGCTATGCTTTCAGCTTCAGCAGCATCTTACCATTTGCTATACACCCCATAGATCTTACAGCTGAGACCCTTGTCTGTAGAGAATAGATGTGAGGTAATAAGTTTGCAGGTAAAGACATTCAAGAAAGGGCTATAGGACGGTCCAGGGAAGAAGTGAGAAAGCCTGAACACTTAGTTGTCCCTCTGTGGCCTGTCCTAAGCCATGGGGATATAGAATAAAAGTAACAGTCTTCACTCCCAAAGAGCTCAGTCTAGAGAGGGACTTCTCTAGAGCGTGGACAAAGGGGATTTGCTGGAGGCTCATGAGGCTTAGTGCCATGCCGGCCAGAGCGAGAGAGTCTTCCTTGAGATGAGACCAGAAGCCCCAGTTAAATGCAGGGAGCAGGCTGCTGAGGAAGGCCTGGCCCCAGGAACTCTGTGAGGAGAAGTTCTATTTCCGAGGGGATTGGCAGGGACGGGGCCCAATCAGAGGCCAGGAATACTGACCTGTGGGCAGTTAGTGGCAGTTGAACCTGGAGTGAGGGGAACCATTCTCTATGGAGGAGAGAAGGGGCAGGAAGTCCCGGTAAGTGTGTCCCTCTCCTGTGGGTAGGTGTGCAGGTTGCCAGTCGTCAGGTGGTCTGAGGCTGCTTCCCATGGCCAAACCCCCATTTTCCAGACCCAGGGGCCTGGAGCCCATGGCCAACAGGTTTCCAGCCCCAGGCTAAGCCCCAGTGGCTGTGGCATAAAGAGAAGAAGGCAGGGAAAAGAATCACTTGGGTCTCTAGTACTTGCCCTGTCCTGGGCCCTTCACAGAGCTCATCTGGTGACAAGACAGGAAGCAATGGACAAGAGAGTTGAAATAGGAATTTTCTGCTTCAAGGGCGAAATTACAGAAAATTGTTACCATCTAAGCAGGGGCACTGGTTTAGGAGTCCAAAGTCCTGGCACACGTGACATTGAGCAAGTTAGCTAACCTCTCTGGGCCTTAGTTCCTTCTGTGTACATTGGGAGTTCATTCAGTCCTAAACATAAAGGGCTTGCTGTTTATCAGAAGGCATTGTGTAGAAGAGAAATGGGGTTTGTAACTCAGCATTTCAAAAAATGCTTCCAAGACAAGGTGAGCCATGTATGGCCTTGAAAGAGGCGTAAGTTGGCCAGACATGGAGGTAAGAAGGAGCACGGAGCGTGTGGTGGGAGGAGGGGAGCAGTGGGAGGGGAACGTGGAGGAGAAGAAGGGTGCGGTGACCAGGGGCCTCATCTGCTTTTCTAAAGACCTTGGACTTTATCCCACAGGTGGTAGAGGGGGTGGCATTGAAGGGCTTTAAGTAGGCAGAGTTGTTTCAGATTAGAGGTAGTCATGGGGGGTGGAGGGCGCCTGGAGGCAGGAGACAGTTCATTGTTGGCCTGGCTGAGTTTGAAGTGCCTGCAGACCATCCACGTGGAGGTGTCCAGCAGGCAGGTAGTCGGATGTGTGGCCTGGAGCTGAGGGGAAGGGCTGCACTGGAAACACTGACATGTGCCCGGGTCATCGGTAGGGCAGTGTCACTGAAGTCTCTAAGGGGGGCAAAGTCACCCAGGGGGAGTGTACGGCACGGGGAAGTGGGTGAGGGCATGTAGCTGGGTTTCCAATCAAAGTCTCTTCTTATCAGAGTAGTTGGTAATTTTTATTCTGTTATCCTTAGAAGGTAAGTTTATAACTTCCAAAAGTGCTTAGTGATGAGAAAACCAAAAATGAAGGGGAAAACAGTGGGGCAGAAGACTCAGAATCTCGCTCTGTCTCTGTCTGTCTTCTGCATAGTTATGTTGCAGATGTGCTAGGTGCCGGGATTCAGTAATGAATGTGCCATGGTTGGTCCTTTCCTTCAAGTATTCACCAACCAGTAGAGCAGATAGAGTATCTACAATGACACGGTGACAACGCTTTGTGAAATGTACCACAATGGAGTCACATGTGGGCTCATTCATACAGAGCAGCCAGTGATTAATTCTTCATGGACTTGAGGACATTTGTGGACAGGCTTCTGTAAGAGGTCTGGCTCTCAGTTTGAAGACTCTGGCCCTGCAAAGCAGAAACACAAAGAAATACTCCCCGGGACACCTACGCCTTCTATCCCCATGCACACGCACAGATTCATCCAAGGCAAAAGGCCTTGCATTCTAGAGGGACAGTTGAGCAGCGAAAGGTCCACGCAGACTACGTAACTGGTCTCGCTCAGGTGGCAGATGTTGTGCTGCGATTTGTTACGTTAAGCCTACCTCATCCTTCCTGTTGTGTTTACAACGAGCAGCGCACACTTGAAAATGCCTCCTCCTTGGCCACCCTGTGCTTTGATTGCAACATTTCTCAGAAGAGCAACAATTCCCAGAAGTCTAGATTATCTTGGCCCTGTTACATGAAACCACATTTTGCTTATTCCTTTTATTTCTTGTTGTCTTTAGGTTTGACAAAGGACTGGATTAAAAATGCAGTTTTTTTGGAGGGAGCCCATTTTTGTAGGGGGAGGAAGTGAAAAGGTGCCTAGATTTAAGTTTATTTTTGAAGAATTTCATCGAAGTGCTTCATGTGCCTGGTGTCTAGAAAATCGGCTAGGAAGTGCTAGCTCATGATTAAAGCCGGTTTCCTCTTCCTATCCCCAGTCTACGTATCTCCTTTGCACATTACCCTGTGGACTTACACGCTGACAGAGGAGAGTCTCGCTGATGCTCACAGAACGTCCTATGCAAAAGCCTTCTCCTTTCTTTACTCTGCCATTTACATATGATCTCACCTGGTTTGAGAGTGTTCTGTTCAGAGTGTGCCTTTCTCTGTATGGGGTTTTCCTTGTGGGGCCGTGGGTTTTTCCTGGAACTTACGTTGGCCTTTCTTTTTACTTGTTAGGAGGAGGAGCTCCCTGACTCCCTGCCTGTCTCCTTCGCCCCCCACCCCCAGCGCGCACGCACACACACACACACACACACACACACACACACAGACACACACACACGAAGGGGGCTGTAGCCCCCTTTGCAGGTACTCCAGGATGTAGCTCACTCCGTAGTGTTTCTTCAGTTAACCCTTCCCTTTGCTGTTTCCCACCTTACAAATGTAACTGAGTATGTTCTCCATTGAAGGTGCCCCTTCTGTTCTCTTTATTGTTGTGAGATTGTACGGTCTAAAGTTTCCTTGAAATGTAACGAGATACGTGGAAGTAAAGGGAAAATAAACGCCTGCTTGCCTGTTCTCCACCTGCCATCTGCCCAGGTGTTCTCTCCTGTCCGGCCTTGCTCGTGGAGTATTGCACAAGTGTCTGATGACAGTCACTGAGTTGCCACCCAGCAGTGCTGTGCTGCCTCTCCTACCCAACTGCTTTTTTTAAAAAAACACATGAATCATTATAGTCCCTCTGCATCGCGTATCTGGTGTGGATTAGTGACAGGCACCGGCACAGTCAGATCCAACAATAATGTATTTAGTTAGAATCTTCTAGAGAATGGTCATTTCCTGTTCAGTGAATTCTTAGGGTTTGTAGAGCCATCCCAAGGCCCCTTTCTCATTTGTGCATAGAAACATTGTATGAATGTCTCATTTTAATGTGTTTTCTTAATCCTCCCATTTACCAATCCCTTCTCCCACCCAGTGGGCATCTTGTTCTGAGTGGCATGTCCTTGTGTTCTCTGTATATGTACTAGATGGTGACCTCTTTGAGGACAGAGGCGTCTCTTAATCAGTTAACCCCCATGTACGTTGCGTACAGTAAGCACTCAGACATGGCTTGTTGTGTAAATGAGTGCATTCTTCATGACGTCCCTCCTGCTTCATTCACAATAAGAACGCTGATATTTTTAACAGCAGCACATGCCTAGTTACTTTTTCTTAGCATGAGTATATTTTTATTAGAGTTTATTTTTGTTATTCTTATTACTATAAATATTTATTAGCAACCAGCCATTATGGCCCTTGATATGGTATTTGAGCATTCATTTAAAAATATTTATTGAGTACCTACTAAGTGCCAGGCACTGTGCAAGTTACCTAAACAGAAATGGTCTTTCCTTCGGAGTCTGTCTGCTGGCGAGGGATTTTTATAATAATTGCACACACGAATGGAACATTTGATTATAATAAATATTTTGAATGAAAGCTATGTAGAACAGTGAGAGTGTCTAACAGGGAGAATTGACATAGTTGGGGAGGTTAGTGATGCTTGAACTGAGGTCGAAGAATGAGTAGCAGTGAACCAGGTGAAGAAGGGAGGGGATTCTTTGTAGTGGGAATAGCATGTGCAAAGGCCCTGGGGTGGAAGGAACAGGGCAAGCTTAAAGAAATGAAAACGATCCAGTCTGGCTTCAGCTTAGGCTGCATGGAAAATAGCAAAGCCAGGGCAGCGGTGGCACCTGACATGTAGTCAGATGTTTGATACTGGAGAAGCGGGGGGCTGGGGGGGGAGATGTCTGTCAGAGCGATGCTCCCTCCTTCTGATGCTCTCTGGCTGGTCCATCTGCCTCTGAGTCTCCCGAGGACCCTGTGGATGAGTTGAGCATTGACTGAGCTATGTGGTCCTGGGGTGGATTCGCCGTTACAAAGCAAGGTGCGACAGAGGAGAACTCAAGCTGAGTAGTGTTGGGACAAGGATAAATGCTGCCTCCATCCCTCCCTCCCGTTTGAAATTCAAGAAACTCCCAACTGATTCTTTGTCTTGAGTATGCTGTGCTCTGCTCAGAATTTCCTCTAGGTTAGTGGTGCCCAAACCTTCACTTAGACTTCCTCAGGGGACGGAGAGGGGAGAAGAGAAAGTATTGGGTGGGACGTTATCCATTTTCAGGTTAAAGTCAATTCATGTTAATTCCTTCTTCTGAAACTATCTCAATAGATTTTGAAATGATTAGACATGCCCAGGGTGTCACGGACCCAGGATTGAGTTACCATACTGTGCGTGTGTTTGGGGCGGGGGCAGCGGGCAGGGCTGATGATGTAAGGTGTCTTCACCCGTGAAGTCACATCTCAGACAATGTAAGTGATCGGTCAGAGCTGATGACCCTCTAGTCCCCGCTTCTGCACTTTCCGATGTGGAGAACAAGGTCTTGAGGTGACATGTGCAGGGTCTCGTGAGTGACAGAGCACAGCCCAGACAGAACCCAGGTCTTCAGTTCCTTAGAACCAACCGTGTGTAGGACACCCCAGACTCCAGAAAGACCTGAGGGATATTTTACTGGGCTTGTTTCCTCCCTTTTCTGGGAGGAAAAAACACAGAGTTTGGCTGAGGCCCAGGTCACATTTAGTGCAGAGATCAGGGACAGCCATGTTCCCCCTGGGGGTCTTGGGGGACTTACGCGTAGACCCTGGGGTCTGGCCTGGGGCAGACGTGAAACTCACCAGAATCTTTCAGAACCGGCTTTCTCTCAGAGTCCCTTCAGACAGAGTTCTCTAGTCCCTTCTCTCCTCTTGGGGCCGAAGCCTCGGTTGCCTTTTCTGGGCAGCGTGCTCTTCCCTAGAACAAGTTCCTCCTGGGGGTGGCGGGGAGAGCAGCTAATTCAACCCACACACGGGAGGAGCCGGTGGCAGTCTTCCGAGCCTATCTGCCCACCTCCACCCAGCACGGTGCTTCTGTGGGTCGGGGACATGGGTGGCACAGTGGAGCTTAACCCGGAATTCTCAGATTGGTTTTGCACAAGAGACAGCAGCTCACTCTGGAAGACAGAAAGGAAGAGAGAGAGCTGATTCATGGAGTCAGGGCTGGGACGAGCATGAAGGGAATCGAGTTCAATTTGCTGCCTCGTGATCAGAACTCTTCACATCCTTTTTCAACCAGGGGTCCGGCTGGGAGCTCCCAAGCTCCAGACACAGCCCAGATGGTCCCTGCCCAGGCATGACCTGTCTCCTGAGGTCCTTTTATAGTGATCACAAATCGACCTTCTTTCATTCTTTAGATCCTTGGGGATGTACAGATAAATATAATCCTCGCATGTCACCCTTGGCTACTAGGCCACTGTTTCCCCATCTTCCACTCCCCACACTGGGTTTTCCTTTGCAGGTTAAATAGCTTTGGTTATTGCACTCAGAGCCAGCCTTTCATGCTGGGTCATTCCCTTCCAATCAGGTGTGCTGCTGTCCTTATGGCTCTTAAGTCTGATGGCCGGCACTGAATACAGCTTTGTGAGTGTGGCCTAACATGCAGAGAATACCAGGAAAAATGACTTCCTTGGTTGCAGGCTAACGGAAGTATCCGTGCAGCCCAATATGACAGGGAAATGCAAAGGTCTGGGATATTACTCTACTGAGGCTGGCGGGGTGCCTCGTGGCCCATTGGGCATGCCAACCTGAGGAACACCCCTTCTGGTCTCAGTAGAATACTATACACTTTTGAAGATGGGAATCGCAATTTAAGAAGCAAGTGAGTAATTTTTAGACCCCAAATTTTGGTGAGGAGGGGTTGACGTGATCTGTAGAGACCATAGAAGTGCCTAGTATTTAGCTGAAATGATTTGTAGCTATGGTAGGTACTGCTGCCTCCAATGGCATTCTCTTAGGACAGTTGAATATGCGAAGTTCTCACATGATCTCCTGAAAGGTGCTGTGTTGCATGATGACAAGTGAACAAAGCAATGTCCAAATACAAGGCAGTTATTAGAATGCACTGCCCAACATTTTACCGTCAGTAACCACGAATCCATCCAAGGTACCATGAGCTGGAGACGAAAGAAAAAATTGTCTTCCGTGTAGGAGCTTCTTTCATATGTGACTTTTTCATCACGATTCAAAAGCACCATCCAAAGAAGATGTGGTAAGCAGGTTTTGGGCATCTGAAAGACCAGGAGAGCTGGCTCTGACTTGGCATTTTCTCAGAGCGAGAAGACCCATGGTTCATGAACCTTCCACTCTGATGTATAACATTAGGTAGTAGGCATTCTGGGCATGCCCAAGGAAATGGCTTATGAGAGCCCCACTCTGATCCGAAGCATTTGTGTAAAAACTGGGCTGAGCAGGGCACTGGATGTCTCCTGCTGTGCAGCCAGAAGTCTGGGCTCCCAGAGCCACACCTGAGCAAGACTCCGTGTGCTTTGTGGGATTCTGTTCTGACCGTATCATAACTTTCCACTTTGAACACCATTTAGAACTATTTTCAGTTGCTTGGACAATAATTCAATAACTGTATCCTGTACTTAGTCGTGATTTTTGCCTATGGCTTAGGCATTTCAAAGAGCTCATATATAGCTTACATTTCTTGGAATTGATGCTTTTTCTGCAATGACATTTATTACTGAAATCTCTTAACAGTACATTTAGTAGATAACACCAAATTTTCATGCTTTGTCAAAAATAGATAAGGTAATTTATTCCCTCAACATTTCTTCAATTTGTTGGAGTGCAGCTTTCTGAATTAAAAGCCTCTTCTATTAGCTTGTTGTGAATTCAGAAATCAGCAAGACAAAATCCAATTTCATGCAAGGGTTTGGTCATGCTGTGCTCCAAGCTTTCTACCAGCACCAGTGTTGACCAGGCTTTGTTCTGAATTCAATGCTGGTCTCAAACTAGCTCCACACACAGCCTTACTCAGTCCTCACGCATAACTTCTTATCTCTCTCTCTCTGAGCACCACTATATACTGACATCACAACTCCAGTGACGTCATCACAATCCTGCCAGTCAACCATGAGCATTTCCTGAAGTCTTTGCAGAGAGCACAGATGAAAGGACGATAGAGAGGGAGAGAAAATGGTAGGGCAGGCGGTGGGGCAAGAGAGAGAAGGGTAAGAACATGCCTATCCTAGCAACAGCCAATCAGTGGTGGCCTAGGCTGCTGAGAACTAGACAACTAGGAGAAAGGGAAATCAACCAGGAGGCCAAAGTTCCCATGAGCAGGGATGTCCATAGGAAGCTGACGGAAGTTTGATGGGGTCCTATCAATATGCACTGCAAAGGGAGAGCCCAGGCTTTCTTCAGCAGCTAAGGTAAATGGCAGGCAGGGAGGGTGGGGCGTAATGAGGTTTCAGTAGCTTCCCTACGTGCCGGCTTCTCAGGCACAGAACTCACCGAAGAACGATACAGTGACTGAAATCTGGGGACACTAGAGCCCTATAACAAGACTTGTGGAGTTTCGATTCTGTCTTCTGTTAACCGGTTTGCCGTGGGCTCCTATACAGCTCTCTTCATCTACTAAGTGTAATCGATGGCCGCCTGGAGTTCTTTTAAGAATGATAAGCCATGGTCCATAGCTGTAAAACTCTAATTTATACAAATAATTTTCCCCAATGTTTTATTTTATTAACATGGGAAATGCAAAGGCAGTGCCATTTGGGTCCCAGCGTGTGATACTGAATGTATTTCCAGGGAGTTCTCTAAACTGGTGCCTGATAGGAAACGCCGAGTCTAATTCCCGTTAGAAGGACAAGAGGCAGTAGGGACAGGAACTTCAATTTCCAAACCAGGACCCAAGGAGCATCTTTGTGAAGTAGGTGAGGTTTGCCTTCGTCCACTCCCGACCCCTCCTTTCTCCCTTCATTTATTCCAGAGAGCTGAGGTGTTTGCAATACTGACAGCAATTAGTAATACAATAGGAATCAGCACATGAGTATTTATAGGAAGTACAACTTCGTTGGGATTTTAAGATAATGGGTTTTTTTCTTTGTTTTGTTTTATTTGGTTTCTGGCTTGGAACCGGGGAGTTGTCCGAGACTTCTCTAAACAGCCAGCTTGTGTAGACAGACACTCACACTAGGACCCCTGGCCAGGAAATGTGAGCACTGTTCCCCAAACACTTTTGTCTCCCCATCTCTGCCTTTCTTTAATGGCTGACTGAAGAAACAAATCGGTTTTCCTCATCCCAAAAAGGACTTAAATGTGGGGGGAACCAGGGCTCTCATTTCCCAGCGTGGGGTCAGGACTTAACGCCCACAGAAAAGGTGCCGCCCACATCCTGCCTTGAGCCTGCGTGGTGATGGGTGGTGTTACTGCTGGAGCTGCCATTTTCATCTACTCAAAAATTTACATTTGTAAATTTTGTCCCTTTGTTAATTCTCCATGGCAACCAACTCCTGCTCATTGCTCGACGGTAATTGGGTATCTAGACCATCGTAGACGTCGTCTACCTGAGTTGCCTTTGCTGCCCAGTCTTCCTGTCATCGTCATATGGCTTGCCCACCATGGCCAGATTGCAAAGACAGAACGACACCTCACCCCCTTATGTAGCCAGGCTGATTCAGCCCATTCCATATATGTTCTCAAGCTAAATGGCTGCTGGTCCTCGGGTCTGAGGACTCGACAGAACCATGTGTCACATATGATTGTCCTAGTTGTGGCGTGGCCATCTGTGTTAGCTTATTGCTTTTATCCAAAGTGAAAAGGAAACTTCTGGTACTTTTAGGACAGGAGCTAGTTTTGCACCTTGGAGGGAGGCATGGCACCTGCCAAAGGTTGGCGCCTACCCTCCCAGAAATTGGGAAGTAGGGCCACCACCTCCCTTATTGTTCACGTTCCACACAGGTGGTTTCCAGGACCTTCAGACGTTTCTGAGTTGTACAGATGTCCAGGGGCTTATTTAGCTTTTAAAAAGATGTATTTACATCTCAGAGTTCCAGAGACATAATTTAATAATGAGAAGTGCGACATAGTAAATGCTCTAAGAAAGGGAGGAAGACAATTTCTTCCTTTTATTGTACCAGGGAAGATTAGATTTCTTCTCAATCTGTATTGACCCTACACCAGAAAGGGGCAGTTGAATCACAACAGTACAGTTCCTTTTGCAAGACTGAAGGGACAAAGGATGGAGAGAGAGCCCAAAAGGTAATAGAGAAAGTGTTCCCATGGAAAGTGACCCTAAGGTAGCCATTCCTAGGATGTCAGCAACCTGTCTACGACTTGTGTACTGTAGGTTGAGAAGATGACCTGGGTCAGTCCGATTTCTCTTTCAAAATTTCGGAGTTAGGGGACTGAAGTGGAAGGTCATGTAAAAGTCATGTGAAGGGCAGTGGTACCTGATGAGCTGTGTGTGGCCAGCTTGATGAGGGAGGAGAATATGGGAGGAAGCAGAGGAAGCAAGGTGGGAGAGAGAAAGGAGGCAGAGCTAACCAAGCGGAGAGAAAGTGAGCGATAGATCAAGGCCCATTTCTGGAATTCCTGGCTCCTTTCACTATATCATACTCCATACACGCACACGCACACACACGCACAGGCACACACACACTCACTTACTTTACTTGAGTTGGCTTGTATGGGTTCCGTTATATGGACATTTAGAAAAAATATACATTATATGTTGACTCTTGGCATCAGGGGCTGGTTGAGGGGAGGGTGGGCTTTGAGAGAGAGAATGACAGTCAGTCAGGTACAGCATGAAGGGAAGTGGACCCTTAGATCACTGGCTCTTATATGCGACTGTCTCATGGGGAGTTTGCAATATACTGATTCCTGGGTCCCACCCCAAGGACTGTGCTTCATTGATGCAGACTGTGGTCTGGGCATTGAGAGTTTTAACAGTTCCCCAGGTGATTCTAATATGTGACAAGTTTTCATGGGAAACACTGCTTGAGAGTGTGAGGGGTGGGTGAGAATGTTCAATTCTAGAATTATTTCGTTTATTCTACCGTGTTTCCCCGAAAATAAGACCTAGCTGGACAATCAGCTCTAATACGTCTTTTGGAGCAAAAATTAATATAAGATCCAGTCTTATATCATATTACATATTAGACCTAGTATTATATCTCATTATATTATATTATATTATATTATGTATTATATTAGACCCTGTATTATATTACATTATATTATATTGTATTATATTCTATATATTATATTCTATATATTATATTATATTATATTATATTATATTATATTATATTAGACCCAGTCTTATTTTACTATAAGTAAAATAAGACTGGGTCTTATATTAATTTTTGTTCCAAAAGACGCATTAGAGCTGATTGTCCGGTTAGGTCTTATTTTTGGGGAAACACAGTAAGAACAAGAGATGATGAGATCCATGATTTGAGGTCTCAGAGTATAAAGTTACTTCCCACCACCAACCCCAGGTTTTAGGTCAACGATTAAAGACATTGTATTTTGGCTCCAGGCAACAAGTAGGTGTCAATGTGGACGGGTCTTGGCAAGCAGCGTTTAAATTCTGCATGTTAACAGTACGGTATGTTGGCAAAGCATGTCCTTTTCTGCCTTTCTGTTTGCTTACAGCTTACAGCTTATCTTAAGTGGGGGCAAACAAAGATCTATCAGCTGAAAAGTTTAGTAGCTGAACAATTACCTGGCCCAGCTCAGAGCTCTGTAACAGGCTGCATAGCGCCTTCTCTGTGGGAACCTGATTTTATTCCGGAGTCAGCTTCTCTTACTGAGGTCAGAGGCTGGGTCACTATGCTTAGCTTTGTGGTCCAGGTTTCTGGTGGGGTTCCACCTTCGTGACCTCATCTAAGGCTACTTACCTCCCTATTTTCACATGCCATCATCACATTGGGAATTACGGCTTCAATATATGAACTTGGAAAGAGTGACAGACATAAAAATTTAGTCCATAGCAGATGCATTTCTCAGTTGAATTCCAAATATGTTTTCTTCTTGGGTAAATTTATCTAGTATGGACCCTCATATGGCCTTGCCAATGATTAAAACATTAGAAAATCTCATTCCTGCCATCTCATCTCATCTCTCCTCTTCCCTTCCCTTCCCCACCTTCTCCATAATCCAGCAAGATGCTGCTCTACTGTGCCTGGCGTCTATTCTAGTTGGCAAGTGCTTGTGCCACACCAAACAGTGTACATATGAATCCTGGACAGGCAAAGATGAGACAAGTGTTCACTGTGAGGCTGGGGGAAAGCTGGGAAGGGTGAAGACCATATAGCTGATCTTACACACCCTGATCTGAAATCCACACCAAAGGTCATAACGTCCAAGGCGTGTGGGCTGTTTTATGGAGACTGGGTCCTGCAGACCTGGAAGTGGACCTGGAAGAGGCGACAAGTAATAGTGTAGCAAAAATATCTTTCTTGTCCTAGCCTGGCTCATTAGGAATCTTCCGCGTTTGGCCAGAGGAGAAAGGGTGTCCCAGCCCCTCTTGATCACAGGGGACACAGGCTGGGAACCACTGGTAGGACAGGAATGGGACTTGCTGCGTATCTCCCTCACTCCATCAGGGGCCACCCAGGGCCTTCCTCCAGCCGCTGCACACACCAGGCCGCTCTGCATGTGCTGTTCCCTCTCCCATCCTTCTGCTCCTCCATGACTGGCCTAGATTAGGCCAAATTAGTGCCTGCTCAGGCCACTGAGTTTGGCTGAATTCTCCTCTTCAGGGGTCAAGCAGGTGAAATCCTGCAGAGGTATACAACCCTTGGGTTCATAGCGATGCTGAGCAGGTTGACAGTTTTTATATGTATTTATGTAATTGGCCGTGATTACTGCCCCAACCATACACTGACTGAGGACAGAGGCCCTGTCTGGTTTGCTCCCCCCAGTGGAGCCCCCAGCACTCCACACGGGGCCTGGCACAGGACAGACACTCAACAGAGGAGGGTTGAACGAAGCCAAGGGCTTGTGACTGAGCGAGGGACGGGTGGTGGCTGCTGTCCAAGTGGGTGAGGTAGCGTGGGCCCACTGGGCACAGCGGGTCCCGTGAGTACAGCTCTCTCTGCCCCAAGCCTGGGGAGTTTCCTTGCTTCCCTGCTGCGCTGTGTGCATGGGTCCCATGAGTCTTTGGCTGTGCTCAGCACATGGCCGAGGGAGGGTACTCAAGGCTTCCTAATTAATATATCTGTTAGGGTGAGTTGGGGTGGTGTGGTCACCAAGATCCCGCTATGGCCAACTGTCAGCCTCTCCCCTTTATCTCCCTGTGACTTCTTTCCCTCCACACGCCTCAGCCCTAATCTACGATCCTCACCCTAATTTGGGGATGGGCCCTCTGTGCTTTGGTTCTAGACATTTGCTCCCCCTGGTTTACCCTCCCCCCTGCTCCTCTCCCCATGGAGCCCAGGGCCTCTCGTACCCACGTCTTCTCCCATGAAACTTGCTTTGGTCGGCCAGCCCACCGTGGCATCCAGGGGCCTGGTCTACCTCTGGTGGATTTCCAGGCTTCTCTGTCCTCTGCCCTCTGAGGAAGTGAGGTGGCACCAGGGATCGCTGGTTCCCACCTTGACGCTTCAGCAAGGCACTGTCCCCACTGAAGTCACCTCCTCAAAGGCCCCAGCCAAAGACTGGCCTTGGATCCTGAGAAGATCCCCTCCCTTCCTGGAAGCCCTGCGCTGCCAGAGACAAATAAGTCGTTGTTCACTTCACTGAACACTGCCCTCTGCAGGAACACCTCTCTGTGATCCTCTCTGCCGGGGCAGTGACAGAGCTAACCACCGAGGCCACCTCTCACTTGTCAGGAGACCAGTCCACTGTGTACCCACCTACAGTATTTGATGGGGATGGTCATCCTCCTGCCTCTCCTCCCAAGAAAATGATGTCATTGTCACTGGCTAAACGTGGGGAGGTTTTCAGATAACAGGGCTGCTTACACCACTCTGGTCACTTTTATATGCAGAGGACTAGTCCTTGTTTAGCCTTACACCTCCTTAGCAATACCATGTTCTCTGGGTGTCCCTCCTCAGAGGGCGGCCAGCAGCCATCTGAGTCCTGGAGGGTGGTGAGCTGGGCTAAGCACTGAACAAATCCTTCTGGGAATCACCACTCCTCAATGTACAGGGTTCTAGAATTTAAAAATCTTTCAAGGCAGCAGCACTCATGCTATGTAATTTACATGATGGCCTTTTGCATCCTTAAAATGGATCTATGGATTGAGCATCTGCCTCCCCCACCCCACTTTCCAGATTGTGAAACTGAGTCTATAGAATCAAGGATGCCTGCATTGCTTTGCCCTGGCATCACTCACCCCTCCTTCCTCCTCTAGCCAGCTAGAGCAAGTTTTATTCATCCTGTTCCTTCTTCTCTTCCTACTTCTCTTCTGACTTGGGCTGAAAACGGCAGGTCCTGGGATTGGCCAAGGGGATCACCTCAGCCACTGTGGCTGAGTCACAGCTCTTACTACCCAGTTGCTGACAACACAGCAAGGGCCCTCCTAGGGGGACTCCAGACAAGGCCCATCAGAAGTGCCAGGGCTTTGTTGAATCCAATTTAGTTTATGGTGAAATATGAGCCTAGTGTGTGTTTTCTCCTAATTGCTTGTTTGAAAAAATTCCCCCCTTCTAGTCTGGCCCTGTTTAGATGTTGTGGCAGTACCAGAGATGGCAGGGAAAGTGCTTTCCCTGAGGTGGCAGGTTAAGCTGGGCACTCATCAGACCTCACTAGCTTGGGGTCTAGCTGGATCCTGTTAAGATGAGCCGACTTGGGTGAACCCCAACCCCACTCTGCCCCCATGTTCGTCATTTGTAGGATGAGTGCTTTGGACTGGATTTTCTGTTTTTAGACTTACAGTCTCCAAGCTTTAATAATTCAAGGTTTATTTTAAACAAATGCTTCACTTAAGTGGCCTGAAGTTGGACTTTGCTTCCAGAAAGCCTTTCCTTGTAGGGTAGACTTGCTTGTTGACACCAAGGCCAGATGATCCCTGGAGGGAGGGGAGTAGAGAGGAGAACACGAGACTTCCTTCTGGGGCCCTGCAATTTACATTCTGAACTCTGGTCTCGGGGAAACTGTAGAGGAGGGATCTCACTTATAAATGCTGATCGCCTTGTGTAGCTCCCTCCTCTGAAGTGCCAGCAGGGAGGAGGTCACCTGCTTTCATGGGAGACGGGCTGCCTAGCTGGGAGTTTCCCCAAGACTAGCTAACAGGACATCCACACATGGCCAGTTGGATGGAAGATGCATCACCTGGGCAAAACTCCCGAGGCGGCAGCCCCGAACTCCAGCCAGCCCTGGAGCTTCTCCATTGAGCTCCAGAAGCCTTCCCGACATTTCCGCTGGGGTGGCCGGAAGGCATCTCAAACTTAGAGCCTGAATTTCCGTTCAAGTCCACCTCCTCCCTCTTCCTTCTGCATCTTAGTAAGGAGCACCAGTGTCCCTCAAGTGGTTCAAGCCCTGAATGCAGATTTCACCCTGGATTCTCCTTCCTTTCATCGTGTCACACCCTATATGTCAGCCAGTCCATGGGGCTTATCTCTGAAATATACCTGAAGTCTTTCCATTTCTCACGACCATCCCCTCCTGTCCTTCGCCATCAGTCTGAGCCCCCATCATCTCCGCTGGTTTCCTGCAGTAGCCGCCAGTCTGAGCTCCCGCTCCTGCCCCCTACAGTCTATTTTTCAGACAGCAGAGAAGTGTTTTGAAAATGTAAATTAGATTCTGTAATTCCCAGTTTTAAGCCCTTCTGGGAATATCTCAACTCCTTAAATTGGCCCACAGGCCCTGCCTTACAGCTTTGGTCCCTACTACCTACCGCTCTAGCTACCCTAGCCCTGGCCCCCGACCCCCGCAGAGGACCTTTACACTTGCTGTTTCTGCTCTCCAGACTCAAATGCTTCTTGTCATTTAGGATGTCAGTTCAAATGTGACCACCTCTGATCATCTGACTGTCGACATAAGAACAACCAAACCTGTAGAGAATTTTTATGAGTTTATTTGAGCCAAAAGGGGATACTCCTAGAGGCAAGATCTCGACAGATTGAGAAAAATGCCTCCTAGAGTGACAGTTTTGCCGTTTCTCTTATGCGTTAGGAATTAAGGAGGGAATGTAAAGAGGATTACATAAAGGTGGGAGAAAGCAAGGTGGGATTGGATTACAGGACAATTAACAAGACTCTGTGCTCCCTTGAGGGTAGTTACACCTCTGAGGGCTCTGAAAAAGAGGATTACTTTGTCATTTCAAAGTGTGTTAACCTAGATGCACAAGGAATAATGGACAGGGCTTGCATAAGGCAAAGATAAACCTTTTACTAAAGTTATGTGTCTGGGGCATGCCTACCCACCATGACCTGCCCAGTTAGGAATTTATAATCAGATCACCCTGGGAAGTTACTTTTGGTCACTGGACTTGTCAGTATTATTACAGAACCCCTTTTTCGTTCACATGATCTAAATCATTTTGCCATCAGAGATTATTTTACTCTTTATTTGTTCCAGGCCTCTTGCTGGTGAATGGAGGCTCCAAGGGGGCAGGGCCTTGTCTCTCTTGTTCAGAGCTACAATCCCCAGTGATAGGTACTTGCTTAATGAATGAATGAATGAATGAATGAATGAATGAATGAATGAAATGTAAATCACCATATGGCCAACGCAGCTGCCCCGTTATGGTTGAAGAAATAAAGACCGGGGTCAGAAAAGTTAAGGGACATGCTAAGTCCCAATGCTCGGGAAGAGTAGGGCCCAGATGCCATCCAGCCAGGCCCTGGGGGGTGGTTCCCTGCGGTTTACCAGGCTGCCCTGATCACTGCAAGCCTGAGCATCGGTCAACGTCAATCTAGCCTGTTGAATTAAATATAAGACTTTGGCTTGGGGGAGGAAAATCAGAAACATGGCCTAAGGTTCCATGCCCACAGGAAAGCTAAGGTAGGCGATGAAGGAGGGGCTGGCGCACCCAGGCCTTCCTCGGAGGGAGTCTCTACCGCCTTGGGCCGAGCGGGCTCTGAAAGCGGCCAAGAAGCCCGCGCCTCGCGGTGCCCCTCGTGGCCAACCCGCTCGCACGGCTCCGCCCCGCCCCTTTAGCCCCGCCCCCGGGGCCGGGTCGCCCTGACAGCTAGCGTGAGCAGGGCTGGGTGTTTGCATACAAAGGAGACCGCGCACGCGGCGGCCGGCGGTGAGTTGCAGCCTCCGTACCGCCGTGGGGCCCCGAGCCGAGCCCAGCCGCTGCCTGGGCCGGGCCGGGCCGGGCGGAGCGGAGCACGGCTCTGGGCGAGGGGCGTGCGCCGAGGCCGGGGCGGGCCGGGGCACTGCAGCCGACCTGGCGCCCGAGGACCGAGCTCTTTCCCCGCGGCCCTTTCGGGGGAAGTGGTTACGGGAGGGAGGGGGAGAAACAGGCCCGGGGATCCGGCTGCCTCGCGAGCATCCCTCGGGCCTTTGCTTTCGGAGCGCCCGCAGGGCTGCCATCGAGCCGTCTGGAGGACCCGGCGTCGGTGGTTGGACCCCGGAATGGCGGGACTGGCTTGATCCAGGGACGACGGGTGGGTCCTATCTGTGCGGCACGCAGCCCCTGCCGTTAGCCGAGGACATTTTTTAAAAAACATTTTTAGGATTCCTGATGTGCAGTTAGGAAACTGAGGCGCCTGGAGGTTGACCTACATGCCCAAGGTCACACAGCTGCTGGGCGGCAGGCTGAAACCACGAATCTGGCTGGGTTCTCAGGTTACAGTCTGGTTCCGCGCCGGCCGGGCCTCTGTGCACCTTTTCTGCAGTTTAGTGGGTGCTAGGCCTAGTTAGTTCCATCTAAATGCCCCTGCAGATTATGTTATTTTGGGGAAGGATGGGGAAATGTAGGATGAAAAGCGGTGTTTTGGAAATAACTTTTAAGTGCCAAAGTGCTAGAGTGTAGGCACCTGGCTGATAATTGCGTGGAAGGTAATCATTGCAGAAAACAGATGTCAACCCTATTTTTAACCACCAAACAGGAAACTTGAACTAAAACAACTGGCAGTGTTAATTCCAAGAGTTTTTAGGATCCAGTAGTTTTCTTGGGATGGTAGGAGTGTTTTGGGAAAGAGGAACTTGAAACAGTTTTTTCTTTTTTTTAAATTGGGGTATGATGGTGAAATTTAGTGTTTATCTTTTGTTCCATAATTTGGGTCTTATGAATTAAAGTAAGCGATTGAAGAAAATGTATAGCAATCGAGAAGTAAACATACACTTACACTTTTTCCCCCTAGAAATGTTGGAAGACCCGTTCTATGGTTCTATATTTTGATAATGCTTCATATTTGCCAACATTAGTTTTATTACCAAGCATTTTTGTGTGTGTTCTGGAGCTTTTATTCCTGTTTGTATGTAGTAGGGCCACGTGGTGTCGTGGAGCCAGGCCTGGACAGAGCGCTGGACCCAAACTTAGTGGGTCTGGAGGCCTGGGCTCTATTTAGTCTTAGTGTTTTCTGCCTTAGCTGGCTGTGGGACCCTGTGCAAGAATATTCACCACCCCAGGTCTCAGTTGTCAAAAAATCTCATCATTCTGGAAAACAGTGGGTTGCAGGGGCAAACCTGCTGGGTCTTATTGCCTGGGAGAGAACTTGAGGGTTCAGGGGAGGGACTGAGGGTTCTCCTGGTCTGCTGTCCCCCTCAGAGGTTGGA
Source organism: Rhinolophus sinicus (assembly GCF_057876585.1). NCBI lineage: Eukaryota > Metazoa > Chordata > Mammalia > Chiroptera > Rhinolophidae > Rhinolophus > Rhinolophus sinicus. The sequence continues at coordinate 184,025,979 of NC_142502.1, read as the reverse complement.
TGGAGGTGAACGGACAGGGCTCATTCTGGAGAGGAGCTGGGAACTTTTCCACACTGGTGATCTGGCCCCATCTCTCAACCGACTGACCAAATTTTGTGATTCTTGCAACAATTTAAAATTTTTTGCTGGTGCTGAATGCTGGGGCTTTCCAGAAAAAAGCTACAGGCTGTTAGGATAGTCCTGGCTCTGTATCGATTGTCTGTGTGCTCCTGACTCGGACCACAGCTGACTGCAGACCCTGTGATCCAGACACACCTGTTTGCCAACTGCTTCCGGGATAGGATGAGCACATTTACACCATTGCCTTGTTCCCAGGAAGTCCCTCTGTCTCCTTGGAGACACGTGCTTTCTCTTTTCGGTGAAGTCTTCCTCAGCGTTCATGGGTCTCACGACGCATACACCATTGGTTTACAAAAGATACAAGCCACATAGGTTATGGGGTAACAGGGCACCACCACCCAACAAGGCGTTCTCCTTGGCAATTGCTTTGGCAAGAGAGTTTCCTGCCAGTGAACTCTGCATAATTGCTAAGTGCTGCGCAATCTTGGGGTTGCCTTTGGGCTCAGATTTTTGGACAAATGGAAACGCATTACCACTTTGTTGGACTATAAACATACCCTTCTAAGATTTCTATATTCTTTTAACCAATAGTATTCTTTGCCCTTGTCTTTTTGGGGAGGTGCAGTTTACATCTTTGATGTGCAGGCCAGAGCCTTAATTCAAAGTGCAGCCTTTGTTTGCAGCCGTTTGTAACCACAGGATCAGCACCTGGCTGTTATTTGGTGCATGCTCTTTGAAAGTACTTTACATATACCACCTCGCAACAATCCTGTGCAGTGGACTGTGTATGATCCCATTTTACAGATTCGAACCTGAAGCGCTGAGAGGTTAGTAATTGCTCATGGTCACACGTTGGTTGGTCCTGGAGCTGGGACCTGAACACCAACCGTTGCCTGCAGAGCCCACATTCTTACCCCCTGCACTGTAGGCAGCACTCTTGAATGTCCAGGTGGTATTTAGCCCTCCATGAATTGTTGGGGTGGGGTGGGCAGCTGTCACGCAGGAGGAAAAGTCACAAAAGCAGGGCATTCTTTTTGACCAAGACACAAAGTTGGGCAGACGACTCTTGCAGGTATGTGAAGAGAGGATGCAAACCCCTGTGCTCAATGGATGAGTCAATTAAGAGCCAGAGGATGGGTTCCTAGACCTGCGTTGCTTTACCACGTTGGCCTCCCTGTAGTTTCGGTGTCTCCGTCCCCACTGTCCAGACCTTTGGTGCTCCTTGGCAGGGACCCGGGGACACTCATGACATGGGATTGTAAGATCGAGCATTGCAAAACACTAGAGGAGCTGAGCGGTCAGCATTCTGAGCGTTCGGATCAAAGCAGGAGCCCCCACCCCTTACCTTTCCTTCTCAGCAGTTTCAGTGACAGGAGACCCTGACTCTGAACGTCCAGTTCTCTGAGGTCATTACAAATTAATGTTAAAGTAACACATGCACATGTTAAAAAACGACGCTCAGAAACCAACACTGAAGTATATATGAGGTCTGACAATTAAGTTCATGAACTCATCCTAGAAAAAGTGCTACATACCTCATAGCTGAATATCACTACAGTCACCTTTGATGTACACCCCTTGTGAAGCTGTGCACTGATGCCAGCGCCTAGTCCACCCTTCAAAGCAATTTTGGAACTTTTTCTGGAATGGTCATCAGAGCTGTCATCATATTACACTTGATGTCCTGACATCAAAATGTCTTCCTTTCAATATTTCCTTTATCTTTGGGTAAAGAAAGAAGTCATTGGGGGCCAGATCAGGTGAGTAGGGAGGTTGTTCCAATACAGTTATTTGTTTACTGGCTAAAAATTCCCTCACAGACAGTGCCGTGGGAGCTGGTGTATAGTCTTGATGCAAAAGCCATGAATTGTTGGCGATAAATTCAGGTCGTTTTCCTCTAACTTTTTCACGCAGCCTTTTCAGCACTTCCAAATAGTAAAGTTGGTTACCTGTTTGTCCAGTTGGTACAAATTCATAATGAGTAATCCCTCTGATATAAAAAAAGGTTAGCAACATCATCGTGCAACAAGTTCGTGAACTTAATTGTCAGACCGCGTAGGCGATGTGAAGGTCTCCACCCATCCCCAGGTCTGGTCCCAGGGTGAGCCTGTGAATGAACCTTGTTTGGGATGGGAACCAGTCCAGAATTTTTATCTGCATATCAGAATATGTGTAAATATAATTCTTAACAAATGGGTTCATGTTGTAAATATTTGTACTTTTTTCACTCAGTGTATACCTTTTCATGTTAGTTTGTGGAGCTACCTCTCCCTCCCCATTTTTTTTGACAGTCTCATAATACTCCATCATATGGTGTGGCTGGTCCATAATTTACTTAACTAGAGTCCTATAGGACTCATTTCTCATTTCCCCTATTATAATCAATGCCATAATTACCGTTGGTACATAGGTCTTACAGCAGTGGAGTTGCTGGGGTTGCTAGTGTGTGCAGAAAGTGACCAGACATTGCCACAGTGCTCACCTCGTTTATTATCCTATCAGCAGCGAGTGATGAGTTTGTTTCCCCCACTCTCATCAACCCTGGGGTTTTACAAATTGCTTGGTTTTGGACCTGGACCATCAGAAAGGCCTCCTTTGATTTGTGTACGTTAAATTATGAGTAGGGTTGAATATCTTCTCATATATCATAGATTGTATGAATTCGTCCCTCCTTCCTTCCTTCCCTCCCTTCTCTCTCTCTTTCTCTCTCTCTCTCTCCCGCCCCCCTTCCTTCTCTGTGAACTGTATATATTTTGTCCATTTTTCTATTGGGTCGGTCTGAGGCCATCTTAAATTGACCTTAACATTCTATAGGTGACTGGTGTTAACAGAAACTGTGGGGTTAGGAAAGCTGTGGCTGGGGTTTTGAATTTGGCACAAGTTCCAAGGAGGCAGTGTTTCTTGATAATTTGTGAACCCTGGACTGGAGAAGGATTCTGCCAATTTGGGGATGAAACACTGATTTTTCTGATGTAACAACTAGGAGAGAAGTCACGAGACCTTGACAAAGTGTTAGCAGTGCGACCCTTCTGGAACCTTCCAAGAGCGGAGTATCTCATACTTTGGCAAATCTGTTATGTGTCAGCAGTTGTACAGACTAGCGTCTGTGTGGGGCCTCCCGCCCTTGTGAGGCCTGGAGGGAGGAGAACCTTCCCAGGTCCACTCTCGCTTGTCCCTGTATGTCTGGATTGTTCCGGGCACCCGCTTGCTTGGCTCACTTCCTCACCGTTACCCTGCACACCTCCTGCGTCCCCGTCCCCTCCTTCCTACAGGATCGCCTGGAGCTTGCTGTCCCCCTCCCCTGGACCCAAAGCAGGAGTACAAAACAGTCTGACCTGCTTAATTCAGAAAGGGTTTTGGTTGGGGGACCCTAGGGCCAGCTGTTTTTGCTGCTTCGTCACTTCTGACAGGAAGTGTTAGTCTGACTTGCTGGCTTTTTAAAAGCTCCTCAAGCTTTTCTAGTCAATTTTCTTATTTTGGACTGGAGCGTCTCCTGAAGAACCCTGACATATGCCAAGAGTATCCCCTCCCCCAGTCCCCAAGGGTACTGACGGACATGGAACTTTTGCCTTTTAAGAAGCTTAAGTACCGTGTGCAGGATGGTTGAATTAGCAGCTGATGGACTCACGCAGCCCAGAACTGGCCAGGAGGGTAGTCCCTTGCCCACAGGTGTGATGCCAGGGGCAGGATGAAGCCCGGGTATCTTGACTTTCGGTCTGTTGTTCTTTTCCCTGCATCACAAGTCATACTCCCCCCCCCCTTTTTTCTGTCATTTACACGAGATTTATCATCCTTGCCCGCTGATAAGTATCCACAATGCTCTGAAAACAGACTTCCTCCTTGTCATTACTATGGATCACAAGCGGAAGACATGCTATTTGTGAACCAATTTAATTTTCACGCAGGTCTTATTAGTCATTATACCATTTTTGGGATTTCTTAGAAACTGTCTTTTTTTTTTAATGCTTTGGTTGAAAACCAACCTGTATCTCATAACCTCCAGGTGAATGTGGTCTGCAGCCGTACGTTTGTACCTGTGCTCAGAGCTGGTTAGACTTGGGCCTGGACACCAGATGGAGCTACCGACAAATGTGCTTAGAGAGCAGCGGTGGGGGGGTGATGACTGCGGCACCCCCATCCTCATGAGGCCCCGCTGGGGGGCTGGCAGTGCCTGGCTAGGGTGTTAGTGCACAAGGGCTGTCACATAGCCAACCTCAGGTGGCTCAAGGACCACCAGCAGAATAAAGACTGAGATGTCCCTGGGCTCCGAGGACCTGTGGGGAGGGGGAACCCCAGGGAGGCAGATTCTGTCATGGCTTTGAGGTAGAACCGTCCTAATTAAAAGCCAAATGGCTTAAATACTCCTAGTGATGGGGTGCTCACTCTCCCAGAACAAAGTCTTCAGTTTTCAGAAAGGTTGTAAATGGACATCAGTAATCAGTCGTTCCATAAATGAGCCAGGTAAGGTATGGTGAGACTTTCAGCTTCTCGAGGACAGGAAGCAGTCTTACCTGGGCCAAACCCTGAGCTGGGCACAGGGTAAGCACCTGTGTACGTAATCTGTGCTGCGTGAGTGGGGAATGGATATGTGTAGAAAGGGGTGGGGATTGGCTAGTCACTCACCTGTCCCCAGAGACAACTTTTAGACATTCCAGGTAGATCAGGATAAGAAGGAGGAGTGGGGAGATTTTTATCTGTGAGTACTTAGACTTCCCTAGTAAAATCTTTTTGCCCTTTTTCTTCATTAACACAAAAGTAACAAGCCCCCTTTCCGAGCTGCAAGGTCCATAGGCTTTACCCTGATTCTTGGAGCTGGTGCAGGGTGCAGCCGAGTCCGTGCGCCTCAACTGAACACCTTCTTCCTTACCTGTGTGTGCCACCTGGAGATGGCAGAGGCTGTCCGCTGCTCTCGGACCGACTGGCAAGCACAGGAACACCGCTGGAGCATGCAGACCAATTTCCAAACCAGACACCAGCTTAGGAAAAGGAATAACAACTATTAAAGTGTCCTGCAGTGGATAATTTTGGCTTCATCATTGGAGAAGTGAATATATTTGCACATACTGTGTGTTATATCCTCCTGCGGCATGTGTGTGCTGCCGCATGTGTGCTTGGGACTGTGAAGTCACACCAATGGTTTGCAGGATTTTCTTACCTGGATTTGAGTGCTGGCTGCCACCCCTTATCTGCATTAGGACCCTGAGCAAGTTACGTAAACTCTAGATCTTAGTTTCCTTCTCTGCAAAATGGGAAAATTATATCCTTTGCATCATTATGATAAACAAGTAAATAATTTTAACTCATTATTATCACCATCTGGACCATGTACCAACCGTCATGGTATGTGAAAATGAACAGTGGATTTAAAGATTTGTGTCACACTGGTTTGCTGCTGTTCCTTTCTTTCCCTGGGGTTGCTGGTAAATTCAGTGGATATTTAGAAGTCTCTCTGATGTGCTCCTTTAACCAAAGTAGCCGGCTGGCTGGGACATGACAGATTGCAGTGTCCCTTGAACAGGAGCTCAGTAGAGAGCAGTCGCCAGCAGCAGCCCGTTCTGTACCTGGATGCGTAATCCCGCTGCTGATAACGAATACAAAGCAGGCCTCGTCCAGGGCGGATGTGGGGTTGGTTTTACAATCCAGCAGCTCCCTGTGTGTGCCTTAAACCCACATTCCACAGGTGTTCCTTAAGCACCTGCTGTGAGGGTGGAGGTGACAAACACAACAGGTATTTTCTCTGTGCACAGGCGAGGATTAGTGGCAAAGCTCTCTTCAGGAAATGGTGACTCATTCTGAGCACAAGAAAGGTCAAAGGAAGTGCCAAAGACAGCTTCAGTTCAAACAGAACGAAGAGAGGGCTTTTGACCTGCTAGTTCCCTGGGGAGAGTTTTGAATTTACCTTCTAAGAGGCTCTGAGGACATATGGCTGATGAGGGTCTCAGTACTTGCGAAAATATCACATCTGGAGCCAGATTTCGCTGGTCACTTACTCAGGGAGGTAGTGACTTGGCAGCCGGTGGTGAGGCTTCTTCCGCAGACAGGTGGTGCTAACACCTCGCTCCCATACACACAGCGTAAACATGTTGAAGGAAGACCATCATCACCTCCAGGCCTTCAGACCCCAAATTTTGTGCAGTTGCTATTTTTCAGACTCTTATGTTTTATTTCATGGCCTGTTTGTTGGCAAGAGATGCCTTATGGGCCTGTTATTTAAACTATGTTTGCAGTGAATTTTGTGTGGGGCATTGTCTTTACGAGTTTTACCTTCCAGGGAGAGAACATTTTCTGTATTTTTTTTGTGTTTGTTTGTTTTTTAAAATTTCTTCTAATTTTTAAATTTTAGCACTTTCCCCTCATATCTAGACTTGCCCAGCTACTTCAGAGGTGGAGGGTGCACCTGGGTATCTGTACGTCTGGAAATTTTTGTGGTTGACCCCCCACCCCCCCAACACACATTCTTTACCACCTTCCCCCATCTCCCTCTTGGACCCCCGCCCTCTGCCCCCCTCCCCGGGTTTTTGCTTGGGATGAAGTATTTGTTTTGTGATGTTATTATGACCAAGTCATAGAATCATAAACTTAAAGCCCCATCACATTCTTGAATTCCCTCTACAACCTCTTTGCCAGGTGGTGGTTTAGACACTGAACACTTCCATCGATGGTGAGCTCACTCCCTCTAACGATCAGTTCTTAGAAGCTTGGTCTCGTAGATTATGCTTTCCACCCTGACTGTGGACCGGCCTCTCTGTAATTCCGACTTTAATTACCATCTGTAATTAATTACCAGTCTATGACTGTCTCTACAGTACTAGATACCCAGTAAATGTGAGCTGAATACTGTTTGACATTTAGAACTCCATGACTGCCATCTGTTTTGCTAAAGCCACACGAGTGATTTTCGTTCACTGGGCCTCGCCCATTGATACCAGTTTTGTCCAGGAGATGAGGGAGGCAGCACAGTACAGTGCAAAGGAGAGCAGGGTGGGCTAGGGCTCCAGCCTGGGCTCCCGTCCCCACTCTGCCTCTTTCTGGTCGTGCTGCTCTGAACGAACGCCACACACCCTGGACCCTGGTTCCTCCCCAGAAATGAGGCAGCTGGGCCTGAGTGCTGCCCCGTGTTGCTTAAATTTGCATCAGACGGCCTCCTATGTGAAGGGGTTTTGCACATTGCGAGTGCCCCGCAGGTGTAGCGGGAGGTTTGGTGGCCTTTTCCTGGCATTCGGTAAGTGATGTAATAAGGGTTTGCAGGGGAAATGGGATGGCGTTGGGTCTGATGGCTTCACAGGACTACTTTCTCTCCAAAGTTAGTAGACTCCCTTCTTGGATTTCCAAGCCCACTTACGTCTCTCCCAGCATTATATCTGTCTCATCTCCGGTAATTATCCCGGGAGCTGCTGGCCGAGCTGTCAGGTAAGAGGCAGCTGGTCCAGGCTGCACCTGCAGCTGCCCGGAGAGCCCATGAAAACAAGGGTTGGGCTCAGGGCTGTGCTGAAGGACAATTTAACATCAGGCAAGCAGTAGGATTTGTTTTCTCAGAGAGCCTGGAATTCTCTTTCGTGCTGGATGTCCTTTCAAAGATGAATCAAGGTTCACTTCTGCTGAAACTCGAGTACAGTTGGGTAATTTGTTTTCAGTAGTTCTACTCCATTTGTTTCTAGTACATTTCCTCATTTCTCTTTATGTACCAACTCATTCCTCATTCAAGCACTATAGAGGACGGTGCACCCCTGTGTGACCATGACAGCCCTGAGGCCGTGTGTGTCCCCCTCCACAACACAAATTCACACCCTCCTGCCTACCACCGCTCCCATCCCAGTCTGTCACCATGGTCACCATAAGTAAGTCCATTTCACCTGAGCCCTAGTCCTTGATGCTGGGGCATTCATTTGTTTTCATGTAAGAGGGAGGCAGCTTTGATCGTGCACCCTCTGCTTCCGTGGAAATGTGTTCTAAACCAATAAAGCACTTTCACTTTTGAAAGGTAATCACCATATAGACCGTGATTCCCCGAAAATAAGACCTAGCCGAACCATCAGCTCTAATGCGTCTTTTGGAGCAAAAATTAATATAAGACCCCTTATTTTACTGTAAGACCCGTTCTTATATAATATATAAGACCCGGTCTTATTAATTTTTGCTCCGAAACACGCATTAGAGCTGATGGTCTGGCTAGGTCTTATTTTTGGGGGAACACGGGATTTAATTCAGTCACTCCAGAGGTACCTAGCTTAACAGACAAAATAAGATTAGACTCCTGTCTTTCAAATATTGATGGATCTAGTCAAAGGAAGCGCGGGAAGTTGTGAAAGAAATCGTGGCCGTGTATGACTGCAGACATTTCCCAGGTCCCTGGGGCTGGGCCAGGTACCATGTGAGGGTGAGCAAGCCGCCCGCTGTCCTCAGGAAAGCAGACTGGCTTGCTGGACAGGGGTCTGTCCAGCCACTTGACAACTGACAGGCCACAGTCGTCAAGCATCTGCCCTGGATGGGATGTGAGGTTGTTCACCGAGCCCGAGGGCTGAGGAGGAGGTTCAGGTCACAAAAGATAGGAGTTGCTGTGGGCGTGTTTATGAATGAGGTGTGCTGGACAGCAGGTGAGGGCTTGAAGGAGGCAACAGGAAATACGGACGAAGGTGTGATCAGAGAACTCTTGCGGGACACTTAAGTGTCAAAGGGAAGGAGGTAGAAGGAAAAGAAGAGGTGAGAAGGATTTAGCAAAAGTGGTGATTCTGAGAGTTGTGTTGATGGAGAGTTTTGCATTCGTCTGGACCCTGGCTGAGGTGAGGTTTCCCACCACTGAATCCTGCTCTTCCGCCTTCTCAGGGAGAATAGTGGGACATGTTACATGTTGCACCACGTCACCATTTCGTTTTCAAGGAGCAAACCCACACTATTAAAGTGGAGAAACTGTTATTTCCTAGATACGGTGCCTCTGATAACGTTATAGTTGAGAGGACTAGAAAGAGAATTGGAATCATTTTTTCCCACTTGTGTAATAAATGAGTGAAACTACTGATTCCTGAGTTGATGACTAAGGGGTGTGGCCTAAAGTAATTCGAATTCCCCTATTTAGTTTTAATAATTGCTATTCAAGTTGAACATGCTATTATTAATGCTGTAAATAGACTCCCAGGTGGAAATACACTTTTGGATATTTATGTTCCTCGATGTATTATCTCTTCAAGTACTGTAGTAAGTATAATACTTTCTAACTTACAGAAAACTATCCGGAAAGGTGGCATTCCAATGGGATGTGATAACCTCAGAAAATTAGTGTTATTCCAGAAGGTCAAGCGAGAAAATGTCGCAATAAAAAATATATATGTTTATTTGTTTCTTAACCTCAGAGTTGCTCTGAAAATCCACAGCATAGCTGAGAGAACCCCAGTTTGGTCGAAGGGTTTTTGTGAGGTTTGGCTCAGCTCTCCTTGAAAACCTTTTGAACTGCGGTTGGGGAATCCAATTTCAAGTGGTAAATGAAGCCCTGTCAAGTGAAGCAGCTATTTCTTGCCAGATTTTGCGATTAAAATCAATAGATTGAAAAGTAATTTCGGTGTGGGTGAGTGAAGAACGGGTGTCTCAAAGCTGTTCAATGGGAAATTGAACCATTTTGTTTTGTTCTCTGTGGGGTTTACTTATCTTGGGTTACTTTGAGGCAGTTAGGATACTTTCTCCTTCAAAACAAATATTCCCCTCCCTGCCTGATCATGTGACTTCGTGAAAAACGATAACAGTAATGAGATTAACTGTGCAAGTGTAGGGAGGGGAGTCCATCAGCCTGGTTTGTCTGGCTGCTTATCTCCAGGTCAATCGAATGAGCTTCTTGAGCCTTTTACTTCAAAGCAAACTGCAGGAAGTGGGACTTTGGAATTGGTGCCCAGCTGGTTTATTCTTGTATTCCTTAAATATTTGTCCAGCATTTATTTAGAGGAGATCCTGGAGGAGGGGCAGATAAAAAAGAGCCGTGGTCCCCCCCATCCCCGGCCTGCGCCCCCCCCCCCCCAAGCCAAGCAGATGTCTGAGATGAACTGGGCCCACCTCAGTGGCTCTCCCCGTAATAGGCGGCGTCCCATGCCTCCTGGGCCCAAGCTGTCCAAAGAAAATTTTAAAGCAAATACTGTTCATCTTTCTGAAATGAGTTCTGGTTAATGCAGTAGTCTCCTTTACCCCCTTAAATTTTTTTTTTTTTTAAATTGTGGTAAAATACAATCTACAGTTGTAACCATTTTTAAGTGTGTAGTTCAGTACATATCATAAAAATACTTCCATGTTGAGGCACCCGTCACTACCATCCCGCTGCAGAACGCTTTTCATCTTGCAGGAAGACGCTCAGTACCCATTAGACACTCACTCCCCGCCCCGCGTCGCTGTTGCACTTGCTGTTTCTTTGAGTTTGTCTCCTCTAGCGACCTCATGTACGTGCCGTGCGTAGTACAGTATTTGCTCTTTTGTGACTGGCTGGTTTATTATTAGCATAATGTCGTCAAGGTTCATCCATAATGTAGCATGTGGCAGTTTCCTTCCTTTTTAAGGCGGAATAGTACTCTGTTGTGTGCATGTACCACATTTTATCCACTCACCTGTTGATAGACGCTTGGGTCGTTTCCACCCTTTGGCTGTTGTGAATAATGCTGCTGTGAACTTGGGTGTGCAAATATCTCTTGGAGTTTTGAATATATTCTCAGAAGTGGAATTGCTGGACCATATGATACTCGTAGTTTTAATTTTTTGAGCAACTGCCACACGGTGTTATATAGTGGCTGCACCGTTTTGTGTTTCCGCCGACAGTCACGTCCTCGCCAACACTTGCTTTTTTTCTGTGTGTTTAGATGGTAGCCATCTTAATAGGTGTGAGGTGGTCGCATTCTCCCTTTTAAAAAATTCTCAGTGCTCAGCTAAGGCAGCTCCAGGCTGCACATGTTGAGGACTGGAGCTTATTGCCAAGTGGGACCATGACCCTGTCATTTGTTGAGAATTATGGAGCAGATTTCCTGCTTCTAAAATGGAGGTATTTTCAGATTTGCTCTTCCTGAATCACTTCCCATTCTGGGCTTTTATCTTTAAAATGAGGGTATCGGAACAAACACCCAATCAGGATCCTGCCAGCTTCAAAACCCTTGGATTCTGGACGGTAACCTTGAGTTTGCTCAGGAACAAGGGGGAGGGATTCTTTGTTCTTGAGGACAGGAGAAGAGGAACATTGAGCTTAAATTATTAAAGATGCCCTTTGAGCTGCTAAGAATCAAGGAGCGCAGGCTTTATCTTGGATCGGTTGGAGCTGGAATTGCACCTCGCAGGCCATCTAGGCCACAGCCCTCATTTTACAGACGAGAAGCTGGGATGTGGAGACGTGGTAATACTATCCAGTTATGAGCTTGCTCTTATGAATAAAAAGTGTTGCCTGGCGGGTCCAGGGGTCTTCTCAGGAGCCGTGTTAGCAGCAGCAGTGGCACTGGTGTGAGTTCGGGGCCTCAGCGCTGGGGAGTGGTCACGTGTCATTCAGCGATGAGCACAGCTCCTGTGTGAGGTGCATGAAGTTAGAGAAGCCGTGGGGGATGCGGGAGGCGAGGGGGCTGCAGAGGCCTGTGATCCTGGCCGTTTGCTTAATTGCGTGTTGCTTGTCCTTCAGTTTTCTCATCTGACAGGCCTCACACCTACAGGGCTGTATTGTGAATCACGTGAGCGTGAGGTAATTACATGAAAGAAACCGTGCGAGATGCTGTTGGTCCTGCCTGCCCCTAGCTGTGCAGGCAGAGGTTTACCTCTCGGTAAGCACAGTGTGTTCAAATCGGGGTTGAACTCTGTGGTGGTGATTTCTTTTATAAAACGATTCCCTGTAAAAAAGTATCAGGGTTACGAGGAATCCTTTTTTATATTGTTCATCTTCTCAGGAACTATCCCCCCCTCCCCTTTCTGCATGAATAGTTAATTTGCGCCACTAAACGCACTTCGGAATCATGTGATTTTATATATTTATGTGCATGTGGCTCGTGTTTGCGTGGAGGCTGGACAGCTCTGGCAGTGACTGTTTACGGGGAGCAGGTCTGTGTGCATCTTGTAGGTGTTCACTGAATGTGTTAAGGCATTTCCTCATCTGAGGGAGGATGGTCGTGAATCCCGAGGGCATCATTTAATCCTGAAACGAGAAGTGACGGCTTTCTCAGTCTCTTTCCTTGGGAGGTTTTGTTCATGGCTTTCAGCTCCCTGAGCTGTCCTAAATTAGAGTGAGATCCACGGTTCTGGTTTGCCCAGTGCTTGCAGGGCATCTTATCATCACGTTTGAGCCTCAGAGTCCTTATTTGAAAATTGGGGTGCTCATATCACTTCTACTTATAGAGGTTGGGGTGAGGCTTCCAACAGGTGTTTTTTGTTTGTTTGTTTCTTAAACTTGAAAGGACAAGGCTTGATTTTTGGACTCAAGGAGAATCTGGCTTCACCACGGGACAGGAGAAACACATGGCAAAATAGACACATTAGAGTAAGAAAGTTCACAGAACCAAACTGTGTGAGTGAGGCTAGTGAGGGACAGGTGAGCACAGGCTGTGGTGGCCGCTGGATCCTTGTAAGGAACCTGAGGTGGGTGGGGTCAGCGTGTCCCCAGGCAGGTCATCGCCGTGGGGAACTGAGGCACGTGGGCTGGGGGAAAGGGCGACATCCTAGGATCCATCGATTGGAAGTCACATGTGCAAACCCTTCCTACTCAGGTGGCATTTGAACCATGTGGCCTCACTGGTCCAGCACAGCGTTCAGTGGGCAGAGAGGAGGGGAGGAGAGGGTCTGGACATGGCCCTGAAGTGTAAGTGCTGCTAGAGCTGGGAGGAAGGGACCCAGAGAGAGAAGGACTTGGTGGGGGCTGGAGGGTGGGTGGTGGGGCGGCCCAGTGAAGAGGAGTGAGATGGGGCGGCCAGAGCAAGACCGCAGAGAGAGACTTCAGTGCTTTGGGCTGGGCTGAGGTGTCTGAGTCACATCAGGGCAGGTGACAGGGCACTACCATGGGACTGGAAGCTGTGGCTGTGCCGAGCTGGGCCGTCGTCGGGTGTGGGTCAGCACCGGGTGGTGGACAGAGCCCGAGCATCGTGCCCGCTCAGACTCCTGCAGTTCTGGGCCTGGATATCTCTTGCAGTGTCCCTTTGCCTCTGTTTCTTCTGTCACTGCCCTCTTTCAGGCTGGCATCAGTTCTTGTCTACACCATCCACAGCCACGAATTGGTCTTCCTGCTTCAGTTTCTTTTGTTGCCAGACTTCTTTACATTTTTATGACGACGTTTTTTCCTAAGTCCTGGTCTGAATTGTCATTTTGTTGTTCGTGAATCTCTGTGATCGTGGCTTCACACCGCTACATAGCGACGTCAGACTCTCTTAGCGTGGTTTCAACTCTCTGTCCTTCCCCTGCACATTCTCTGGGGCAGACACAGCCCGTCTTTGTGTCTTTGCCCACACCTGTCCTGCAGGGCCTTTCCTACCTGAAAGCCTTCCAGCCCCCCTCCAAACCGTCCAGTGCCAGCTGCTCTGTGATGTAGTCGCCACTGTCCTTGGTCCTAACTCCCTCAGCGTTTCCTTACACAACACACATACACAACGTATTTTAGTGAGCTGTGTTTTACCTCTCTCTCCTTTATGAGACGGCCAGTCCTTTCAGTGGATCAGGCTGTGTCTTATTTATCTCTGAGCCCCCAGCACCAGGGCCTTTTGTAGAGTAGACACCCTGGATGTTTGCTGAGTGAATCTCAATCGATTAGCTGGTCAGAGAAATGAAAGCCGAGCATAGCTGTGCCCTGGAGCGTGGGAGCCAGGCAGGAAGGCAGGCAGGCAAAGACCCAGGACGGAATTGGTCAAATAATAACCATTTTTCTCTGAAGTAAAGGTAGTTATTTTTTTTTTTTTTTAACTAAGTAAGTACCTTCTCTCCTTGGCACAGTGGGAGGATACTAAGAGGTATCAAATACAGTCTTTTCTCTCAAGAGTCTTGAGATTGAGTCTGTAAAACCTGCATGTAGTGAGAGAACGCACAGGTGGCCATAGCGACCCCGGTGCTCTAAAGGGGTACTTGTTGACCTCAGCGAGGAAGGGCCAGTGCTGACTGAAATGAGGCCTCCTGGGGTCTCCAGGGTGGAGGTTGGTGGGCTTGCTGTTTGGGGTGGGGAAGATGGGCAGCAGGGGTGGGTGTTGTGGAGCCCATTCCAGTGGAACAGAATGATCCCGGCCAGGTGTCAAATCAGACATGTAATCCATGTTGCCGAAATGAGGAGTTTTTTTTGGCTGGCTCTGGATAAATGGCCTTCCCCGAATTAATTGTTTGTGTGTCTGTGTGTTTTGTTTGTATCTCTGTTTTTAGGCTCAAACCATGAATTACGTCGGGCAGTTGGCGGGCCAGGTGTTTGTCACCGTGAAGGAACTCTACAAGGGATTGAATCCTGCCACCTTGTCTGGGTGTATTGACATCATTGTTGTCCGCCAACCCAACGGGAGCCTTCAGTGCTCCCCTTTCCACGTCCGCTTTGGGAAGATGGGGGTCCTGCGCTCCCGAGAGAAAGTGGTAAGACCGTAGGACCCAGGGACCTGGGGGACGGGTTCTCTTCTTAGATGAAATCATCACATTTCTGTGGCTTCACATCTCCGGAGCTTGTCGCAGACCCAGATTTTTAGCTTTCTGTTGGCAAGGGCTGTTCACTGAGTTAACAATTGCAAATGGAAATTGTCCTGGTTACTATGGCTGTTGTAAAGTACTCCACATTTTAGTGGCGTAAACCAACTGTTTATTGAGCTCCTGAGTTCTGTGGGTTAGGAATTCAGACCAAGTACAGCAGGTCCGTGTTTGTCTCTGCTGTCTGGGGCCTCAGCTGGAAGGCTCAAGGCTGGGGCTGGAGTCCTCTGAAGACACATGCCTGGCAGCTCTTGGCCCGATTCTCAGCGGGAAGGCCGCCTGGGTGTCCTCACAACATGGCGGCTGGCTACAAGGGTGAGCGTCTCCAGAGAGAGAGAGAGAGAGAGAGAGAGAGAGAGAGAGAGAGAGACTTTTTTCTGACCTAGCCTCTGAAATCACATAGTGTCATGACTATGGTTTGTGCTCTACGTGTTGGGGCCATCATAAGCCTGACCAAGCTGAAGGTGGGGGGTGGGTGGGGCAGGGGAGGGGACTCTATCCCTTGATGAGGAAGAGCAGGTGGCCCCACACTGACTGAATTTAGAATTGTGTGATATTTTGGGATGTATGTGATTAAAGTGTGGGTGGGGACCCATGGCCATCCCCCATGAGGTCTGTTGCGAAGATGTATGTTTTCCTTTCAGGTTGACATAGAAATCAACGGGGAGTCTGTGGATTTGCACATGAAGTTGGGAGATAACGGAGAAGCGTTTTTTGTTCAAGAGGCTGATAATGATCAGGTAAGGAAGGCTGGGTGGTCAAGGTTACTGCCAAGGTGTGAGCTTTGAGCAATGCTTATGTGGGAGACACAGTGGAAGTGTGGGTGGAGAGGTGATGCCGGGGCTGGCTGTGTGAAGATGGCAGCAGAGAAGAGCAGCTGTTTCCCTGTCCTGGGGGCTTGAGCCAGACAGGCTGGGTGTGTGCTGTGTCCACGCAAGACTCGCAGTCCTGGCTGTTTGAGTTTGCTCCCTATCTCCAAGGAGACAGAGTAGCTGAATCACACTGGTCTGAGCCCTTGTCCAAAGCATACAAATTATACTGGTGTCAAATTATACTCAAATGGCTGAGTGTTCTAATTTTTGTTTAATGAGTGAGCAGATCACTTTAATTTTTATTATTCAAAAACTTTTAACACCCTCATTGAGGTATTTCTTGTAGCATACAGTTTATCCATTTCAAGTGTATAATTCAGTGGTTGTTAGTATTTTCATAGATATGTGCGACTATTACCACAGTCAGTTTTGGATCACGTTCATCACCTCAAAAAGAAACTCTGTGCCCTTTGGCTATTACCTCCCCATCGCCAGCACCACCTGGGCCCTAAGCAACCACTAATCTACTTTCTGTGTCTGTCGATTTCCCTCTTCTGAACTTTGATGTGAACAGGATTGTATAGTATGTGGTCTTTTATGCCTCTCTTCTTTCACTGAGCATAACGTCTTCAAGGTTCATCCCTGTTGTCGCGTGTGTCAGTACGTCACTCCTTTGTGTGGTGAATGGCATTCCATTATATCCGTGCACCACATTGTGTTTGTCTTTTCTTGTGTTGATGGACAAAAGGTTGTTTCCACCGTTTGGCTGTTGTGAGTAATGCTCTGTGAACATTTGTGTACAGGTTTTCATATGGACGGATATTTTCATTTGTCTTGGGTGCATACCTGGGAGTGGAATTGCTGGGTCCGATGGTAACTCTCTGTTGAACATTTGAGGAACTGCCAGACGGTTGTCCAAGGCTGCTGCACCATATGCATTCCCATCAGCCATGCTTGAGTTTGCATTTGTCCACTCTCACCAGTACTTGGTACCTGACTTTGTGACTGTAGGCATCCTAGTGGGCCTGAAGTGGTATCTCATGGTGGTATTGATTTGCATTTCCCTGATGACTAATGATGTTGAGCATCTTTTCAAGTGCTTATTAGCCATTTGGATGCATTCTTTAGAGAAATGTCTATGCAGATTGTTTGCTTATTTTTAAATTGAGTTATTTATCTTTTTTAAATTGAGTTTTAAGAGTTCATTACATATTCTAGATACAAGTCCCCAATCAGATATATGACTTACAAATATTTTCCTCCATTATGAATGGCCTTTTCACTTTCTTGATGGTGTCCTTTGAAGCACAAAACTTTTTAAATTTTGGTGAAGTCCATTTTATCTACTTTTTTCTTTTGTTGCTTATGCTTTTGGTGTCATATTTAATAATCCTTTGCCAAGTTCAAGGTCATGAAGATTTATCCCTATGTTTTCTCCTAGATAAACCACTTCTTTTTACTCTCACTCACTGAGAAAGCCACTGTGATATAGTGATTTCTCTATAAATCCCACTTGAATTAGTTGCTGTAGGGGCAGATGCAGGAACTAATTAAAACTAATCCTGATTAAAAAGGTATGGCTCTAGGCTCTAGAACAAATGTCCATACTTACAGTTTCAGGAAGCAGTTCATCTCAGATTCTGCTTCCATTTGGAGCAAAGGTGTGACCTATGAGGAGGCCAGCATCCCTGCCCGGTGCCTTCCGTCTTCTGTAATTACCTGCCTGGCCAGCAGGAACCCCTGCCTGTCTGCTCTTCATCGTCCCATCCAAAGGGAAGGCTGTGGAAATGATTACTTAGTTCCTAATGGTGCTCTGACAGGAGCTCTTCCCACCCAAGTGGACTCTTGCATTTTTAACTTCCGTTTGCCCATTGGCTTTAGACAGATTTTATGCTGTCAGAGCTGAGGAAGAGTTCTGGGCAAGACGCCACGGAAGCTGCAAGCTGCAGAGGGAGCTGATGGGTGGGATGGGGTTTGGGAGGCCAGAGTGTGTTCTGTCCCATACGGATGCCCCTTTCTGTCCCTGAGAGGCTGCTGGACGTTGGGGAGCCTGTGTCCTTCCTCACCAGATTGCTACAGGATACTGTCTCTCTTCCACCTGCAGAGGCCCACCCTTTCCTTTTCAGTCGCTGGAACCTTCTTTTCCGCTCTTGACCCAGTGTCAACGCTCTCGGCATTTCTTCTTCAGGTGGTCCAGTTGAGCCCCTGAGTGAGATGACCTCTCACGTCCCTTCCAGCGGAGGCTGCTGCTCTCAGATGTAGACTTTCTATCTCTGTAGCACGTTTGATGTTCTCTGAGCTACTTTACACGATCAGCTGCATGTTTCTGTTTATCCCCTCTCTTTTTATACATATTCTTCTTGTTTCTAGGTTTCTCATAACAAATGAGTCATTCGTTAATAAAATGATTGCTCTAGTTTTTAAAAACCCGGTGAGTCCTTACACAGCTAATGACAGGCTGTGTTTTTTTTCCTTTTGTTTTTAAGCAGAGGGTCAATATGTAGTTACTCGGCAACCACGTCCCACCACGTCCCTGGGTGTGCTCTGGCACAGGCAGGCACTTGGGCACAGTGGAGGGGACTGTTCGGGGTTTTTCTTTTTAAAATTAGTGTCTTAATTCAGTGCATATTAAAAAACGCATACACATTCTCTCTCTTACACGCACACACCGTTACCCACACTGAAATGCAAAATTGAGTCCAGTTCCCAGGGTAATGTGTTGACTCAAAAAGCCCATTTTTTTTTTTGGCTTTACTCCGGATAGTTCAGAAAAAGGTGAATTTCGGCGGCCTGAAATCACTCATAATTACTTTGCTTTGTTATAATTATGAAAATGTGGAATTCAGTACAAAATAGCATTTAATGAATTGTTGACTGTGTGCTCTTGTATCAAGTCTGGCAGCCACGTCTCCAGGTCACTGTGACATTTAGTCCCACTGCCTGCGTGGCCCTCCCTGAGAAAGGCTGGGGCTCCTGAATGAACAATGGCAGGCCTTCGGCACGACCCTGCTCCTTAACCCAAATTAACGAGACTCTTTTGTGAAAATATTTTCTGTCCTTTAGGAGGTAATCCCGATGCACCTGGCCACCTCCCCGATCCTGTCGGAAGGAGCCTCGCTAATGGAATGCCAGCTGAAGAGGAACTCTGCAGACAGGATGAGAAGTCTGGACCCCAACACGGCAGCCCCAGTCTTACCTCCCAGTGAGACCCCTTCAAGTGGCTCTTTAGTGAAGAAAAGAAGAAAAAGGAGGAGAAAGTCCCAGCTGGACAGCCTGAAAAGAGATGACAATGTGAACACATCTGAAGACGAAGACATGTTTCCCATAGAAATGAGTTCCGATGAGGAGATGGACCCGCCAGAGAGCAACAGCAGGTGAAAATGTGAATCAGAGGCAGGATCCACATGAGAACTGAGTGACATAATTTTTCTAGAGGTTTTTATGAATGTTTTTCCCCAGAATTCCTTATTCTTCTGTTAGTATATTTTAGACTGAATTTTGGAATCCTGTGGCCCCAATCTTAACGTATCAACAAGGTTTGCTGTAGCTACAACTAAGAGACAGTTGGGAATGCCAGACCTCTTTGGCTGCTAACGTCCCCATTCCAGAACAGAGGCGAGAAACAGGAACTGACCAAACTAACACTTCACGCACGAAACCGTAGTTTCAGAACCCCCTTATTCCTATTTGAGCACCAACTACGTACACGGCGCTTGGCTGATTTTGTAGCTTGGAGCTGATCTGTGATCGGCTTAGGGTTGCAAGTCAATGTAGAATGTGACCAGTTTTCTCTACACGCAATCTTTTCCTTTCCAGTTTTGATTAGACCCAGAGTTGAATGGACCACCCTGTTTTGTTTTTCTTTGCTTTTAGCAGTGTGGTGAAATTCTGTTTCTGTGTATTACCATTTTTGGTGAAAAATGCCAGTTTTAAAAGAAAACTCATTTGACCTTTCAGATTTTTATGTAATTCAGTATAATTTTTGATAATAAAACAATTATCTTGTTAACATAAAGTCCAAATACTTGAACAAAGTAATTTTACATTTGTAATTCAGCCAAAGCATGAACATACAAAATGTATCTTTCCTCTCCGCTGCCTGGAATATGGCTGGGTGGTTTTAAAAGAGCTCATGTTAATCTCCAAAAGACTTAGAGATAATTAGGAAAAAGTGGAAACTTGGCTTTATCATGAATTTATCACTAGTAATTCTTTAACTTTAATTTTTTTTTTTTTTTTTAACCAGAACTCTTTCTAGTGATATGCCTCCATTCTTAGAAGACGTTCCTAAGGAAAACCTTTCCCCAGTCATGTCTTTTCCTCAGTCAGCCTCGTACCCTAATTCCGATAGAGAGTGGTCACCCAACTCCAGGTAAGTTGCTGGTTTGTGTGTATGTTAGTCTGTTCGCCTGTCCTGGTCCAGAGGATTTGAAGTCAATAATAGGAAGCATATTTAATAAAATAGTGAAACATAAATAAAATATGAAATTAGTTAGGAACAGAAAAAGTGCAGTTTAGAGTAGAGGTACGTTACAGGCCAGGATTAAAAACACCGTGTGCAGATCATAAACTTCTTTTAAATACTGAACTGCAGATGTGGCTCTTAGCTCCCCGAGGTGGCAGTGAAAGGAAGCCCCTTGTTGAGTCCCACAGTGCTGTCAACAGGAGAAGATAGGTGACTGAGTCTTTCTGGATACTTATCTCTATAGTAGGATTCAAACACAAAGGTTTGCTTCAGGGGCCACTGAGGACATGTGGGGCTGTTAGAATGATGCCCTTCTCCCGTGCTTATTCGTTCTGCTGAATTCAAGGATATTTAGTTCCCTGAAATGAACTCTCACGTTGGCCTAGACTTCCAGTGTGAGCTGGGAGAGGCAGAGCTGCCAGGTGCAGGTCCCATTCTGAGAGTCCTGAGGCTTTGAATCGGTGGAACCCATGAGACTCTGGGAGCCCTTCTGGGCAGCTTTCAGAAGAACTGGGGAAAGGACAGATCTAAATTGTGCGTTCTCAGTCGGGACGCGACCACCCTCACCAGGTGCAAAAATCTTAGCTATGATAATGGTCTGTGGCCTGTACTAAGCCACAGCACATAAACAAGTGCACAGTACAGGAACAGCATTGACATTTTATGGTGGAGGGAGGGCTCTTAGGGGAAAAAGACTTCAAAATGCTGCGGCTATGTGGTGACCGTGAGAAAGAGGTTGAGAAATAGCGATCTAAGTGATAGTGTGATGTCGTTGGGTTATTCTTATCCCGAATGCACTAGATTTACTTCAGGTTTAAAAATGCAAGGGTAGGAGGCCCCTAGGCATTCTGGCGTGTGCTGTGGAGGCTTCCTGCCTAAAGCTGGTCTCCTGTAAATGCCACTTCTGGTTCCAGTTTGACCAGAGTAATCTAGTTAATGAGACAGCACAGTGAGCAGTGTGTGCTGAGCTTAAGGTTGGAGAAAAATAGATATGTCACATGCCCAGTTTCCAGGAAGTCCTGTGACAATGAATGTCAGTCAACCAGGGTGGCGGTGGGGACCTGTGAAATCCCCTCAATGAGGTTTGTCTGTCTAAAGACCAGTGCTGTCCAACAGAAACATAATACGTACTACCTACCTATGTAAATTAAAATGTTCTAGCACCCATCCTTAGAAAGTAACAAGAAACTGAAAAAATTGACTTTGATGCTATATTTCATTTGACCCGGTAGATCCAAAATATCATTTCAAATAAACTGTTTCCTAAAAAATTATTAATGAGATATGTCATGTTCTCGTTTTCATCTAAAGCCTTTAAAACCATTGTGTATCTCACATGGACAAAACATGTCAGTTTGGACTGGCCACAGTTCATGTACTCAGTAGTCATAGGCAATCAGTTAGTGGCTGTCCTATCGGACAGTGCAGATGGAAGACCTTTCTAGGACCTCACACATTCTCCTCCGAGGTCTGTGGAGATAAACTCTCAGGAGGGAAAAACACAGTACTTCAGGAAGAAAATAGGTGGAATGTTTAGAAACCACTAATAGGTGGAAAAATCTGTTCAAACACCCTACGTTAATTGAAAGATTTAAAATAAATGTTTTAAACACAACCCTGACTAGGTTTCTCTGTCTTTGGTGGTTCGCTCTATGCATGCAGAGTAATGACTGCATCAGACTATGAGGATCTGACCACTGTCAAATGCAATTACAAGTTAGGATAAACAGATAGATTTCCATCTTTGGAATCTTGATTTTCTTTAAAGAGACAACTGATAGCACAAATTATCAAATCCTTGGAGTAAGTGGTTTGATTAAGCACGAAATTCTGACCAGAGAAAAACAATCTTTTATGGGCATATGGATGAAATAGAAAGTGAAATGGGTCTTTTGGCAGTTTCCTGTTTTTGTGGTTAAGAAAATTCATGTTGATTTCTTAGAGATTTCAACATATGGGTTCTCTGCTGTTGTCAAATGCCTAAGTTGGTTCATTTTCTTACAAATGTCATTGTTGAGAGTGGTCCTATAACTTACATGAAATTTCATTTAATTTAATTGACCTACGATTTTTCTTCTTCTTCTTTTTTTTTAAATGTGTATCACGTGGTATCCAGTAGCCTGGTAGATTGCCAAAGGACTCCCCCTCCCGTTGCAGTCGTGGCCGAGGGCGGGCTGTCTAGCTCTTGCCCTCCACAGTCGTCCCACTTCCATGCTTCGGAAAGGTAGCAGGATTACTTTTCCCACTTGGATGTCTTCGATAATGACTATTTTGATCTAACTCTTAAAAATCTATTTTACCATTAACCAAATTACTTATGCAGAAACTGCATATAGAATCTAGGAAATGAAAATTTTGATCTAACCCTTACAAATCTATTTCACTAACTAAATTATTTATGAGGGAAATGCGTATAGATTATTATTATTTTCCTTTCATTTTAAGCATTTTTAGAGTATTCGATTTTTTTTAAGTACTACATTTGACTCTGGAAATTATAAACATATAATTCTTCTCCATTCTGCCGTGCTTTGAAAAATAGAATAAGGAAATAAAAGTCGGGAGTATGCTCTTTTGTTTTGTGCCCAGGGTGGTTCAACAAATAAGTTTATAAGACTATGTTTTAAGATGTCACTTTAGGGAAATTATTATTACAAATATTTAAATAGCTTCTTAGACTTTCAGAATAATGGAGTCAGATATTTCCACAGCATTTCTAGAACAGAGTTTTGGAGAACAGCATAGTACCGATCTGAAGGTTTAGGATCGTAGGTTTGTGTTTTCATTTGATGCAATGGTCTGAAGTCTGCCCTGTTCCTTCAGTGTTGTCCATGCCCTGACCTGCCTACGTTGTGGACTTACGGGATTTACTTGAAAACTGTAGTGAATGAAGCTATGGTTAATTTCTGCATGAGATGCTGGTTTTCTTTTTGATTTTAGAACCAAATCTCATACTTTATTCAGATGTCACGTGTGCAGAAGAAAGGCCATTTTAAAATGAGGCAAATTGAGTTGTGAACAGCTATAACCAGTTTGACTAATAAAGACTGGCAAAAATACTGAAAACTATTATATGGCTAATAAACGCATTATTTGTGAAAATCAGTGACCTTGTAAGCTTACTTTTTTGAACAACCCTTGATCTTAAAAGCCTAATCTTTGATAGTGGGAAATTTTGGAATCATCTTTCTCGTTGGTCACAGTCAGTGTTGGGAATCTTTCCCCTAATTCCCCTTCACCCAGTCCGAATTCCCCCAACGAGCAGTCAGAGTGTACATGTGTATGGTATCCCGACTCCTTTGACAAAGGCTGATATGGCCCAAGGGGCCAGGGAGTGGCATGTGGAATGGGAGAGAGGGGACTTCAGCTTATGATGTTCACAAGGGCTTGGTTCTTGATGAGTATGAATTTGCAGGCCTGACGGCCTCTGTGGAAACTTTCTGAGAGGGTCAGAATGTTAGGGATTCTGGAGCTGGGATTTGCATTCTTCTGGAGCGGGGCTTGGCAGACTACAGCCCGATGGCAAAGAATGCATAACCCACAAAGCCTGAAATACCTGTTTTCTGGCCTTTTACAGAAAGAGTTTGCTGATCCCCTACTCCAGAGCAAGCTCAGCTGAAAGGGCTTTACTTAATTTAATGGCAGTGGGTGAGACAGTTTATTGCTCCAATGATTTTATAACCAAATATAGATTATATTTTGTGTGATAAATATCATGGCAGAGCTTTGTAAAGAAATGGTTTGAAGTTTGGGCACAGCACTGGTGAGGGCAGGAAGCGTCTTCCGTGATGACTCGAGGAAGAATGGATTCTGGTTACAGTTGTAGGTACAAAGGACCCTCACTGACGCTTCCGTGTCAGAAAAGCATTGGCCTTTTGAAGAGAAGCCTGTAATTACAGAACAAGAGGAGGCGCGCCCCGTATTCCTTCTCATGGGCTGCTTCCGCAAGGGGGGGAAGTGTGTTGGGGGGGGTCCCACTTTATATGCTCTCAAAGCATGCCATCTCAGGACCCTCTTCTCCAGGCTGACCTCGGGGCCGCACCTGGTGCCATGTAGATGGGCTGGTGGGCACTGGCACCAGGGAGGAAGGAACCAGCTAGCATACACCTCAGTGGGAAGGAGATAAAGGCAAGAGCGCCTGGTCTGCTTGGTCCAAATGGCTTGAATTAAGAGATCCAGGATGAATGCAGCCATTATGACTCCCTATTTGATCGAAGTTATGTATCATCTGTGAGTTCTCCTTGTCCTGACAGGAAAGCCGTATTTAAATGCAGTTGCATCTGATTCAGACAGACAGATACATGGGACCAAGCACATCAGTGAGAGGTGGTCTCTGAAAGAAGATGCAAAAGGAAAATTGTGGTAGCTTTGTTTCTCAGTGTATTTGAAAACTGTCATCTAATTCTAGAGGAAATGATGTGGGGGAATAAATACATTCAATAATTACAGGGGTGGATATATATTTCTTCATCTATGTGTTGAGAATACTGTGAGAATTTTGTAGGTCAGCTGATTACTCTTGGTTGCTGACTTTGGACAGAAGCAAGACTTTGTTCATGTCTCAAGATTAAAAAGCAGAAAACAGGGTTGAGAACACAAGTTACAACCACTCAAACGCTGGCCTGAGAATTAAGCATTGTGACGTGTTGTTACTGAAAGAGCCTTAGCAAGTAGGAACCTTTGAGGCATTCCTGGAAGGTATAATATTTCATAAAATTTCGATTCGGAGGCCCCTGCCACGTTAGCAAGTTTACTTGTAGCGTCTGACATTTGTGGTAAACCTGGCCCATGATGCAATTTCCTGGTTTTCAAAGCCAGTGCAGATGGATACACACTAGTGTCTTAAATATAGAATATAATGCGTGCCTGCCAGAGATGGCCAGGGCCCTTGGGCAGCTGTTGGGAAACTTGATTTGGAAATTGAGAATGCAGGAGAGGTGTGCTTGGGTGAGGTGGGGTAAGATGGGTGGTTTTAAGGTAAAAGCAAACTCTTTTTCCTCTCTCTCTCTCTCTCTCTCTCTCTCTCTCTCTCTCTGTCTCTCTCTCTGTCTCTCTCTCTCTCTCTCTTTCCCCCCAATTTTCTCTCTGTAGTGCTACTACTCACCTTCTCTATTTGGAATTTGGCAGCAGCTTGGGACAGGGTTACTCATTGGGAGCACCTTCCTCCTGGATGGGCTTTCTGTGGACCCCTGGTGGCCACAGGCGAGACATGTCATGAAGTCACTCTCATAACGGAATGGTGGCTTGCGTGCATTTTCTGGGCTATTTGAGCATAGAATTTTGGGCCAAAAGTATTTTTAAAAAGTTTTTCTTGCCACTTTAATCACAGACTTGTGTTCCCTTAAGTCCTTCAGGTTCCCGACCTTCAACACCTAAAAGTGATTCAGAATTGGTCAGTAAGTCTGTGGACAGGACGATGCAGAAGAACACCCTAGAAATGCTCTGGCTGTGGGGAGAATTGCCACAAGCTGCAAAAGTAAGTTTTTCCCCCTTCAATTCTACATTACACTGAAGATAGTTTCTAAAAACGTGAAATGGACAGAATGTTTTCTTTCAAGAAATTTTATTTCATATTCTAATGTGTTACAAGAACCTTGAATTATTATATTTCAAGCTGTTTTTTTGTTTGTTTGTTTTAATTTTTACTTATTTTTTTATTGTAAGGCCGTTGGAAGATGCCACAGCCTCTTGTATCCCCAGTAAATGTTTATAATATGAACAAATGAATGAATGAATGAGTGAAGGTCTAAAGCATTCTGTTAAGACTCAAGATGGACAGCTCTTTGGAGAGTAGGTCTGTGGAGGCTGAAATTGTGGATTCATGCCCCTTCTGGGTTATATTTAGCTTTCACAGAAAATGCTGATTTCTCTGCCCACAAGCTATCATGCTGACCCAGTCAAGTATCTTTACAAATTCATGTCATCTGTTGCTAGAGAAATGGCATCAAAGTGTAGACCCATCACTTCTGGAAAAATAGTTCCAACCACAGACCTACTGGGCGTTGCTTTTATTTGTGCTAGAAGCTGTGAAGTCAGATACAGAAATGCATACCCTCTTCCCCATTTCTAACGCACAAAGTGCTCTTTGGGTTTTGTTTGGATGAATCTTTTCCATAACTGGAAACTCCTTGGAGAGATAGAATCAGAAATGCTAATTTCCCACTCATATGAACCAACCACCAAATCTTCACTCATTTACTAACATTTTGGGGGTGAAATAAAACACACATACATAGAAACACCCAGATCATAAGTGTGTAGATCTATAAATTCTCACACTGTGAACAGGACCGTGCGACTTGCGCCCCAGACCCAGAAGCGGGAATTAACCAGCAACTGGGAAGCCGCCCGTCTTTGCAGTTACTGCTCAAACTGACCCCCCCCACAAGGATAGACACAATCTTGACTCCAATGGCAGAGATCAATTTTACAAGATTCATCCTGTTGTTGTATGTAATTGTGGTCAATTTATTCTCATTACTGCAAAATGCCCCCCGTGTGAATCCCCCACCCACCTGATGGACAGGCGGGTTGCTTCCACCCGCTGGCCGTTGCTGCTCTCACTCACTGCTGTTTGGCGGTTCATATTTTATCTGAAAGTTCCTTTGCTTTGGAAGTTTTATTCTTGATTTCTGGGGCCTTGAGCAGGAATGGAAATCACCAAGTGACTCCTGAGGCTTGAGTGTTTCTCTGGAAAATGTGGACAGATTGGCAGATCTGTAATTGGCTAATTGTAGTTCTTTGGTTAACTTTTTCTGTTTGTCGTGCTCTGACTCTCTGTCTGTCTCTCTCTTCCCCACTCACCTCTTTGATTTAGTCATCTCCATACAAGATGAAAGATTCCAGCCCATTGAGCAGTAGAAAAATCTGTGATAAAATGCACTTTCAGGCCATTCACAGTGAATCTTCCGATGGGTTTAGTGACCAGTCGCCAACATTGGCCGGGGGGCCTCCTGTGCAGCCACTTTTAGAGCCGAACAAGTCTCAGACAGACATGCAGTTTGTGAATGAAGAGGAAATCGAGGCCTTGGGAGCCGCAGCCCCGCCTGTGCCCGCGATGGAAGAACCCAAACCCCTCGCTGCCGGAGTGGGCTCCACAGCAAGCAAGACGGAGTCTCCGAAGAGAAAAGGTGCGGAGGCTGGGGCTCATCTCCTGCTGTGCGAATGTGGTGCTCTGCAAATAATGGTTGTCTCTTCAAAAGTTCAGAACACAAGCAAGGTGGAAACGGAACCGTGCCATCTGTCATGTTCAGTCTGTGCCCTTTTGCTGAATGTATTCATTACGAGAATGTAGCCCTAGAAAATCAGACGTAAAGGGGGCTTTAGGGATTGTGCAGTGACCTTTCTTTTTGCGGCTCCGGGGTGCTGGGATCCAGAAGGGTCATGTCCTTTACAGCACACTCCAGGGCTCCATAAGAAGCTGATTATTAAGCCAGTCCTGGCCCCATTTCCCTCTGGCACATGAGTCTGTTTCAGTTTCTGTTGATCACATTTCAAATGATCATTTGTTTCTTTGTTTTGCCTGACTCCCCTGCTAGAACATGTGCTCTCTAGGAGATCAAATCTTTTTGGTTTGGGTTACCATAGTTTTCTCAGTGCTTACAATGGTGCTCGGCACATAGTAGGTGCTCCCTAAACCCTAGTGCGGTGCACACAGGAGTGTGCCTGTCAGCAGTGACGATGGCAAACCTAATCTGTTAGCCACAGTCTTCTCAATTTATGTGAACCAGTGACGTCATTCTCGGCCAGAAGTCAATAGGAAGTCTGCAGCCATGGTGCACAGTGACTGACGGCACCGCTTAGGATGCTGTGCTCCAGCGTATTGATGGGGATGTGCTTAATGAAAGCTTTATCATTAGTAATAATAGTAATGGTAAGAATCGTGGTGATCACCTTAATGTGGTGATGGCTTAGTGCATTCAGGCACTTCACAGATGGGGAGCGGAGGCGTAGCAGTTACGTAACTTGATCGAAGTCACGCAGTTGGTGAATGATGGCACCACATACAGACCCGGTGCCTGCCTCTGCAGTGTTGCCGCGCTGCTGACGACTTCTGCCAGTGGGGTTCTGGGGCCAGTTTGGGCACTTCCGAGCAAATTTACACACCGCGCTTAAAGGCTCTTTCTAGAGACACTCAGAAGTCCATGGGTTGTTTCTGGAAGAGTGGCGTTCTGACTGGGCCCCTTTGCTCTTGCAGACAAACGGAGCAGGCATCTTGGGGCTGATGGCGTCTACCTGGATGACCTCACAGACATGGATCCCGAAGTGGCTGCCCTGTATTTTCCCAAAAAGTAACATTTCCTTTTATTCCTCATATCATTTTCTACAATCTGAATAGTTGTCTGTGTGGGGCCACTTTTTCCTTCCATTCGATTAGAAAGGAAGAAAAGGCAGTGGGAGGATGCCATTTCGCTGTGAAAAGCAACCCGGAAAAACGGACTTTCTGTAGATGTCAGCGTGTGGGTATCTCTGTGTGGCTGGCTTTCCGTGTTCTGAACAGGAACGCAGGCACAAGGCCAGCACCCCTGATGACACTGAGTTTATGTCACAGGGTCACTAGCTCACAACCAAAACCAGAGGCAAAAAGCGGGTCAGCGCTCGGTTCTTTCCCTCTCCAAGAGGTGTCTCCATTTTCGGTTCTCCAGGGATTTGTAGGGAGCGCCAGCTCCTTGGAGGGTGAAAGCGCAGAACTGTGGCCTCTTAGGACAGTGTGTTTTCTCTTCAGTTCATTTCACATGGGTTTGGGAGGAGCTACAGGGGATGTAATAGGCAAAAGATAGTTTTCTCTCCTAAGGTAATTCATGTAACTTGTCTCTGTTTGTCATGATGCTTTAATGAAAAGTCTGTCCTAGGATGAAATCATTTGCTACTCTGAGGGGTAGCAGATTGCTGGAGTCATGTGATGTCTGTGTGAGACCCAGACAAGGAGAATCCTCAGAACACCTTACTCTCTTACTCCTTCCAGTGGAGATCCTTCTGGGATTCCCAAACCTGCAGACAATGGAGCCCGGTCAGCCAACCAGTCCCCACAGTCCATGGGTAGCTCTGGCATTGACAGTGGCGTGGAGAGCACCTCAGATGGCCTCAGGGACCTGCCATCCATCGCCATCTCGCTCTGCGGAGGCCTCAGTGACAACAGGGAGATAACCAAAGGTACAGCGCCAGGCATGGGAGCTGGTTTTCAGGCCGAGCGCGCCCTCTTGTGGCAACTGGTCGGAACGTCCAGAAGCTTGGGCTTCTGTGCTTCCTTCATGTCAGACGTCGTTTTCACTTGTGTGGTTAGTGACTGAACAAGTGACTCATCATTGCTCATGACCTACTTGTTGCTGGCTTGCACTTGGCTGACCTCAGGGTTCTGTTGTTCACACATGGCTTCAGGCAATAGCAGGGCCATCGGGGCCGCTCATCATTAGGCATGTTTGCTGAGCATGGTGTGTGTCCCCTGGCCGCGTGCCAGTCCTGCAGATGTGGAGGAGCATGCGTCCCGGTGGGGACAGTAGGATGATGACATACAGTGCATTGGAAGGGTGCAAGAGTGCTGTGGGGTCTTGGGGGAGGGAGGGACCTCTGTGAGTCCAGGGATGCTTTCCAACTGGATCTGAAGGGTGCTCTGAGGGGTGGCCTAGGGGGAGAGTGACTTCATAGCATCCATCATATTTGTAAAGTGATTCCCCAGTGTCTCATGATGGTCACGTGGTGAGGTGGCCCAAGACCCCTAGTCAGTGCACCCAGTCATTCCCAACTCAGATTCCCCGAGGAGACCTGGCTGTCCTTCCACCCCTCCCACCTCCACTGTTCTCTCTTTTTCATCCCTCCCACCCTGCAACGGTCTGAATCTCTAGCAGGGAATGGGGTAAAGTCATGCCTTTCTTACCCCTGCCACTCATGAGCCCCACCTCGCCTTCCTGCCCCGAGATGCCATCCTGGACTCCTGTCTCCACCCTGACGTCCCTTCGAGGCTTTGTGAATTTCTTTACTTGCAAAGACTCGGGCCCTTATCCTGGCGCCTGGACCAGCTAACCCATCACCCTGATGATGAAGAACTGAAACAAGGCTGCCTCCTGACCCTGTGGCCTTCTCGCCGCTCTAAGTGTGGTGGGGCTGGGTCAGCGGCTGGGCCTCGTGCCGCCCTCCGCACTTTCTGTAGGTGACAGTGGTCAGAATCCCACCTGCTGACACTGAGTGAGGCCTTTTTCAGGCAGGACACTGCACCTTCCATTCACAACCTCATCCATCCCCACAGCCACCGAGGAAGTGGGCATGGCTGTTATCCCCAGATGTGACAGATGACGGAACTGAGGCTTGGGGAGATTAATCACTTGCCCAAGGTTACAACAGTAAATGTGACTTAGACCCAGGTCTCCTGGTTTCTGAGCCTTGCTTACTGTTCATCTGTTTCCTGTGTTTCCCACACACCTGCCCCTGCGTAAATGTGTGTGCCCTAACTAAGGACACACTCCCCACACCCGCAGATGCCCAGCCTCCCTTCATTTCTGCATAGACACTGCCCCCAAACAAACTGAAGCCCACTTTACAAATACATTTTAAGAATTAGCTGCACAGGTGGAATGTATAAACTCTTAAGAAAATTTACCTATAGACATGAGCAAGTGAAAATAGGCCTATTTTTTGAACCACATTTTCTTTATGTTTTCCCCTCTCCCCCACGCTTGCTTTCACAGATGCATTTCTGGAACAAGCCGTGTCATATCAACAGTTTGTGGACAACCCTGCCCTCATTGATGACCCCAATCTTGTGGTAAAGATCGGGAATAAGTAAGTTTCTCTTGAAAGTCATTTTGGCCGTTTGGCCGTCACACGATACCCTGTCAGGTTCAGTTTTTCAAATACAGAGACCTAGACGACCTTAGAAATCATTTTATATATTTATATTTTGTAACCTTTTCAAAAATTGACTGCTGTCACTATTGACAGAAGACTGCATTATTGTACAGTGGGTTGGTAGGCTGACATCAGTGACGATTCAGCTTGTAGATTTTAATGTTCATCTGTGCTGGATTTTCTACCCACCATGTTGCGTCACGGGCTTGTAGGACTTAGGCCCGGATTGCCCTCGGATGTGACAGAGTAGACGGTGGCTCCGGCCCTTGGAACTTCCTTTGTGTGAGCTCAGGGGATGTGTAGGTGTTTTTGTAGACTGCCGACACACTTTTCTCCCTAAGAGGCAGTCATGGATGTTTATGTATTCCCTTGGGGTAGCTCATTGCCTTTCCCTGAAGTGTGGCAAGACAGGCCATAGGCACATCGGTGGCTCCAGACACATGGAGCTTGGGCTGCTCTCCGGCGGCCTGCAGGGCTCTCCCGCTACGTCTGCCCGGACGGCTGCTTGGCCCGTCAGTGGGGTCACTGCAGGGTTAGCTGGACAGGGGCCCATGCAAGGGTGGGACATGTCAGGGAGGGCGAGGGGTGCTGACATAAAGTATTGGGCTCATTAAGGACCAGACTGGAATTCCAAAGCTTTCCATGAGGTTTCAGGCTGAGCCTTGGTCTTTTGACATTTATTTTATTGTTTTATGTAGATACTATAACTGGACAACAGCAGCACCGCTGCTCCTGGCGATGCAAGCTTTCCAGAAACCTTTGCCAAAGGTGAGCTCTAACATGAGAAAGAAAAATGATGGACAGATCTATGTGGGTGCTCGGAATTTCAATTTTTATTATTTTTTTTAAGAACCACAAAGTTAATTACACTGTGCTCTTTGGAAGTTCATGAGTATAGATGTCAGGGGTTTCGAATCTGTCTCGCTTGCGTCTCTGGCACCTTGAATGTCCGTCCCCCTCCTGCTCATCAAGGCAAAACCCCCCAGTCCTGGCACTGCCACCAAGTCCTCCTGCCTCCTCTGGGCTTCCTTTCTCAACACCTGCCGTGCTAGGGACACAAGTGCAGGCAGAGCAGATGGATGCCCAGGTGTCAGAGCCCAGGGATGACGAGGGGAGGGGGTAGGGACGCAGCACGCCAGATGCCCTCGTCAGGCGTGGCTCAGCCAGGAAACAAGCCCCATGAGTGCCGGGCCTGGGCAGCTCCTGGCTGCACGTGAGAGCCGGTGAGTGGCTGTGACGGGGAGGGTGACTTGGCCGGGGCTCCCCAGCAGCCACTGCTCTCGTCCTCCTCCTGACGACTCACTAGACACTCGCCTGGAATTGTTTGTTTTTTCAATGCTGTGTCTTCCTACACGTTCTTTTCGCTGCAGAGTCCATGTCTTATACACGTATCCTTTGCACACTTAGCAAGTGCTTTGTGCTGCTCTGGATGTTGTAGTCTGTCAGATAACCCTGATGTCTGAGGTTCTGGAAAGTCTGATTTGATTGTGTTTAGTGTATGCTCACTTGGGTGTGTGCACACGTGTGTGTGGGTGTGTCTGTTGGGATTTGGGGATTGTGACCTCATTTTGGGGGTACTTTATTTGTAAGTATTGTCTGTGCCCTGGGTGGAGGGCATGCTTTTCCACATGGGTTTTGTTTTGCCCCTGCTAGCTGCCTGGTATCCATGGCCTGGGACAAATTTTTGCATTACATGTTTCAACTCTTACAAATCAGAGAAAAGGCCGGTGCAATGCAAATATTGTTAAAGGATTTAGTTCACAGAAAAGGAAATACACACGGCTCCTAGACATAAAGAAATCCATCCTAATCTTTTTACAAGTTGTCAATAATTTTTTTGACTTTATGGTATTTACCTAATTTGTAATTATTTTTATGTGTAGAAATTTTCAGTCTTTTACAACTGTTGGGTTTTGTGTCACACTTGACATGGCCCTGCTTCCCATTTCCAAACCTTTGGAAAATGTGCCCTGTCTCTTCTTCAAGTACTTTCTTAAATCCTTGATCTATCCAGATTGTATTTTGAGAGTAATGGGGGAGGTACCCGGAACCAAATCAATTTTTTCTTAGCTGGTTATTGAATCAGTATTCTTTGGTTGCAGGAAACATAGTGACTACAAGTAGCTTAAATAATAGGGGGTATTATTGTACATAATGAAAATCTTAGAGGTTGGTAG
Source organism: Rhinolophus sinicus (assembly GCF_057876585.1). NCBI lineage: Eukaryota > Metazoa > Chordata > Mammalia > Chiroptera > Rhinolophidae > Rhinolophus > Rhinolophus sinicus. Next base: position 183,992,980 of record NC_142502.1, on the reverse strand, counting down.
TTCCCGGCGTGATGAATTTGGGTTAGCTTCTCTGTGATTTTCTTGACTTTCCCTTCATGATCACAAGATGACTATTCTACACATTAACTCCTCATACAACCAAATCCAAAATAGGAAGGATGGAGACAGACTTCTCACATTTCATTGGTCACAACTTGGTCACATGATCACCCCCAAACCAGTTGTTGGCAAAACAGTGGGATGACTATGAATGGTGTAAACCAACTGAGGTTCAGCCTCTGGAATTAAGCCTGCCTTCCCGGAATATATTGTAGTCTGATTCTTAAACAGAGTTTTGGATGTGTTGGGAAGGAAGGAAGGAAAGAAGAAAGGAAGGAAGGAGATGATGTACTCATAGAGGCAACTAACAGGTTGGCACACCGTGTTTCCCCAAAAATAAGACCTAGCCGGCCCATCAGCTCTAATGCATCTTTTGGAACAAAGATTAATATAAGACCCGGTCTTACTTTAATATAATATAAGACCCGGTCTTACTTTAATATAATATAAGACCCAGCCTTATAATATAATACGAGACTGGGTCTTATATTAATTTTTGCTCCAAAAGACGCATTAGAGCTGATGGTCCGGCTAGGCCTTATTTTTGGGGAAACACGGTAGCTCCCTAATTATCCCAGTACCTTTCATTATTAGAAAACTCCTGCCCCCACTGACAGGCATTTACACCTTTATCATCTTTTATATTTCTCTATGCATTTAGATTTATTTTTGGACTTTGTCTTCTGTGCCATTAATATGTTTATTCATGTATGAACTCTGCATTCTTTTAATTATTATAGTTTTAAATAAATTTTAATATTTAGTAAGGCTTGTGCCTTCTTATTACTCTTCTATCTGAGGATTTTCTTGGCTATTTTTGTTTGTTTTTCCAATGAACATCAGAATCAGTTTGTCTAGGTTTTTTTATTTTTATTTTTATTGGAGTTCTATTACATTTATGGATGAATTAGGAACAAGGTAATTGACATTTTTATGGATTGTTCTATTTGTGAATAGGGTATGTATGGTTTGTATTTTAGTGTATGCAGGATTTCCCTTGTGTCAGGTAGGGATGTTTTAAATGGTAAAAAGCACACTGCAGGCTAAATATGTGAATTATTTATCTTTCCACTTACCTGCAACCTATTTGGTTGAAACTCTAATTTTTTTTTTTTAAGGAGAGTGCAGGCCACAGTGGACTATGCGAGGATTGAACCAGCGCATGGTTCAGTCAGTTATTAGAACCAGTTATTAGCACCACGCTCTAACCAACTGAGTGAGCTAAATGGCCACCCCAGATCTTTCTTTCATTATTAGCTGATATGTCAGCTCCCTGATAGTTCTACAAACCAAGGAGAGAAAATTAGATAACATTTACCTTGGTACTGGAATTAGCCTCAAGATAGATATTTTGTTCTTTGAAAATACTTAGAAAGTTATTAGTTAATATTTAATCTTCCCCCCATCAAACTTCCATTTATTTAGGGCAAGTGTAAGAATTTTCTTTTTAACACTTGAGATTTTTAAATGCATCTGTTAATGTTCAGTTTTTCAAAATTTGGGAATTTACATTTACTAAAAACATCCTGTGCATTTTACCTTTTGTTTAAGACTCTTTTACCCTATACCCCATATTAATCATTTCATTTTTTATTTTATAATCATCATATTGATAGTAACAATATCATAACCAGTAAGCCACTTTAATTGGAAAACTTCTGGTCTTACTAATCACTAATGATTTTCAATGCTTTCTTTTTTTTGTTGTTATATTTTTGTTGTTGTTGTTTGTTTATTCCTTTAACATCTTTTTAAGTCTTCATGCTTAAGTTACCTTAATGTAGTTTTGGATGCCATTAGGTTTTGCTTCTCAAAAATTTTTAATTCGCACATAGTATGTTGTGTTTTCTCTTGATTATTATTATTTTTTTTTATTGTTTGTAATCTTACTTTAATTTGCATGTGTGTGTCTTTTGGTTTGAATGTGCTGAGTTGATCTTTTTTTTTGTTCCATTATTTATGTTACCATACATTTAAAACAGGCCACTGTGGAATCTATCATGAGGGATAAGATGCCCAGAAAGGGAGGAAGATGGTGGTTTTCATGGAGGGGAAGAAATACCACAATCAAGGAGGTAAGCGTGGAAAACAATAGAGTGTTTCTACTTAGCTCAGTAAATTTTGGCGTTGTGTAGTGGAGTTTTTCAAGCTGTTAATGTCAGAGAAATAAGCATAAGCCATAACACTGAGTTTGCAGGAGCCAGCTCTGCCCCAAAATGGGGAAGGGCATCAGAGTATGTGAGGAAGGTAGAGAAGAAGGATCTGGAAAGCTGAGCAGAGAGCTGGGCTCCGTTTCCTTGCTCCGTTACCTCTTAGCTCAGAGACCATGGTCCAGTCACTCTTCCTCTGGAATGGTTCTTCGTCTGTAAAAAGGAGGGATTCGACCTGATAGTTTAAATTGTTATTATTTTTTTAAGTTAAATATTTTCCTTCTGCTTGTGAGGATGATTTTAGTGAGGTACACTTACAACCGTAGACTAATTCTCATTAGTCATTTCACTTAAGTGGCATGTCTAAATATACATGGCTCTGGTTTCCGTTTTCTATAAATGCCTATACGTTTTTTCAGATCTATGTCTACCTCCCAACCTATTTCTTGAAGCATTTTCTTTGCTTGACTCCATGCCACTATGTCCACCTGGCTTTCCTCCTCTGGCTTAGTCTCCATAAGGGGCTCCGCGAGGGCTGCCCTGGGGCCTTCTCTTCTTTTTGCCTACTTTTCCCTCGGCAGCCTCAGCCATGCCCATGCGATGACTCCATTTTTATTTCCAAGCCAGACATTCTTTTGTATTCTATGTCCATTTATCAAATAGTCAACTAGACGGACATCTCCATGTGTCTGCTTCACTTCAAGGGATCCACACTTGTCATTTCTAAAATTGAATTCACAATTTTCTTGTGAATTCCTCCATTGGACCATCATCAGAAAATGGTGCCACTGTCCATCCGTAGGCTAGACACTTCCTTACGCTAGATACTTCTTTTTCCTCGCTCCTCATATTCAGTCCGTCTCTGAGGCTTATCAATTTGTCATCGTAACTATTTCTCAGATTTTGCTTTTCTCTTCAGCTTCACGCCCACAGATCTAACCTACCGTTATTTCTCCCAGGATCACTTCCAAGTGGACTGTTCGTATCCGTTCTTCCCGTCTTCATTCTCTATACTGTAGTTATACTGGTCTATTGGGTACTGGTCCAGTTTATGTTGTTCCTTGCTTACAGCATTTTAGGGGGTTCCCAGGGTTCTTAGAATCAAGGCCAGTATCCTGAACATGGTCACAGGACTTGTGTACCCTAGTCCCCGCCTTCCTCTTTAGCCTCATCTTTTGCCATGTTCCCCCTGCCCTCTGTACCTTAGCTTCACTGGCTGAAAGTACACGCTACCCCAGGACCTTTGCATATGGTGTTTTCTCTGTCTGGTGCTCTTAGGATCCCTCTCATGTCTCTTCACTTAATTAACCAGCATCTCAAATGTCCCTTTCTCTGCAGATTAGCCTGGTCTGCTGTTCTCTGTTCTCATATCTCTGCCTGGGAATTTTTCCTTCATGAACTTTGCCAGAGTTTATAATTATATACATATTAGTTTGACTGTTTGATTAATATCTCTTTTCCCTTCAGACCCCACAGTCCATGAAGGCCGAGACCATGTGTGGCTTTGATCCCTGAGTTCTCCCTGATGTCCATATTGGACATGGAGCAGGGGTTCAGCGAATATTTGTTGAGGGAATGCTGGTTACTTTTGGAATGTAGTAGGAAGAACCACCAAGGACAACAGTCAAGTTGGTTATTATAATAGTAAAAGAAACCCCAGTGAGCTCAATTTATTTATTTATTCCATTAGTTCAAAGGGAAAAAGTCTGTTGGAAGGTTTTTATCAAGATAAAATGGTTCTTTCACATTTTCTGTTAGCCTACCTGAGTTTTTCAGGTTCCCTTATTAGGGAGTATAATGTTCTAGAATTTAGGCAGAAGTCTATTTCAAAGACCTATTTATTATGGAATAGTCAGATTCTCACCAGTTTGAACTAAGGGGAATGCCAGCATGAAATAAGGAACAGTTATGAAATTAAATATTTCATAAAAAACCTGAAATACATTTATTTCATATATATATATATATGTATATCTAAGAGCACTAGACAGAGTGATGAATGTTGTTGATTAACACTAGCATTTTTAACATCTGATAAAGAATTGTTAGAAGTGGTGGCTAAGTTACCTGCCTCAATAAATAACTTAAACATTACCCGGCATGTTATCACATCAATTACTTGTGTGCTTATAAAAAGCTAAAGAATATTTGAAAATAGTTGTCCTCATCATATGTTAAGATAGTCATCCTGTTATATTGTTTATATCATTCATTTTCTTTATTAATATTAAAAACTTCCCGACCTAACTACCTCCTGACCAAACAACCATAAATAATGAGGTTAATTGTATATCCTTTGTCCATTGACACTTGTGTCTGGCCTCTGATGGCTTCCCGTGGCCCCTGGGGGTGGTGGTGTCTTGCTCCTCCCTTGTCTGCTGTGGGCTGGGCTCTGTGCTGACGGGCCGGGTTCTGTGCTGACGTGTACTGTTTCCCCGAAAATAAGACCTAGCTGGACAATCAGCTCTAATGTGTCTTTTGGAGCAAAAATTAATATAAGACCCGGTATATTATATTATGTTATATTATATTATATTATATTAATTATATAAGACCCGGTCTTATCATAGTAAGATAAGACCGGCCTTATATTAAGTTTTACTCCAAAAGACACATTAGAGCTGATTGTCTGGTTAGGTGTTATTTTTAGGGAAACACGTTAGCATCTCTGTAGCCCTCACAGCAGCGTTAGGGGATGGACATTATCACCCCCGTTTCACAGGTGAGGAAATAAGGCTCTGAAAGATTCCATGACCTGCCCAAGGATCTCAAGCGTGAGCAGCAGGACTGAGCCCGGATCTCTCAGAATTCCAAAGCTCTTTCTAGTACCTCAGAGGAGCATTTGCTATTAAAAGTATGTGGTATTGAGAAAGAGAGAATGCATCCACATTTTCCCAAGCAAAATATGGTGTGAAAATATTTTCAGGCATTTCTATCAGCAGCTATAAGAAAATATTTTGAAAGCCCTTGGGTATCCAAGCAGCCCTTGATCAACCATTTGCATAAGCTACAGTGATTATGAAGTTTGGTTTGGTGCCACAAACACTTAAGGAAAACAGACTCATTTCTGTCCAAAATATTTCTCAGCTTAATTGTATACTTTTAAGCCAAGGAGTGGCAGGGCCCTGCCTTCCCTGGGGGTTGTGCTTTTGGGGAAGGCAGTTGGGTCCCTGCCGTAGGCTTTGGGGAGCCCATCGTGAAACCCCAGCTATTGTGCAGGTGCTTCTCTGTGGCACACCCCGACTCCTTCTCGTCTTCTTCTCCAGGAAAGTAAGCCGGAGCAGTGCTTGGCTGGAAAGAGTCACAATACTGGGGAGCAGCCGTCACAGCTCAGCATGGCCACCAGGTACAGTGCAAGTCCACCTGGGGTGCGGCAGCTCCTTTCTGTGTCCAAGGTCATGGCCCAGACCCGGCAGATGCCGATAGGATTCACCGAACAGCTCCCACCTGGGACCCACGTGCACCTGGGTGGCAGACCTGGGTTCCAGCCCTGGCTCTGTCATTTACTCAATGACCTGGAGCAGTTTAACTTGGTTTCCCACTAATCAAATGGAGGCAGTCGCTCCCTTAGATATTTAATTTTCAAAGTAATTATGAGACTCAAGTGAGATAATGTAACCAGAGCGCTTCGCATGGTGTTGGCATGTGACAGCCGTCAGTATAGAGAAGAAGTAGTAATAATAACGGTGATGATTAACACTAGCGTTAATAGCAGAATGGACATAAGTTTTCCTTCTGAAGAAACTTGCCCCTCTCTGTAGTTTAAATACTTCCTGGGACTTATGTTGCTACTTTTCTAAGTATTGATATAGACTCATATGAACTTGGCATAGGAGATATTAGGTTTTGATAACACTGATCAACGTTTGCAGGGTTTCGTCTTCAGGTTAATCTATTTGTATGGGATTTTGGGGGTAGCCATACTCTGAAGGCAATGCCATCACCCACTAATTATGACGTTGCTGCTACTGTGTTTCCCAGAAAATAAGACCTAGCCAGACAATCAACTCTAATGCATCTTTTGGAGCAAAAATTAGTATAAGACCCGGTCTTATTTTACTATAGTATAAGACTGGGTCTTATATAATATGTTATGATATATAATATAATACCAGGTCTTACATTATTTTTGCTCCAAAAGATGCATTAGAGCTGATGGTCCGGCTAGGTCTTATTTTCGGGGAAACACGGTATGTACGGACCCTGAGTGAGCAAATGCACACCTTTTACATATTACCTCTCCTTCACGCTGTTTCTGTGCTTAAGAAACCCAGGATTGCATTTCTTATTTAGCAGACAGAAAATGCTAACAAATTAATTGAAGGCAAGATGTGTATCGTAATCATTTTTGTACCTTGGAGGCCAAACCAGTGCCTGGCCCAGCAGGTGTTGCGTGGATCTTGTTGAGCTATTACTGAACTGAGGAGATTGTCCCAATATATTGTGGATTTGTAGGAGGGGGGCCTTCGATTCCAAGTCCTCAGACTGCTGGCCAAAGCTCTCTATCTTAAACTATTTTGTTTCTAGAATTCACTGTTGGAAATACGTGTAGGAACGAACCCAGGGTAGGTGGCAAGCAGGAAACAATCTGATTTCTCTGTTGTTCTCTGTGGAGAAGAGTGTGCAGGTCCAGATACAACTGTTTTTGAAGATGACCTTAAGTGGCCCCGTGCACTCCTAGTGGGAATGTTGGCAGGGGACGCCTTTTCTGTTCTCCTGGGGGACGTCCTGGTCCTGCAGCTGCTCCTGAGCCCCTGCCCATCTGCACGCCACAGGGGAGCAGGGTTGACAGATCTTGTGGTCCATTTTCCCTTCCTCCTGCATCACGCGCTCATGTCTGGGGAAGGGCTCTCAAGCATGATTATTTGGATACTTTCCCAGCAAGAATTTTGAGTTTGGCTTTGAGTGGTCTTGGAAGGGAGATGGCAGGTGTGTTCAAGATGGGAGCACAGGATAAGAACCTGCAGTCCTTCGAAGCGATATATTAAGTATGAGATTTTCAGTAAGTGGCTGTTTACTGCTACTAGAGGGAAGCGGCAGGCTTGGAGTCGGGAAGACCTGGTTGGGAATCCTGGCTTCAGGCAAGCTGCTTACTGTGTCTGAGCAAAGGAACAAGTATACTGTTCCTGCCTGGAGCAGCCGGGCTGGGGGGAAGCTGCACAGGAGACCGTCAAGGTCATGAGAGGGGACATGAGCAAAGACGCAAACCTGCCCGAAGCAGTTTAAACCAGCGCTTTAGCTGCACGAGGAACATCCTGCTCTCCTGGAATTCTTTTTAAGAACTCTGTCCTGGCAGTAATTTCCAAACACGAGAGGTAGTGCAGGCAAGACGTAAGAGAAGGGACTTTGTCAACCTTCTGTATGTGACCTTTGGCGACTTCGTCAACCCCTCACTCAGTGTGTCTTCCTTCATTTGTGAAAGGGGGATGAGAAGGACCCCAACACTGCAGATGTTGGCTCATTTAACCCCCACAACAGCTTCACGGGGAAAGAGATCTGGAATGCGAAGCCCGACAGGCCCCACGGATGTGCCTGCGGAGGCTGCGTGGGTGTCGGGAAATTGGCTCTGTGGTGACCTGGAGGACCCGTGCTCGTCCTAACCAAGCAGTTTCAAATATTTTAAGATACACTCCGAGGTGTGGCCCACCATGGGACATCTGCCAAGTTCCGCGCGCAATCTGCCCGTCTTTGACCTAGAGGAAGATGGGCCTGAGGCGGGAAGAGGTTGAAAGGGGGCGGATCATGATGACAGATGCTGCAAGGCCCGGCACACTGAGGGCCTGGTGCCACCACTGTTATTCTCCCTGCTCCCGCAGCGGCCTGGAGGGTCCGCGATGACGCTGGGTGGGCTCAAGGCGGGGGCACAGCAAGACACTTCTGCAGCTCTTCCCAAGTTGGGACACCAGCTGGCGTGGTTTATTTGAAGCGTTTTGGATTTTCTTACTGCCTGATACAATCCTACTCAATGTTGACAAAAATGCTTTTCTCAGTTAAATAGTTTAAATCATCATGCTGAATTAGTCACATGACACCTCTTTATTAAACCTGAAAAAGGGAGGATGACTCTTGTGAAAAGGAATTGAGATTCTGAAAAGTTTTAACATAAAGTTCTTGTTGAGAAATGTAAATCTTTTAATTTTTACTGGCATCTTAGACTTTTAGTCTCCTAATTAGATTCATACAGTTGACTAAAAAAAAAAAAAGGTGTAGGAGTACTTTCCTAATTGACAGACTTGATTGACAGGACAGTCCCTGAAGTCTCATAATTGAGCAAACAGCTTGTCACCATACAAATCATTAAAATACCATTTGAAAAACGTACACTGTGACAAGTGCTAGCTTAGACGTTCACAGCTATAGGCTTTCAAGCGAGATGAGCCCTTTTGTTTTGTGGCTTCTTGCAGATGCTGTAAAGTGAGCAACATTTAATGAGCCGTTGCGAGAGTGGGGTAGGGAGGGGGGGCTCGGGCGGGAGCCAGGTCGTTCCACATGGGGTGGCAAGTCCACAAATGACCGTATACTCGTCCTCAGCTGGAACGACCAGCAGCCCAGTGTGTCAGTCTCGTTTTAGTTCTTGTATCTGTGTTTTCCTTTCTGTGTGCCTGCAAACATGGCATGCTGCACAGTTTTAGAATTCTTTTTTTTTTAAGCAGCAGATGGAATAACAGCAATTCCTGCTTGCTCCCACACCCGACCAGCAGAGGCACACATCAGTCTGTTGTCACTAGGAGCTCTAGTTCGCATTTGGATCTCATTTCACTCCAAACTGTTTGGATGGAACATAAACATTTTCCGATTCAGTGAGGGGCCTGGAGCCTCGTCTCCTTCTGGTTCCCACCCAGGCGCTTGTCAGGCCGATGGGCTCCCGGACTGTGTCTTCCCGTCTGTCTGAAAGCCTCTGGGTTGTTGGTTCAGAAGGACCAGCATTGTTCATAGGCTCCGTGGGGGTCGGAATTGGACAGGACTCTTGTTGGAACATGTCATATTACAGATGAGCCACTGAGGCCCAGAGAGAAATCTCAGGTTGCGAGGCCTTTCCTGGGCCTCGTGTCTCCCGGGCCGGCTCTTTACAGGCTGTCTGACTGCATCCATGCATCTGGAATTTTTTGCTGAGTGGGATGCAGTTTGTTTTTCTGCATTTTAAGATAAGAAAATCAGGGCTGAAAGAAAAGACGTGCTTTGTGCTAGGTAACACAGCCTGAAGTTCCTGTGGCCTTCAAACCTGGGTTTCTCGGATTAACTGCTATGCTTTTTTTCATTCTCCATAAAATCAGTGGCAATGTCATGGGTGTGGATTCACCCACATGTGGCTTAGCCCTGCCGCAGACCAACCAGGATTCTAACCTGCGGCTCATTCACAGGGCTGTGTCCGGCGTGGCCAAGTCTGTGAATCCAGCCCAGTGGTTCTGGGCAGCTCCCAGGCCTTCAGTCCAGCTGCTCCTGTGGCGCCCTCTGCTTTCCTTTCGTAGCACTGGTCCTGCTGTGTTGTGACCATGCAGACGAAAGCCCTGGTAGAGTCGGGGCCAGGTTCTTTGCTGTATGGACAACACCCAGCACAGTGCACATGACTGTTGGTTCAATGAGCTCCAGTTCACCAGCCCGCAGCCCACAGGCTGCCTCTCCTGGGCCCCCGGGGGCGGGTGCTCACGGAGGGGCAGCTCATTCTCCACACGGGGAGAGGTGGTAGAAATAACAGAAGCGGGCTGTGGTGTCACGGAGTCCTCGCTCACTCTCCCCTACTTTGGGGCAGTATTGCATTGTAGGAACTGCTTCTGGAATGAACACACATGGAGGACGACAGCAACAGGTTGCAGAGGAGGTAGCTGACAATTTTGCAGTAGAAGGGAAGGGAGGCAAGGGGAAAACAGGAGGCCAGAGGGTAAGGACGTTAGCACTAAGGAAGAGCTCATAAGAAGACATCTCCTGTGTACTCATACAAGTCTTGCATATAGGGATGTGCCGGAAGGAAGCTTTGCAGAAAGGCGTGTCCCCGAGGGGGTAGAATATGCCTGCTTGGGGGCCACTCAGCCTTTTCCACTTAGCCTAACAAACATTTATTAAGCACTTTGTACGAGTTAAGGCATTTTTAAAGATAATGGTCCTGGGAAGCAGAGCTGATATTGTTGGGCTGAGGATTAAAATCCACAGCAGGATTTTAATCTAGGGAACAACTAATTACTGATATGCTTTATATGCGCTATTTAAAGAAAATGAGTCTGCTTCCCACCTGCACCTCTCAGCCCCGCCAGCAAACGGGAAAGTCTAGAGGAGCCAGAAGCCTTGGCCTTGGATTCGGTGCCAGCTGGTCAGAGGCAGCCCTTGCTCACAGGGCAGCCTGCTCAGGGGCTTGGGGAGGGTTGGTGAACCGTCCTGGTCTGCTCTGGCACCCTCTGGTGAGTCCTAGAGTGCCCTCGTTGTTTGGAATTGTGGATTTGGAGAGGAAGACACAGGGTGCTGCTCGGTCAGACACGTGGAAATGTGGGCTCCTCGTGCTTGGCCCGCAGAAGGGGAGGAGAACGTTTGTGAGCATCCTTCTAGACAAGGAGGGACTCAACCCTTCTCGTCAGGAAGGGGAGCCTCTTGGTTGAAAATAGAGTGATGATAGCTTGTAAATAGGGAAGTGAAGGAGGAGAGGCAGCCCCAGCTGAATAATGCAAGAGCTTTATGAATGGGAATTTAGTGCGAGTTCATTGATAAATGTAAGGGCAGATGGTAAATGACCACCCAGGAGGCAGTGCTCAGGAGAGAACCCGTTGGCTCCGTCATTGATTCCGGCCTAATGCATTTTTAATGGCTACCCAGATGCATTTCCTAATTGGTGACTACGTCACTGTGTGTTCTAGAATAAAGCATGAATCATCCTCCAGTGATGAAGAGCATGCAGCTGCCAAGCCATCAAGTGCAAACCACCTCCCTCTGTTGTCCAACGTCAGCTACAAGAAGACCCTCCGGCTCACCTCAGAGCAGCTGGTGAGTGTCCTGTTCTTCCCTTGTTTGTGGGCACTGGCCAAGGCACAGCCACCCAAATGTGTGACAGTGTCCCTTCTGCTCTCTGGCTCCCATTTGTACTTGCGGACACTTTTCTATCCCGGAGTGCCTGCTGCCCTCTGGCTACCCTCCTGTTGGTACCCATGTTTCCACCGCGACGTCGGCACCTGACCAGGCTGTCTCAGCATCATTTCCCCTTTGTCCTCTCTGATGCAGCCCTGGAGGTCCCTGTTTTCAAGTGTTGGTGGAAGGTAGCCTGATGGATCTAATTTATCCCGAGGTGTAAATGACTGATAGACCAAAAATCCTGTAGGGGTGTTGCCACTTTTAGAGAGAAGTTTGTTATTTCCTCAAATGCATTTCCTAAATCAAGCACTTGTGATGAGATTTAGAGAATTGCAGGTGGCAGGGCCCATGATGGTCACAATGACCTTTTTTGCGTGGGTGCACGGCCCTCGTTCCCTGGACCCTGTTTTTCATGAGCACTCAGTGAGCAAGGATCCCAGGCTTCGTCGTGATGGTGTTTAATGAGAAGAGATGACAGACAGCCCAGACACCCACGTAGGCCACGCACGCATCTCTGCAGCCCTGTGTGGCTGTGTGGCGAGTGGCTGCAACCAGCGGCACGGGGAGAGCTGGAGTGTGGCAGCATCTGGTGTGATTTCCCTGGGTCTAGACTACGTGTGTTTGGGCATGAGATGTGCCTGATAACCGAGACTGCTTGCCTTCAATTTGTGTCAGTATAAAAACCATTAAAAACGTGTCTACTTAGGGAAGGAAACATATTTCCACACTTGGCTTAAATTTGTCTCCCCTGGCGTGGCCCTTCATATTAGTCACGGAGTAGTAAGTGTGACCTATTCTGCAACTATGGTTTATTTTGCTGAGTCTGCTAGCCTGTCACTTAACTCTTTCTGGTGATTCTCATCCAGAAATACGGGGTCAAAGTAGCGTTACCCTTGGAAGTAGGAGGCCGGTGAGGGAAGTGTGTGAGCTGCATTGCAAGTGCGTCTGCAAGGAGAGCTGGATCTCAGCTTGCCCAGAACCTGGAAAGAACCCTCCTCACAGAGAGCAAGATAGGGAAAGAAAGAACTGCACAGTGGCCCAGGGCAGTGATTTGAAAAAACAAAACTCCTAATCCTGCTCCTCATAGAAGCCAAGTATCTCTCCACCTGGGCCTTCCCCTTGAGAGGACACTGAGTTCATGTTTTTCAGAAAAGCTTAAAGTTGAAGAATGGCCCCAATGACGTGGTTTTCAGCGTCACCACACAGTATCAAGGCACGTGTCGCTGCGAGGGTACCATCTATTTGTGGAACTGGGACGATAAAGTTATCATTTCTGATATCGACGGGACAATCACCAGGTAGGTCCCGCTGACTCAGGGCTGTGGGACCCCTGGGCCTGGAGCCAGCGTTTCAGTCCTCTTTCTATGGCATCGTGGGGCTCGTGCAGTTCAGTTTCTGTGCAGTGGGGTTGCTCAAGGAGTCTTCGTCCCTTGAATCTGCAGCCGCCCTTAGGGCTTGCTAGCTGTTTCCACCTGGGTGTCAGCTTCCGGTCTTGGTGCTCATGTGGACACTTCTGAAGGGCGTGCCTTTCTGGATGGCCCTTCACTTTGATTTAGCAAGTCAAGGGCTTGACACATGCTCAGTCTATTCGTGTATTAACGCATCCCTCTGTGAGCCTTCTCCTTTGATTACTTTAGTTTTGGGCTTTTTGTCCAGAAAGGAAGTTGTGGGTCTTGTTGGCATTTTTTTTTTATGAGGCACTTAGGATGCGTGAATTGGAATAGACTGCCCCGCACCCCCCTGTTGTGATACCCTCTTTATGTTGTTCTTCCCACTTCTATCCTTATTTAGGTCAGATACTCTGGGCCACATTTTGCCCACCCTCGGGAAGGATTGGACCCACCAAGGCATAGCTAAGCTGTACCACAAAGTGAGCCAGTAAGTACAGGGCAGTGTGCCCACCCCCACGCTCTGCTGGTGCCCACGGCACTCTGCACCCAGAATCTTGACTGCTGGGGTGACTTACCGAGAGGGGTGCAAGGGTGGCAGTGGGGAGTCCTGAGCACACGGTGAATCCCACCAACTGCAAATCTGAATTCAATGCCAAGAGACAAGAAAGGAAGTGATAAATGAATCAAACGTTGATGGAGAGAGAAGGACGAGGCAGCGTCAGACGAGGGACTGAGGTTTATCTCATACAGAGGAAAGGCAAAGATAATCAGGTGGAGAAACTGTAGTCTCATATATGCCAAGAGATTTATTTTACACAAAAAAGGTGCAGATTTCAAGCAGGTTTTAGCTGTGGTGCCGGCCCTTTGGTCTGGGGGGCGGTCCGCTGAGTGGCCAAGACACAGGCCAGCAGCTGCTCTGGGGCCCACACCCCATCAGGGGGGACAGTAGATCTTAAGCTGCGATCTTTTGTTGGGCACGTGTGTCACTTCGCTTACATCTTATAGTAATTCTGAAAAGCAAGTAATCAGTAATATCATTAGATGAGTGAAGTGAACTCAGAGAGTTAAAGTGATTTGTCGAAATTCCCATAACTGCTAACAGGCAGAACTCATTAAAACCCAAGTGCAAGTCCATTGCTTCTGCTCTAGTCTGTCTCCAGGTTCAGAGCCCACTGGGGCTCCCCGCCCTCCCCTTACTGGCTTGTGCTTCATCACACTGCCTTCAGCTTACTGTGGACTAGAGTGAAAGCTCGGCCTCCCGTGCATCCGGTTCTCCAGCTGGCTGGAGCGGGCGGTGCCTGAGGCTGACTCAGGACAGCCCCTCTTTGCTTGGAGAGGCAGGTGAGAAAGTTACCCAGCCGCTGAGTGACAGGATGGAGACCCAGGCCCGTGACTCGCAGCCTGATGCACTCACCTCTGGCCCAGGTCGGTGGTGGTGGTGGTGGTGGTGGCGGCAGGGACTGCCTGTTGGGTGGCTGGCCGTGTGATAGGTGCTTGGGATGACAATGAAGTAGACCCAGTCTCAGGCTGCCTGGATCTTAGGCTCCCCAGTGGGAGACAGATGGCTGGGGGCAGACCTTATATCCCGGTGGGGTCAAAGGCTTCAGATTTCTCAGATGCCCAGATTATTTGTGTGACCTTACCTTTCTAGATTTCATCTTTAAAAGTTACCAAATAATACATTCTTTAAAAAAAAAAAATAGAAATAAGAAAAATGGAGAAATTTAAAAGTACAAAGGTCGTATCTTCTTCCTACTTTAGCGCCGAGCGAATCCACTCCCTACAAGTGGAACTACTGTGAACAGTTGGGTTCTGTCTTGCTGTACTTAAAGTTCATTTACACAGTCTCCCTGCCCCGACACACACGCACTCACATTATTGAATAATGTGTCCTTAATGTTTCATTACATGTCAGGCTTCCCCCTTCTTGACTGCTGCACAATCTCTATGATCCGGATAAACCTTACTGTGTGTAACCAGCCCTCTGCTCATGACCGCGGCAGGCAGTGTGCAGTGTTTGCCACAATTTCCAACAGTGATGTACTAAGTGTTTACGTATCCTGTTTATTATGCACAATGAACATACAAATAAATAAAGACGGCGCACACACTTGGGACGGGCTGCTGTCAAGTACAATTGCTGGGCCAAGCGTGAGCACATCTGAAGATAAGGTTTTGTCAGTGTCGCCACATTGCCCTCCGCACAGTCCCCTTGTCTGTGCTCTTGTACACAACCGTGGGCTGACGTTTGTTCAGAAGGATTAATCCCCTGAGTTTTCAGTGACTTGCATGACACTGAAAATTGGATCTATTTTTGGTTGAAAGAAACCCTCCTGGGTCAGGTTGCTGAGTAGTTCGCAGCTTGATTCATTTTGATTTTGGGAAGATAAATCGATTCCTGTCTTTACTGTAACTTTATTTTAAAAAGGCACAGTTGCTTTCTTTTAGGGTGCTTATTTGATTACTGATGCTTATTTGATCACTGAATTCGATGTGTGTCCTCAGCCAGCCAGACCAGTGATGCTCGGGCCCCTTGGAGCAGTGGCTCTAACCCCGCGCGGCTCCTCTCAGAGCATCTGCAGGAGGAGGTGCAAGCTCCGTGCTGTGGCTTTGGAAACCCAGCGGTTTCGGGTCCTCGCCCTCTGCTCGGTCCTCCTTTTCTGCTGCTGCTTCCGACACCTTCCTGCTCTGATCCAGGCCTGTGGTGGTCCCCACTCCATGCCTCATATTCCCATCGTCCCGCCTTTCCTCATATGATGGCCTCTGCTTGGCGTGCCTTTACCTCTGATTTTTGTCAGCTTGTAACGTCCAGCTCAGATGCTGCAGTCCTCACGAAGCCTTTGCAGTCCAGAATCCGCGACCCCGGGCAGCTCTCATCTCCTCCCCTGGCTTCACGGAGTCTTTTATTGACACCCAGGGGCTCGGCCTGGCTTGGTGGCCTTGGTCCCATCACGGAGTCCTAGCCCAGGCTGGACATGGTGAAAGGCTTCCGCAGCTGGCGGCTGGCTGGAGTGCCTACCTGCCCTGGCAGTGTGTCACATGCCATCTCCTCCAAGGTCTTACGGGCAAAGACTGGGAGAAGTGCAGGGGCAAAGAACTGGTAAAGCTTGTCACTCTCTCCTGAATGAGTCCAGGTCATTTCTTTGGAAGTCAAATGTGTGATTACCCAGAGACATATTTAGAAAAATGTTTAGCCTGCCAGAGTACCAGGAAGAAGATACCACTTAATTTAGGATTTGGAGACTGATCACTCTTTGCTGATACTGCTTTCCTTGAATTCGGGTCCCTCTTGAATTTTATGTGCTGCAGGATTTGGCTAATGGAAAAAGCAGGCTTGCAGATAGCCGCTTGCCTGGAAATAACAGAAGATGAGGGCCGTTTTATTTATATATTTTGCCGAATGTAATTACTTGTTTGAATGTGGTCAGCCTGGGAGAAATTATCTGTCAGACAAATTATTATCTTGTTCGCAGAGAGGGTGTAAAGCTTGCTTGTTTATTGATTTTAAAAAGCTTACTTGGTTATTGACTAAAAAGAACTAGAGCAGATACAAATGGAAGATATACGAAACTCCCTCATGCTCAACTATATTCAGTAAGCAGAAGGAAAGGAAAAAAGGACATTTCCTAAAATATCTACATCGAGCCAGTGGATCTTTTGGGGACTAAATTTGAACAATAGTTGCTCTGATTTTCTACCTTATGTGATATATATGAGGTGTGATCACAAAACATGGTGAACTTTTAAATAAAAAAATTTATTACAGTAAAAGACACATTGCCGTTAACCCCCCTCAAAATACTCCCCCTTGCTTCGAACACACTAATCCCATCATTCTTGCCGCTTTCTGAAGCAGTTCTGGAAGTCTCTTTTGTGAGTGTCTTTACTTCGTCCTCCATCATGACAAAGCTCCGTGTCACACATGGCCTCTGGTACGGCAATTTCTGTCAAATAAAAACATTGCAGTGTGTCCCCATCCACCTTATTCACCGGATCTGACACTGTGTGACTTCTGGCTCTTCCCCAAAGTCAAAATGACCATGAAAAATAAACAGTTCAGGACATCGAGGCAGCCACAACAGCACAACTAAAGAAACTCACGAAAGAGGACTTCCAGAACTGCTTCAGAAAGTGGCAAGAACGATGGGACAAGTGTGTCCGAAGTGAGGGGGGGAGTATTTTGAGGAGGGTTAATGGCAATGTGTCTTTTACTGTAATAATTTTTTTTATTTAAACATTTACTGTATTTTGTGACCACGCCTCGTGTTTTTGTATTCATGTAACCAGAAATCAGCGTCTCCGAGACTTAGCGAGAATGAATGTGCTCTGTGTTTCCATAGGTGGATGAGCTCATCTGTGGCCTAAGCTGTGTGCCCCTTGAAGCCAGGACACTGAAAATGATCATGAGTAGACGGTTAGGATCTTTTTCCTTCTCCGTCTCACAGCAGTTACTCCTTTCTTTCACCTCAGGTCCTCGTAGGTTATTGCCGTTGTCATGTGGTACGCATGAGAGAGTCAGGGCCCCGACTGGAGGGGCAACAGCCGCTAGCTCAGCACAGACGCTGGAACCTCCTTCCCCAGTCGGAGCCTCGGTTTCCTCTTCTCTAAAATGAGGACATCAGGCTGGATCCCTTCAGGCACTGCTCGCCCCAAATGCTCTGCTCCGGGTTGTGCGGTTGAAGTCACTGTGTGTGTGTGTGTGTGTGTGTGTGTGTGTGTGTGTGTGTGTTTGTGTTGCTGGGTGTTGCTTTTCCCAGCCGAGCCTCGCTCAGCACCACAGGCTTTCGCTGACTGGTTGCATACCTGCTCTGCAGCGGGCTGTCCGTGCTGGGTGCCTCTCCTTTCATGGAGTTTGTGGCGCATAGGAGGGCAGTTGTGTCCCCAAAACAAGGCGGTGGGGGGAGGTGTAAGGAGAAACGCAGATTTCATAGACATACGTGGAGGAGAGATTAATTCTGGTTGGAGAGGTGAGGATTCAAGGAAGGTTTCAGTGAGACGGTGCTCCTGAGCTGAGCCTTGTCCAATGAGTAGGGTTTTGGGAGAGGCACGGTCACCACGGGGGGGGGGAAGCAGGAGTGACAGGAGGGTCCTGGGACATGACCAAGTGTGTGGTGGGGTCATGAAAGGGAGGCTTAGGTGCAGAGGACGGGGCGGGTGTAGGTGAACCAGGAAAGTCGGCTGGCACCAGATGGCAGAGGCCGTGAGGCCAGCTGAGAGGAAGCCTGAGTCTGGCACAGCTTTCCTTCCTTGGGGCCGAGGGCGAGTTCCCTTCTAGGACCTCAGCGGGAGCTACAGAGGTCCCTTTTCTCTCCGACAGTGGCTCTCAGCTGAGGGCGAGTTTCCCTCCCTTGGGACACATGGCAATGTCTGGAGGCATTTTTGATTGTCATGAGTGGGGCGTGAGTGCCACTGGCACCTAGTGTGTGGAGGCCACGGGTGCTGCTAAGTATCCCACAATGCAGCGTTACGGAGACGCCCCCCCAACAATTACTTACACGTTTGTCCAAAACATCAGTAGTTGAGAAACTCCAGTCTAGAAGTGTATCTTGGAAAATACTTCTAAAGGTAATCTTTTCAAACTATTTTAATATCTTTCTGGGACAAGTGTTTGGACAGGGACGTAGAGACTGGGACAGAAGGAGAAGCCGTCTTTCCCAAGCCTGGATGTGGAAGGCTCTTCCTTTTTTGGTGTCTCCCCAGAGCCCCGCGTCAGTGGCTGACGCAGCAGAGGGACCAGCACCATCCACGTGTGTGTTGCACCTCTGTTCTCGGGTGTCTGCTCACGCAGGTGCAGCCTTCCCACCCCGGGATTCCTTGTGTCCACCTTTGCTGTGTCACGTGTCATCGTTGGTTTCCTCTCGGCGCTCTCTGTCCCCACAGGGCAGTATGTGCTGATCCCCCGTGCACCGCCAACCCAGCCCAGGGCCTGATGTGGGAGTGCCTGGTGGGTGTGCCTTGGTGGGCGGAGCGTGTCCTGCCACTGCCGCCCTTCTGAGCAGGGCCTCTTACCATGAGGGACACCACTGAGAGTCAGCTGTGGCAACTTGGTGCTACTTGAGCATTTAATGGGAGCACTTGGTATTTCCGACAGCTTTCATGGGGTCAAAGGTCCGGAAAGGTAACCCCAGCTGCCACCAACAAGCATGTCCCCCTCAGATAGTCCTAGAGCTGATTTTCCAGCTGAGTTTAGTAATGGCCTCAGGAGCAGAACACTTGTGTGGTGAGAATGACGCGGTGGCATGGTCAGACCAGGAAAGGTATTTGCAAAGCGAGTTCTGAATAAAATCAGCATCGCAGAGCCTGCAGGTGGCAGCTTTTTGGCTTTGATGTGAAGAGCTATATACAGAAATAGTGATTTCTTTTTTTAAAGATTATATTAATTAGACAGCTAAGATACAAAGATGTTTAATTAAAAAAGATTGCTTGATTTTCAGATGCATTCCTGTATTCCAAACAAGCTGACATTTCTAGATTATCTTTGTCTTAAAACTTTTCCTGTTTCTTGTTTTAAAGAACATGTTATTGAGCCAGTCGTTTGGTCAGCATAAGATATTCATGGAGAAGCAAGAAGTCGGATGGGAAGAGGGTAGTTTGTACTCGCTCATTCAGCAAGTAGTTACTGAGTGTCTACTGCACGACACACAGTGTTTTGGGCACTGGGGTTACAGCAAAGAATGAGACTGGGTCCCCGCCCTCAGGGAATGTGCGGATTAATGAGCCATACCTTTAAACAAGGGACCACAAGGTAGTATCAGTGATTAGTGCCATGGGGAAAAAGAAACAGAGTGAGGGATCCATACCTGGGTTGAGGGTGAGGGAGGGTGTGTTTTATTACATAGAGGGACAATGGAAGGGCCCCCTGAGGAGGTGCTGTCTGAGCAGAGACCTGGATGAGGTGAGGGCGTGAGGGAGCCCTGATGGTCTGGGGGAAGAGTGTTCAGGCAGCGGAACCAGAACGTGCAGCTGCCCAGCGCAGGGATGAGCGTGGAGTTGGAGGAGCAGTAAGGACACGGTGTGGGGAGCCGGGTGCCGGGGAGCCCCTGGGGTTGAGAGAAAAGCAGGGACCAGGTCTCACTGGCCTTCCTCGTAGCTCATGGCAAAGACTTTGGATTATCCCTGAGAGCGATGGCAAGACTCTGGAGGTGTTTAGAGGAGGATCGGAATACGTTTTAGACTCTTAAGTTTTCTTTCTGTGTGGAGGCTTGATGAGGGGGCAGGGCGAGGTTCAGGCTGTGGCAGGAATGGAGGTGAGAGTCGCCACACGGCTGCCCCTACTTCAGACGCCAGTCGTAACTAGCAGGTCCCCAGCTCACCCACACTTCTGCCCAACGTGGCTACAGATCGGGGTTCCCACAACCCCCTCCTCAGGTTTGATAATTTGCTTTGATGGCTGTTTAGGGAAACACATTTACTGGTTTATTAGAAAGGATACAAAGGAACAGACAGGTGAAGAGGTACATAGGGAGAGGTCAGGAAGGGTCCTGCCCCCCTGGAGTTGGGGTGTACGACCTTCTCAGCACGTGGATCCATTCACCAACCAGGAAGCTCTCTGAACCCCAGTGTTTAGGGGTTTTATGGAGGCTTCACTATTTAAGCACAATTGAATAAATTACTGGCCATTGGTGATTGAACTCAGTCTCCAACCCCTCGCCCCTCCCCAGAATTTGGGGGGGTGGGGCTGAAAGTTGCAGACCTCTAATTGCATGGCTTTTTTTCACCTGGCAACAAACCCCCATCCTTCTTGAGTCACCTCGTTAGCATAAACTCAGGTATGGATGAAAGGGGCTTGTTATGAGTAATGGAAAGATGCTCTTATTCGCGCGATCAGGAAAGTCCAAGGGTTTTAGAAGCTCTGTGCCAGGAACCGGGGATGAAGACCAAATGTACATTTATTACATCATGGTATCACATGTGTTTACCACTGCCTCCGTTTAGACATGGCATTTAAAGCCACAGAAGTGGGTGAGATCCTCTCGGGAGTGAGAGTGGTGAGAAGCAATGAGGCCATAGGACCCCAGAACACTTGGACATTTAAGAGGCTGGGAAGAGCCACATTTAGAGCCACAGGGACTTGTCTGGGAAGAAACAGCTAGTGAGGAGGTGTGAACCAGGAGATTGTGGGGTCCTGGAAGCCAGGGGAAGAAGGGGTTGTGAAGGGAGGAATATTGACGACCTGCCTGCGTCAGATGCTACCGGGAAGTCTGTTCACGGGAGAATTGAGAAGCCGTGCCTGGATTTGGCAAGGTGGCAAGATCACAGGTGATCTTGACAACAGGGGCAGTGAGATGGGAACGAGAGAGAGAAAACTGAGTGAGGAGGCAGTCAGCGCAGATTCACAGCTCTTTGAAAGAATTTTGCTACAAAGGGGAACAGAGAAATGGGATTCGACCTGGAGAGGTAAAACCGAAGGAGAGCTTTTTGATGGTGGTTTTTGCGTGGGTTATTTTTAGGCTGAGATGAGAGAGGTCAGAGTACATTTATGTGCCAACAGGAATTATTGAATGAAGGGGGGATTTGATGGTGAGTGTGAATGTGTGTGTGTGTGTGTGGGGCGGGTAAGGATGGGCTCAGAGCTGGCACGAGGTCTGAATTGGCAGGTGACATGGGCCTGGTGCACAGGTAGTGAGTCTGAGCAGCACAGGTACAGGCAGCTGGGCCGGTTTGATGCATCAAAGCTGTAGTTTCCCTAGTGGTAAAGCAGGGGGAACGTAACTAACATATTCCGAGGATGAAGCCGAGTGAGCGTTGTGAACTGCTTGGTAAGTGACAGCGACACGCATTCCCAATCACATTTTCTAGAATGTGGCCTCTCACGTACGAGGGAACTTGCCCCAGTTCTGTTCTTCATGAAGCAGATGCAGATCAGGGTTTGTGAATGCACACAGGGTCCCTTTTGTGAGGCCATTAAATGTGAACGTTTTGTCTCTTTCAGAAACGGATATAAGTTTCTCTACTGTTCAGCGCGTGCCATCGGGATGGCAGACATGACGAGGGGCTACCTGCACTGGGTCAACGAGAGGGGGACCGTGCTGCCACAGGGGCCCCTGCTCCTGAGCCCCAGCAGCCTGTTCTCCGCCTTGCACAGGTAGGGCGCTCGGCTTGTCCACGCTCGCCCCGGATCTGCGGCCGGTCAGGCCCGCTCTCTTCCAACCTGGAGGTTTCGCAAGAAGCCTCTTAACTGGTCTTCCCCACCGACGTCCCCACTTCTTAGTGGGCACCGGAAAAATTGTCGTAAAATGCGGGTCTAACCCTGTCTGCACCCGTCACGGGCCCGTCGTGGTTCTCCAGACAGCGTCCAGATTGGTCAGCTCAGCATCCCGTGACGTCATGACCTGCCCTGCCCTCCCATCCAGTCTCACTTCTCTCCAGTTTCTAGAACTCGGTTGTGTCCAACTCTCTCCACAGTGATAGTCTCCCCTTTGAGGCTTAGCACCTGCCGCTGCCCTTTTGTGGGTGGCCGCCCCTCCCTCTTCCTGCGTTGCTTGGCTGGGTCTGAAAGAATCGACTTGCATCCCGTCTAATAGGGGACCTAGGCTGGGTTACGCAGCCCTTCTGCCAGCCCCCCCCCCCCCCCGCCCCCCTGGCCTGCGACTCCCATGATACTAGTCCATTCTGGGAGTTCTGGTCACACTGTTGATTGTCACGGACCACTAACAGGCCGCTGGCCAGTGTCCGATTACAGGCCTCCCTTCATCTGCTTGGCTGCACTGAGGTAACCAAGCCAGACTCGGGCCTCCTGGAGTGGGGGAGGGGAGCTCCGGGCTTCCCTGCAGCTGTGGGGGGTGGGGTGGTGGAGCCCAGGGCAGCCCCAGACGCTCTCAGAGCACAGTGTACTGTGTCACAACAGGACGGTGGTGCAGCCAGAGGCTGGTAACTCTCCTATAGCTGTGTCTTGAACATTCAATGAAAAGCTTTGTCATGATTTTGCCTCAGCAGAGGACCAGATTAGCGGCTTGTTGCTGCTAGCCATGCAAATAGTGCAAACATCCAGATGGGCCCAAACGCCATGCTGATTGCTCTTGAGTATTTTGCCTCAGCTCTAGAGCTACACTTTTGTCGTGCGGGAGACCCTGCTCGCTGCGCCATTTGTTGTGCAGGGAAGCCTGTGGGGTCTCTGGTCCCGCTCCCCACATAACGCAGGATACAGTGAGGCCAAAAAGGAACACCCAGGGAGCCATAGGTAGGGGAGTCATACCACTGTATTCTCTCTGGCGGCACTATACTCTCAATGGAGGCTGGATCCACACTGTCTGCAACCAGCCATCCTAACTGCAATCCGTGCTTGCCAGCCCAGCCACCATCTTCTTGCTAGCCCCCATTCTTCTTCTTTCTGCTAGCGTAGCCACAGCAGTTATATTAGTGGCCAATGGCTCACTGGTTACAGCTGATGCCCAACTAGCCACAGCTGATGGCCATGCAATCACAGTTGATGGCCATTTACTACCTGAGCCAGCACCTGTCTATGTGAGGCCGAGAGCCTGGAAACTTCTTTCTGGGGCTCTGCCCCCACAACTTTCCATCACAGCTTTCTTTTGTGTGAGTAGTGGTTTGTTTTTGTTTTTGTTTTCCTGTAGAAAAAGATCTCACATTGAAACGTACACATTCTGCGGAGAAAATTCAGGTTAAAACTATGGGTGCCATAGTGTATTTCAAGTCCTAAGAGCTGTGATGACTGTAGATCTCAATAGAAATCCTAATATTTTAATGAGATGTCCCTGAGCTGTGTCTACAGTTTGCAACAAGCTTCTGAGTAGCATGTTTTACGTACTATGGCTTGGCTAGGCAAAGTAAAAAGATGACATTTTTACTGTCCTACCACTAAATACGATTGAAGGTGATCCTTTTCGGTTTTTCCTTATTTAAATCTATTTGTCCAAGATCTGTTACTTTTTCCTTGTGAGCAATTATTTAAAAACAGAAAGTTAAAGCTCTCGGGAGCTGGAGGTGCTCCTATGGCCATGGCACAGCTTGGTCCTTCCTAGCAGTGCATTCTAGCCAGCACCGTTCTGTGTGCAGCTGTCCTGCAGGTTTTCTAGAATTAATGGGTAAATGCCGTGAGCACGGGTGACCTTCCCTAGCAAGAGACTTTAACTGGGTACAGCTCTGACTCTGCTGCCTGGGTTTAAACTGGAACAAACGAGAAGTGTGGTGGGCGGATGTGGGTGGAACACAGGCGGCAGAAATAAGCTCTCAGCATGGGGTACAGAGAGGGTTCTGTGGTGGGGCCCCGGGGCCCCGCGTGCTGATGCTGTTGGCGACTAATTACTGGTGTGACAAGCAGGTGCTACCCTTTCCCGGGTCTGTTTCTTTAACTGCTAGATGACAGGGTTGGATTAGAGGATCTCCATGGTTCTTTCAGGACTAAAGTACTATGATTCTAGGAAATACGTCTGAAGAAGTTGAGAGAATCTACTATTTCACACACCTAATCTTTTGGTTCACGAGCTTCTCCTGTTGATGTAGAAATTGGCTTTGAGTCGTGTGATTTTTTTTTTTTTTTTTTTTTTTTAGTTACCTGCCCTGTGTGGTTGTGGTGACAGAGCTCTTCAGATCATTTTCACAAACACTCTATTAGCACAATGCACATTCCTAATAAGTGTGGCTCCCCTCTCATGAGGAAGGGGTGTCACTGATGAGAGATAGACAGACAGGGTTACACAGATTAACTTTTGTTAATTCTCATGACTCTGAGTTACTGGACGGATTTGAACTTCCAGAGTTAGTTAGGCAGTAACTGTGTGTGTGTGTGTGTGTGTGTGTGTGTGTGTGTGTGTGTGTGTATGTGTGTAAGAGAAAGGGAGAGAGATTGAAGCAGGAAGTTGATTTTATATGATTTTCCCCCAGTGGACTGAACTTTGAGACTTAAAAATCATACGATCGTTGCTAAGAAAGTAGATCTTAAAAGTTCTCCTCACAAGAAAAACAAGTGATAGCTGAGTGCGGTGATGGATGTAAGCTAGACTTACCGTGGTGATCATTTTGCAGATATACACTTAGCAAGTCATTGATGGTGTTCACCTGAAACTAATGTTATATGTCAATTATGTCTTAGTAAAAAAAATAATACAGTCACTCACACACTTATAAGAGTCCTGAGATTAAAATGTAAGGCCCTTAGTCTTAAAGAGGGCTCTGGAGTCCACAGAAGTCAGTGCAGAGCCAGGACAGGCCATTGGGTCTTTCAACGCTCAGTTTGGTGCTCTGTCATCATTGTCACCATCACCATCACCATCACCATCATCATCATCTTCTACATTACGTTCTGAGCGGGTACAGAGAATATTTCTCAAATACATGCGAGGTATAAAGGATAACCAAACAGTGAGCACCAGCGACCCATAGCCCAGTAAGAGCTAAAGGCCATGTCATTACACTGAAGTCCCAGTTGCTCCCATCCCCGCCCCCTCGGGGTCATGGTAACCGTTATCCCTGAATCTTGTGTGAATCATCCCTTGCTTTTCTTAATAGTTTTATCACATATATTTGTAATCCTAACCAATATGTTTAATTGTGCACACTCGGGGACTTCATATAGACAATTTGTATATTCTCCTGGAGCTTGCCCTTTTCACTCAATATTACGTTCCCAAGATTGCTGAGTGCCCCTGTTAACTCATTCATTTTGGCTTCTGTGTAGTATCCTGACGTACAGATCCTCCACAGTTCATTTGTCCTTTGTACTGTCAATGGGGACTTGAGTCATTTCCAGGTTTTTGCTATTAAAAGCAGTGCTTCCTGTGTGTGTCCTCTGGAGACACATGTGATAGTTGCTCCAAGCTACACACTTAGGAGTGAAATTTCTAGGCCACGGAGCATACATGTATTCAGCTTTATTAGGTCATTCCAAGCTGTTTTCCAGAGAAGCTGAACCACTTTGTGCCTCGACAGCATATGCAACTGTTCCACTTGCTCTGCTTTCTTGCCTACATGTTGTCAGCTGTTTACATTTTTGCTAGTCTGGTGGGTATGAAATGTCTCTCTCTTCATACGTTTACTGGCCATTGGGGCTTCATCTTCTGTGAAGCGCTTGCTCAGATCTTTCCTCCATTTTTCTTTTTGATTTGTAAGAGTGCGTTATAGATTCTATATATGGAGCTTTTGTTAGGAGTGCTGCAAATGTCTTTCCCCAGTTTATGGCTTTGATGAACATAAATTCTTGGTTTCGTGTAGTTGAACATATCATCGCCACTATAGTTTGTGCTTTATGTGTGTCTGTGTGTATTAAAAAAGGCTTCCCTGGGGGCGGCCGGATGGCTCAGTTGGTTAGAGCGTAGTGCTCATAACACCAAGGTGGCCAGTTCGATTCCCACATGGGCCAGTGAGCTGCAACCTCCACAACTAGATTGAAAACAACGACTTGACTTGGAGCTGATGGGTCCTGGAAAAACACATTGTTCCCAATATTCTCCAATAAAAAAAAAAGTCTTCTCTGACCTGTGGGCATAAAGATGGTCTCCTACCTTTTCTCTAAAGGTGTTGCTTTTCGCAGTGAGACCAATAATCCACTGGAATTGATTTTTGTACATAAAGTACAGGAGGGGGTCCATTTCCTTTTTCTTTCTTTCTCCTTATAGGGACATTCAGTTGCCCCAACACCAGTCACTGAAAAGACTGCCCTTTCCCCTGCTTTGAATTGTCACTGTGGTCGTACATCAAGTGTCTGTAAATGTGTGTTTCTGCTTCTCGCCTTTGCTCTTCTATGTAGCCATTAGAATCAAGTTCCATGAAAATATACAGACAAAAACCTGTTGAGAGTTTGATTGAAATTACAATAGATCAATTTAGGGAGAATTAGTATCTCCTTGTGATATCGAATCTTCCAGTTCAATTATACGGTGAGCTTCTTCATTTATTTAGGTCTTCTCTACTATATTTTAATGAAGTTTTTTTTAAATTATTTAGAATTTTTACACTGACATTCCTGAACAAGACTTTGCTTATATTTTTCTTCATGTCTTGATTTTGAGGTTATGCTAGCCTCATATAGCGAGCTTGGGGCTGTTCTCTCTTTTTCTATGCTCTAGAGTTCTTTCTTCTTTGGGTGGCTGGGGCACGTCTCAGGTGCAATCCCTTGACTTCAGTATTTTCTTTGTGCGAAGATTTGCAAGTCCGATTCCCTTTCTGTTTAGAGCTCTTCGGGGCCAGCTGAGCTGACTTATGTATATTTAACCTCTGAAGAGATGAGTGTTTTTAGTGTCATAGCATCTTCGAGAGTTAAAAATAGTTTGATGCTAATGAAGCTTATTCTCTCATGCTGACCCATTATTTATTTGTTTGTTTTAACAGAGAAGTGATTGAAAAGAAGCCAGAAAAGTTTAAAGTACAGTGTTTGACAGACATCAAGAACCTGTTTTTTCCAAATACAGAACCTTTTTATGCTGCTTTTGGAAACCGACCGGCTGTAAGTAGTCGATGGGGTATCTGAGAGCTCTGGGAAGTCCTGTCTTTTTTGACAGCTCATCTGAGGGGCTGGCCTGGGTTATGTGAAGCCAGACTCTTAGTCCTACTGGAAAGAGCTGGTTAAGGGCCGTTTGCCTACGTCTAAAGGCAAGAGGATGGTAAATCATTTCATGCCCTCTAGCTTTCTTTGAAGGTTGGTTAGTGAGTTTTAGTTTGAAGCATGAAATGTGGGCCTAAGAACATCAAATTCTAAATTACTTGCTAAATTAGTAAAAAAACAACACTAAATAGGATTATACCCTTCCAACCAGGAAGGATCCTCAAAGCCAATCCTTAGCACAGTGGTGAATTGAGTGTTGCAAGTTTTAAGAGTACAGTCGTACCCCCTTATCCATAGTTTTGCTTTCTGTGGTTTCAGTTACCTCTGGTCAACCACAGTCTGGAAATATTAAATGGAAAATTCCAGAAATAAACAATTCATACATTTTTAACTTGTGCGTGGTTCTGAATAGTGTGATGAAACCTCACGAAGGCCCACTCTGCCCCACCCAGGACCAGTCATCCCTTTGTGCGACATCCTCACTGTAGACGCCACCCGCCTGTTAGTCACTTAGTAGCCCTCTCGCTGGGTCATTAGATCACTGTTGAGGTATCACAGGGCTTGCGTTCAAGTCACCCTTATTTTACTTAATAACGCCACATTCACATAACTTTTATTACAGTATATTGTTATAATTGTTCTATTTTATTATTGCTTATGGTTATTAATCTCCTGTGCCTAATTTATAAATTAAACTTTATCATAGGTATGTATGTATAGGAAGAAAAATAGCATATATAGGGATTTGATACTATCTGCAATTTTAGGCACCCACAGGGGATCTTGGAACATATCCCCGGTGGATAAGGGCGGACCACTATATTGTTTCATATGGTAAAAGAAATGCTTGGAGGTTGTGTGTGTTCCGCCCCAATTTGCTGGAAAGTTCAGTGTTCTGGAGAATAGAGTTCGGTGCTAACTTCCCAGTAAGAAAATTTTCCTAGTTCTTCCCAGTAAGAAAATGTTAGGACTGCAGGGGGTATGACGGGTGGTCCATTTTTTAATTCCATTCCTGAATAAACAAAGTGGGGCCCAGAAGGGAAAACTAATTTAATATTAATAGTTTCACATCCAGAGATATTCTTTCTCTACACTAGCTGGTTGATGAAATTAGTTCTGGTTAATGAGAATTTTGTGCTATCATCAAATCCAAAATATCATGGATTTGTATTTACAACAAACTCTTTTTTTCCTAACACCTTACCAAACACAGGACGTGTATTCGTACAAGCAAGTGGGAGTGTCTTTGAACAGAATATTCACTGTCAATCCCAAAGGAGAGCTCGTGCAGGAGCACGCGAAGACCAACATCTCCTCGTGAGTACCCCCGGCATTCCGTGTGATTACTGCGTCCTCAGCACCGTGTCACCACAAGCTTAATCTCGGAACGCTCTGCTGCTGTTTGCAGTATAACTTTTGGTCCTCTGTTGCCTATATTTTAATTTTCAATTCTTACAAGGAAACCATATTTTAACTCCTCCTACTTTGTCCAAAATTTAATTTTTGGACAATCTGGATTAAATCAGATCCCGTCTGGGTCAAAAATTTAAACTAGTGGTTACATTCTGCTACAGAGTTGGAATTGAATGAATTTGAAAACTAGTAGTTTCAATTTGCCAAGTTAGGTTTGAAAGCCTAGAATGCGAATTAAAAATATATCTAAATTGAAATATCATGTCAGGCTGTATTTAAAGATGAGGAACTGTATATCCCTTCACATCCTGGCCTGTAATAATAATCTCACCGAAGCATTGCTGTGTAATTGTAAGAATTCCTTACATAGTTTTGGTCGCAGCCCAGTTTCTTGGAGGCAGGGGGCTGAAATGGGTGACTGCTTGTAATGAGGTGTCCTGGTTGGCTGTAGAATCTCTTTTGGACCTTGATGTATCTCACTTTGGGTTCCTAACTTCTTACAAGGGAGAGTGTTTTCCCATCCCATGTGTTGGGAGCTTTGCCCCCTGGGTGACATCAGGCAGACAGGCATCCCCCTGCCTTGTTGATTACAGAGGCTGCCCCTCTTTTGGCCCGATCTGTGCAGACCCAGATAACAGCTTCTGGCCCCGGTGACCCCAGGGGGCCTGCTGGAGCCTCTGTCAGGTGGAAGAGTTGGAATGGGCGAGCCTGGGTCTCCTCCAGGTGTCTCCTGTGGCTTCAGGTAGATTAGAGATCTAGGTTCCCCAGAGCAGATTGTCACTTTGAAGGTGCTCCTGGTGTGAGCTGGAGTCTAAGCCAGGTTAATCAGGGCAGCCCTAGAAGAGCAGCGGCAGGGGACCGACCCCTTTCTCAGCCCTTTCCTAGTAGTTTCTTCTTCCTCCCAAGTGCTAAGTGGTCGCCCCTGCCAACGTCACAGTTCCCCGTCCCCCCTCATTCCCCAGCCCAGCACATTCCCATGTGACAGGCTTTCCTCCAACTGGAGAAGATCTGGTGGGTTTTTATTTAGGGTTCAAAAGAACTCTCAACCGATGAGACACTGCCCAGAAATGACAAAGGTTTCTGCCAGGCAGCAGTCGAGTGAGTGGCAGGTCTTGTCATAAGAGGCTGGGGAAGAGGGACTCCAGCATCTACGAGGGTTTGCCCAGGAGGTCTCTGAGCCTCTCCGATTCACAGACTCTGGAGTTAAAATGATTGTCTGGGCCTTGGTGTATCTCTGAGTGGGAGAAAACCTTACATATTGTCTTACGGCTGGACTGGGAGAGGTGGCTGTTCCTGTGAGAGAGTGACTCTCCTTCCCCAGAAAAGCACATGCTTTTGTCTGGCACTGAACCTGGTATAGCCATATCCAAGGCGAGTGCGTACCTGCCCGTCGGAACCTGGGACACTGTCTCTGAGAAGTCATCTGAAGTATCTTGAGAGGGTAGGCTCCCCTGCTGGGTGGGATGCCCCTGCTCTCTTTCTTTGCATTTATGCCCCTAAAGGAGCCCTGTGCGGGGAAGGGCCTCCAACAGAGCCACAAGAAGGAGCTCCCAGCGGGTTTGGGTCTTGTGCCCCCACACCCTGGTGGCGAGCGCTGAGCTGCTCCCTGTGAGGACTGCCACCTCCCACAGCCACAAAACTCAAACAAGTAGGTCTTAAAGCCAGGAGGTATTTTAAACATTTGTTTCAATCCCCAGGAAAGACATAATTCTTGCTTGTTAAGAGACGTTTTTTTTTTTTCCATTTTGTGCAAGCATGTTTCTTAGAAGCCTTTTGGAGGTCCTTTATTAAATACACACATTCCTCCCTATTTCTAAGTTATTTTGTGCCTCAGAACAGTCTAATTTCTGGAGTTTGTATATGCAGAAAGCCCCTTTGGGTTCTCAGCAAACTGGAACTGGAGAGGGACCCAGTGACTGAGGGAGGACTCGGGGGACATGCGGAGAGGCCTGGGCTTGTCACAGTTTTTGGTTGGAGGCGCCTGGAGGTCTGAAAATGCATGTTCAGTTCGGCAGCTTGCTTTTTGTAGAGTAGGCCACAGAAACTAATATGCAACAACTTCTTGAGAATAGACAGAAAACAGAGGGAGGGAGTTGCAGGGAGCATTGAAAAACACGGATCTGTTCCAGGCCATACTCTAGGAAGATGAAGGGCCTGAGGCCCAGAGAGGGTGAGACACTTGCCTCAGGTTCCACAGCAGTAAGGCAGGAGTGGATCCCAGGTCTCTTGACCCTCCTGCCAATGAGGCCTTTACTTCCTAAGGCCAATAATTAGCCAGGACTAATTATTTCCTAATGTTAACAATGTACTGTTGAATACATTTATTGAGCGTCCAGTATGCTTTATTTCACTGTTGCATACATTTAACTTGACTCTCATTATGTATACTTTGGCATAGTGTTCCCTTCCTTCCCTTTACAGCTGAGGATATTGTGGTTTAGAGAGATAAAGCCATTTGCCCAAGATCACACAGTTAGTAAATGGCAGAGCCGAAGGTCAAATCCGTGTCTTCTTAACCCCAGGGCCCAGAGTCTTTTCGTGGCACAGTGGAGCAGTCTCAGCTTGATGCCGCAGCTGCAGCAGGTGGCTGTCCCTCTGCCATGCTGACTGACTTATTCCTGTCCCCCTTTGCTTCTGATCTGCCCTTCTTCTCAGTCCTTCGTGCCAAGTTAGGTCCCACCTGCCTCGCCCGTGGAGCCTTCGCTGACTCCCGCTTGGTACCCCCTTTGATTTCCTATAAAGTGGTGAGGAATTATTCTAGAATACCCTCTGTTGTGTTAACCCCTGAAGTCTGTTCCTCGGGGTCCTAGATTTCTCCTGACTTCCAGGCACAGCCCGGGGAGCGTGGCAGGTGTTCCTCAGGGCAGTGACGTTGTCCGTTTCCTTCCAGGTATGTGAGACTCTGTGAAGTGGTTGACCACGTTTTCCCATTGCTGAAAAGAAGCCATTCTTCGGACTTCCCCTGCTCAGACACTTTCAGTAATTTCACCTTTTGGAGAGAGCCACTGCCACCTTTTGAAAACCAAGATGTTCATTCTGCCTCAGCATGACGTGTTCCAAGCAACTTCCTGCTATCATACGAAGACCGGGTCCCCCATTAAAGGATAGGTTTTGGGGGCCGCGGAGCAGAGCTCAGGGCCTGGTGTGCAGTCATTTGCTTACCAGCAGTGAGAGCTGAGATGCATTGTGTCCTTCCCCGCTGCCCTGGGGGCTGACATTTCTGAGTGACATATGAACGGTGTACTTTACAGGCCAGGAGTCGGATGCATTAATGGTGTGGAGGGCATTCCTCAGTGTGGCATAAAGCCAGTGGCGACACTGTGCTTCCGGCCTGCCCCAGGGCATCACTGGCTCACCGGCACTGTGGCCTGTGCAAGCTGGGCAGAGCTGGCTGCTACGGGGCCCGCTGATGACAGCATCACCTGAGGAACGCCAGATGTGCATGACTTTTGGTAGAGTAGGGGGCATGTTTCCACTATGGCAGTTTGTACCACATGTTCTGTGCACGGCGGGGGGGGGGGGGCCCGTGCGGGGTCATGTGACGTGAGTCTGGGGTCTTGGAAGGGACTCCAAACCTGGGTTTTGGCCTCGTGGATGTTCCCTTGCAGTATTTGCCGACTGGTCTAATTTTTTAGGTGATAAGTTCTTTTCTTTAATTCCTTTGGTTGAACATAACCTATGTAAATGGGATAGTCCCTCCCCTTGCCCCCCTTTTTTCTGTGGCTCAAGGCTGGAGTTTTTAATGCCTTAATGCATCTGTGGCAGACATTTTATTTCGAATGTGCTTTGTCTAGCTCTCTGTAACTTTGCAATGCCTTAAGTTTAGACTGTAGTAAATATTACTAAGACACTGTGCCAGCAGCCTTTTATCAGCAAGGTGGTGCTGAGAACGTGGGCTTGAACAGAGCTGATGCCAAATGGTAATTAAGGCTCTCAAAGGAAACTGGTTGGTTTTAGGGAAATAGTTTCAAGAAGTTAAATTATATTCTCTGTAGATATTATTATTTATTACTTTACTCTGGGTTACCGTTATAAGCATTTTAGTCATATTCTTTCTATTATAACTGTCACTAATACATTAAAAAGATCTACGTTAGACTATCCAAAGAGCCTTATTCTATATGTCTTACCAACACTGACCTTTTGAGATTTATGAGTGACACTCTTTATTTTCCTTAGCTTTTTCCACCCAAGGGCGAGTGCAAGTAATAATTTGAGGGACACTCTTTTAAGCCGGTAGAAGATTATTCTCTTACTTGTTTATTAAATTGGCTTGTGGAGAGAACAATTTGAAAAATGAAAGAGTTATTTTGGTAAAAGATTTTTGCTTTACTTTTTGAAATATTATTTTTCTAAAGAGCATTTTGCTCCAATGATTGAAATGCTTTCCTATTTAAATGGCCTTGCTAGAGTCAAGGGAGGCAAAAAAAAAAAGGAACAGTTGAACGAAATTCTACTCTTTCTGTGAAAGAAGACGCAGAGGTGTTGTCTCCATGCAGTTGGTGGGCTGTTAGCAGTGGATGCCTTTTATGAACCGTCCGTGTGCCCCACAGAGAAAGGCAGACATACGTGTGTAGTCAATCGCACATTTGCATGGAAATATAAACACGCATGTGCAGTTTCCCTTTTGGAGGCACTAAGAATAAGGAACAATAGTCCTGCCTTCACCACTCTGGGCTTATTCATTAGTGAGCTTTAGAGGCTGCATTGATTCTGTCACGGGGGTGTTTGGGGGTGAATTTGAACTGTTGGGTAGTAACTGTAGGTCTGCGGAGGCTGACAGAGTGTCTTCTCGCGCTGGGAGGAGTTTGGCTGCGAGTGGCTCAGGAATCCCTCCTGCCCTTGCCGTCGTCAGGACAAGCGGCTGTAGTCCTCGCTCCATACAGCTGTGACAGCTGGCCCCCTAAGCTTCCACAGCACTGCACACTGAGCCAGAGCACGCCTGCCTTCCAGAAAGTCAGACTCAGATCCGTGTCAAGTTCAGAGTGGGACCCCCAGAGAGGCTGTAACATTCACACCTGCCTGTGGCTTTGGAAAACGAGATGTGGCCACGGCAGCACTCACACATATGTGAGTTGGTTTATCTGTTTACACGACTATAACCAACAACTCATGGTCACGTGCTGGAGCCCTGCCCTTGGACCACACATTTCCAAGCTGTGCTAGGGAAACGAGTCACTTCCTAGTGACGGGTCATCAAATGTTCACCACATTGTGATGGAGAAAAATATATGTACCTGGTACATTAGAGAAATGATTGCACCTCCAAAGAGAATTCCGTTTTCAATTTTAGGTTTGCAGCACTACTTTAAATATATTTTTATTTATAGCACTCGGTCTGTATGTGTATATGCTGGTGCAATGATAAAAATCACTGTACTACTTCATTGTGTTGTGCTGGCTGCAAAGCTAGAAGATATTGTAATAAACGAGATCGATGACAGACTTCTCTGAAAATGAGGCGTGTGAATTTTAAATGGTTTTTGGTAAGTGATTAAGTTGCTGAGTTTCTAGTGTGTGATATCAAACAGATGATTTTATTCTCAAAAAAAAAAAAAGTTAAGGCTATGAACTGTTTGGAATACGTGGAATAAAAGAGCCAGTCTTTTCTGGTGTCTTTGGTAAAACACCCGCCTTCCGTGTGCACTTGGGAGGAAAGGAGGGTACAGAGGAAAAGGAGAGGGCTACACCCCGGGGTGCATCCCACCTGAGGGGATTGGCTTGGGAACGGGGTGGTTTCACTTACACGTTGTACATGGAGTGCTTCCAGGGCCTGGCCCGAAATCAGTGTTTCCCACGTGTCTGTTACATAAGCGGGTTCTGTTCTGTGTACTTTTATGAGATGGTTAATCAGCTGTGGCCATGAGAGAAGATACCGGCGAGGCTCAGGAAAACCAACTTTATTATACTCACAGGTCCGAGGAATGGGAGACAGGCCACGCCATGCCACGCAGGGCCACGTGGGGAAGCACCAGGGTGATCAGGAGGCAGAAGACAGGAGTGAGGGGACAGCCTAGGCTTTATTGGGGTTCGTGCAGGAAAGGCAGGGCCAGGCAGGGTGAACAGTTTGGGATTGGCTAGGCTGACGAGTTTCATTGGCCTCTAAGTGATAGGGCTGGTGACTGCTGCCTGGCTCTGGCCCTGGGATGATGAAGGCAGAGGGATATTGCCTGCTGGGGTGCACGGGCCAGAAAGGGGGTCATGCATATCCCAGGCATGCTCCAGTCGTGCCCTTTGCTACCTCTTAAGAAATGGCTAGCCACTCTCTCGTCAGCAAGAAAGGCTTTTTTAAGATGTAAGACACTCTAATAACATACAGAAAATAAAAGTACAAACAGTTCAGTTTCCCTTGCCTCACATTCACTGTCCTCAGTTTCTGGACTCTTCCTTCTCTGTGGTATATTGATTCATTTTTCATTTTGAACAAACCCATCAAAACCCTTGACTACTTCACCCAGATCACTTAAAAACTGTCATAATTCCTATTGATTTTGTGCATTATCGACATGCCTGAGACGTCCTATTGATTTACCTGCGTCAGCCTAAGTGTTTTTGGAATAATTGTAAGAGCCTGGGGCCCTAAATGCTTAAAAGATGGCCACACAGGATACCAGGCTGAGCTCCCTGTGAAGCCCAGATCCAAACAGGTCACCTCTGGGCCTCTGGAGAATTCATGCTTGTGTATTCTGAAAACAAAACGAACCCTCTCATTTGGTTGAACATCAGATTTATTCCAACTCCATTTCAGATTGTAAACTTATCTGTAAAATAAAAATTAGCATAAGCTGTTGTATTAGATCTGATGATCCCCAACTGCTCCCACTTCCCCCCTTTCTCCCAGGGGTACCTCTAAGCTGTGCTGTTCTCATCCCGTTGAGCAGGGCAGGGAGGGTGGATGGGCCTCCCATCTCTTGCCTAAACGAAGAGAAGGTGGTTGAAATGCCATTAGGATCTCCTTCTTGCTTCTGACCCCTTTCCAGCTGCTGCTGCAATCGAAGGTGGTAAAATGACATTACTATTGCAAGAAGGCTTGGTGCCTGAAGGAAACTAGAATAGGACCAAACAGAAGTTCTGAAAGTCAGCAGGCCCCAAATGGCCACCTGGGGGCACAATCCTTTTTGGTTTGGAGGCACAGCTGTTAAAAACATTGTCTGGGCTTGACGAAGGCCCCTCCCCATAGAGCTTACCTTGGAGATAAGCCAGGTGTGTAGTGGGCTTGTGGGGAGGCGGAGGGGTTCCTTAAGGGACTGACTGACTGGGTACCAAAGCGCCTCCAGTTGGTACAGCTGAAGGTCAGACATCACTGACTGGCTTGGAGGAGGGAGCAGTTTGTGGCTGTTTGTTGTTCAGGTCTGAGAATCGTTTAGGTTTGTGGTTCTCAAAGTGTAGTCTTGGGGCCTGCAGCTCCAGCGTCCCGTCGCTTGTTAGAAAAGCATGTTCTTGGGCCCCAGCCTCGACCTGGATCAAACTGGGTGTGCGGCCCGTACCTGTGTTAATGGATCCTCCCCAGATACCAATACACACGCAAGTTCCAGGTGGTCCACCTGAGGTCTGGGTCCTGGGTCCAGCTCCCAGGGAGCTGCTTCTGTATTGCGGCCGCTGACGTCTAACTTGAATCTTGCCTGACCAGAGCCACAGAAAGGATCTGCTGACGGAGGGAGGCGCCTGGAAACCCAATACAGGGGCTTGATTGAGTCACAAGATGTCCTGAGCCTTCTATGCACAGCTGCCGGCCCTAGCCACCTTCCTGGGCATCTCAGTGTGAGCAGGGTCCTGGCTGGGAAGGAATTCCGCCTGTGACCAGGTGGGGCAGCTCAGTGCATGTGAACCAGCAGGCCTGGGCTGTGCCCAGCTTCCTGATGGCTCCCTTTCTCCCCCAAATTGTCAGAGCCTGAAGGTGCTGTCCTGATGCCAGCGATCTTTTCACTGGTGCAGGAAGTCCATTCAGCCCTGCATTGCTTTTAATGAGTTTTGCAAGCAAGTGGCCTCTTCCGGTGACTCATTCTGCCTTTTGTGCACCGGAGATTGTGGTTTTAAGTTTCACTTTGGAAAGTAACCACTACTTCTGCTGCTTTCTCCACTGCTGGAATCCAAACAAGTTACATTCATTTTGCAACAAAGAAATGTAAATGCAGGCAGCCAGTCATATTTCTGCTCTGATTGTAAAAACATCCTTTTCCGAGATGGATGACAGAGCCAAGCATAAGAAGAAACGGTTTGTATTTTCAAGTAACATATTCATTTGGGAACTTCATATTTTTCCTTCCAGAGTGGCTGGACCGTTTCGCTTTTGTTCTTTGTCTTTTTGATCCATATTTCAGGGCTATCCTAAAAATAAATAGCATTTTCTGGTTGAGTGAGGCAGTTCACTTCTGATTTATTAAGACAGTTCTGCACAAAAGTTTGTGTACTTCCATACAGCACACAAAAGATACGTATATACAGTACAATAGTTTTCATCTGGACTTTCCACAGAAATCAGTGTATGGTACCTGAAAGGTGAATTTCTCAGGAGGAGACAGCCTGTGTTACTTGGACAAACAACAATGTAGCCCTTTTTCTCCAATTTGAATGATATCGTCATCTTCAGAATGTTAGCGTTGAACTAAATTATTCTATAATTTTACTTAAGTATGTACAAACATAAAACAGTCACTCTTATACATTAAATCAAACCAAAATGCATTTACAATTCAGTGCAGGTAAAACGATAGGGTGGATAAAATGCAAAGTAACATGAATGTTATGTAGTGGAAAACGGTGTGTTAAAGCTAGTGAAATGATGTGGGATTTGGGTTTATAACAGAGGTATTCGTGTTTTATGTTTCATTTGTTAACTTGATTCTTCTGATTTTTTGAGCTCGAGGGACCACCATTTCCATCATCTACAAAACACAGTGATGAAAACGTCCTAATTACACATTTCCATCTACACTGAATGCTAATGAACTGTTGCCGATTCAGACGACAGGATGGGGACTCCTCAATAAATCGTCTGCTGGTTGCACATGGTTGTCACGAAGCAAACAATGGCATAAAGTAATGGGTGTGCCTGTGCTTTGGAAACTATAAGATATGGCATAGCCCTGAGTATTATTGTCACTGCTGTTTCAGGCAGGTCACCTTTTACAGTCATCCACTGTCTTATGGAGGAGAAAATTGATGTTGAGAGACATTGTGCTTTGTCTAAGGTCTCCTGACAAGCCAAAGGCAGTGCTGAACTCAGGACTCCAAATTCAGCATACTTTTAAGTCTTCAGTCCCACTGCATCCACTAAAAGTGGCAATGTATGGGTGGCCCCTGGGACAATGTAGGGGGAGTGGGCGAGGGTCAGCACCGTCGCCACACTGTGTGCCCATTGCATGAGCCAGCCGCCAGAACCCTGCACATGAGATAGCTGGTAGCAACGACAGGACACAGAGCAGGGAACAGGCCCTGAGAAAGACGAAGCAGCTTCCACGTCTTCCCCAGGACTGAATTGTGCTGTATCCTACATAGTGCCTTCGCTTTTTTTAAAACCTGGCTCATTTTGAAAAATGGGGTGCGTACTTCCTGTTTTGATCAGGAACCATGCAAACAAGATCAGGTTGGTTCCTCTGTCCAAGCAGAGCTTGATCTTTCAATTCAGAAATATCTGCATGGACTCAATTGTGCTTGGGAGAGGGAATGGAACGTGAGCAACCGCAGCTTCTGTCAAATTCTCACACTGTTTCCTGGCTGGACTGGAAGACTCGCCAAAGTGCTGTGGGACCCCCCCCCCCCCCCCCAAGTGGACACAGCAGAGTGTGAGCCGATGAAGCAGCACATGGGGCCCAGGATTAAGTGAATCGTGTCCCTCTCCTGCCTCCTGTTCTTTGCTTTCCGTGTTTCTCTCGCACAGTCACAATAGTTAACAATACGGTGGAGACATTCATGCGCAGCTGCTGAACTCCTGATGTAGAATATCCTGGTGCAAATGTGACTCGGCCTGGGGCTTCCTGTGAAAATAGGGCAGGGACAGCGAGTTTGGGGACGTGTGGCAGAGGTGGCTGGCTATCCCCTAACGTGTCCTGCTTTCCTGTTACAGCCGAGGCTGATGCTGTGTGAGGTATTAGCCGCAGAGAACCTTCTTGGTCTCATGGACAGGGGTTGTCCACCTTGATTGTAGAAGTATAATTAATAGGGGGGTGGATTTCTAAAAATCACTGATGTCTCTGTCCCACTCCAGAAGGCTCAGCTTGGCTCGGAAGTGCTTGCATCATATACTCTGATTGTCGTAGAATTGAAAAACCCAGACTGTGGGTTCAACCACAGCAGAATGATGGTGGCTTTTATCAAGAAAAAGATAAAGACGTTTTGAGCCTGGGGAAGGAGTTGTTTTACGAGGGGTATTCATTCATCTTCTTGAGTAACTCAGAGGAAAGAACCAAAGTGGAATTATCAAGAAGCAAAAAGCTAACCATAGCTTGTGTGCTGTGCTGACAGGAGGCAGCGGACATGGGTCCGGTACATGCGTCAGCCCTGGGCTGCCAGCAACATCTGGGAATCAGAAATAAAGAGATTTTTAGAGGCAGAAGGGAGCCGCTAATAAGATACAGAGATTTCGAGTTTCTCAAGTTTGCAGGAAGACAGCAGGATCTTAAATGCAACTGCCTGGAGCCGTTGATTTGCAACGACCACCACCAACCTCCTCAAAGGTGAAATCTTCCTGTTGAATTCGTGTGTATAGATGAAACACATCCAACGACTGGCCAGACTCACTGGCATTCTGGTGAGGCGGAAACCAAGAATATTTCACTTGTTCATATATTTTCCATTTGTTCTACTTCTCCGAAGTCTCTGTAATGGGGTTTGGCTGAGATCTGAACTGTAGTGCGATCAGATCCTGCCACCAGAGTTTTCTAAGGGCCTGGAATTCGCTTGGGTTTCTAAATTTTGTGCATGTGGGGGTAGTGCTGGGATCTTAATGGCTCTTTGGAAAAACAGGACATGCAGGAGACGTGGCACTGGATTGCTTTGGCTTTGCAGGTGCTAACAGAATTACATCCTTCCATTGGCAGGGGCTTGGGAAGCAGAGGCTTCAGGAGCAATCCATCCTAAATCCATTTCCATCTGGAACCCCTCTTGCTAACATTGAACAGAAAGGAGAAATTTGACAGGAGAATTATTTTAGACTTCAATTTCTTTGGCCTTTAATTCCTAGGAGGAAATTTAAAAAAGGGAAAGAATTCACGCATTCTTCAATGTATATTTGGGCATCACTGTGTAATCCCTCCAGGGCTACGTTAGACACCATGGCTGAGCTTGTTTATAAGGTGATACAGGATGGGGTGAATTTCCAGGATAGGGAGACATGCGGACTTGGAGATAACATAACCCTGTTCTTTCCGATTTCAGAGCTTGTGGTAATACACATGGAATAGCAATAGGAGTTGCAGGAGAGGTGTCACAGCTCGGGGACTGATGTCCCCTTAGGAGCACAGTTGCCGTCATAGACACACATGCACCATTGATTGCAGTCCAGTCAGTGAATGCATCCCAGGGTCTGACGACAGCAGTCGATCAGATGGAACAGCCTGCGGACCTGTGGGTGCCCTGAAATATCCAGATGCTATTCCGACCGACCCACTAACTTTCTGGGGGTGGGAAGTAGTCCTCCAAAGCTATAAATTTCAGCAAATCATCTTTGATTTTTTTTTTTTTTTTTTTAGTTGTGCAACATTTCAGGTGGATTATGGCTTTGACAGCACCCCCTACTCCAGGTGAATATCCCCTCTGTGGTGGCATTATATTTTATTTATTTAGTCAAAGATGCTGACACCTATTGGAAGTGAGGGGGCCACACAGCAGAAGGCAGGAGATACACTGGGATGCGTTTGAGTTTCCTTTGGCCCTTCCTTTATCTGCAGGACACTAGCCAGGTAAGATAGGCTGTCGCTGTGTCTGCAAAAGTAAATTTCTTATCATTTGACAACATCCCAGAAAGCCCGGTTCTGCACAATTCATCGCTGGACTGTCATTTAATACTCTTTTATCTGGAGAGAGACTGTCAAAGAAAGAGAGAGGGAGAGAGATAAAGGAGTTGGTTCATACTGTTGTTGGTACTGTAAGTCTGAAATTTTCAGGGCAGGCTGGCAGGCTAGGACCCAGGGAGGAGGTGAAGTTTCGCCTCAAGTCCGGTGAATGCATTCAAAGGCATTCTGGAGTCAGGAGACCCTCTTCCTCAGGGGACCTCAGTTATTTTCTCTTAAGGCCTTCGACTGATTGGGTGAGGCCCACTCACACTATGGAGGGTCATCTGCTTGACTCAAAGTCTACTGTTTTAAATATAAATCACACTTAAATACCTTCACAGCATTGGTGGATTGGTGTTTGACCAAATATCTGGGCACCATAATTTAGCCAAGTTGATGCATAAAATTAACTATCAGATAAGGCTGAAACTCAGAAGTATTGTATAGTATAGCTAGGACTTGAGTTGAGAGCTGTCTGACTCCAGAATTTGTTCCATTAAGCCACACTGTATCATTTAGTGTGTGTGTGTTTGTGTGTGTGTGTGTGTGTGTGTGTGTGTGTGTAGGGAAAAAACCTGGTATTTCACCAGATTTCTCAGTAGAGTGTCTCTGTATGACCATTCTATAGAACCTGACATTCTGGGAAGACAAGGATTTCTTTTCTCTTAAACTATAATTGTTTCTTTGGATTCTTTTTGCCTTTTGCTGTTCTGATTGGGTATCTGCTACCTTGTCTTCTAAATTGCTGATTTGATCCTTTGCTTCATTCTGCTGGTGATTCCTTCTTGTGCATTCTTCATTTTAGTTATTGTATTCTTCACTTCTGACTGGTTCTTTTTTATGCTTGTTATCTCTCTGTTGAAGTTCTCACTAAGTTCCTCGAGCATCCTTATAACCATTGTTTTGAATTCTGTCTCTGTTAGATTGCTTGCCTTCATTTTATTTAGTTCTTTTCCTGGAGTTTTCTCCTGTTCTTTCATTTGGGACG
This sequence comes from Rhinolophus sinicus, assembly GCF_057876585.1. Taxonomy (NCBI): domain Eukaryota; kingdom Metazoa; phylum Chordata; class Mammalia; order Chiroptera; family Rhinolophidae; genus Rhinolophus; species Rhinolophus sinicus. The sequence goes on along the minus strand of NC_142502.1, from coordinate 183,951,431 downwards.
TCTTTCTTTGTTTGTTCCTTTTGTCTGCCTCTCTGTGTTTGTTTCTAAATATTAGATAGATCTGCTATGTCTCCCAGTCTTGGTCGGGTGGCCTTATGCATTAAGTGCCCTGTGGGGCCTTGGCACAGTCTCCCTGGTCACCTGCTCCAGGTGCTCCAGGAGTGTCCCCTTGTGTGGGTTGTGTGTGCCCTCTTGTTACAGTTGAGCATTGATTGCTATTGGCATGTCAGTGGGTGGGATTGACCCTCAGGCTGATTGTCTGTGGGGTTTCAGATTTGGCCAAGTGCGGGAGGGTTCAACACGGAAAGATGGTGCCTGGCTACTGGCTGCTCAGGCGAAGGACCCCACACAGGGAAAATGGCGACTGTCTTCTGGCTTTTGCTTCGAAGCCACACACCTCATGTGGCCCTCATGTGCCTCCGATATGCCCCCGTCACCATCCCTTTGTTGGAGCCTAGGATGAGTGCCTGCCAGTGAGTGAGTCTGTGCTTGGGCCATTTAAGAGGAAGTTGGTTTCTTGCAGCCTTCCATCCCACCCAGATGGTCAGAATCCTCTCTTTTTTCATAGCTAGAGCGCCTTTTGTGGGAGCTTCTCCTGTTGTGGGAGCTCGTCTTCCCAGCACCAGTACTCTGGGCTGGGGAGCCTGGTGTGTGGGTGGGGTTTTTCCGTCCTCTGGAGGGGAGCTTTTGTGGCCAACATATCCCTCCCGATTCTCAATCGCCACGTAAAGTGTTGGGACTGGCCCGTTTTTCATCTCTGCCCCTCCTACCAGTCTCGATTTGGGTTCTTCTTTATATCCTTAGTTATAAAACTAAGTCTAGTTTAGCTAGACTTCAGATGGTTCTCCAGGTTGATCGTTCTATAATTTAGCTGTAATTTTAATGTGTTCCTGGGAGGAAGCAGACACAGTATGTATCTACCCGCCATCTTGGATCTCTCCTCTGGGAAGACAAGGATTTCTGTATAGATGTAGGAGGCTGAACTCAGGTCTAATTCAGTTCAATTTGATTCAATCCAACCTGCATTATTTGGCACTGACCATGTGCCACTTTACTCTGGGCCACAGCGTAGTCTGGGAGAAACATGAAAACACATGGCTCATGACCTGTGGATCTGGTGGAGATGGAGCCAGGCAAGCACAGAAATAAAAAGGACTGGGATACATGCTGTAATAGGAATCCAGGGCTGTGCCTGATGGATGACCTGCCATATTACTCAAATCAGACATTAATAATTCAGTCCATGATAGACAATATTAAAAAAATACAATTTTTGAAAGAGCTATTTAAATTTGTGTTGCTTTTAACCAAGCTTAGTTTGCCTTTGACAGAGAGCTTAATGATCAAGAACTTGTGATCAGCAGTGATGTGTGTGTGTGTGTGTGTGTGTGTGTAATTAATTGAAAAGAACTAACAAACTTGGATTTGAATTCTAATTGGTGCTACAATTAAAATAAAGGTAAAATCATGACTCATAGAAATATTTAATGAATACATGTCAAGGATTTTGTTTAACTCATTAATTAATGAGGAAACTAGTAAAATGTACAAACAAGTTCAATGGAGAATTCAAAGAACATACAAATACAGGCAGTCAGGAATAGAAAATGAATTTGCAAATAGATGCAAAACAATTCAGAGTCCACAGAGCAATAATCAATTGCATCTCCAAGGACCAAAATTCATTTGCATTTCCACGGACAATAATTATTTGCATTACTATCAGTTTTCTCCAATTTACAGCATGGTAAAATGGCACAAATGTGTATAGAAGGTGTAGATATGTTGGAAGTTTGTCTAGAAAGAACATCTAGTCATCTGCATTTCCCCATTTCAAAGATTTTCTCATTTTTTCTTCTGACACTGGAGAATACTAGGAGAATGGCTTCAGGCATGTTATTAAGCCTCTGAGTCTCAGTGTCTGCTTCTGTAAAATAAGGCTGATATTTCTTCATTGAGTTGTTCTGCAGATAAAAAATAATTAGATTATATATTACATATAATTAGGTAATATAAGATATATTACACACACACACACACACACACACACACGCACACAGAGGGTGCCAAAAAATGTGTACACATTTTAAGAAAGGAAGAAACTATGTTAAATTTGTAGCAATATATACTGATAATAAGAAATGAATACAAGTCATGCATATGCATTTTTTGGCACCCTTGATATATATGTAATATATATATATATATATATATATATATATATATATATATATATTATCCAACTGAGAGTAGGTATTCAATCAATATTAGATTCTTCTTACACTGTGTTTTTTCAAACTGATATGTGGATTTGTTCCCCCCAAATCTCTTCATTATGTACTTGTCTATGCAGCATCTGCTGAAGGCCTGTTAGACCAGGTAGATACACCACTGCCCCAGGGCGTAAGTAAGTCATGGTTCAAAGCAGTGACTCAGGAGCCAGACTGCCTGGGTAATTCCTGTGTCCTTGGGCACGTTACTTAACCTCTATGTGCCTCAGCGCCTTCATCTTTAAAACAGGGCTGATTGTTGTAGGTTGTTTTGCAGGTTAAGTGAGTTATTGTTTATGAATATTTGAAGCAATGCCTGGCACCTACTAAGTGTATTCCAAGTATTTGCTGTTTATTTAATGAGTATTATATGCATCGATTTAACAGAGTCGTTTCTACATTAAAAAAACAAAACAAACCCAAGTTAGGGAAAGACAAAAATTATAAAACAACACTCGCATGCCCTTGTTGATAAACTGAACTGTAAAACAGTGCTTACGTAAAAATGTGATTTTACGGAGTTCTCTCAGCAGCTTCGCAGCTCCCAGCCATCCCTTCCCCAGGCTAACCCACGCAGAGATGTGTGAGGAGCTCATTGGGCTTCTCTCCCCGACCTCGTCCTTGGTCTTACTTTTTGACGCAGCTCTTCCAAGATGAGAGACATGTTTTCTGGCTGCTTCAGGGAAAAGCCTGTCTAGAAAGTTCATGCTCCCTCTCTCACCTGTTCACTGAGCCTCAGGTTGGAGGCTGTATGCCATTCATTAACACCGTGTTCTCAGACAGACAGTTCCTTTGGTCTCATTGTAAACTTTTGAGGCTCTTACACTCAGCGGGGTCCCCACACCTCTGCAGGGTCCCTCATCCTGGCTCTGGCCATGAGGACAGACAGACCAGGTGGCTCGCTGCCTCAGCGTTTCAGTACTGAAGGCCGCAGACATGGGGCAGAGGTTTCCAGCAGACTTGACTAAAGAGGCCCTTGCAAACACTGCCCCACCCGCAGGAAGAGTCCAGGTGTCAACTCTGCCCTTCTACTCCTTGCATGGGCCTGACCCCTCAGATCTGCAGAACTACCTCAGAAGGCCCTTTCCTGAGTTTTCTACTGATTAGAGGAGGTGGCCTCTAATTCTCTGCTGTTTTTCTGTTTGGGCATGTAGTAAAAATCTGCTGAGGCAGCATCTGGCCCAGGATGAGAACTGCAAGGGAAGAGACCCCGTGCCTGGGCCGGGTGAGGTGATGAGTTACCGTGACCATGGTTTCCTGAGCACCTCTTCTCTGTCGGGCACTGTGATAGGTGCTTTATGCTTCTTACAATCTAATGGTCAAAACCACCCTCCAGGGAAGGGGAGTGATGGCTGTAGGTGTAAAACCCTGGGACTCGGTGCCAGAGCCAGGCTGTTTCTCTGCATCGAGATAGTGAGGCACTGCCACTGGCGCTCACCAGCTGTCGGGCCAGCTTCCAGAGACCTGCTGATGGTAAGTGAAGGGACAGATGGACAGAAGCAGCAGTTGGGCATGATGGATCTCTCACAAGGATCAGGGCCCGACCAGGGGGGCTGCAGGGGCGGGTTGCCGTGGAGCTCACTCCCCGTCTCTCACTGTTCCCTGTCCCCCCCCGCAGTCACACTGACACGGTGTTGTCCCCATCGCCTGGCTGTGGCCGTGCCATCGCATACTCTGTTTCCTCTGCCAAAATATCTGGGGACCATTGTTAACAAATCACTTATTTATTTTTTTCCATTACAGTGGACATTCAGTATTATTTTATATTGGTTTCAGGCATACAGCATCGTGGTTAGACATTTGCATAATTTATGCAGGGACCCCCTGATTAGTCTAGTGCCCACCTGGCACTGCACATAGTTGTTGCAACGTTATTGATGATATTCTCTATGTTTGACTTTACATCCCTGTGACTATTTTGTAACTACCGGTTTGTATTTCTTCATCCCTTCACCTTTTTCATCTCTGGGACCACTTTTTGAAGATGCACTAGATGGGTTCCAGCCCATCCCTATTTTCACTTCTGTTATTATTCTCTGGTGGTAGCATGTGGAGATGTGAGCATCTCCTGGGACACACACAGCAAAGACAAGTTTGAAGGGCTCTGGGCTGGTGGGCGAAGAATTGCCCTGCACGTCAGGAGACCTGCTCCCCATGCCTGCGGTCACCTTGGGCAAGTCTCTTCCCCTCTCTGGGCTTCTGTTTCTCCACCATTGAGTGAGTGGGTTGGCCTGGACCACTGTTTCTCCAAGTGCGGTCTCTGGGCTGGCAGCGTCAGCCTCCACATCACCTGGGAGCTCACTAGAAATGCAAATTCTCAGGCCTTCCCCCAGACGTGTTGAGTCAGCCGAGGAGCATGAAGGGCAGGATTCTGTGTACCAGGCCCTTGGGGGTGGTTCTAACAGAACCTGAAGTTTGAGAACCGCTGGTTTAGGTGAATTTTAAGTTTCCTTCTGGCTCTAATGGTGTATGATTGTCTGCTCTTATCTGAAGGGGACAGATTGCACCTATTACCGATGACACCTGGGGACAGGATGGGCGGCCTCACACCGAGAAAATGGAACTCAAATAGGCAGCTATATACATTCCTCCCAAGGCATCGCCTATTACTGTCCTTATGTGAATTCCATGTGTGAATTTATTGAAGCAAAAGCTGAAAGGAGACCCGTGGGAAGGTCTGATGCCCTGCAGTGAACGCACGAAGAACAGCTCTTGGTTGTCCCTGAAAGGCCTCTGAAAAGGTTCCCTGTGGGCAGCACCTGGAGAAGGAGGCTGGCAGCAGCTCTGTGCATCTCAGAGCGGATACTGTTTCTCCCGCTGGTTCCTGACACAATGGACAAGTGTGCACTGGCCCAGCCGGCCTCCAGCTGCAGCTGTGTGCCCAGCGCTCCCTGGACGAGTGCCCGCAGCCTGAGAAGGGCTGATCTGTTTCTGGGGAGGCATCCCCAGCTCCTGCTGACAGGTTTGTCGCTCCCTCATGGAAAGTTCTGCTTTCCGGAGCTGGCCTGGGACCAAGCCAGGGGACAGTTGTCTCAGAGCCTGGCGCATAGCAGGTGTGGTGAACATCACCTGTTGGGTCATTTCTTAAAATTGCTTTGGGACTCAAATGGAATCACAGAATCTATTTGGGGCAGCTCCTTGGCTCCCTAGTGCCACAGGGAGTGACAGCTCATATGAGACTCTTGCTCTCCCAAGCTCCTCCTGTCTAATAGAAAAGTGATCGCAGGAAATCACATTTTGCCACATGGCATGCTCGAGGGTTTCCCATCTATGACTTTGAGTCATGCTCTCACAGGATTGCTAGGGAGGCGTTGTTTCTAATTTCCAGATGAAAACTCTAGGGCCCAGAAAATAAACATCCTGACCAAAGTCACACAAAAAGTAAATCTAGCGTCAAGATACTATTAATAAATTTAGTTTTACTTATTGAATACTCACTATGCAGCCGAATAATATACTCATTCTTTAGTGGGTTTCTGTTTACAGTTATTCTATGTATCTAGTTATTGTATCTACTTATTCTATCTATTTTATCTAATATAGCTATTTATGCTAATCCTCACAGGAATGCTTCAAATAGGTATTATGGTCAGCATTTTATGGATGAGGAAACTGAGGCTCAAGGGGGTAAATTAATTCACCCTCGATCACAGGGCTAGAAAGTGGCTAGGCTGGAAGGAGCCCTGGGCCGAGGCCATTTGCTTCCCTGAGCCTCTGTCCTCATCTATCAGAAAAGCATGGTGGCATCTACCTTGAAGCCATGTTGTGCACGTCAGGCAGCTGGTGCACAGTAGACAGTCACTCCATGTTGGCATCCTTCTCTCTGCCCTGGGTGGGGGTGGGGGGCATTGCGATCTAGAACGTAGGGTCTTGGTACAGGAATGAAAATCTCAGACGAATGGATTTACCATTGGTTTTGGTCACTTTTATCCTCTGATTTTTAAACCATTCATTTAGTAAACAGCTATGGTCCTGTTCTCCTGGCCCAGGAAACTTTTCTAGGTAAAATATCGAGAGAGATCAGAGTCTGAGCACAACACATGTATGCCCAGTGCTGGACCAGTTCTGTGCGGGAGGTGTGCTGGGTACTGAGGCGTCTGAGTCTCAGTCCTCCTGACGCGCTGCCGTTCTGTGAGGGTCACTTTCCTCTTGGACTATGCGCCGTTATGCATGGTTCCACATCCCTTCTTCCTCTTCCAGAAAGGCAGTCACACCGGTGGAGAGGCTTCACATCAGACCAAAGGGTTCAGAGCTGCCTGTGTCCGCATCTGGGATTCTCGTGGCTGATGGCAGGTTCCCTTTCAAGTTGGCGTAGACTCCTTTTCTCTTTCTTAGAGGGTTGATAAGGAGCTTGTGCTCATTCATTCATTCATTCAGTCATTCCATACACACTTACTGAGTGTCTACATCTAGGGCATGCTCAGATGAAGACAGTGCTTTCTGTGTTGCAGTAAAATACAGACAAAATTGCTGGGTAAATGGGGTTGGGGTTGAGGTTTCACAAGGGTGGTGTTGGAAATGAGACTTGATGGTTGAATAAGAGTTTGAGGAGGATAGTCATCCCAGCCAGAGAGAACGAGAGGAATCAAAGTATTGCAAAGGTTCAGAGATGTGACAGATGTCTGTGTGTTTGGGGACATGAAGGCTTACCATGCTAGAGTCCGTGACTGGTGCAATTTTTGCCTGTGTGTAGGAGTATGGATATGAGGCGTGTTTCTGTGTTTAGGGGAAGGGTGTGTGTGGGAGGGCGTGTGGTGGTTAGAAGGCAACGGTTGGAGGAGGAGATAGGGCCCAACATGGAGAGACTTGGTGTGCCTGGACATTTGAGTGGAAGAAGGGTCCTAGTCTAGGACAGGAAACAAGGGGGTAGCTGAAGAAAAACTCACAATATCAAATGTTTTGTCGGAACCCTTAGTGGTAGCCTGTCACCTATCATCTTGAACTCGTTCCAGTCTCTTTAAAATCCAGTACCTGCCTATGAAGCTTGATCTCTCCCTCTTCCTTATGTGTCCCCTGCAGGGACAGCTCGGTGCTAGGAAGAGGTCAAAAGGGGATGAAACCCAGCCCAGGCTTTGAAGTAGTTTGTAGTCTTGGAGGATGATAGGGAGGCAGGAAGTGCCCTGGGCTTTTCCTGAGCGCCATCTACAAACACAGCTGCCAACCTCATTTTTGCATTTACTTTTTGCTGTTCAGTTGGGCTCATACAGACAAATTACAAAAAGATAAGTTACTCAAGCCTTATTCAGTTATTCACTCAGCGAGCATTTATGCTCCAGGAACTGTTTCAGCCCCTCTGAGTTCAGAAAGGAACGATTTTTCAATGACAACGAATTTATCAATTTTTGCTCTCGGTGAAATGAATCCTCTCCTTGAACCTCAGTTTCCCATCTGCAAAACTAGCATAGCAATTCTCACCAAACAGGAATGTAACCTTCAAAGGAGAGGAAAGGCATGTGGAAGCATCTGGCTCATCATAGGTGGAAATACGTTTTGTTCCTCTCTCCACACACATAGCTTCTCTCAAAAATATGGTTCTACTTTGTTTGGTCAGGGAGATGGGTGTGGTTCCCCACGCTACCAGCAGATGGTGCCCAAGAACCCCATACTAGGAACAAGGCCACCCCGCCCCCCCTCCCACTCTGCCACACTCCAGCCCCCTTCCCTGCCTTCTTCCCCTTCTCAGTCATTCCAGGTCCCAGGCAGAAAGTCACACAAAACACTTTGTGTCTGTCAGCAGATTCCTGGAAGGTCACGCTGAATGATGAATACTCCTGGGTAGGATTGGAGGGTTCTTTTTTCTTTTTCTTTTTTTTTTCTTTTTTTCTGTCTCCCATGTATTGCATCACTGGGCAGCCTCTTGACTTTATTCATCAGACTCCTGTGGTTTTTAGACCTTTCCCAATTCTTCTGCCTCTGCTTCCTTTCCAGGCCCCTCTGGCCAAGGCAGGATACTCAGGGTTGATGGTGGCCAGGGAGCTGGTTCTCATCCAGCTCAGTTACCCCCTTTGTCCTTCCCCCACTTCCAGAGCTCCAACAGATTATGGTCCTGGGGACGGAGACCTGACATTGCTGTGACCGCAGGTGACCCTCTCTCAGCCCTGATGCCCACAGAAGGGGAGCCTTGCCTGGCACGGAAATGGGTCTCATCTTCAAAGTTCGATTTCCTCCAGGGTCATGGCCCCCGAACCCCTGGCCTGTGGTGTCCCCCTCCCTCTTCCTGACCACATGAATACTGCTGGTGGTATATTTGACTTTGCCAGCTCTTTAATGAATTACCCTAAACAAAAAACAAATTAACCCTTTGTTTTGCAGGTATCCTGGAATGGTCCCAATTTAACATGTGGACCAGTTGTCTCTGTATGAGGTATTAGGACTATAGCCTTGCTGTTTTGTTGGAGGAATGTGAGTCAGACCATCCAGATTTATATGGTATAAGAAAGCACTCTTCTCTACTCATCACCCTTACTGTATGCCAGCCAATGTGAGTTATTACATGTACGGAAACCGGTAAAAATAAACCTTGTCCTCAAGGAGTCCTTGGCCAAGGGGGCATGAGAAGACAAACACAAGTCTAGTCCCTGGAGTGGGACATGCTGTGGAATAACTAGAACACGTGGGTCCAAGCACCGAGCAAGGAAGGCAGGTGTGGCTCTGCTCAGCAGCGCCCCCAGAGGCCGACGTGGGAGTTGGTGCTTCCCTCCTCTGTAGCTTCCCGCTCTGAGGCTAGAGGCCTTGGGTCTCAGAGGGGAGATGTTACCACCAGGGAGGGACTAGAGCCAGAGCCCAGTAAACTCAATGCTACTGCTGCTGCCACTCATTTTGGGCTCTTTGTGCCAATAATCTTCAGGCAAAGAAAAGTGCTCTATTGGTAGGGCAGGGACTCTGATCATCGTGAGGAAATGGGGCTGCTGCTGCATAACGAGGGCAGGGAGAAGTTTGTTGGCATTGAAGGGATCCCTTGGGCATCCACCCAAATTTAACAGTAAATGGGCAGGTTCCACAGCTGTGGCCTAATAAGGGCAGGGTGCCCAGGGCTCAGAGCCCCATAGGGGAAGATCTGGGTCTCCCTCTCCCTCAGGAAAACCCACATAGATCACCACCCTCGCTCACATGGAGGGACATTCAGTGTGGGTGGTGGAGGAGGGGGATGAGAGGTTCAGATATGCTCTTGGGACCAGTGAAGCAGGCTCTGTCTGGTAAGTTTCCCCAGGAATTACGATCAGTCAGAACCCTGAAGGAGATGTGCCTACATGGAGTGAACTTCATGAGAGAGGCAGGGGCATTTGGGTGGTGTAGGGGGTGGACTGCAGTAGAGAGCATTGCCACCCTTCTAGGTCTCTTTACCTGATAGTTCCTTCTTGGCTATGACTGCTCCCTTCCCTTGAGAATGGCCTTGGATAATAGATGCTGCCCTGGGAATGCTGGGAGGTTTATGCTCTCTTCCTGAAGATGGCATCAGTGGTTGGCTGATATGGGGATAGAGAAGACCAGACAGACCCCTTGCCTCAAGGTGGGACAACTCTGGCTTCATTTATGTTCCACACAGACTTCAGCTGAGCCCACATCTTTGCTTAGCTTTTTTCCTCTCCTCCTTAAGGGTCCTCCTGAGAGCCGTCCTTTAATAAACCACTTGCACAAAGACCCCTGTCTTAGCCTCTGCTTCTAGAGAACCTGACCTAAGATGAATAGCTGTGGGAACCCAAGGGCAGGAGGTACTTTTGTCTGGCAGCTCAGAAGAGTCTTCCTGGGGTCATCTTGAAGGACAGTAAGAGTTTGATTATAGGAAAAGACATTCTAAGCAGAGGAACAGCATAAGCAAGGTACAACAGCCATGTACCATGTCTTGACACTATTGAGCTGTTTTATTTGGCTGGAGTGTTAAGTATATGGGGGTGAGTTGGGCTGTGAGTGGAGGAGAAGTTGACACCAGTCAGTAAACATCCAAAGAAGGAGACAGGGCTTCAAGCTTTAGATCTGAAATAACCTTGCTGAGCTCTTCCCTTGCCCTGCTGCAATTGGCTCAACCTGAGGGACCACCTCTTAGGAATTAATTGTGATACAAAAGGCATCCTACGTCATATTCCAAGTCAATGGAAGAGTTAGGATATAAAACTCGTGCTCCCAAATTCCAGCCCAAGACTTTGTTTATCCATTGCTCATAATAATGAAATCCTTTGAGTACTAAAATAATATTTTTTACCCACTCCTAAGCTGTGGAAATGGATGTATCCTAATTCATCTATTCTTCATGTTCTTAAATGCTTCTTTCTTAATCCCTAACAATTAATAATAATTCAGATGCATCTCATATATTTTTTTTAGCCTCATTGTATGTCAGCTACTTTCATGTACATTAATTTGTTTATTCTCGTAACTATCCAGTGAAGCATGTGGTACTATTCCTATAACAAAATGAAGTCACAGAGAGGTCAAATGATATACTCAGTGGAGAAACCCAGAATTTTTCAACTCTATTACCAGAGAACATTTTTCCCCCCTATGTCATTTAGTTTTTGTTGAATAACAAACCACCCCAAATCTTAGTGGATTAAAACAATTTATTTATGTGATGATTCCGTGGGTTGGCAACTTGGGCCAGGCTCAGCTGGGTGGTTTTTCTGCCGATGTGTGCTGGGCTCACCCATGCATCTGCTGATTGGCTAGGCAGCTCTTTTTTTGGAGGTTATAGCTGATTTGTTGCTGGAGCAATGGGTGTAACAGGCCACATGTTTCATCTTCCAACAGACTACTTGAGGCTCTTTCACACAGTGGAAAAATTCCGGAGCAGCTAGTTAAGACAAGCTCCAGCTTGTAAATGCCTTTGACATCTCTGTTTGTATCACAATAGCTAACAACCCACTGGCTAAATCAGATGGCTAGCTCAGAATCGGTGGCCAAAGGCATGGATGCGGGAAGGGAGATCATTTGTGGCAAATGTTTAAATCTATCATATTCAGTCTTCAAAAGACTTTTTATAAAGATGTATAAAAATGGATATAGTATAATAGATACACAGAGGGTGCCCAAAAAATGTATATATGTTTTAAGAAAGGGAAAAAACTATGTTAAAATTGTAAGACTCAACATAGACCAATAACAAAAGATGAATACAAGTCATGTTTGACTTCCACAATTACAAGAGGTGCTCAGAGTGGTTACCATCAACGTCTAGACACTTCTCATTATGGCGAACTACTGCTTGAGCAATGTTGACCAAAGTGTCCACTTGTATACATTTTTTTGCCACCCCCAGTATATGTATGTATTATGTTAGTTTGGAAAATTTGGGAACTATAAACAAGTCTAAAGAAGGAAAAAAAATCATCTGTAATGTACCATTCAGGGATAATTACTGTTAACGTTTTAGTATGTTTCCTCCTGTCTTATGAGCATATGTATGTGTGCGTGACTATGTGTGAATATATATTTGTGTACTATCTTCTTTTAAAAACTAAAAGAATAATATCAAAGCCTGCCATTTTTATTGACAGTATAATCACTTCCTCATGTCATCAAATAATTCTTGAAAATGTGATACTTTTTAATACTCTGTCATATTGTCTATCTCCCCATCATATTTTATTTAACCTTACCCTGCCTTTTATTTATTTATCTTTCTGTTGTTTTAGGTTGCTTTCCTTTCTTTCTTTCTTTCTTTCTTTCTTTCTTTCTTTCTTTCTTTCTTTCTTTCTTTCTTTCTTTCTTTCTGTTTTATTTTGTTACTATAAATAATATTTTATTGAAAATTCCGGAATATAAATCTTTATCCACATTTCTGATGATTTTCCTAGAATAGATTCCCAGAAGTGAATTAGTGGATCAAAGAAGATAACATTTGTAGGGCTTTCAATACTATTGCTAAATTGCTTTCCTGGCATTTACTCTCCCAGAGCCCTGTGGGAAAGGATCGGCATTGTGGCACACTCAAAAGCCCTAAGCATTCTCTTAAAAAGAGAAAAAAGATCAGAGAAAAAAATGGTACCTTATGTTAATTTGTGTTTCTGGTGACCAGCAAGAATATACATTTTAGAAATGCTTATTGACCATTGATAGTTCTTCTATGAATGTCCTTTTCCTTAAAAAAAAGATACACAATTCAAATCAATTTGTATGAATTGCCCTATATTAATGTTATTGACATACTATCATCTAAGATACAAATATTTTCCCTTTTAGGTTGTTATTTATTTGCCTTTTAATTTTGTTTGAGGAAGTTTTTATTTTTTTAAAATTTTTTAAAAACAATTTTTATTGGGGAATATTGGGGAACAGTGTGTTTCTCCAGGGCCCATCAGCTCCAAGTCATTGTCCTTCAATCTAGTCGTGGAGGGTGCAGCTCAGCTCCAGGTCCAGTCGCTGTCTTCAATCTCAGTTGCTGGGGGTGCTGCCCACCATCCCATGTGGGAATTGAACCAGCAACCTTGTCGCTAAGAGCTCGTGCTCTAACTAACTGAGCCTCCGGCCGCCCCAGGAAGTTTTTATTTTTTGACATAGAGGGATTTAAAATTTTTCATTGTTGAATCTATGTTTCTTTTCTTTTTGTTTTTATAACAGCTATTGCTTTTATGTTTACAATGTCATTTTTGATCCTTCTCTTTAAAAATGTGAGACAGTGTAGCTTTGCCACTTAGCAGAACAATGTTCAGAAAGGCTGTCTGTCTTTGGAACCAGAACTGACAGGTGAAGCTGATCTCCAGAGTGACATCTTCCCCTCCAGCTGAGCCTGGGTGACCTGCCTCAGGGTCCCCGTTTAACTGACACAAAGCTGATCAGCAAAGGCCCTGTGGAGCCTGTGGTGTTGCTGTGAGCCCCTCAGAAAAACTGCACTTGACCTCCGGCTCTTCTTCTGATCCTCTGCCCCAGGCTCTCATCATCCTGACCAGAAGCAGGTACCATCCTCTCACAAACAATCCTGGTTGGACTCATCACCACACACTCCAAAGGGACGTGTGACGTAGTTGTTTCTATCGTCCCCGTGGTGTGGACTTCAACCCCAGTGGCCATGACAACGAATTACTTAGCAGGTGGATGAGCAGGGCTGTCACTGGCCAGCCCCTGTATTTCAGTGGAGCTTCCTAGTGATTCTTGCAAAGTAAGAAGAAGTTGGTTCTTGATGATGTTTGTCCCCCAAAGAGATCCTTGATGAAGTTTGTTCTTGATGAGGTTGTCCCCAAGATTATGCACTAAAGATGGGAGGAAATACAACTGGTCTCGCAGGTTCTGTTTTGCATTCATGGAGGTCTGAGGTTGATTTCTTAGCTGAAACAAAGAGGAAATATGATTATAATGAAAAAAGATGGGGTGATTCAGAGCATTTCAGAACTGGATTCACATGCCCTGTCTGCCACTAATTCTGTGGCCCTGACAAGTCAACGACCTTCCTGAGCCTCTGCTCCCCATCACTGGTAGAAACCACAGTCATGCTGTGCCTTTCTCAGAGAACTGCTCTTACTATGGAAAGAGATAATGCAAGCCATGTGGTTGACACTAAATAAGTTCTCAGTAAATGGTGCATAGAATTTTTATCCAGAAAAAGAAAAGTGATCTAAGTGAGAAGGTGACAGTTTAAAGATCTTGGCAATTTGTGAACATTTCAAGAATAACTTTTTGGAATGTCAGGGATCTGTTACTGAGCTTTTCCAGGTGCACGAGGTACTGGCTTAGTGGTAATGTAAAAACACAGGAGAAGCACTGCACAACTTCTATAAGCATTGATTTTGATACGAAAACACACAGTCGTATGCAATGGAGTAGGATGCAAAAGTCACAGGAACTTCTAGGATAAACATAAGGCTTCAAAGAAATCGGCCACCAGTGGAGGCCTCTTGGTACCCAAATGTGCAGAGGTTTGAGTTCTGCCTTCCTTGCTGGTAGGAAATGTTTAAGAAGCTCTGGGTCGTGCTAGGGAGCTTCTCCAAGGTGAGGGGGGCTGCTGGGCAGCCAGCAGACAGTGCTCAGAAGGGAGCAGCTTTCTCCTAGCCTTCCTGGAAGAGAACCTTCTGGGAAGAGAAACAGGCTTGTGCAGACTCCAGGCACGGCATCTTTATAAACTCTGTATGTTTGTGGGGTCATTGCAGCTGTACACAGACTACTTCTTGTTATTCCAGGCACTCAGTAGGATTACACTTCCCTGACCCCTTGAAATTAGCTGTGGCCATGTGACTTGTCATGGGCAATCAATGTGGGCGGAAGTGATATGTATCACTTCTGAGCAGAAGCCTTGAGCCAGTGTTCGTGTTGCCATTTTGCTTTATCCAGTCTCAGACATTCTGGAAACGGAATGGACCTTCTGTCAGCCCGGGTCCCTGAATGAGGATGCCACACAGTAGAATATCCCGGTTGGTCATGTTGTTACTGCAGCTGAACCAAGCTCATGCTGACATATACTCCCCGAGGGGGGACTCCGAAAGGTAGATGGCTTTATTTTGCCCAGACAATTCTGGATTCACAGTTAACACTGGAATTTGTTCTATTTCAGAGAATTATTGATAAGGTCACATGCCTGGCAGAGCAGATTTGGGTGAGGGTGACTGAGCGGTAATGGTCCCATTGGCAGCTGCTCCCACTGACGCCAGGTTTGGTTGGTTTGGCTGATTGGCTAATGATGAGAAAGAAAGACGAGGACAAACCTGTGTTCAGTATCTGCTGTGTAGCGAGGAGTGTGCTAGGTGCCTTCTCTATACTCTTGAATGATCACAGAAACCCATGAAGTTACTATTATCATTACTTCCATTTTATAGATGAGAATATGGTATTTCAAAGAAGTAACTTATTCAAAGCCACAAATCTAGTGAGGATCCAAGTTGAGATGCAAACCCAGGCTGAGGAAGTGAACTGTGAGCGGAGAATCTGTGTCATTCCCACCGCAGTTATATTTCTCTTTAGTGCAGAATTTCATCAGATTAGATCCAAAGTACCATTTTCTGAACGAAAAATTATTTTTTTCTCACTGTTTTTTCCTTCATAGTTCTTGTTTAATATATGCCTCTGCCAGTGTGTTATAAATTCTAGCACAGAAAGGATCACAGTGTCTCATTAACTCTTGGGTGCCCTGGCCCTGCTCAGTGCTGGTGCACAAGAGGCATTTAGTAAAGGGTTGCTTATGCCAACAAAGGGCCCTCATGTTGATGGAGGAATTCTTGAAGCAGGATAGTGTAAAGGTTAAAGCACAGACTCTGGAGCCAGACCACCTGAGTTTGAATCTCAACTTTGCTACTTCCTAGCTGTGTGACCTTGAGGAAATTAGTTAACCCCCCTGTGACTCATTGTTCTCATCTCTGGAATGAGGGTAATACTAGCGATGCAACTCAATTGTTGTAAGGGCTGGATGATACAGCACTTAGAACAGTTCCTGGCACATAGTCCGTGCTCATGGAGGACTACCCATTTATTTGTATGTGTGAGTGTGCTGGACAGTGTCCAAGGTATGTTTCCTATAATACTCTTGTTAGAGCCCATGAGACAAGAATGCTATAATGTCAGGAAGGCTATGGTGTCTGAAATAATTTGGTACAGTACCTGGAATCTTATCTTAGCTCTATGACTACTAACCAGGCGCAATAGACTGAATATTTGTGTTCCCTCAAAATCCATATGTTGAAACTTCATCTCCAATGTGATGGCATTTGGAGTTGGGCCTTTTGGAGGTGATTAGGTCATGAGGCTAGAGCCCTCATGAATCAGACCAGTGCCCTTCTAACGGAGACCCCAGAGAGCCCCCTTCTCCCTTCCATTTGAGGACACATTGGAAGAAGGTGGTGATCCAGGCACAACTGTCATTATCTTGACCTTGAACTTCAGCCTCCAGAACTATGAGAAGTAAATTTCTGTTGTTTATAAGCCACCCAGTGTCTGGTATTCTTGTTATTGCCACCAGCATAGACTAAGGCACCCGGTGATTTGGGCAACAGCATCACCCACCCAGAGTTCGTTTCCTCCGGCTGTAGTTATGCTGTGCTTTGCTTCGTTAGCAAGTACATGACCCAACATTGCTGGAAAGGAGTGAAAATATAAAAAATAATGATGAAAACAAGAAGGACATACCTGCATGGCAGGTGGAGAATGTGGAAGAGATGAGGTTTGGTCTATGAAAACTCTCGCAGAGTGCAGGAAAAGTGCCTGTAAGTATCTGTAAATGATATCTGAGGAAATGCAGGAAAGAAGGTGGATTTAGCTGAATGATTGCCGAGCAGAGACAGGCTTTGCCCTTTTAGTTGTGTGTGTGTGGGGATTTCTTCCTCTTAGTTCTTCTAGCTGGTCAAACAATTAAAAAGACATAAGACAGGTTAACAGGAGAAAATAATCAAATTGAATTATGTATGTATGTATGGGGGTCCCATAAGAACATGAACCCCAAGGACAGATGGGCAGTTGAGGCTTATATGCCTTCTTGAGCTAAGGAGAAGGAAGAGGGGGAAGTTGTGGTTTGGGGCTTCAAAGTGGAGGAAGCCAATTCACAGGTGGATGGAAAAGCAATGTTTGGTAAACAGATGTTTGCTGGGCCACCCTAAACAATGTGGCACAGAGAGGACTTTGACCAAACAGGCCTTGCTAGGTTCCTCCCCATCTATCACAGATAGTTCATATTAAACTATGGTTATCTATGGTGATAGCTCTGTCCCTGGAGAGGTCCTCTACCCAAATTCTTTTAGGCAGTGAGGGGAAGGTCAAAGATTCTTTCTGAGTCTTTTGTTTCTTAAAAATAACCAGTTCAGTGTCCCAAAGAGGCATATTTTTGGGTGACAAAGTCTGCTCTCCTTCACAGAGTTTAGGACTTAAAAAGCTTATACTGGGGTGAGGGTAGGACAGACTATGTGACAAGAATTTCTTGGTGATTAGGTGAAATTCTGGCACCGTGTTTCCCTGAAAATAAGACCTAGCCGGACAATCAGCTCTAATGCGTCTTTTGGAGCAAAAATTAATATAAGACCCGGTATTATATATTATATTATATTATATTATATTATATTATATTATATTATATTATATTATATTATATTATATTATATTATATTTATATTATATTATATTGTAAAAGACCCGGTCTTATATTATAGTAAAATAAGACCGGGTCTTATATTAATTTTTGCTCCAGAAGACGCATTAGAGATGATTGTCTGGCTAGGTCTTATTTTCAGGGAAACACGGCATTGAGAATCAGGTTTTGATGATTTTGCCAGCACTCAGAGTTCATTTGCCTGTCCCGTGGGGTGTGCTTGTGCACAAATAGCTCTTTGCTAACATGCCATAAAGTGGGTGGATCATGAGATCAAGTCTTCCACTTACTACTGACTACGTAGGAACAAAGAAATCAAACCATTTCTCCTAAAAGATTCCCTAATGGCTGCAATATTTTGGCTTACTGTACATAACTGAATTAATTCATGGTTTTCCTAGAATGGGAATTAAATCCATCAACCTATGGCTCTGTCATGCTTGCTTAGGAGATATGTCAATTGGTTACATTAATTCTGGGAGAAAATAGTTGTGAGGCAGTTTTTTATCCCTCACCTGCACAGTGAAACCTTGGGTGGGCTTTTTGTCTAGTTGACTAGATTAATCTGTTCCTTGTATAAATGGAATTGTGAGCTGAAACATTACAGCAAACTGCTCGTCTGCACCCTATACCATGAAATATCAGCTTTATTAGTTCCATTCTTCAAGACATTGTGAAATAATGAAAAGCATATTGTGCAACCAACCAAGATATGGAAGATTTCAATGCATACAACTCCAAATGACCTTCTTGGTTTTCTCACTAAGTGTAAATTACTCAGTAACAATGGAGTTAACTGAACTATTATTCCTTCAGAACAACATTCCTATTATTCACTTAATACAAAGCCCACATTAGATGCCTCTAGTATATAAAGTACATTATGGGTAATTATGCAATTGCTAAACTTCTCTAAAGTATTTGTCTGGAAATTCAGGAAATGGAAGCATCAGCAAATCTACATTTTAATTAACCGTGGTAGTGATCATAGCGTAATTCTTGGTAAAGAAGAGGGGGAAACTGATTAATATTATTGTTTGGTAAACAAGAGGAAAGAACTTAGAGTTTAATGAAGTTTGCACACTACCTGTCAGTTACTTCCCTATTTGGAATTTGCTGCCCCATTTTAGAGAGATTGTGGGGAAATTATGGATGAAAATTTTGTAAGCAAATGTGCCACTTCTTGAGATGATGAAGAAGGTGCTCTTCTGAAGTATTTTTTTTTTAATTTCTAAAGATTTTTATTAAAATATAGCTAACATGCAATGTTATATGAGTTTCAGGAGTACACCAGAGTGAGTCAACATTTATATACCTAACGAGGTGCTCACCATGGTAAGTCCAGCAACCATCTGGCACTGTACCTGCTATCAGAATATTATTGACTATATTTCCCATGCTGTGCATTATGTACCCAAGACTTCTTTGTTTTATATCTGGAAAGTTGAACCTTTTATTTCCCTCTCCCCTCTTTTTTATTTTTTCAATTACAGTTGACATTCAATATTATTTTATACTAATTTCAGGCATACAGCATAGTGGTTAGTCATTTGCATAATTTAAGAAGTGATCCCCCTGACTAGTCTAGTACCCGCCTGGCACTATACATAGTTATTATCGTATCACTGACTATATTCCTTATGTTTTACTTTACATCCCTATGACTATTTTGTGACTACCAATATGTATTTCTTAATCCCTTCATTTTTTTCACCCTGTCCCCAACCTCCCTCCTATCTATCACCCTGATAAATCTAGTACCCATCTGACACCATATGTAGTTATTACAATATTATTGACTATATACCTTATGCTATACCCTATATACCCATGACTACTGTGTAACAACCACTTTGTAGTTCTTAATCCCTTCCCCTTTCTTACCCACCTCCCCAACCCTCCTCCCATCTGGCAACCATCAAAATGTTTTCAGTATCTATGAGTTTGTTTCTGTTTCATTTGCTTATTTTATTCTTTAGATTTCACTTGTAAGTGAAATCATATGACATTTGTCTTTGACTTCCTACACTTAACAATACACCCTCTAGGTCCATCCATGTTGTTGGAGATGGCAAAATTTCAAATATTTTTTATGGCTGGGTAATATTCCATTGTATATTATGTACCACCTATTTTTTATCCATTCCTCCAGTCAGGAACACCCAGGTTGCCTTCATATCTTGTCTATTGTAATTAATGCTGCAATGAATATGTTGATACACACGTCCCCTTTAAGTAGTAGTTTGGGTTTCTTTGGATAATTACCCAGAAGTGGGATTACTGGGTCTTTTCTTTGTCATTTGTTATAGCCTTTGTTTTAAAGTCCGTTTTGTCTGGAATAAGTATTGCTACCCCATTTTTCTTTTTGTTTGTTTGTTTCCATTTGTATGGAATATTTTTTTCCATCCTTTACTTTTAGTCTGTCTGTTGATCTGAAGTGAGTCTCTTATAGGCAGCATATGTATGGGTCTTGTTTTCTTATCCATTCAGCCACCCTATGTCTTTTGATTGGAGCATTTAGTCTATTTACATTTAAAGTAATTGTTCATAGATATGTAGTTATTGCCATTTTATCATATATATATATATATATATATATATATATATATATGTATACTTTTTTTTTTTTTTTTTCGTCTTAGAGCAGTCCCTCTGACATTTTTTTGTAATACAGAGTTGGTTATAACTTTTTCTTGTCTGGAAAGCTCTTTATTGCTCCTTCAATGTTAAAAGATAGCTTTGCTGGCTAGAGTAATCTTGATGGTAGGTCCTTGTTTTTCATCACTTTGAGTATTTGCCAATCCCTTCTGGCCTGCACAGTTTCTGTTGAGAAATCAGCTGACAGTCTTATGGGTGCTCCCTTGTAGGTAACTAACTGCCTTTCTCTTGCTGCTTTTAAGATTTGTTTTTAAACTTTGTCATTGTAATTATGTGTCTTGGTGTGGGCCTTTTTGGGTTCATCTTGTTTGGGATTCTCTGTGCTTTCTGGGCTTGAATATCCATTTCCTTTGCCAGGTTAGGGAAGTTTTCCATCATTATTTCTTCAAATAGGTTTTCAATTCCTTGCTCTCTCTCTTGTCCTTCTGGTACCCTTATGATACGAATGTTGGTACGTTTAATGTCCCAGAGGCCTCTTAAACTGTCCCATTTTTTGGATTCTTTTTCCTTCTTGTTGTTCTGATTAGGTCTTTTCTGCTACCTTATCTTCTAAATCACTGATTTGACCCAATTTATTCTTCATTGATTTCCTCCAACTTATTCTTCATTTCAGTTATTGTATTTTTTATTTCTGACTGGTTCTTTTTTATGTTCCCTATCTCTTTGTTGAAGTTCTTCCTGAGATCATTGAGCATCCTTATAACAAGTGTTTTGAACTCTGTGTCTGGTAGATTGCTTGTCTCTATTTTGTTTAGTTCTTTTTCTGTTCTTTTATTTGGGACATGTTTCTTTTTCTCCCCATTTTGGCTGCCTCTCTCTGTTTGTTTCTATGTATTAGGTAGGGCTGCTACGCCTCCCAGTTTTAGTAGAGTAAACTTATTTAGTAGGTGTCCTGTGGGGCCCAGTGGTGCAGTCTCCCTGGTCACCTGAGCTGGGTGCTCCAGGTGTGTCCCTCTGTGCGGGTTGTGTGTGCCTTCCTGTTGTAGTTGAGCCTTGGTTGCTGTTTGCACATCAACAGGAGTAGGGTTTCCAGGTGGGAATTCCCGCCCGTTCTCAGGAATTTTTTTTGCTTTCCCGTTCCCGAATAAACTTTCTGTTCTTCACAATAAGTTGTTTCCACAAAGTGGCGGCCGATACTACCAACCACCTGGGTTCGAGGAGCCGATTTTCCCGCTTTCCTGACCAACTTTTCTCAGGATTCAGGAACAGAGAAGTGAAAAAAATTCCTGAGAAAGGGCGGGAATTCCCACCTGGAATCCATAAATAGGAAGGATTGACCCTCAGGCTGATTAGTTGTGAGGACTGGCCATGACTACAGTGGAGGAGCTGTTATGCAAGGGCTGAGCCTACAGAGCAGGGTTTGCTTCGGTGGGGCTCTGGTGCCTGCCCAGTCTGCTCTTTGGGTGTGTTGTCCTTGGAGGCAGCCTGGTGATTCTCCAGCTGGGTCTGAAGCAGGCTGCTGGGCGTGCCAGCCTTGGGGCCTCCTGGGAGGGGACCTGCTGCAGTCCAGGTTAGCTGCAGCCTGTGCCCTGCCCGGGGCCACTTGGCATGAGCCACAAAGCAATTCACAGAGGGCCGCTGCCAGCACTGCACTTGGAGGTGCCGTGAGAGACCAAGCCACGAACAAAGGCCTGCTATCGCTAGAGCCGGGTTTAGAGCTGCTCAGCCAGAGACACAGGATATACTGAAGCCAGGTGCTGCTTCTTTGGGTTTTGTGAAACTTTGAGAGATTTTAGGAAAGTCTGCAGCATGAATCAAGGCAGGTGGTTTGTGTGGAAAAGCCACTGGAAGGGGCTTGGTTGTGCCCGAAAGTTGGGTCTCAGAAAGCGGGGTCTCAGAATCCCCAGAGTGGGGCAAATGGCAGTTTGATGGAGACTCAGATATAATGTCTGCATGTGTGCATCCGCACGCAGGGAGGGGGCGGGCTCAACAACGTAACAACGTCCTCCGCCGGCTCCTCCGTCCAGGAGAGAACTGCCCCTCCAGGCCTCCTCCTGAAGCCAGGCAACTCAGTGCCCCCTGCTTCCATAAGTCTCTGCTGCCTTTCCTGCTGCTGCCCAGACCTGGAGCTCAGAGCCAGTGATTCTGTCGGTAAGTCCGTGCGCAGACCTTTTAAAAAGAGCACTTAGGACTCCAGCCACCCTCCGTCTCATTCAGCCACAATCTCTGCTGGTTTTTACAGCCAGAAGTTATGGAGACTTCTCTCCCTGGCACTGAAACCCTTGCTCTTTTGTGGGGGATCTCTGTTGCTGAGATAAATCCTCCTGATTTTAAATGGTCACGCATGGGTGTGGGACCAGCCCATTCTGCGTCTCTGTCCCTCCTATGAGTCTTGAGGTGGTTTCTTCTGTGTGTCCCTAGTTGTAGGACTTCGCTTCAGATAGACTTCAGGTCGTTCTCAGTGATGGTTTTTCTGTAGTTTAGTTGTAATTTTGATGTGGTTGTGAGAGGAGGTAAGCCTAGTGTTTACCTACTCTGCCATCTTGACTGGAAATGATTTCTTCTGAAGTTGTTTTAATAGATGGGTAAGTGGAGACTTAGAGAAAGGACGTGGCTTGTCAGAATTTATGGAGCAAGTTAGGGATGCACTCAAGATTAAAATCCATGACTCAGGCCTCCTAGCGCAGAGCTGCTCCCAGGGACCCTGCACTTGTAAGACTGTCTGCTCTGCCCCTGGGTGGATGTTGTGTCCTTTCCCTATTCAACTGTGAACTCTTGGAGGGCCGAGGCTGGGGCTCTTTCTTCTTAGTTCTTACCTGTAGGGACACCCATTTTGAGCCTGGCACAGTGTTTTCGGGGCATAAATGACTGCTGAATTGAGGCTGGAGAGGAGAATAAAATTGAAAAACAGATTGTTTTGAGTTGAATGCTACCTGAGGGCTTATTCATCTTCTGCCTCCTTTCTCGCCCCGGATGATCTAGCCACTTTTCTTTTCTTTTTTCTTTTTTCTTTTTTTTTTTTACCCAAGGCCAAGACGGGATTATCACTTTTCTCATTTATTTTAAGTGAACATTTTTGGGATTCCTGTATATAACTGGTGAGTTTTGCTGAATAAAGGTTTTGGAACACTGTTTTAAATTAAAAAGGCTCAGGAGGACATGAAAGTGGAAAATCCAGTTGCTAGTAAGTGACTTCCTTGGCTTATTGCAGTGAGAAAAGTTAGCTGACAAGAGTGAATCTTCAAAGAATTAATTTACAAAACTACATGTTCAACGTTGCAGCCTCAGCTGAAAGAGCCAGAGAGTCGGAAAAAGTGCTGAGCTTGGGGAAAGTTACTGATGGCCTTCGTACCTTGCAAGGAAGGCAAGCAAAGTCAGCAACCCCAGAGCGGGGAATATGGCACTGGGGGGATGAGACTTTCAAATGTGCCATACTCTGTGAGATAGCATCTTTCCTCCCTGAGGCTCTGTGGGTAGGGCTTTCACATGGCATGGCCAGTGTCCTGGAGCCACCTTCCAGAGCTACGGTGGGCTGAGAAGCCACGCTGATTCTTATCATGCCATCAAGTTCTTGACATTTCCCAAGGAGTACAGTAGCCACCGAAGTAATTAATACCTGTTGTGATAGCTACATGCAGAAGAGCACATTTCTGGAAACACTTTTTTAAAGCTCCAACACCTGATCCTCTCCTTCCTTATGTGGCATATTTTATGCTCAGGTGCAATATTGGCACGGTAGATGCAGGAAGAATTAGGGAGATAGCTGGAGTATGCCGCAGATCGCACCAGCTTTGGAATCAGATGTACGTGGGCATGAGCCTGAGCTGTGCCATTTACTTGCTGGATGACCTTTTGTAAATAAATTGCATCTTTGAAGGTCAGTTTTCTCATCTGTGAAATGGTGACAGAGATACTTACCTTGACAGCCATTGTATTTCACAACATCAGTATCTCTAATTATATTTTATGCTGGTACCAAAAATATTGCTGCTGATGATGCTGCTGCTGATGGTGGTGGTGGCGGCGATGGTGGTGGTCATCATGGTGCTGGTGGCTGAGTATCAGTGGGGCTTTTGCTTTCCATTCAGTATTGTCATTGGGAAATAGCACCCAAACACAGTAGAATCATGGGATTTCCTGGCTGGAAGGGATCACAAAGACCTTTTTCTCCAGCCTTCTCTATGTGATGCCTAAATACATTCAAATTGGTATTTCATCCTCTGTTTCAACACCTCTCTGCTGGGGCATCCAGTAACTCACTACCCCTGATGTTCTTTCTGAGTGACAGTTTTCTAACCTGGAAAAAGGGGTTGATAATGCCCAGGAGAAAAGAGTGTGGGAGGCGCCAGAGGTCATGCATGTCAAAGACAAAACAGGAGTGCAGATAATCTTTTCCTTCTCCCCCTTCTCTTTCCCTTCCTTGGGAGCTGCTGGTTTCATCTTTGGGTGGCTCTACTTTTTAGCAAGTCCTGACTCCCTGGGCTTTCACCCATCAGTTTCAATTTCTCTGTTTGTGGCCACATGATAGGAATTGAGTTAGTCTTTTCTATGACAGTCCTGCAGATATCAGTCTTGCCCCCTAGCATCTTCTCATTTCCAGTTCCTGATTCCTTTGCCCACTCTTTATGATTCCATTGTTCCTAGTTCCCTTTGCTCATTTTATTCTTCGCTGAGTGTGTACCTCCTTCCTGCTTAAACTATGGTACCCATGAGGGTCACAGCTGGAAGGGAATTTAGACAGGATGTCACCTTTAGTTTTGTATCTGGAGAAACTGAGGCCCAATGTGAGGAGTATTAATACAGCAAGTTCTGCCATACTCAGGGGCATGCCCCCAGTAAGTGTATTCTGATTTACGATGCCCTTGTGGCAGCAACTTTTATACTTTCATGACAGTGTTTCCCTACTCTTTCCAGAACGGGATCCAGATATAACAGAACGGTTTTCTTTGGTTGTAAGAGCATCTGGATTCTTTAAGAAAATTCTTGTCTGCTAACATTTTACATCTAACGTGAGTTGTTGTTCCTTAGCCCAATTACTTAAAAATTGGATGAGAATCTACTCTTTGAACCCAGTGCAGCTTTGACATGTAGAAGTATGGAACTGGTTAATTTTATCCCACGTGGCAATACCACGTGTGTTTGGGTGGTGAAGAAAAAGGCAGGTTTCTCCTGTGAAATGGGGCTAAGTACCTCCTCCAGTTGTATCTTGTAGGCCACTGCTGGTAAATTATCCTACCTCTCTAAGCCTCAGTTTGCTCTCCTTAAAATGAGGGTAATGACCTCTTCATTGTCTAATAGTAGGGTTGTTGGAAGATTATGTGAAAATAATGTATCAAAGGACTTTTACTGAACTGTAAAACATGATGCACAAACACATTTTCTTGCAATCCAGACTGAATTAATTTCCTAATGCCCAGTTACCTTTTCTTAGTTCATAGCCACCTTATTCACCTGAAGCAGGTTGCTGAGTCTGGAGTACACCCAAGTCCATTGTATTGGTGTTTCCTTTTATCAAGGTCAAATACAAGGTCGTTTTCCTGAATGTCTTCTTTGACGCCATCAGTCCACAATGAGTTTTCTGTCCTCTGAGCCTAGTCCTGCCTGTTGCAGTTTTTAGTGTGGGACACAGTTATGTTCTTCTATGTCATGTTTATCCTCTCTAACTGGTCCTCAGTAAGTTCTGCTAACTTCAGATGTTATAGGGCTCTCCAATCAAATCTCCGGTTTACATTTTACAAATGCATAAAAATAGAAACTATGAAGCAAGAGATAAGAGTTGAGAGCATGTTAAGAGTTTCCTTCGGTTTATAATGCTCTGATTATAGTGAAGGCAAATGTTTTTCTTAAATTTTTGGCCGTTTGTATTTCTTTCTCATGTTTGTGTGTGTGTGTGTGTGTGTGTGTGTGTGTGTGTGTGTGTGAGTTTCTCACTGTATCTTTTCCCATTGCCTCGACTGTTTATTTTTCAAATTGATTTCCATAGAGTTAAATTTGTCAGATTTTGCTTGGTTTTTATCTTTGGTGAAATAGTTAAAACGTCTTCTTTATATGAAGATTATGTAAAAATTCATCAATTTTATCTAAGCATTTTTATGTATTTTAAAAAATAAAATCTTTACTTCATCTAGAAGTTAGGTTATAAAATATAAGGTTTCTGGCATGGTATTTTCTCCCTAAATTGTTAGCTAGGAGTTTCATTGTCTTTGCCATGGCGTTTTCCTTCTAGCTGAAATATATTCTGAAGAGTAAGCAAAAATTATACTGTCCTGTTGATTTACCTGCCTATATTGGCAGCGGACTACCATCTTTTTGTTTCTATTAATTTTAGTTTTAAAATTAATTTTAATATATTTTATTACATGGCTTGCCTCTTTTAATTTCTACTGTTCCCCATCCCTTCCTCTGTAATGTTCTAGTTAGTTTTCCAGATTTATTTCTATAGATAAACTTTAGGATGTTAAGTCTCTCAATACATAACATTCTAGTTTGACTGAAATTGCCTTTTCTTTATTGGGATAAAAGAGACTCCAGAAAATAAGGTAAGGAAATAAATAATAGCAAAGTAGAAATTCAGAGTAAGACAGAACTAAATGGTAGAAGACAAATTCATGAGTAAAACTTGGATGGAGAAAACCATGACAGAGATAAAAGACCAGAGGAAAGATGATGTAAATGTGGGCTAGAAAAATGAACAATTGGGCCTAAAGAACAAATCGGAAATATTATTCAAAATTGTCCAGAATAAAAATTTTCTGAAACTAAAGTAAGTTGTGAACCTATCATGTGAACTTTCTCAGAAAGACTTAATAAAATCTAACAAACATCTTAACATACCCTGGTGAAAATATTGAATTCCACAGATAACAAAAGAATCCTAGAAAAATTCTGACAGAAAGGGAACAAAAATCCCAACAAGTGCAGTGGAAAAAACTCAAGGAGACCTCAAATTTCTCTCTGCAACATTGGATGAAGGCAATTAGCAGAACAGCATTTACAAAATCTGGGAGAAGGATTGTGATTCAAAACTTCTATACCCAGCCAACTTATCATTCATAATTTTAACAAGTGCATTATAATTTAAAGTGCATTTTTCTATTACAAAATGTTTATAGTAGAAGATGAAAACATACTATTAAAATGTTTAAACATCTTAAAAACTCAAAACCGCATGGCATGTAGATTTTTAAAATTCCATTTTTTACCTCCTTTTTTTCTGCAGCTGTACACAGTGAGGTTAAGGGACTATGTGGATATGACTTATTTATGCTCATTTTGCTCCCCAGCTCTCACCATGGTGACTGGAATTTGGTTCTATATTTGTACTACCCACCAGGAAGAAACATTTGATTTTGGTTTTGGTTAAAGTGGAATTAAGAAATAAGTAAGGAATGAACACATAGAATGGAAGCAAATAGACTTGTGTGGATTTGAGATTCAAGTGTATCCCTAAGCTTTGAATGAAAACCAGGCAAAGCCAAATGGTTTACAAATGGAATAAATTCTCAGTCATTAGAAGTTTAGTAAATCGTAATTGTCATAGGGGTTCATTTGAAATAAGGGCTATTGCCATGGGCAGAACTGGTCAAACACAAGTTTGTATATTCAGTTTTTCACTCAATTTGTGTGACCTTGGCATCTTAAATCATAGAGCCTATTTTTTTCAGTACATACAAAATGATAAGTATGTCCATTTTATATAGTTGTTGTGAAGGTTAAATGAAATGATGTGTATAAAACACCTAGCACAGCTAGGCACTGAACATTTATAAATTAAAAAAATGGTGGCTGTTTATGATAGTAATTTAGTAAACACACAATAATCTTAGATTCCAATGCTGTATAAAAAAAGTGGATGCTTCAAACCAAGAGCTCAAGAAATTAAGCATTCCTTCAACATCTGGGCCAAGTAATTAATTCTCATATTCATAAGCTTTGGTGACATATTATCACGTAATGTAGGCCTCTTGTGAATTATAACTTTTTAATTAATTCACCTCATGGGTACTGATTAGTACTAATTTATAGCTTCGTTTGCATATACTTGAAAGAGGAAAATGGTATCTTAGGTATGCAGACACATATGTACTCCTCAAATTTTTCTCTAAACCAGACTCTGTCTTACTCCTTATGTGTAAGATTTTCCTGCAGTTTTTAATAATCCTGGCCAAACAGGCAAGTC
The DNA here is from genome assembly GCF_057876585.1 of Rhinolophus sinicus. Classification (NCBI taxonomy): domain Eukaryota; kingdom Metazoa; phylum Chordata; class Mammalia; order Chiroptera; family Rhinolophidae; genus Rhinolophus; species Rhinolophus sinicus. Next base: position 183,923,389 of record NC_142502.1, on the reverse strand, counting down.
AAATAGTAATCTCTCTCATTTGCAGGACTTTGGTGGTACCTTTCTCCTCTCCCTTTTTCCTTCTTTAAGCTTCATTTTTGCCACTGGTTGTCCTCATGGGATCAGAGCCAAATGCCATTAATGTGGCTTAGAGGAAAGATCTTTAGGCTTGATTCCAGAAAACTTTGATTTAAGTCTTGGCACTGTTAGCTATTTACCATTTATGTCACAGGGGGCTATTATTTACCCTCTCTGACCTTCAGTTTCCTCTTGGAGGAAGAGAGCTTACAGAATATCTACTTTACCAGGTTGTTGTAAGAATTGGAACAATAACATTAAGCAAATTGCTCTGTTATTTCTAAGGGAGGGGTGTTTGCAATGTCAGAAACAATGAAACCATTTTTTTGAACAGGGATGAGAAGAGATAAGCTTCTTTCTTTCCTGACTTCTTCCAATAAAGAGAGAAAAGAGGCTCCGAGAGAAGTAGAAAGGATGCCAGGTGGGGAGGCGGGTGTGAAAGCTCTGTCACCCTCTCCAGGCTGAAGGTCACTGGCAAGACTGGGAGGGCTTGGACCTTGCTAACCTTGTTTCATCCTGTGAAGTGGTGAGTGGGGTAAAGGACAGTCCCAGAGGGAGTGTCAAGGTCCCAGTCTGAGTCCTGGTATCGCTGTTGTTTGCTGTGTGAGCTTGGGTAATCTGCATAACCTTTCTAAGCCCTATTTTCCTAGCTATGGAATTGAGGGTATTGATGACAGTACCTCTCTTAGAAAATAGCTGTAGGGATTAGATAAGAAAATGAGGGTGAAAGCAATTTAGCAAGTGTAAAGTGCGGTACAGATGGTAGTTATTATTGCAGATGGCCTCAGTTATCCCTTTCAGTCCTAAAGATTTGTGATTCTAATTGCAGCAGTGTGAGCAAGAGGCTTATTTTTTCTCAAGAAGCAATCGATCTGATTTCCTCTGCGCTTCTAGTTCTAAATGTACAATCCAGGCACTGTCTCCTTCTTGGGAGGAAATGGCCCTCCTTGGGGGCTGTGCCTGCCACAGGGATATTGGGGTGACTTGGGACTGACTGAGCCAAGCTGAGTGCCCCTTTGAACTGGGAGATTTAGAGTTGCAAAATGTAATTGGACCTTTTGAGGTTTAAATCCAGTTTTCTTGAGTCAGATTCAGATTTTTCAAAATCCTTTTCTTTAAGCCCAAAAGCTCCAAGAAAACTTAGATGGCTTCTTGGACATGAGATAGCCCTCGTGGGGAGGGAGTAGGAGGCCGTTCTGATGAACAAAGTGTAAATGAATCTGAGCCATATGGATTTGATTTGCCCCATGATATGCACGTTTAAGTATTAAGCAGAGAAAAGCTTGGAAATGTGGATTTGGTGTTTCCCTCCTAAACTCTAAGCATTTATAAATAGATCAAGATGCACCGGGAAGAAAACATGCCTTCTTACTGTGGTTAAGTGTCTGGCTTGGAGGAACACGGCCAGACTGGAGCTACTTTCTGATCTTCTGATGAGCTCTTGTCCCTGTGCTCTCGCGTCCCTGCTGCCTTTGGACAAGCTAGTCTTATCTGCACTATCAGGTACCTAAGTGGTGGACCCAGTGCAAAATGAAAACTCAGGTCTCCATGTTCCATAATGAAGAATTTCAAAATGGTGGCAGGACATGGACGCAAGCAGGCTCCCTGTGCGACTACAGAGGTGACATGCCGATGAACCTGACTACGCTTATGTGCCCAGTACAAAATTCTTGTCCTTCCTCTAGGTCACCTCCCAAGCTCAGATGTGCTGCTCCTTCTCACAGAGCCTTCCTTGACTCTCCAGGGGGCTGATGGGCCCTCCATTATGCTTCTGTAACACCCTTTTCTCACTTCCATCAGTGCAGCTATTAGCCATAGTGGATTGTTTATGTGTTCATTTATGCACTCAACAAATGGCGATGGAAATGCCAAGCATGCATTGGGCACTGTGCCAAGTGCTGGCCGGCACATTCTGGGAGCCTGGAAGAAAGGAACCTAACTCAGCCTAGGAGAGTCGGGAAAAGTCCTCTTTAGGAGGTGATGCTCGAATGGAATCGTGAGGGAAAAGCAACTCTAAGAAGAGGATTGGAGGAATATGAAATCAACAAGAACAAAAGACACAGAGACAAGGAACAGCTTGGTGTTTGTGGTCTTGATGGTACATGAAGCTTGAGACAGGGCTGGAGGTCAGGTGGGGGTGAGTGGTAGGTAGGCATGAGATTATGGAGGGTCCTGCGAGCCACGCTTACTCTGTCTCATCCAGGAAGCCACTGACAGGTTGGACATGGGGAGTGAATAGTCAGATTTGCATTGTAGATTGATTACTCTGGTTGCAGTGGGATAGCAGATCAATCCATGGGAAGCAGGTAGATAAATTAAGAAGTAATTTCAGTCAAGAAAAAAAAAAGATGACCTCATAAAAAAACAACCATGGGGAATGAAGAAAAATGTGTGGATTCAAGAGATAGGGTGTAAATTTGGCAAGACTGATGGGATATGGAGAAGGAGAGGGAAAAAATTGAAGATGAATCCTAAATTTCTGACTTTGGTGTCTGTGAGGTATTTTTGAATGAGATTAGCATTTGAATGATAGACCATGTAAAGCAGATGCCCTCCCCAATGTGTGTGGGCCTCATCCAATCATTTGAAGACCTGAATAGAACAAAAAGGCTGAGTAAGAGGGAACAGTGCCTGCTTGAGAGCTTGAACTGGAATATCAGTCTTCTCCTGTCCTCGCACTAGAACACCCCTGGCTCTGTCAAGTCTCCGGTTTGCCTGCTACTTGCCAATTTATCCTTTATCCATGTCGACCTGTCTGTCTGTCTGTCTGTCTGTCTGTCTATCTATCTTCTATTTAATTTTTTTCTGCTTCTCTGAAGACCTCAGACCAATATAGACTTCAGGCTGGGCTAGAAAGGAAGAGAGACCTGGGGGGCATGGGGAAATGGAAGGGTCCAGGACCTGGAGGTCTCTTTAAGCTCAAAGACAGATATAAGGAGAATGAAGGCAGGAAAGATGTGGTCAGAAGGCAGGATACTGGCTTTGATACTTATGAAACGCGTGGCATCATCTCCAGAGACCCGGATTAGGTTGGGCAGGGGTGCAACCAACAGGTTTCACATGTGATTGCATAGCATCCCAGGACTGAGAACCCTCTTCTGCGGAATTACTGGTGACCAGTACGACTGATATGGGAGGACCGACCCCCTGTGCCCATCATCTGTGACTACCACACCCGTTGCCATGGCTTGGTGGACGTCTTCCTGTACAGGACTCCGTGTCTGTCTTGTTTGCATACACTCGCTCCATTGTCTTTAAGTGCAGTCATTTTTAACGTAGCTTTGAGGAGGTAGCTTCTGCCACACTCAACCAGAAGCGCTGGCTGCCCCCTCTTCTTGTGAATGCTGGCATGGCTTCCCTTTCTGTGCTTAGCTTCCCACCTCTTCTCTTCCAGTGTTGAATTCCACTTCTCCATGGAGAAAGGGAGGGCACTGTGACTGCCCTTTGGTAGCAAGATTCACTTCCTTAGTGGCTTCTGAGCTGAAACAGATTCTGTGATCATGTGGAGATGGAGACACCATGACGTTGGCTGTATCACACCATTAAAGACAAGCCCTGGTGGCAATGATCGGAGGTTAGGAGAAGCATTGCTCTTAACCATTTCATGCCAAATGACACATGGGTAGCACCCTCACACCCCACTTTACACAGTGCCTTGTAGAGTAATGAATGCACAATTGGTCCTCAATAAATAGCTCTGCTCCCTCAATCAGATGGACAATAAGAACGGGAGTTCTAAAGGACCTCTTGAACTCGACTTTGAAAAGCATTAAAAAAATGATGAAATGCTTAGCAGGTGCCAAGTACTAAGGCAGACCCTATATATACATTACATCATTTTATTCTTTCAACAACCCTGTGATGTAATTTTTACCCTCATCTTAGAAAGAAACAGAAGCCAAGAAAACAATTTGAACGGTTTATGTTTTAGGCAACATTCTCATACCTCTTATTTGTGAAAACTATATTTTTAAAGGTAATATTGAGGACTGTGAGTTTTCATTTATTTCTCATTTTGTTCATTTAGACTTGATTTTTCTGTATATGGTGATTTGGTTTGTCCTTTAATTCTGAATATGAGATTAGCACCATCCTGCTGCATTTCTTTTCCTCCCTCCCTCTTTCCTCCCTTCCTCCCTCCCTACCCCCTCCCTCCTCTCTCCCTCCTCCCTCCCTCTTTGTTTTAACTGTTTGTATACTGTGGCTATGACAAATTCTAAGTTCAAATAGTATTCCTAGCTGCATTAAAAAATATATATATATATTTTACTTTATTTAGGAGGATGTGATAAGAAATAAGGGGATATTTTAAAAGTCTGGAATGGCTAGAACTGGAAGATGAATCTCATAATATCCTTAACACTTTGGAATAGAGATGCTATACTGTTAAAGATGCCATACTATTGTGTTAACCACATTCAAAATTTAGAGCTTAAGTGCCCCCCTCATATCTCTCTTCCTTAAAGATATTAATTTTTCCTTTGTGTGACATTGAAAATATTCCAGAGCTTGAGAACAGACCACTTTTCTAGCCAAGAGAAATTCATCCTGAGTTCAGAAGGGTTAAGCTTTGTTCCTGGCACCTATCTGAATAAGCAGTGTGATTCTGTGGCATCCAAATTTTGCATTCAGATCAGCATTCTTAAGAAAGCAAGATGACCTGATTTTTATTTTCCCTTGTAAGCATGTTTGTTACAACCCACAAAACAATTATGTCTTTCCCCTATGTCTGGTGGATCGTTTGCATGGTGGTGTTGTTTCCAACAGAGCAGTAGTTTATGGGGGAAACATGGGAAGTTCAGGCAGGGAGTAAACAGAATCAGAGAAAGCCTTAGGAGAAAAAACACCCAGTGAGGCTCGGAAGTAGCTGATGGGGGAATGAGCCCAGAACCTGCAAGTCCATGTCCCGCCCCTTCTCCCCCATTAACTTATAGTGTAAAAGAGGCAGAGGAGTGATCAGAAGGGCAGGGGAAAAACAGACAAACAACAAAAAACCCCCACAGGTAAACAGTGTCCTGGGGTCGTTGGTGTTGTTGAAGGTGTGAATGCATTGGCCAGAGGAAAGGCCACTGAGCCTGACCTTCAGGAGGACACAGGGACCTGCAGAGCTGGGGGAGACTGATGGCAAGTATCGAGGAGATGAGTATGGTTGACGCAGTGAAGGAGAGAAGGATGGGGGCTGGGACCTGACTCTTGGGAAGCAGAAGGAGATTGATTTGGGAATCCAAGATTCAACTTGGTACCATGATGGAGTGTCAAATTAGGGAAGCAGATAGGCATATGCAGAGACCAAGATCCAGGCCACAAGTCACTTCACCTCTATGAACCTCAGTTTTCAAATCTATACAATGGGCACAACCACAGAACTACCACTGTGAGAATCAGTGGGGGTGATGTGCACTGCATAAAGCGTTAGTCCAGCGCCAGGGGCCTAGGACAGAGCAGGTGGGACATGCACACTGGTTCTGTCTGTCCCCCTTTTCCAGAGGAGGAGATAGCTTTGAAGCAAAGGAAGAGAAGAAGTGGAAGGTCACAGAAAAGGCTGAGAGCTTATGTCAGCGGCTCCCAAACTCAAGCCCATTTTGATCTTTAATTCTAACATTTGCATTTCTAAATCAGCACCGCATTTTAGAGTGGAGAGCTATCTCAAATTCATCCTCCCAGCATTCTGCCTTCATCCAAGTGAGCTGGCTCAGTGCATGTCATGATATAACCAAGGCCCAGAGAGGCTGGGGCTTGTCCTGTGTCACACAGACTGTGTGAGAGGAGAATTGGGTGGGAATAACACAGTGAATTCAGAATTCTTCCTACTGGTGTTTGGAGGAGCGAGGCTTCGTGGCTGGCCAGACCCCACCCCACCTGGCCCAGGGCTCATCACCGCCAGAAGAGGGAGCCCAGTGAGCCCACAGTGGGATTTGGAGCCTCCCCCCACACCCCCCACCATCCAACCACCGCAATGACATTTACAGCACAATTTCTCCTTCAATCCGGTTAGAGGTTCTGACTGAGGCAAGAATGAGTCACTGACGGCCTCAATCTGAGCAGAAAAAGGAACGTGTTAAATTCATTAGGCGTGGAGGTTAGAAGAATTGGATGCTGTTTCCTTGTGTGGTCCAGGACAGAATGTCTTTAGGAAGGTAGGAACTGCTTTGCTGGTGAAAACCCCTGACAGAAACAGCGCAGCTTTCCTCAGGTCACGACGTGCCCAGGCCACGCCGGGGCTGCAGCTTCTCCTATGGGAATCCCGACATAGGAATCCCACATTATGTTACACTGTTTACAGTGGAAAACAGAGTATTTTGTACAGATACCCACAAAAGCCATGGTTAAATGAGTCCTTTTTATAAGTGAGCCTTATTCTAAAGAGAACCCTGCTTTTAATCATAGCCCCTTTCACGTCAGTTATGTTGTAAACAGAAGTCACTGTGGGGTCTACAGCACCAGGTGGGTAACTGGAGTCCTGGGTTCTAGTTCTGCCTGGGCTCTGACCCCTGCGTGACCCTGGGCAGCTTATTTCCCCTTCCTTCCCCTCAATCATTCTATCTGTAAAACTTGAGATTTAGACTGTGTCTCCAAGGCCCTTTTCAACTCTTGGTTTTGCCACATACGCTCAGAAACTGCCAGCTGCCACTTTTTCTCTGGTACGTAGTTAGAGACTTCTGGAAGCAAGCAGTAGTTAATGGGGAAAGTGCTCATGCCGCCACTTGTCTTGTTTTCTCTGCCCAGAGCAACGTTCACACCCTTCTTCCTCTATCTGGAATCCTCATTTTGTGCTTTAAGACCTGGCTCAGGCCATATTACTTTCACAAGCCCTCAGTGACTCTGGGTGACAGGGTGAACACTGTAGTAGTTTGCTAGGGTTGCCATAATAAAGTACCACAAACTGAGTGGCTTAAACAACAGAACTGATGGTCTCAGTTCTGGAGGCTGGAAGTCTAAAATCAAAGTGTCTGGTTCCTTATGTGAGGGAGAATCTGTTTCATGCTCTCACCATGTGTCTGCGGGTTCACTGGCAATCTTTGGCATGTGGAAGCATCACCCCAGTCTGTTTTCATGTTCACGTCGCGTTCTACCTGAGTGTCTGTCTCCACATCCCCCCTTTTTATAATGACAATGGTCATATTGGATGCAGGGCCCATCCTATGTGATCTCATCTTAATTAATTATGACTCTATTTTCAAATCAGGTCACATCTGGAGGATCTAGGGATTAGAACTTCAACATATGAAATTTGGGAGGGCACAGTTCAACTTGGGACAGGTACCTTGTGCCTGTCCGTGGGTTCCCTTTTCTTCTAACGCCTTTATGCTATGGACCCGCTCTCTCAGAGTGGCCTTAGCAGAAAACATGATTGATTGATCCGGAACCACGTGTCTGGATTGGGAGACCAGGAAACAGCTGCCAAAGGGAGCAAATATCAGCAAAGCTCACATCTGCAACTTGTGGACAAGGAGATGAGGGAAAGAACCAAGGCAGCATTTTGGGGTGGGGCATCAGCTTAGAAGGTGGGTGGAGCTACAGGTGGGTGGTGTGGTCAGGAAGCAGAGGACCAATCAGGAGATGGGCAGGGCTGCCGGTTACTGGTACATAATGATAATTCCTCTGTCTTGGATCCCTTTGCAGTTCACACACACCCTCAGTTTGACAATTTCTTTTGGCCTTAAAATCCTGGACAGGTAGGAGATGTCTTTTGTCTGGGTGACACCTTCCCAGTTAGTGTAAATGGACCCTCAGCTGTGGGTCCAGGGCACACCTGTTTGGCTTTCTCACCCCCTTCCTTGTTCCTTGGGTATCTAACTGCAGGCTCCCAACCACAATCCTCCCCTGAGGACTGGCCTGGTTGTCCTCCCTTTGTGTTGTTACCTCTTTGTCTCCTCTGATTTCATTTTGGAAAATTCCCATTGCAAAGCCTAATGGCTGGGAGATGGGCTGGGGGGTGGGGGGGTGCGGTGGCATCTCCAGTGGTTGCTTCAAGTGTGAAATTTCTTGAAAGTCATGCGTTATTCTACAAATTCATGCGGATTGTTGAATTTGATTCCATTTGTCCAAGTTGTGCTAATGTAAAAATATTGTTTGAAAACTACTTAGATTTGCTCTTACAGGGAGACGGGGCATGTTTATCCTGTGGCTTGCTGTACCCTTGCCCACCCCCTGCATGCTTAAATTTGAAAAGCAGAATGTCTGCGTGCTGGGCCTTGAATTTTGTGGCTTGTGACTTTGTTCTTTTCCCACTCCTGATCTGGCTGAGCACCCCTGGAGGCAGTGAGCGCTCTTCTGAATGTTTGGGCCCAGGCTTCTGGCCCTGCTTTCCCCTTGGCCCCTGAGACCAAACCCCTCAGTCTCACCTGTCCTGGCTGCCAGAGCAGGGCCAACAGGCGCCCACGGGAGCACCTGTCGGGTGCCTCCTCTCCATTCCTGGACAGAGTAGATCCCCAGTTCCAGTCCTACCCCACTGAGGCCACCTGGGCTCAGCCCCTGGGATGCTCCCTGCCTTTCTTGGGGGAGCCGTGAGGTGAGCCACCCTTAAGCTGCTGTCCTCTGACTCCAGCTCTCCAGGCCCCTAAGACCTTTCCAAGGGCCTAAAGGAGTGTCTCCAGCCCCAGCCTCTCCCTCTCCCTGCACAGAGGAGAAGGCAGAGCACAGGAGGCTCTGACACGGCCTTCCCTGTTGTTTCTGCCCCAGCCCAGGGTCTTGTTCTACCTCCTCTGTGAGCTGGGAAGCATGTGGACTTAGGTATCTGAAGGACTTGGGTTCAAATCTTTCCTCCACTTACTAGGTACGGGATCCCGGGCTAGTCTCTCCACTGCTGTGAGGTTCAGTGTCCTTATTTGTAAAATGGGAATATTAATTTCCACTCCAGTTGAGAGAAGGAGGTGGGATAACGTGTGACGCAGCACATAACAGGGCTGGCACATAGCAGGTACTCAGTGCATTTCCCTCCTCATCTCCCTTCCACTCTGTTCTGTCTGTTGCTCCACTGATGGGCCAGCTGGTCTCTCTGGAGGTGGCCCTTAGTCCCTACAACACCTGCATGACCTCTCTTAAAACCCCTTCCAGTGGAGGTGGGGGTGGGGTGAGGGGCCATGGGTGGCCTGTTTTGCAGACGAGGAACCTGGGTAGACAGTCAGCTTGGAGACCAGGCTTTCTCCTGACTTCTTACCTGGCTGGATCACGGCCACATTTGGGCAGTATGTGGTGATGGGGGAGATGACCAGATCTTAAATTACATCCAAGTTGCTGCCAACATGACGGCTGAGATGTGAGTCTCCTCAGCCTTGCTCATGTCTCCTGGGACACCTGTCTTCCCTCCCACTGTGTTTCCCTCTAGCCACATGCACACGCCTAACTCACACTAGAATCCCACAAAAGTACTAATTTGCCGACTCATTATCTTACATGAGTCCCTCTTTGTTTCCGCTCTGCGCCTGAGAACTTGCTTACAAGCTCCTTGCGGGCTCCACGTCATTTGCTTTCCTTGCACTTTTTTCTTAGTGTCTAGCACCTTGCTGAGCCCATGATAGTTCCTGGAAACAGTGTGTGTTTGCTTTTCAGTCTACAAAAACAATAGTAGCTCACGTTTGTAAGGAAGTTAGACGCTTTACCAAACAAGCTGTATTATTTCATTGATCTTCACATCTGCCATGGGAGTTAGTTGTTACGGTAATCTGAACACTGGAGTTCAGACCGGCCACGACTTGCCCAGAGTTGTACAGATAGTAATTTTGAAGCAGGGTCGCAGGACCTGGATTGAGCAAGGCTTAAGGTGCACAGCATAGTGGAGCGATACTTGGGTTCTGCAAACTCGGATCTTGCTTCTTGGAAAACTCGTGGTCTCAAGCCTGTCCTAGCCATGGACACAAGGAGAGTGATAAATCTGATCTGTATCCTTAAGACGGCTGGGTCCCTCTTTCGTCTCAGACTGAGAGGCTCTTTAGGAAATCATTTCCTTATGTTAACTTTTTAAAAATGAAGCCTTTGGACTAAATATGTATTTTCCATTTTTTTTATTGCATGAGAACAGTATTTATCTCATCGAGAATTATGATAACCCCCTGAATGTTTCATATTTTTCACAATTCATGTGGAACAAATTAAAAATAACTTTCCATACTATGGATTGCCCCAGAGGACAGCTCAATGACCCTTCCTCCCACGTGCTCCCTCCGACTTCACGTCTGCCTGGAATGTCACCACCTTCAAACTAAGAGAGGCTCGCTCAGTGAGGAGGATTCCCCACGAAACACCTGGCCCCTCGTCCCAAGCAGAGTACACATCTGGAACATTTGTTTGACAGGCTGCCATGTCCTATGGGGGAGAAGGCATCATTTTAGATGACTTTTTCTTTGAAGGCACACACAATTGGGAAGATCGGTAATTTTTATTACTTTGTTCAGGTTTTAAATGCACTCTGTCAGTCATTTCTGTAAGTATTTTAAAAAAGAATCAGGTAAGCCCCTGAGAGGTGAGCTGTCAATAGAACAGGTCTGTGAGCGCTGCAGAGGTGCCTGAGTCTGCTGGTTTCTAGGATTTGAATTGTCACCGCACTCGCAGCTCTGCTTCAGCATGCCCCAGTCACAGGACTAGGAAGTGGTGGGATGTGGATCTCAATCCATGTCTGTTGGACTAGGAAGAACTGTTTTATTTCCGTGCTTCCATGTTGCTTCCGGAAAACTGGCTCTGAGTGGTAGCTCACCATGCTATAATGGTGACTTGGAGAACTTCACTTATCTTCTCAGTCAAGTGGGGCCATCAAGCTAACACCAGTGAGTTATTGTGAAGAATAGATGTACACAGAACATCTAGTCATTTAGTAAGTTTTGGTGAGAAGCCAAAATATGGGGACAGTGAAGCTGCTGAGCTGGCTCAGGGAAATGTGGCGGGGGCGGGATCCAAGCTGGCAACTTCCACGCTCCTTCACATCCCTTTCACACCCAACACCAAACCTATCCAATAGGGGGAGGAGTAGGTCTGCAAAGCGGGCTCTTTCTCCAAAAGGACATTGGGCAGCATTAGCTCTATAGACTCTTTTCCAAAGCTGAACAAGGATTTCACAAGAAAGACAATCCCCTTGCTAAGCACAGTGAGTGAGACGCCTCGGCCACTGGGTCTGTGGAGAAACTTCACTGGGGTCTCAGGACTGGAGATCTGGGTGTGAAGAGGGCACTTGGTCTTCTTTCTGAGATTTTTCCTGGCCCCAGTGAGCCACGGAGAGTAAAGGTGGTGAAGAGGCAAAGGCAGGAAGTGCCAGGTAGGTCCCAGCGTCCATCTGTCTGTCCATCCATCCATCCATCCATCCATCCATCCATCCATCCATCCTCCTTTCATCATTTATTGAAGCTTCGTTAGTGTTAGGCACTGGGCTTAGGGATGAGAATACAAACATGAATCTCAAAGGTTACTGTCCTCTAAGACGACTTTCAAGCTCACTGATCAAGGAATTCTGGTTAACTTTCTCCCTACAGTTTTTCATTACCTGAAATTATATTATGTATGTTTTTGCATGTTCCCCCCGCTGGAACAGTAGTTCCATTAGAGCAGGGACCTTGTTTGTCTCATTCACAGGTATGTTCTTCGTGTGCACCATGGCATTTAGTGATTGAACAGGCTGATTTCAGACAGATTAATGGTGCTAAGTGCCATGATGGTGTTCAGGAACCATAACATGAAAGTGACAGAGGGGGGTGCACCTGGGGGAGCAGGGTCTAGTGTGCTAGTACTTACACTGGTGGCAGTCAGGCAAGCTGCTGGTTTTATAATTGATAGATTTTCTTACCCTTCCCTACCCACAGACGTTCCCCTGGAACTGTGGAGGACCCTCTCACCTGGCTTTTGACTTGGCTGTGTGACTTGCTTTGTCCCACGGGAAGTTGGCAAGTGGATGCAAACAGAAGCTTCCAAAGCCCTTGCTCTCCATTGGCCTTGCTGTTCTTGCGTCGTCATTGCGAGAATGTGCCTGGGCTCGTCTGCCTAGGTCACCCTGGGTCAGCTGACCGCTAGCCAACCCAGGGTGTGTGAGTGGGGGCAGGCATCGTACGTGAGCACAGCCCAAATCCTGAATCCCACAGACAGTGCGCTCAGTAAATGTTTGCTGCTGCCTGCCACTGAAGTTTTGTGGATATTCATTACATAGCATTATTGTGGCAACGAAAACGGATACAGGAACCTTCTAAGGGGGTTATATACTCACCTTCCATTGGCCTTGATTAGAATGGTAACCATAGTAATAGTAATGTTAATCATTAATTACTATTTATTGAACACTTTCAAACTGGGCCAGGAACTGTTCTAGGAACTTTCCATGCTGTTTATCTAATCTTCACAATAAGCTCACAAGGTTGGCAAAAGGACAAGATCCTTCCCTGTCCCCCCACTTCTGCCACTTCATGAGCTGTGTACACCAGTCATTGTGGCCACGGATACTGGACTCAGATGGCCTGGGTTCAAGTCCCAGCTTCATGCTTTGTGACATTGAGCAACACCAAGATTATACTTAACCTCTCTGGGCTTTAGTTTACAAAAAAACAACATGGAGATGGCATCTATCTCACAGAGCTGGGTGGGGATTGAATAAGGAGACACATAAAGTGCTTACAGCCATGCCCAACACACAGTGATCGTAAATGTCACCATTATTATTATTACTATTAGGTGACAAGCCCTGGGCTAAGTATTTATATCCACGCCCTCACTTCATTCTCATGAAAACCCTGGAGAAAGGTCTTATCTCCATTTTATTGAAGAGGAAAGGGAGAGTAGAGGGATTAATACTCAAGACCACCCAGCAGAGAGGGCTGAGTAAACCAGAATCAAATCCAGAGGCCAAGTTTGTTCCCCAGGCCTCGGCCTCTCATTGGTCTCAGCTGGTTTTCATTCCGTCTGCCTGGGAAGGACCAAGGCCCTGCGTGGAGGCTGCTTTCTCTCTGGCAGCCCTCCCGGCTCCCTTTACGGCAGCCTCCAACGAAGTGCGTGGGAGGCGTGCGCTGGGACGCCGCGCAAACTCGTGTCCTGGAGGTGCCTTGCACAATGCAACTGTCCACCTCTGCCACTAACTCGTCATGGGACTGGAACCCGTCCCGCTCGTCTGTGTCCATTTTCTGCTCCACAATGAGGACGGCATCTTGCTTCAGCACCTTCCAACTAGGGCAGCCCCGGACTCAGTGTGAATGAGGACTTGCAGGGCCCTAAGCCCCTGTCCCGTGGCTCGACCCAGGCCCTTTGTCCTCTTGCAGACCGAGTCCTGCTCATGCAGGGCACCTTTCAGGCCTGGGCTAGCACAGAGGGCACGCCAGGCGTTGGCTGTAGCTGTCCAGGCCTGCATCTGCCATCCTGCCCCCCTGCTCAGTGCGCAGCTGCCCCCACCGCCCGTATCCTCAGGGCTCCCCAGCGCCCCCTCCCGGCCAGACTCACCTCGAAATGCTTCTGTGCACATTATTTCACACCTGCGGATGCAGGCAAGTGTGCTTCTAGTATTTTCTGTTCTGTTCTGTTCTGTTGTGTGTGTGTGTGTGTGTGTGTGTGTGTGTGTGTGTGTGTGTGTGTTTTGGTATGGTCACAGGGAAATTTTGGAATGACTCTGCCCACATTTTAGCAGTGGGGGATGGGATTAAGTATGGGGACCTTTTGGTGTTTACTCCACACTTTTGTTTTCCAAAAGGTGTCTCCCTCATGGGAGTGAGAGCCACGGGAAGACAAGGACTAAATCCAGTTCCTCTCTGGGTCCTCAGACCCACCTTGGCATAGAGAACGCATTCAGGAATGTTTGTTGAATGACCGTGTGAATGAAGGCCTGTCTGCAAACAGAACTTTTCCCTTATCCTCTGTGACTAAGGCCTTCCTGGTGCTTCACATCCAGTGGCTGAGTGTGCGTTTTCCCCGTGAGCTGGGTCTCTGTCTAGGCCAGTTGTCCGGCACACTCAGCCTGGACCCTGCCCTCTGCCCCCAGTCTCCCTGGGTCCTGCTGGCATGTCGTCTTCTCTGTGCTCCTGAAGCGTCCATCACTCGGCCGTGCCGTGTGTTATCTCTGGGCCTCCCTGGGAGGGCACAAGCAGGGCCGATATCCCCCTTTTAGGAAGAAGAACAAAGCAGCAGAGTTTAAGTTAGACCCCACAGCCTTCTGTATCAGAAGGGGGTCGGGGCCTTGACTCCTGGCTGTGCAAACCATGAGATCCAGGATCTCATGTCTGTGACTCTCTCATCCCATATCCTTGTTGGCACCAACTCTATGACACTTTAAATGCAAGGGTCTGTGGGCTCATCATCAGAGGCAACGGGAGGACAGGAAGTGGGCAGAGCCTTACCACCTTACAGCCGGGCTGCGTGCCAGGGGTGCCAGGGCTGAACCTGGGAGGAGGGATCCCTCAGGAAACAGTGTGGGAGTAGGAGTTGTGTGCCCATTTCAGAGAGGAAAAGGAATTAGACTGAGGCCTCCTGCAGCCTGGAGCTGAGGAGAAACCAAGGGTGTGAGAACCCCAAGATCGGACCCTGGGGCTGGGCAGGGAGAAAGCAGCCTCAAACACAGTTCCCGGGGCTGGAGCTTCCTCTCCTGGATTCCTGAGAATCCAGTGCAAAGGTGCAGCATGGTTCTCTTCTCCCACGCCTGAGCTGCTCCCCGTTCTCTACGGCTTTCTCTTGGAAGACAAGCGTTGTGGTGTGGTCTGTTTCACTGGAGATGGAGTGGCCCTTGGCAGCTTTCAGCCTTTGAGAACTTTTGTTCCCTCCTGGATAGGCTTGGTCTGGACTGTGAGGAATATGTGTGGGGCCCAAGCAGTGGGGTTTCAGTCTTTGTTCCAAACAGGCTGTAATCACTACAGAGTGATGGGCAGTGAAGGAGTGGAGAAGAGAGAGTGAAATCATAATGTAATAGGACATTCTCACGGAGACTGCATTCCCTGCCTCAAACTCACAGGAGATGTGGGAGCTGGGCGATGATAGATGGTAACATCGCCACTGATTCGTGGTTGGCCCTGGCTGGCTGTGGGCAGTCCAGATGGACTAGCGCACAAAGGACTAAGATGCTTGTGGATGGTCTTGCTTTTCTCAAATGAGGCAGAGTTTAGAGAAGAAGACGGACCTGGCAGCACTGCACAATGGAAGGAAATGGAGGCTCATTCTGTCTGACCCTTCACTGGTTTCCAGTGGCAGTGGGAGTGACTAGAAGAGCCAGAATGGCCTGACGGATTAATGTGCCTCAGACCTGGAGAACGATGGGCTTCCCTCTATCAGTGTTGGTTGGGTACAAGGATCTTCTCTAAATGAGTTTACAAAATTGCACCAATAAGTCTTTGCGTTCATGGTCTATAACCTGCTTTTATCTAGCCTAGGGTTTTGAAACTTTTGGAAAACACAGATTCTCTATAATTTAAAAAAGGAAAGACAAGAAGAAAGGTTCAGATGATAATACACATTCTTATGGTAATAAACAAAATTTGCACTGATTTACAGCCGGTTTGGAGGAAAGAGTTGAAATTGACATGTGGGGATTCTGCATCCTGGAACTGAGGAAATAACCCCAGGGTGGGTTTGGGAAGATGGACATGCGCTGAACCTCCATCGATCACCTGACTGACCTTCATAAGCCCCTGCTCTCTCTCGTGGACCCCTGTGAGGTTTGGGTCTGTTGGAATTTGTGTCACTTCAGAGTCAGGGTCCAGCAATCCCTGATAAGTCTAGTATTTCCTTTCCTCCAGTGAATGGTCACCCTGGCAAAGGCTGTAGTTTCCTTTGGGGAAGGCTGGGAGAAATGTTAATAGGAAACCTTTTTGGCAGTGGGCTCATTCCTCAAGGGAACTTGCCCCCTCTGCATTTAAGGAGTCTGTAAACTGGTTCAAGTCTGGGAATTGATTGAAGTGTCGCGATTCTCTGTTTTGGATGATTCAAGTTAGACTTCTGTCCGTTCAGCCTAGGACTCTCCCCTGTATACACATACAGTAAGAGTTCGGTAGACTGTCTATTTCTCTTCTTGAGGACATCGTGACAATTAGCTATTACCGTAGGTCCCTTCAGTCAGACTAGTCTGCTCACTGCTTTGACTGATGTCCATGAGGGTAACCAACCATCCTCACCGTGTCTTTGGTGATGAAATGCTGCCTCCTGGCCCCTGCTGCCGTAGGACCCAATTATCTCCATTGTAGTTAAAGATCCCAGTTCAGTAGCTGTGTATCTGACTGTAATATCTAACCTACAGAAAAGAGTACCCACAAAAGTCTTTACGTGTGCTGGGTCTCCTTTACCAATTTATGTCTCACAGTCATGGCGGAAGTGTGTCCCCTGGACCTCTCCTGGTTGGATGAGTAGGTCTTATATGGTACATCCACGCTAACTTTTCAATCTTCCTAAGTCTTTGGATATTTTCTTCGATAGTATACCAAGGTAGTTCTGGCATTTCATCTTCATTTAGTGTAGGCCACCTTTGCTCCATGTTTCAGCCAACCAACCAAGCAAACTCTTAGAGCCCTTTTTCACCTTCCAAGCTACAACATAAACCCAGAATATTTGCTTATTGGTTTCCTCTGCGTAATTGGCCTGATCCAACTTTATGTTCTTTCTACCGTTATTCCTCTCCCTTCATATCCATTCCCACATAAACCCCCAGATTCTGTCTAGAAAAATTGGAAAAAGTTATTATTATTATTTTAATGAATTTTTTGGGGATAGTGTGTTTCTCCAGGGCCCATCAGCCCCAAGTAGTTGTCCTTCAATCTAGTTGTGGAGGGTGCAGCTCACTGGCCCATGTGGGAATCGAATTGGCAACCCTGTTGTTCAGAGCTCGTGCTCTAACCAACTGAACCATCCAGCCGCCCGAAAATGTTATAATTACTAATGTAGTAGGTTGAATGGTAGATATAAAGGTTCTATGTCTTCTTTCCTTTCTATATTTCTTTATTTGGGTCATAGGAAAGCAAAGTCCGTAAACTTTGCTGGAGCTGCAGTGAAGTTCATGGCAGTAGCTGGTGTTTATTATGTTTGGAAATAAGTACTGATTTAGAGTGGGGATTAGAGAAGCACTTAGAGATGGAAGATGAAACTGAAACTCACTTCAAAGATAACATCTTCATGTAAACTTACTTTAAAAAATAATAATTTCATAAAGTATGCCTAAAATCTATCTGGTGTTGCGAAAGGGGAAACCATATAGGGTAATGTTACAGCATGAGTTTCCCCAACAAGTACATGCTCAAATTCAAATATTAGCTGTGTAAACTCAGCCTAATTTCTCATTTGAAGAATTGTGATTTTCTATGTATTAATTTTCTGGGACTGCCATAACAAAATACCACAGACTGTGTGGCTTAAATAACAAATTTCTTTTCTCACAATTCTGGAGGCAGCAAGTCTAAGATCAAGGTGCTAGAAGGGTTGGTTTCTTCTGAGGCCTCTCTCCTTGGCTTGCAGACAGCCGCCCTCTGGCTGCCTCTTTGAACGGTTGTCCCTCTGTGCACGCACACCCCTGGTGGTCTCTGTGTGTCCTAATCTCCTCTTCTTATAAGGACACCAGTCAGATTGGATTAGGGCCCACTCGAAAGGCCTCGTTTTAACTTAATCATCCCTTTGAAAGCCCTGTCCCAGACACAATCATATTCTGACCTACTGGAGGTTAGGGCTTCAACATAGGCATTTTAAAGCAATATAATTTCCATAACAAACTACCACATAGGACTCTTGTGGGGATTAGCTATATGAAAAGGACCACATAGACATTGCTTAAAAAGAAAAGTGACAGGCATTTTCATGCTTCTTAGTAAAAATCCCACAAGACACCCTTAAGTTTATGTAAGATGGCGACATAGGTTTTAAAAGTTCAGTTCAGATTCTTTAGACCTTAAGTGTGAGACGTTTCCGACATGCTCTTTAGTTTAGTTGCGCTCTTTAAAGTTTTCCAGGAATGAATAGATGCCGCTCAGTTCCTCTAGCTATATATTTATTGAAGGAGTGGTGACAGTGTATCCTGACAAAGCTATTCCAATGAGACCTATTAGAAAAGGGCTATTCCACCACTGGAAGGGGATAGAAAGAGTGTCAATTTCTTAAGGAAGAAATGGTCTTCATACAGGAAACCAGAAATGCAAATGTGTGCCCAAGGACATGCTTTGCACACTGAGGAATGAAGAAATCTAATAATGCACCCTTGGCAATGAGCTGTTGTTAAACACGGCATTCTCCGTATGGTGGCTATCTGGGTGTTCATAAGAGAGGGATCTACTTCCCGAAGATGAGAGAGCTGTGATATAACCCAGTGGATCCAAAAAATTCATGCAGTTTCCTGTGTATTTTCTTATGTAGCCTCTAAGCTCTGGTCAAGTATGACCTTAGTGGTTCAGCTTGTTTTCTTTGCAGTATGGGATGGATCAATGTCAACCTCCTCTTTCCTTCCTTGTCTGTCTGCCCTACCTTGAGAAGGAGAAGGGACTGGGGCACCATTTCTGTTCTTCAGCCTCAGACATGTGGGGCCACCTGCTCTAGTTGACCCTCCTTCCCGGAGACCTCCTGGTCTCAGACCCTCAGTGGGGGCTGCATCCTCCCCAGGGGCACCCCCAGTGGGGGACGTGTCACAGCTCAGGTTCCACTTGTCCCCTTTGCCCAGGCTCTTCAGTTTCCACAATAGCCCCTCTGAAGCCTACAGAGTACTTAGATTTTTACCAAGGATTGGGGGGACCCATGAAAAAGTGACATGGGAGTAGGAAAGACTTGAGGCTATATACTAAATATGAAATCTTCCTACCGGAGCTTTGGGGGATTGGCTGCCTAGAGAGAGTATGTTTTGGGGAAGGCAAGGGAACTAACGTACTTCAGACACTTAGTATGCACTAGTCATGCTCATGAAAGCTTATGAGGGAAGTGGTGTGGCTCACGTTTTACAGGTGAGGAAATTGGGGTTCAGAGAGTTCTATGACTTGCTCAAAGCCCAGCTCTGCTAAGTTGTTGAGCTGGACCCTAGAATGTGGGCTGTGTGACTCCAAATCCTGGACTTTTTCCAGGGCTTTGGGCAAGGTCTCTGAGGGCCTGGTCCCTTCCTCTTCCTGTGCAGCTGCCTTGGCTCCGTGTCCTGTCCCCCTGGCATGGCCGGTATCTACTTTTATCCCAGGGAATCCATAATGTGATTGCTGGGCTGGGTGATTGTCAGCAGTCATGGTGGGCTTTCTCAGGTTGGCTGCACGCTCAGCCTTTTGGAATTGTTTGGTGAGCTTTCATGAGAGCCCATCATAAAAATTGCAGCAACACCTTCTCTCGCAACATATGCTGTTGGGATGTCAGAATGATCACACATCTCACACTTGCTATATTTTCAAAAAAAAAAAAAAATATTCATTCATTTTGAATAAACAGCTCTCACATCACTTGCTTCCTTTCCAGCCTTGCCTCCTCCGCCCTGGTCCAACCTGGTCATCTCTCTCTTCTGTTTTCTGGCCACACCCTCCTCCTTGGTCTCTCCACCTCTAGTCTCTCTCCATCCTGTCCATTTTCCCCTCCAAGCCAGAGTGACCTTTTCAGAACACAGATCCAGCCATGTTGCCTTTCTTGAAACAGAATACAACTCTCATTGTCACAAGGGACAGTTCTAAATTCCCTCATAGGGTCTGTGAGGACTTCGCCCTTCCCCACGGAGCGGTTGTGTCTCCACACCACGCACATTCTAACCTTACCAAACTGCGTGCCGTCCCCTGGACGTCAGGATCTTTCAGGAAGCTTTTCTGTGCCTCCTCATATGGCTGCTCGCTTGGCTTGAGGCTCTCTGCTTCCTTGTTTAATTTTTTCTTTCCTGTATGAATCGGTTCAAATGTCGCGTCTTCTACTGAAGCTTTCCTTGATCTACCAGGTAGAATTAATTGCCCCTTTATGTAGTTTTTGTGCACACTTGCACGAGCGACAAGCCTCTATTTTATTATTTATACATCTGTCTCTGTGAAGGCAGGACCACCCTTCCTCTTTATATGCCTCAGTGTCAGAGTGTATATTTTGGTGAACTGGTCATTGTTAATTTCATTTATATGTATTGAACTGTGGCCATCTGTAAGCCGGTACAAGTAATGCTCTCCAGTAGAACATTCTGAGGTGATGGGAATATTCTGTATTTGCACAGTCCAATACGATAGTGAAAAGCTACATGGAATGCAGTTATTTAAATTTAATTTTTAATTAATTGAAACTCAATCAAATTGAAAATGTAATTCTTTAATTGTACTAGCCACATTTCAAATGATCACTAGTCGTGTGTTACTAGTAGCTGCCATATTCCCTAGCGCAGTATGTACAGTGTGGCTGAGCAAGAAAGTGGGAGATTACTTAAAGGCTTCAAGTTCTTGTAAAGTATTACCCCTATTCATTTGATTAACCAATATTTTGTCTATAAATAATGCAAAGCGGACACGATGCTTTAATTTTTCTCTTTTTTTCTGTAAAGAACTACATAATTAGTATGCATGAATTAATGTAGTTTTAGAGTGCTTAGATTTGAAGCAGGAGTCTTTAAAATTATTAAGTAAATAAATATTCCCAGAGGCAGAAAAATGAATTCCGTCATAAATGGAAGTCTCATATAAAAGTCTGTATTCAATGAAATCACCCAATGTTCAGAGTTTAGCTTTCAAGGCATTGTTTGTAGTTCACCGGTTCCGTGAAGCGTCTTTCTAAAAAAGTGTATTTACATGGAGACGCTGTTCCAGAAAAGGTAACAAATTAGCAAGCTCTGCATGGAGCATGGCTGTAATTATTGGCCTGGTCTTCTTGATGTCTTCATTTATTTGTGTAATATTTAGTAAACCCTGAACACTCTCATTGGATGACATATCATTTCAATGACCAATGTAAACCTTAGGTTTTATTATCTTTTACTATAGTTCCTGTTGAACATTACAGTTTACTTCACAATGCTTTTGTTTTCATCACCGTTAATATTTCATTCATTTTCCATTTGACATACATTTCTTTCACATTTACTGAGGCCTTCTATCTTGTGGTGTGTGCTGGAGAGAGAGATGAATCAAATACTTACTGGGTCCTCTAGGGCCCACAGTCTGGAGGGAGAGCCCGACAGACAAACACAACCCACACAATGTAGCTTTACTGTGACCGAACTTTGAGGGGAGTGTTGAGAAGGGTGTGATTCCTTTTCCTTGGGAAACTGGGAGCAGTGTCTTGAAGAAAATACCACTTGAAAAGACCTTGGGTAATTAGAAGTTCACTAGCTAGGGTAGTGACTGAAAAGTGAAAGATCCACTTGAAAAACGTGTTGAGGCTGGGATGTATACGGCGTGTGGGAGGAGAGAAGGGTTTGCTGAGGCTGAGGCTTGGGTCCAGCAGCATTCGGAATGGGGTGGTGGAAAATAGGGGTGAAAAAATTGGGGAGAGTCAAATCTGAGGATTACTGTTAGATATGTCTAAATATTTTGACTTTTAGGCAAGAAATCCTTGCTATTAAATTTAAGGACAGGTTATTTAAGTGGTGCAACCAAAAAACCATGGATTGTAGAGTTGGGGAGACTTAGGGTTGAATTGGTACTCAGCTGTTTCACTACATAAAATGATGGTAGTTGCTTGACCTCTGCTAGCCTCAGTTTTCTAACTTGTGAACTGTGACTGCTCCCTCTCTCTGGAATGCCTTTTATTTACATATCTGCATAATGGATGCCTTTACCGTCTTAAATATATCTGTATGATCTGGATGTTTGTGTCTCTTCAAAATTCATATACAGTGATACCTCGGTTTTCGAACGTCTCCGTTGACGAACATTTCGGTTTATGAGCGCTGTAAACTTGATGGATCTATGGTATCATTAGAAAGTAAAATTCATGCTAAATTTGCAGTTTTAAGGGTTGATTTAAAGGTCTGGAACAGATTAATCCCTTTTGCATTACTTTCTATGGGGAAATCGTGCCTCAGTTTTCGAACGTTGCAGAACTTGAACAGTTTTCCGGAACGGATTATGTTGGAAAACCGAGGTATCACTGTTTTGAAATCTTAACCCCCCAACGTGATGGTATTAGGAGGTGGCATTTTTGGGAGGTGATTCGGTCATGAGGGCCCTAATAAAAAAGGCTTGAGAGAGAAACGCAGCCCCTCCTGCCATGTGAGGGCACTGTGAGAAGAAGGTGCTGGCTATGAACTGGGAAAAAAGTCCTCATGAGAATGTGACTATGTTGGAGCCTTGAACTTGGACTTCCAGCCTCCAGAACTGTGAGGAATAAATTTCGGTTGTTCTGTTAAGCTACGCAGTCTGTAGTATTTTGTTACAGCAGCTAGAATAGACTAAGACAATTACTTTCTCAGGGAGAACTAGTCTGACTCCCTATTTAAAACCACAACCTGCCCATATCACCCATATTCTGATGCTCTAGTGCTGCTCTCTTTTTATTTAGTCCTCATAGCACTTGATCACTGCTTAACATATTAGATATTTGATTATTTATCATGTTAATTGTTTATCATCTTCCCCATTCCAGTTAGAATGTAGGCTCCATACTTTTCAAATACAAAGTTCTGACAATTAAGTTCATGAATTTGTTGCAACAATGTAGCTAACCTTTTTTGATATCAGAGGGATTATTCATTATGAATTTGTACCAACTGGACAAACAGTTAACCGAGTTTGCTATTTGGAAGTGCTGGAAAGGCTGCGTGAAAAAGTTAGACGACCTGAACTTTTCACCAACAATTTATGATTCTTGCATCACGACAATGCACCAGCTCACACAGTGCTGTCTGTGAGGGAGTCTTTAGCCATTAAATGAATAGCTATTGGAACACCCTCCCGATTCACCTGATCTGGCCCCAAATGACTTCTTTCTTTACCCAGAGATAAAGGAAATAGTGAAAGGAAGACATTTTGATGACATTCAGGACATCAAGGGTAATACAACGACAGCTCTGATGGCCATCCCAGAAAGAGTCCCAAAATTGCTTTGAAGGGTGGACTAGGCGCTGGTGTCAGTGCATAGCTTCCCAAGTGGAGTCCTTCGAAGGTGACCGTAGTGATATTCAGCAATGAGGTATGTAGTACTTTTTCTAGGATGAGTTCATGAACGTAATTGTCAGACCTCGTATGGTGTGAATCAGGGGCCTACTTTTATTTTATCATCTGCACTGTTAATTGAGTAGTCAACGTTCCTCCCCTCATTTCCATTCCATCTGTCAAGCTCCAGGACGCAGACCTAAGATCTGTATTCCATTCCATTTGTCCATCTGTTCCAATGCCACCTAACATAATTGTTATGGTTTTACAACAAGCCTTGATCTCGAAAAGGTAGTAACTCACTCCCCCTACCTTGCTGATTTTCTTCATGATGAGCCTAGTTATTCCTAGTGCTTTGCTCTTTTTGGTCTCCCAGACTACCCTCAAGCTTGATGACTTGCTAAGGAGATTCTTAGGACTCAGAATGTTATACGCACAGTTGCAGTTTACTGCAGCAAAGGCTACAGATCAAAATCAGCAAAGGAAAAAGGGGCATGGGGCAAAGTCTAGGGGAAATGAGGTGTAAGCTTCCAGCTGTCCCTCCCCGTGGAGTGCATGGGGACACACAGTACTCCCAGCAACTATATGTGAAAATGCACGTGAAGTGTGGCAAACAGGCCACTGCACGTAAATCTTCTTGTGCAGGGTTAGTCACGGGAGATGCAGCAATCTGAGTGACTGACCTCAGCTCCTCGGAGATCAGACCCTTCTGTGACCAATCCACTGTCCCTCTGAGCAAAAACAAGCCATGAATCACCGTCACAGAATAAACTAATCAGGCCAACGTAGGACAGCATGGCCCAAGGCTGTAAGCATACAAAAACACCCTCACCAGGCAGAATGTTCCAAGGACACTGAGCTTATTTCCCTGGGAGCTGGCTAACCAGTCCCAAAGACAAGCCTTTCTTCGGAATGTGCAGGATTGGAACCCAGGCTTGCTGAGTTAATCCTTTCCTTTCCACTTTTCCTTTTGGATTTTAGGATCGGCTTAAGTTTCATAAAACAAACAAACAAACAATCAGCACCTTTTTGGCGTTAATGCATTGAATGTACAGATTTATTTGGGGAAAAATGTCTTATGATGATGATTTTCATAATAAGCATGGCATATGTCTCCATTTATAAAAATACTTTGTCCTTGAAAATATGTTATAATTTTCTTAATAAAAGTCTTGTTCATCTTTTCTGGATTTTCCTGAGTTCTCTATGGATTTGTTATTTTGTACATGGACTTTAGTACATACGTCCATCTTATAAGGTGCCCTGGGATTACATTAGGTCCATCTAGATAATTCAGAATAATGTCCCCATCTCAAAATACTTTAATTAGTCACACCGACAAAGTCCCTTTTCCCATAAAAAGTAACATTCACAAGTTCTGGGGATGAGGACATGGACATCTGGGGGGGAGGGCATTTTTTAGCCTACCCCATACAATCGCGTTGTCTGTAACTAGGTATAGTCTTTTTGTTCTTTCTCCATTTTCAACTCTTACACCTCTTGTTTCTTTTTCTTGCCTAGTGTATTATTATCTAGGATTTCTAATACAGTGTTGAGTGGCAGCAATGATGGCAGGCATTTGCTCCTACTTTAATAGTAATGCCTCTAATATTTCACCATTATATTTATGTTTGCTGTGAGGGTTTGCCAGATATCAGGGTGTGAAGATTCTTTATTACTGGCTCATGATGAGTTTTCAATTGTGCAAACCTGTAGGATTTTATAAGGTGTTTTACAGTCTCTGAATTGTTGCAGACTCTTTCCGTTAGAAGTATAGCATAACAGTTATCTGCTACTGCATAACAATCTGTTCAAATTCAGTAGCTTTGAATAACATTAATTTATTTGCTCATATGCTGCGATTTGGCCTGAGCTAGTTCGCTTGGTCTGAGGCCATTCATGTCAATTGGCTGCTCCACAGGCATGGCATGGATCAAGGTGACCTCACTCCCATATCTGGCTGTTAGCCAGGGCTGTCAGCCAAGGTCTTTCAGTTGCTCTCCATGTGGCCTCTCCAGGAGGACAGTCCAGGTTTTCCCATTATGGCAGCAGTGTTCCAAGATGGCCAGCCCTAAGGAGCCTGTCAAGTCTGTGCTTGTGTTATGTTTGCTGATATCCCATTGGCCAAAGCATGTCACATGACCTATGCCAGCAGGGACTATCTCAGAGTTTGCATACTGGGAGGTGGGATTCACTGTGGGCATTAAGACCACAACCCACCACATGCAGTGTTTAGTTTTTTGACTACAACAAAGGCTGACGTGTCTACATATTTGGGTCCAGTAGTTGCTCATCACTCACATTTCCCCATAAGCTCCATAATAACTGCCTCTCAGATGCCTCAGGGCTCTAAAGACACAGAGTAATTTGGCTGCTGAGAAGAAGAAGAATGCTGAACAGCATATTAACTCACTGAGTTTGGCTTAGCTATGGGAGGAAACTCTAAGACACTAAAATTCTCCCCACACTCTTCTTCCAATCCCTTCTTCCAAACACAATGCCATTCAGCTTCAGTATTGCCTGTGGTGACACCTTGCAACTAAGGACAGAACCTTGCAGGACCCTCTGACCTGGTTCCATTTCCCCACTCATGCATTTCTCCTCACCCCTCCTCCAAACACAGACATGCACTCTTGTTATCTTTCCCAGGGCTAAGCTGCATGAAACCGTTCGGGAATCAACCAACTCTCTCGCTCTCTCTTTCTAACCTCCAGCTCTGTCCTTTGTAATTTTTAGCTTTCTTATTACAGATAAAGGTTGGAAAGTGGAATGCTTAAACATTCTTCATTCCCAAGTGGGGTTGGGTTTATGTGCTATTCAGGAAGCCCTGGGTCCTTTGGTGATGAACAGAACAGAAGACACTTATGAGCAACCGCGGAGTAGTTAAAATGACTGATGGAGAAATATGGGGCAGTGTTTCAGCCTCCGGTCAGGTCACTGAGGAGAAAGGGAGGAGTAATTAAGATGGTTGTGTAATGCTTCTTGCAGAGAGAAAGTCTCTGCAGGCTGCAAGCAAGTCAGCAGAGATGGGGGTCAGGGAAGGGAATGAGGTGATTTGGAGATGGCTCATTAACATGAGAATGAAGGAAGGGGTGAGACACTGAACATGAGCGGAAGGAAGAAGCTGGACAAGTGTTGCCATTTCTCCAGAAGGTTACAGCACCCAGGGAGTAATCTGCAATTCTTATGCTCAAATAGCAAGGTAGAATGAGAACCTGAGTTCCTCTTTTCCAGCTCCTCATGTTGCTGAATGACATTTTCTGTATCACGATTCTGCTAATTGAGAAGGGAAAATGAATGTCAGTTCAGTATTGATTGCATCTCAAATTCACCTTTGACTAATGGCCCTGGCTGGAGTTAGTGTTTCCCTCCCCAAACTTTCAAGCTAAGCCAACACTCCCTCGAGGAGCAACAAGGATGCTGTCTCTGTCCAGGCCCCAGCAGACTTCTCCTCCAACCTGGCTGAGTCCGAAAGAGATGGGAAGCTGGGATGGTCATAGATGGACTTTGCTTCTGCCTGCCCACGACTGTTACGTGCCCCTGTGTATCTCCAGCTGGCTGGACGGAAGCGTGGAGTAGAGTGAAGGGGGGAGGGGAGTCGCTCCTTTCTCAGAGGTATGATAACTAGTGACTATTGGCCTTGCCTACAAAATGGCCTCCATCTGCGGGCCACATGGCATCTGTATTAGAATCCCCGGGTGTGTTGTTGACAGTCTTTTTTTGGGCTCCATCCTACACTTTCTGAACCCAACATTCCACTGCAGTGCAGGAATCTGCATTTTTCAGCAAGCTCCAGATGCCACGCTTTCTCGTACTCCACGTCTGAGACCCACCGCTCAGGAGCGCGCCCTCTCATTGAATTTTATCTCCCAGCCCGCTTTATCCTCCTCACTCAGATCCAGCTCAGACCCCTGGGCAGCTTCGTGACACCACAGCATGCAGCATGCCGTCAGTGCCTGTCCCTGAACAGTCTGGCGTCCCCCACTTCGCCTTCTACCAGGTTGGGTTCCTTGCCCCTCACTGTCATCCTCACTGGTGGGAATAAAGATGCCAGCCATCACTTCCTGACTGCTGGGGAGGTGGGAGTGAGGAGTCTGGGAGCATTTTAGTCACGGGCTAATGACTTACGTGGGGCCTTTCCATGAGGTAATTACATGAAGTAATCATGAAAACAGGGCATGGCAGGAACATGAGCAGCCTACCTTGCAGCGGCCATGTCTGTATATCTCTGTAGCTCAGACCTGTGCCCTGAAAACCTTCCTATATCTGTGGGCACATCCTCTGCCCCCACTGGACTGCTCATTCTTTGGGGACTGATAGGTGTTTTGGGGACAGATGGGTGTTTGCTGGTTCTCCAGATAGACAGAACAAAGAGGATTTATATATCTAGATAGATAGATGGATGGATGGATGATGGGTGGATGGATGGATGGATGGATAGATGGATGGATAGATAGATAAATAGATGGATGGATGGATGGATGGATAGATAGATAGACAGATCTGTTCTATCAATTCATCCATTCATCTATCATCTGTATATATAACTATCTCTTGAGATTTTAAGGAATTTATTTATGTGATCGTGGGGCTGGCAAGTCCCAAATCTGTAGGGCAAGCAGAGATTCAGGTAAGAGGTGATGTTGCAGTCTGAAGGCTGGAAACAGGTAGACTTTCTCTGATGCAGTTTGGAGGCAGAGCTCCTTCTTCTTTGAGAGACCTCAGTCTTTGCTCTTAAGTTCTTCAACTGATTGGGTAAGGCCCACCCACATTCTGAAGGGTGGTCTGCTTTCCTCAAACATCTACTGGTTTACATGTGAATCTCATCCAAAATGTACTTCTACTGCAGCACTGAGACAGGTGTTTGACCAATCGATTGGGCACCATCATCTAGCTAAATTCACACACAAAATAACCATCACAGCTGGTTTGCTTTTAATCAATTTTTATTTTTTAAATGTCCAGTAGCTTCCAATCCGTGGATAGAATGAAAGCGGCTGAATATATAGGAAAGAGTTTAAAACAAAATCCAAAACAGAAGCCATCTGCAGTCCAAACTCTGGTCAGAGTAGGAGAAAAGAACCGCTGAAGTCTGGTGGTCGTGGCTTTGAGGGGAAAGGGTGATGTGGCAGGGAGCATGTCATCGCTGGTATCTGGCATTTCCAGAAAGCCTGCGTGTATCTGCACCTCATTCTGAGGCAGAGCAAGCAGCATTTTCTCTCCTTTGGGGCCAGAAGTGCTGCCGTGTGAGAAAGCGAAAGCCTGGGTGTCTGGCCAGGTTGAGGATCGGACGCTCTTGGCCCTGGTATCTACTTGTCCTGAGTGCTTTGAGAGCTTAGCACTTGTGTTTCCTGAAAGTGGAGTGTAGTTTCGGTGAATTCAATCAAGGTACATACTTTTTGCCACATGGAGCTGCACCTAGCAATTTGCCACCTCTTCCAATTAAAGTCTTTATCTCTTGGTGGGAAGGCGATGGCTGGAAACAGCGCTTACGATTGCAGGCAGAAACCTGTGCTTTTTCTTCTCTGAAATTGTGTTCAATTGTCTGAGTTGCAGGTCTGGGTGCAAAATAAATCTAACTTTCTAAAACACCTTTTTAAAAATTTATTTATTTATTTATTTACTTATTTATTTATTGCTATATGATAGCTGTATATTTAGGACAAAGCTGTTTGAGGTTTATATAAAAACACACATGTGCCATGGCAGATAGGAAACGTGTGCACCTGCTGTTCTGGGGCTATGTGAAACCATGGGCTTCTCTTTCCTCTTTAATCCCTTTTCTTTTGGTTGATATTTTTTTGGACCTTTTGTTTTCTTCCTAGGAAAGTGAGTAAGCAAACAGAAGCAGATAAGAACTACCATCTGCTAGTCAGTGCTATCAAGCACTTCACGTTTGCTCTCATTCAGGTCTCCCAACTGTGACATGGTTATCAATATGTACTAATGCCCCCATTTTATAGATGAGAAAACTAAGGATCGGAGAGAAGACGTTACTTGCCTAAGACTCACCTGTATGACCTCATGCTTCCTGAAAGCTAAAGCTGCATTCTAGCTTCATTAAGAAAAAGAATCTCACAGCTCAAGGAAACGATGTCATCTCAGTTGAGCGCGTTGGACTATAGGTCAAGGTTGAGTTTGCAGCTAATTTCATGAGGACCTCTTTCTTCCTGCGCAGATTCCGGGGTACGCCTTGCCCGCAGCATTCAGAAGTTGTGGGTGGGTTGTCTCAGGACAAAGAATGGCCTGTCTTCTCTGGCTTACTCCAGCCCAGGCCATTATTCACTGAACAGAATGTGAAACTGAATAATAGAAATTGATTGAGTCTGGTGTGCAAAGAGAAAGCCTAACAGTATCGCTCAGGTAGGACCCTCAGCTATTGGCCACGCTTGCTCAGAAGGTATTCCCCTGGGGACATAGGCTTTACAATCATGATGCTTTTTCCCCGCATCGCATTACAGAAAATTTGGAAAGTATAAATAAAAAAATAACATTGCTTATAATTACATCATCCAAACTCTGTCAACATATTGAGGTTATTGCCAGTGGTGGCTGGTACCAGCTTGGGAAAGCCAAATGTGCACATTTATTCCCACTCCATGTTCAAAGACATAGTGACATCATGTTGGCAGTGTTGAAACTGGCCGTGATGGGAGTATTTACATCACAGTAATCAGCACACACTGCAAGGCAGGGCTTTATTTATTTGTTTGTTTATTTAATTTGATTGTTAAACATGTATCCGTATGCTTTGGTTACTGTCTTCCAGTCTTTTTCCCCCCTATCTTCTAAGCATAGTGTAACTAATTTTTTAAATTTTATTTAACATAACAACACCACCAGTTCACCCTGGTATAAAAATGAAAAACCTTATAAGCCACATTTTCTCATAGAAGCAAACTTCTTTACTGAATAGACGTACCATAAATTGTTTAATGGTTCAAATGATTGATGATATGGTATATTGCTTTCAATTATTAAACACTGTGCTTCAGTGAGCGTATGTAGGTCGTAAGTATCAGGTTCCACAAACAGACTTACTGGGTAAATGGAGGTGAAATTCGCTGCCTCCTGATGAGTGGTGCCCTGTGTTTTCCCTCAGCAGGAAGCTTAGGACTCAAGAGTTTTCAGTTTTCTCTCTCTCTCTTCCTTTTTCCTATTAGCTCCTGAGTTCCCTCAAGTCAGTGACTTGTATTTTGCTCTGTCTCTTTGGTCCCCAGTGCAGTGCTTGTCTTCTAGAAAATGCTCAATAAATGGTTATTAATCCAACTAATACCTCATTTATGCCTAAAAGGTATACTAATTTTCAGTACTACCTGCATTTTCACCAAACCCTAGATTACATTGAGAAGCTTACTAAAAAGTCAACAAAAAAGGCAACCTATGTTAGGAGGTGAAAAATGTTACCTTGTTACTGTGCTAATTTGTAAAACAGAAGTGTTGCC
The DNA here is from genome assembly GCF_057876585.1 of Rhinolophus sinicus. NCBI lineage: Eukaryota > Metazoa > Chordata > Mammalia > Chiroptera > Rhinolophidae > Rhinolophus > Rhinolophus sinicus. The sequence continues at coordinate 183,892,941 of NC_142502.1, read as the reverse complement.
CGTGGAGAGGACAGGAAGCTGCAACAGCCCCTGATGCCCTAGTACGTGCCTGGAGAAGGTAGGTGGTCTTGTAACATTGAAGAATGTGAAACGGGACCCATCCCAACTCCTCTAGGAAGTCTTCCCTGATTACTTCAGTATTCATTGGTCCCCCTTTTCCACTGATCTTTAAAAGTATCTTTAGTTAGAATTAGATTATAGTCTCTAGAAAGCCTTGTTTTAAAATATGGGTTTTATTATGATTAATTAGATATGGCCAGGCCAACAGATCAGGAGATGACTGATATATCATACTCACACATCCCAAGAGGAAAGGCACACCAGCCCATGGCCATACCATGGGGGCCACAGGGAGAAGCACCCGGGCTGGTCAGGAGTAAGAGGGACAGTGGGACATTGTGTGTGAGAGCCTTTCTTGTGGTTTCCATGGGAAAAAACAGGTGAGGCAGGGTGAGTAGGCTTTGACTTCGCTAGTTTGAATAGTTTTAGCTGGCCCTGGGGCATAAGGGTTGTCCCTAGTCGTCTGGTACCTGGCTGTGGGGCAAGCAGGGCAGGAAAATAGTGGCCTGGAATTTGAAAGCCTGATAAAGGAGGTAGTGGGGACGGGGCCTCTGATTTTGTTGGTTTATATTTGAAACAAAGGAAGTGGTTGGGGTTCTGGGTTCTGGACTGGGGGTTTTGCCTTTGAAAGTTGAGGTCACTAGAGACTTGTTGACTCTCTACAAACTGGCTCACCCTGGTTAGTGGTGGTTTCTCCAGAATTAACAGGACTCCAAGATATCAAAGCATCAGAATACAGAAATGAAAGGACGTGGTTGCTGCATGCCTGGAGTAGAAGAAATTTCATTAGGAAGTGCTTGAGGAGTGACAAATGGGAACTAAGTATCTGCGTTTACTCTCTAGCTTCCGGGGCCTGTGGGCCAGGTCAGGACAATTCCCCACTGTAAAATGGCAAGTGCATTTGGGCACATTCCAGATCAGATGTGATACCTTGGGTACTTCACTTAGCCTCTGGAGGTGTGAGGGATGGATGGATGCACAGACTGCTTGTCCAGTCTGTAGGTCTTGGTTGTAGGTTATCAGGAAACAGAAAGAGAAGGATTCTATCCCTGTGCACAGAACTCTTAGCACGTGGCCTCCTCCACTCCATAAAAGTGCAAATTTCTCCTCAGAGAGAGAGAATCATGCAGAGCTGCCCGTTGCTTGGCCTCATCCAAGTTATGGCATGCCCTGTACTTATTCATCTGTTCTTTCAGATCTGTGATTTGTTGCTAGGTGGTGGGTGCTGGAGATACAGATGTGAATAAGATATGCCCTTTGCGTCAAAGGCTGCCCATGTAGTCAGCAATAGAAACAAGTAAATGTACCAGCGAGTCAGGGTGATGGACAAACTAGGGCTCGCGGGGCTGTTGGTCCTACTGAGGCTCTGAGACTTTTCTTTGCAATGTCATTGCATTGGTCTCCTGGCCTCACTGTGTGTGGTTTTTTGACTTCTCTATCCCCAGATCTCTGTTGACCCAGCTCAATGCTGAATGGAATGAGAACTCGCTTGTTTGCCATCACAGACGAGGTCTGCTCATCCAAGGCCCCCTTCACAGTCAGAGCTGGAATCTGATCTGCACGGGACATCTTGCCCTGATCATGTTTCCCTTCCACGCATGTGTGTCAAGGTCCACAGGCTCTGCTGAGTTAAACACGCGTATCTGTTTCACTCGCTGTGCCTTCAGACAGAGGCTGAAAGAGCCATTCCGGAGATAGGACACCGGCCTGGTGTGCCTGCCCCCTGGTGGGTCCTTAGGCCAGCAGAGGATGCTGCCTCTGGGCCTGAAGTGTGGTCCCTTCACCTGGCTCTGGCCCCCTCCCCCTTACTTCACTCACCCACCTACTAGCTCCTCTGGGTAACTGAGGAGCTACTGAGGCCAAAATGATAGCACAAAATGATAGCATAAAAATAATAGTCAGAAAGGGCCCGGTTAACAACTCTGCTGATGTGAATTCTCCCTGAATTACTCCTTATCACCTCCAAACCATATTCATAACCAGTATGTGACCTGCGGCTCACCCCAAACACCTATGAGGTGAGAAATCTTATTTCCCCTCTGCAGAGGGGAAGATCAGAAAGTTTCATGGCTCAGCTAAGGTCACATTTTCCTGACTTCAAGCTGAGCAGTCTGGAGACTCCATAATGTGACTCTAACTCAAGGTTTAAGTCAGGGGTTTCCAAAGAAAATGTGTATGTTTGGGGGATGTTTGCTGATGGAAAAACATAACAGGGTTTCATGATCAGGTCTTTTTGGGAAACCCTAAGTTAAACATAATGAAATGATTTTATTTACTGTGGGGTCTTCAGAGCCTTTGCCACGTTAATTTGCATCATGACCCCTCAAGAAAGACATATGATATGCCACGTCCCGCCCCCTCCACCTTTTATTTTTCTTTTGAAACTATGAGACTATTTTTCTAAGAACATTTGAAGAACATTCTTAGGAACACACTTTGGGAATACCGCCTCAAAATGTTAGGGTATTTGGGTTTTAACAGGGAATCTGGAAACCAAGAGTGTTTAAGGACAAAGTTATGGATTTCTAATGGGGGAAGCTCTGACATTGGCTCTGGCTATTAAGGGTGGTGTTTAAGACAGGAATCATTGAACGCAGATGCTGTGACAGCCACGTACCGGGGCAAACAGAGCTGAGAACCTTCTTCTCTGTGTCTTTCATTAACCCCGGTGGAAAGAGGCCATGGTAGAGAAAAACAAACACACACACAAACAACAATACAGTGTCCAGTTAACCCATTTGTCGATTCCCCTTTTCACAGTCTCTGGTCACCGCTGTGGGGGTGCTGAGTGGGTGTTGAGGAAGCCACATCTCCCCTCCCCTCCAACTTGGAACTCAAGACCCTGGTGGGTGGTGAAAGCCTTGTCCATCTTTTAAGCGGTTCATAGAAGATTTCCAAAGGTTGCATGGAAGCTGAGAAGAATTGCACAAAAGACACCAGGCACAGAATTGAACCCCAATGGGAAACAGTAATATTGTTATTCAGGCACTGAGGCCAAATTCCGCTTGCCTGTCTGCATCCAGAGCTCTGCTGACGTCAGAGGAGCTGGCGTGTGTGAGCAGGCAGAGTCCGCCGTGCTGAGGCAGCCTTCTTCTCATGTTGTTCCCAGGCTGCTGCCAGTGCTGGGTTGCTGTTGGCTGGGTGTTCTCGCTTACTAAATTATGCACATATTTCATTTGGCCACCAGCTCCTCACATGGCGCTTTCATTTGGACCAGCTTTCTGAGAACTGTGGGGACATTCCCTGAGGTCCGACGTTAGATGAGGGAGGCCTGGGGAAACTCTTGGTGGCCAAGAGTAACAACAAGGAAAAGGAAATGAATTTGGGGAGGAATGGTTCTGAAAGTACTTCTGTTTTGTAAGAACCTTCTCAGGAATGTTACAAAGTAGATGTGACAAAACTATTACAAAAGGGAAAAATGGTCTACTATGATGGATTCTTGAATAATGTCTAGAAAATATCATTCTTATCACCAGTAATTTTTTGTTTTTGGTGGGCAGGGCCTATGATACAGACCCTACATCTCGGTAAATCTCAAAAATGAGAGGGGGTCTGGTTCACTTGTCACCAGAGCAGTAGTGGGGTGTTCCTATGGCAGCTATGTGGGCTTCCCCCTCCGCAGGGCAGGGCCTTCTTCTCGGCTTTTAAGTTCTTCCCTGTCGGCTCCTCTCCACTTCCTGTGCTTCCACCCCTTTTAGTTGTGAACCACTTTTTTACTTAAATGACAATTCTGTATGTCACATTTTCCCCACTCCATCTTGCGGTGTGGTCTGTCATGTCTGTAGGAACCCTCACTGATCTAGGCCATCGCAAACTTTGAATTTTTATATTTCCCCGATGGATTCACTCATTTCATCACCTTTTCATCATGACGGAATTGCTCTCTTTATTTCTGGGGATATTTTTCTTTTCTTTCCTTTTTTTTTTTTTTTTTTTTTGCTTTAAAGTCAAAGTTCTTTGTTGTACAGTTGTGTAGTGACTCCATCTTTTGTTTTAGTTAGTGTTTGTATGGATTATTTTTTTTTTTCTTCCTCTTTACTCCTGACCGTTTTGTATCCTTATTTTTAAGGCCTGTTTCTTTGTAGCTAGCACATGGTGGGGTGTTGTTCATTCTTATCCCTGGGATATTGCCTTCTTGGGTTTCAATGGGAAGCTCGTTGTTACCAAGGCCCTTCTCCTTGTGACGTCAAAATCCCTGCGCAGCTTTTGATCAATAACAAAAAGGTGCCAAATATTGGAATCACCTCTCTTGGCTTCCCTTTTGTCAGGCTTTTAAGCCCCTGACATTCTTGCTCCCTTAGTGGACTTCCAATACATTCAAATTGATTTTTGAAAAAAGTAATTGATCTAGCTTTACTACTTGTCTTGGAAGGCAGATTGTTCCGAAGCAAGTTAATCTTCCATTGCTAGAAGTGAGAATCTGAAAACATGCAGCCAGGAAAACAAAACCCAAAAAGTCTCCTTAAGAAACTGGTAGACCTAAGATTCTACCCCAAACAAGACAGAGCAGGAAGCCAGCATACATCACACACATAAAGCTCTTAAGTAAGACAGACCTATGTGGGGAGCACAGAGTCCAGGAAATGAAGTGATATTATTAGAACAGATAAAGGAGAGAGTCAGATTCCTGGGGTGGCAAGTGCTGTGCAATGTCTTCATAGAAGAGAGGCGGGGAGGGGGTGGAGAGCAGTGTGGTTTCAAGGGAATCATACCAGCCTCCTCTTCTTGCTACTCCTGTGTCCAGGCCTGGAAAATCTTACAAAACGTGACGATAGCCAGAAGCCCTCTGACGCTAGGAAAAACATAGGCGAATCATGCTAAGAAAAACCAGATTAAATTTAGTTGATGTTTAATTACAATTTTTTTAACAGGATGGATAGTTGTATCTTAGCGGTTATATTTCTTTGCATGCTGTTCTATATCAGATATTTATTTAAGTTGGTAGATAATTTTCCGTTACTTTACTATAGGGCCTGGCACATAGAAAACCTAGTGGAAGGAACACTAGTGGAAGGAACTCATTGAGTGTAACTGGCAGTTGGTATGCTATCTCCATATTTATGCACCAGGAAACTATCCTCCTAATCCATTGGGTCTCTCACCCTTTAGTAAGCATCATCTTTCAGTGGAAAGTACTAGAAATGGGACACCGTGTTTTAGGATAGGTTAATCAGCTCTCTGGGTTGGCCTTGTCACTGATGATAAACTGTATGATGACGAGGTCTAGGGGTGATGGGAAGAGAAAAGCCTTGGACTCAGACGAGCTGGGTTAGAGTCCCACTTGGTCACTTACCAGCTGTGAGAGCTGGAAGGCTATTTAATCTCCCCGAGCCTCAGTTTCCTGCCGACATTAGCAGGTCCACCGTGTAAGTTCTTAATAGATGTTAATTCTCTACCTTCGCCCCTTTCTGTGGAGGATTTAAATATGGCTGCAGTTCTGGAATGTGCTGTTTTCCCACTGATGAGGGCTGGGCTGAGTGATTCACACTGAAAAGGTCCCTTAAAGGGGTCCAGTTCCAAATTTAAGTATGGGACAATGACCCGATGACCCTTTTTCGGTGCGTTCTTCTCTAATTGCTGTTGGCACCTCCATTATTCCTAAACCATCTCAAAGCAGTTTCTGAGATTCGTCCAGGGTAGAGGTATGAGGAAGGAAACAGTGATTGGGAGGACCTTTCTGCCTTTCCCTATTTTTGTTTCATTTGATCATACAATCACCCTAATAGCTAACACTTTTCTGAGTTTTTTCTATGTGTCAGGCAGTGTTTCACATCCAGTAACTTACTTGCCCTCAGTCACATAGCTTTTAAGTGTCAGAAGTAAGTTCACAGCCAGGCAGTCTGGCTCCAAGGCTCTGCTCTCTCCACTGAGGTTGCCTCTTTGTATGCAAATTGGCTTTGTGCTCCCTGGCAGGTCCGCAGGAGCTTCAGTGGAAACCCAAGAGTTGTCCTGGGCCTCTGCTTTTCACTTCAGGCCTCACATTTAAATAGTCACCCGATATTAGCAATCTGATCTCTCAGGTCTGTCTCAAACTGTAACCTGTTCCCATTACGATGCCTTTCATGCGACCTTCCCCTTCAAAGCAGAGAAAATGCTGCTCTCTTCTTGTCAGTCTCCTGTTTAAACAGCTTCCGATGGTTCCCTCTGAACCACGGAAGGTACTAGAAGAGTAGTGGCCCCAGAGTTAGACGGTTGGTTGTGAATCTCGGCATCACCATTTCATAAAAGTTTCCCAGCCTCTTGAATCTTCAGCTTTCGCATATGAAAACAGGATAACCAGGAAAACTGCGTCATGGGTGTTGTGAGGGTTGTGGAGATAATGTGTGTAAGGCACTGGCTGTCATGCGATTGCTGCCTGTTTTTATTATTACACTATAAAGTCCAGGACCTTTAACTTGCCTTATGAGTTCTTTTCAATACACGATATTTTCAGTGTTGTCTCCTCATAGTCCCCAGATGTTTTCCATGCTTTAGCCACCCTTAACCTGATTATTCCAGGATTCATCAGTATTTGGACTCAGTATCTGTTTGTTAGAACGTCCTTTTCCCCACTCCGTGCCCGGGGAAACCGTATTGAAGGAAGCAAGTGTGATAGAAAAAGGATCCAGGAGTCATGAGGAATTCTAAGGTGACTAAGACTCTCCTTGGTTGTGCCAGCATTTTTATTTGAAAGTTGTGTAAGATTGGGGTACGTGGATGTGATAGGGTAGGTAGGTAGATAGAAATGAGCAGGAGAAGGAGAGACTTAGCCCCGGTTAGAAAGCCCCTTGCTGCAGCTCCCACCTGGGTCAAGACCCCTGGCAGCTGCCCAGCAGGACGCCAGGCTCACACATACTTCTGAATCAAAGAGATGTGTTGTTAGAAGTCAGAGAAGGAGGGACACATCCTGTTTGTCAGGACCACCAATCCCTCACTAGCCCAATAGGATTCCAGGTTTACACATACCCCTAAGAGATATGTTTACACAGGCCCTAAATCAAAGGGGTGTGTTTACACATGATCTAAATCAAAGGGGTGTGTTTACACATGCCCCTAAATCAAAGAAATGCATTGCTAAATGCCAGAGAAGGGATGACCAGGAACCTCAGGGGGAGAAAGAGAGAGAAGAGAAGGGAGAGGGGGAGGCAATTCTACCCACAGAAATAAAAGCCTTCAGGCAGTGGAGGGTGAGCCTGCTTCCCTCTCTTGGGTCAGCCCGCTCCACGGCTTGAGTATACTCTCTTTTACTGATAAATATCTGGCTGTTTTATTCTGCGCAAAATTCTGTCTCTTGACTGAATTCTTTCATTAAGAAGATAAAGAGCCGAGGTACAACGTCATTTCCTGGTAACTGATGCAGGCCCTTCCTTGCACTCCCCATCTCTTCTCTGCATCCTGAGCCGGGGGTCACTGTGGGTGTGGGCTGAAGACGAGACTGTTCTCCCGTTGCTTGGTGTTGCTCCCTGAGTCCTGGTCTTGGTCCTTGGCTAATGGCTGGAACCACTGAAAATGGACAAATGGTGAAAACTCAGTAACTGGGAGACTTGTGTGACTGGAGGAAGTGGATCAACTGAAAGCAGATGCATTTAATCAGAGAAAAGAGGATTTTGAGCAGTTCTGGGAAGTAATGATAGCCAATGTTTATTGCTCATTATATACCAGGCACTGTGCTAAAGATTTTACATACATAAGCTCTTTCGCTCTTGAAGACAAACATTTGTAAAATGAGGAGACTGCGATTTAGGGAGATAAGTTACTTGCCAAGATTTGAACCCAAGCTGTCTGATGCCAAAGTCTGTAATTTATTACCACTGAAACGTCAGCCCCTCAAAACTCTTCCGGACAAAGGGAATCGATTAGATGAATGGTTTTCAAACTTTTTGACCATGATCCACAGTGAGAAATATACTTTATGTCGTGACCATGGTCCACGCCGCACTCACACCCCACCCCACACAGACACACCACACACGCGCGCGCGCACACACACACACACAGATTTGCTCACACATATTTACATATCCACCTACAAAAATATAAAAATGAAACAAAAGTTTCATAAAACGGTAATTGTTCTTCCTATATGTTTTCTATTAAATTTATATTTTACTGTGAAAAAATGCTAATTGTACCGTGCCAAATTCGTAGGTGGTGACCTTCAGTTTGCAAACCAGTGAATTAGAAGAGTTTTAGCTCCTTTCAAGTCACTGGATCCTTATGTTTCTGTGTTTCTTGCTAATCCTATTGTGCTTATCCTGTCCATTAATCATTCCAGAAAATACCTTCTCATCATGTAGCTACAAACATGTAGCATCACATGGTCATAAGATCTCAGGGTCCTGTGTTGTAGAAATTGTTAAAAATGTATTTTTTTAAAAGTTGTGTGTGTGTGTGTTTTGTAACTGAAGAATTTGCTTTTATTTCTCTTATTTACCAGAAGTTGTATTATACTGATCATTTCCATATGTATTTTTAAAGTAGCTTGGCAGGGTTAAAATTTTATTCTTTAAGTTACAAGGGCATTGTATTCAAATAAAAGGAACATTCATAATAGTGTAAATTAGAAGGGCAATAAGGCTTTGGTTTCTATGTAAAGGAGCATAATTGAAATAGAATTGCATTTTTGCAAATGGATTTTGAAACTTGGGTGGAAAAACTTGGAAGATAAATATTCTCAAAGCTAAAGAAAATGCAATCTGTATATGTAAATGAGATCAATTAATTTTAGTAGGCAAATGAGAAAAATCAACGATTTTCAAAATCTAGTAATTTGGTAACCATTAGATTCATTAATCTTTCTGTTTTAAACTTAATTATTCAAATATGGAACCAGATTGAAGTATAATTTATGGAGAACTCATCCTTAAGTTAATTACATGCAAGACGTTCCTCCTACAAATGGAAGAATTGAGGATGAAACTGCAAACGGTTAGCGCAGGTTGTGGAATCCTTTGGTCATGACTTCTGCAGGTTCAACGTGGGAGACAGCGTGGAGTAAGCGCACACTGTCTTTTACTCAGACCAGGGTTTAAATCTCAGCATTGACTCTTTCTAACCAAGGACTCTTAGGCAGCTTTCTCAGCATCTAAAGAAGATCCATTTTCTCATCTATTGAATCAGGAAATTATACGTGTACTGCAGAGCAGTTGTGATCACTAAATGATATATAACCCGTTAGCCCAGTACTGGGCGCAGAACAGACACTCATTACAAGTAGCATCCTCCATCCCACCCTTTCTCCTTCTCCCTTCCCCTTCTCCACTTTAATTTTTGGATAGAGGGGGGCTTGCATTGAGAAAACGCTGTGTTTCTGGAATTGCTTTGAAGGAGGGGGCGGTATGGTTGGTATTTCCCTTTAGTTGGTAGTAATTGGATCTGATAGTGTTCTGTGGATCTCTTGCAGTATCATTTCCATCAAGAAACTGAGATGGGTTTTAAAAGCTCAGGCTTGGAATTCCTGAAAAGGCCAGAACAGCAGATGAAATAAGGAAGAGTTCATGCAGTTGGTTTTCTGATTTTTATTTCCTCATGGCAGTGATTTGTTCTTCTGATCCCTTGCATTTTCTGCTCTCACCAAGTGGTCTCATTATGAAAATCATAAAAGCTCACACCTGTAGGATATCTACTCAATGACTTTGTGAAATAACCAAGGAAGGTATTATTGTTGACATTACATGAGTGAAATCAAGGTCCAGTGGGCTGCCAGGTGTCACAGAGCTTGAAAGAAATGGACGTTCAAACCCGAGTCTGTCAGGTTCGAAGTTTTGAGCTTTATTCCTCTGAATCAAGGCTTTTGTACCATGTGAATGCAGCCTGTCATCCACAAGTGAGCCTTGATTAAAAGTGTACATTTCACTGCAGACCCTATTGAACTGTGAGAGAGAGGCAAATGTGAATTGCTCTGATGTTGGTTGGAATGTTTTCTCAGAGTCTAGAAGTCTGGTAAGCAAATGGAAGGACTATCATAAAGTTGCAGAGAATCATCTGACACAACGAAGAAAAAAATCATTGGTTGTGAAAGGAGTCAGGAAAGTCACACACCTTTCTCACCTTCCCACAGGACATCTCTCCTGGGATGCCTGCCCTGACCTTAGCCTCTGTGTGTCCCTGACCGAGAACTGTGTAAGCTCCTTTCCCTTTCTTCCCACCTCCACTCTCCTTCCATCCTTCAGGCTGACCTTGTCTTAGAGTCATCTCTGACTTTTCCTTCTCTTTGAAGGATGACGATTCATATCTCTCAACACTCCCCCCACCCACACCCACTGGCACAGGCACCATCAACACCCTCTGTTTTCCTATCCTGATTTCACTGTCCTGGTTCAGGCCCTTGATAATTCTTCTGTGAGCTCTTACTCTAGACTCTTGCTTCCTGTCTCTGGTCTCTGCCTGCTGCAAGCCATTCAGTCTCCTCCTGGCTTATTGGTCAAAAGATATGTCAAGTTGATGCCAGGCTTTCTTTCTGAACCACTTTCTTTTCTTTCTTTCTTTCTTTTTTTTTAAATTAAAGTTTATTGGGGTGACAATTGTTAGTAGTTACATAGATTTCAGGTGTACAATTCTGTAATACAGTATATGTCACATTGTGTGTTCACCACCCAGAGTCAGTTCTCTTTCCATCACCATATGTTAAACCCCGTTTACCTTCTTTTAGAGCCCCCTCCCCCTTTACCCTCTGCTAACCCCTAAACTATTGTCTATGTCTGTGAATTTTTGTTCCTTCACTTGTCTTGTTCATTTGTTGTTTTCAGTTTTATATATCACATATCAGTGAAATCATATGGTTCTCTACTTTTTCTGTCTGATTTATTTCGCTTAGCATTATGATCTCAAGATCCATCCACGTTGTCACAAATAGTACTGTTTCATTTTTTCTTACCACTAAATAGTATTCCATTGTGTATATATACCACAACTTCTTTATCCATTCATCTATCAAAGGACATTTTGGTTGTTTCCGTGTCTTGGCCACCGTAAATAAAGCTCCAATGAACATTGGAGCACACGTGTCTTTATGGGTAAATGTTTTCAGATTTTTTTGGTAGATACCCAGGAGAGGGATTGCTGGGTCATATGGCAATTCTATTTGTAATTTTTTGAGGAACCTCCACACTGCCTTCCATAATGGCTGCACCAGTCTGCATTCCCACCAACAGTGTATGAGGGTTCCTTTTTCTCCACAGCCTCTCCAACACTTGTTACTATTTGTCTTGTTGATGACAGCCATTCTGACTGAGATGAGGTGATATCTCATTGTGGTTTTGATTTGCATTTCTCTGATGATTAGTGATGTTGAGCTTTTCTTCATATGTCTATTTGCCATTTGTATGTCCTCTTTGGAGAAATGTCTCTTCAGGTCATCTGCTCATTTTTCAATGGGGTTATTTGTTTTCTTGTTGTTGAGCTGTGTGAGTTCCTTGTATATTTTGTATATTAGCCCCTTATCAGAGGCTCTGTTTGCAAAAATCTTCTCCCATTCAGTTGCTTGCCTCTTTATTTTGTCGATGGTTTCTTTTGCTGTGCAGAAGCTTTTCAGTTTGATATAGTCCCATTCGTTTATTTTAGCTTTTACTTCCCTTGCCTTTGGAGTCAAATTCATAAAATCCTCTTTGAACTCAAGGTCCATAAGTTGAGTACCTGTGTTTTCTTCTATGCAGTTTATTGTTTCAGGTCTTATGCTTAGGTCTTTGATCCATTTTGAATTAATTTTGGTACATGGTGACAGATTCAGTCCAGTTTCATTCTTTTGCACATGGCTTTCCAATAATCCCAGCACCATTTATTGAAGTGGCTGTCTTTTCTCCATTGTATGTTTTTTGCTTCTTTGTCAAAAATTATCTGTCCATATTTATGTGGGTTTATTTCTGGGTTCTCAATTCTATTCCATTCTGTGTGTCTGTTTTTCTGCCAATACCATGCTGTTTTGATTATTGCTGTCCTGTAGTACAAGCTAAAGTCAGGGAGTGTGATACCTCCGGCATTGTTCTTTTTTCTTAGGATTGCTTTGGCTATTTGGGGTCTTTTGTAGTTCCATACAAATCTAATGATTTTTTGTTCTATTTCTTTAAAAAATGCCATTGGGATTTTGATGGAAATTGCATTAAATCTGTATATTGCTTTGGGCAATACGGCCATTTTAACTATGTTGATTCTTCTAATCCATGAGCATGGAATGTCTTTCCATTTCTTTGTGTTTTCTTTAATTTTTTTAAAAAAAATGTCTTATAGTTTTCAGCATATAGGTCTTTCACATCCTTGGTTAAGTTTATTCCTAGATATTTTATTCTTTTTGTTACAATTCCAAAAGGAATTGTTTTCTTTTTGTTTTTCATTTCTTTTTCTGAGATTTCATTGTTAGTATATAGGAATGCAATGGACTTTTGTACGTTGATTTTGTAGCTGGCAACTTTACTGTATCCATTTATTGTTTCTAGTAGCTTTTTGGTGAAGTCTTTAGGGTTTTCTACATATAGCATCATGTCATCTGCAAAGAGTGACAGTTTAACTTCTTCATTCCCAATTTGGATGCCTTTTATTTTTTTGTCTTGCCTGATTGCTCTGGTGAGGACTTCCAACACTATTTGAAAAGCAGAGGTGATAGGGGACAGCCCTTTTGTGTTCCTGAATGTAGAGCAAAGGGCTTCAGTTTTTCACTGTTAATTATGATATTAGCTGAGGGTTTGTCATATATGGCCTTTATTATGTTAAGGTATTTTCCTTCTATACCTATTTTATTAAGTGTTTTAATCACAAATGGATGCTGTATCTTGTCAAACGCTTTTTCTGCATCAATTGATATAATCATATGATTTTTGTCCTTTATTTTGTTTATGTGAGGCATCACATTGACGGATTTGCATATGTTGAACCATCCTTGTGCCCCTGGGATAAACCCCACTTGGTCATGATGAATAATCTTTTTAATTCATTGTTGCGTTTGATTTGCTAGAATTTTGTTTAGGATTTTTGCATCTGTATTCATCAGAGGTATTGGTCTGTAGTTTTCTTTCTTTTGTTATCCTTACCAGGTTTTGGTATCAGGGTAATGATGACCTCATAAAATGAGTCAGGGAGTATTGTCTCTTTTTTGATTTTTGGGAAGAGTTTGAGTAGGGCAGGTGTTAGATCCTCTTTGAAGGTTTCATAGAATTCACTAAGGAAGCCATCTGGTCCCCGACTTTTGCTTTTGGGAAGGTTTTGGATGACTGATTCAATTTCCTTTTATCTTGGTGAGTCTAACCAAGGGTTTGTCAATTTTATTAATATTTTCAAAGAGCCAGTTCTTTGTCACATTAATTTTTTTATTGTCTTTTTGTTCTCTATTTCATTTAGTTCTGCTGTGATTTTTATTATTTCCTTTCTTCTGCTGACCTTGGGTTTCATTTGTTCTTCTTTTTCTGGTTCTTTAAGGTGTAACATAAGGTTATTTATCTGGGATTTTTCTTGTTTCTTGAGTAGGCTTGTAATGATATAAATTTCCCTCTTAAAACTGCTTTTGCTGCATCCCCAAAATTTTGGTAGGATGTATTTTCATTCTCATTTGTTGCTATGTATCTTTTGATCTCTCCTCTTATTTCTTGTTTGACTTGGTTGTTCTTTAAAAGTATGTTGTTTAATCTCCACATACGTGTGGTTTTTCCTGCTTTCTTTTTGCAGTTGATATCCAATTTCAAAGCCTTGTGATCAGAGAATATGCTTGGTATGATTTCAATCTTCTTAAATTTGCTGAAGCTAGTTTTATGTACCAATATATGGTCTATCCTTGAGAATGTTCCATGTACACTAGAAAAAAATGTATAGTCTGATGTTCTAGGATGAAGTGCTCTATAAATGTCAATTATGTCCATTTCATCTAATGTGTCATTTAGGGCTGCGATTTTTAAATTTATTTTCTGTTTGGATGATCTATCCGTAGCTGTCAATGATGTATTTAGTCCCCTACTATAATTGTGTTTTGGTCAATTTCTCCCTTTAGTTTTGTTAGTTGCTTGGTATATTTCGGTGCTCCCTGATTGGGGGCATAAATATTGAAGACTGTTATGTCTTCATGTTGTATAGTCCCCTTTATCATTATGAAATGTCCATATTTGTCTACTATTACCTTTTTTATCCTGAAGTCTGTTTCATCTGATATAAATATGGATACACCTGATTTTTTCTGGATACCATTTGCTTGGAGTGTCAATTTCCATCCTTTCACTTTGAGTCTATATTTTTCCTTGTAGCTGAGATGTGTCTCTTGGAGGCATCATATGGCTGGGTTTAGTTTTTTGATCCAATTTGCTTTGTTGGTGAGTTCAGTCCGTTTACATTTAGGATGATTATCGATATGTGAGGATTTCCTATCATTCTATCTTTGGTTTTCTGGTACGACTGTGTCGCCATTGTTTCTTTGCCTTTTTGTTGTTTACTATTATTTCTGTGTGGTGGTATTCTATGTTTTTTTCCCTGTGTTTCTTGTTTTATTACATTATATATTTCAGTTCTGGATTTTTTTGGGGTGTTTACCATTAAGTTTATGTAAAAGAAAGTTTCATATTTAGAGTATTCCATTTTCTTCAGCATGCTTACTTTCTCAATTCCCATATTCCGTCTAGTTCAGGACTTTACTCTCCCCCCTTTTATGTTTTGGTTGTCATCAACTATTCCTATTTATGCTGGTCGAATAACCTCCTTCAGTATTTCTTGTAGTGCAGGACGTGTGTTGGAAAATTCCATCAGCTTCTGTATGTCTGGAAAGGTCTTTATTCCTCCTTCATATCTGAAGGATATCTTTGCTCATAATTATTCTTGGCTCATACTTTCTCTCTTTCAATAGTTTGAATGTTTGATTCCACTCCCTCCTGGCTTGTAGAGTTTCTGCTGAGAAATCTGATAATAATCTAGTGGGTTTTCCTTTGTAGGTTACCATTTTCTTTTCCCTGGCTGCCTTGAGGATTCTTTCTTGTCATTAATTTTGGAAAGCTTCAATACAATGTGCCTTGGAGAAGGCCTGTTGGGGTTGAGGTAATTAGATGTTTTATTTGCTTCTTGGATTTGAGGATCCAGTACTTTCCACAATTTGGGAAGTTCTCATCGACTATTTGTTTTAATATACTCTCTGTTCATTTCTCTCTTTCTTCTCCTTCTGGTATGCCCATTATTCTTATATTGCTCTTTCTGATGGAGTCAGGAAGTTCTTGTAGAGTTCTTTCATTTCTTTTAAGTCTCAAGTCTCTTTCTTCTTCCATCTGTATCATTTCCAGCTTTCTATCTTCGATGTCACTGATTCTTTCTTCCATCTGGTCAACTCTACTACCTAAGCTGGTTATTTCATTCTTAATTTCTTCTATTGAGTTCCTAATCTCCAGAAATTCTATTTGGTTCTTTTTTAAAATTTCAATCTCTTTAGTAAAATGTTCAATTGGTTCTTTGATTGAGCTGCAAATATTCTGTTCTTTTGATCTGACACTGCTACTGTTCTGCTTCTGGCACTGGGCAAGTGGGGGCTGGTGAGCTCTGGCAGGGTAGAAAGGGGGCAGCTAGGCTCAGTGCCTAAGGCTTCTGTTCTCTGTGGCAATGAGTACTTACACCACCATTTTCAGCCTTCTTCCCTCAATCTTTGCTCCAAGGTCTCTGCTGTGAGCATTGGGTTCAGCCGTGTTATATGCTGTCCCCTCGGCCCTGTGGGCCATAAGCGGAGCCCTAGCAGTCCTAGTTCTTCCCTCTCCTACAGATGCAGTAGTTCCGGAATACAGTGAGCTCAGAGCACTGAGCTCAGAGAACTGTGCTAGGTCTGTGTCCTATGCCCAGGCGGCCCCGTCTCCGTACTTCTCCCTTCCCTCCTTCCCCCCTCATGCAATATGCCCACCTTTAAATTAATTCAGTAGTGGGCTTCTTAGTCTTGCCTGTCTGCTGTGCGGGGAGGCCTTTGTGGAGTTATAGTTATTCAATTTGTAAATTTCAGTTCAAGTTGTAAATTTCAGGGGCGATTTCAAGAGGCTCACCTCACGCCGCCAGTTTTATGACGTCATCTCTGAACCATTTTCCATGGCTCATCTTCACCAACCCTCTAGCTTATTCTCCCTTCAGAGGATACACTTGCATAGGCATCAACCTCTTCTGATACCTGGGAACTCTTTGAGTACACACACTCCATCTTATTCATCTCCATATCCCTAGCACACAGCACTATACCTGGTACAGACCTGGTGTTCAGAAAATACTTGTTAAATGGGTCACTAATAGACCTAAGCTCACCCTAGCTATGCATCAGAATCTTCATGGAGTTAAATTTTTTTTCCAATTTATTTATTTATTTTTGGATGGGCATTTTGGTTGTAAAATACATAATGTATACCAAAGAGTCTGAAAAATATATATGTGAAGATTAGTTAATGACAATAAATTGGAGGCCATGTGCCAATTACCCAGAGTGAGAGACAGGATATGACCAGTGCCTTAAAAATCCTGTCTGTCTTTTCCAGATATGCTGTTTCTTTTGTGCACTTTCAGCTCTGCTACCCCCCAAGGAAGTCACAATCTTGAATCTTGTGTTAATCATTCTCTTGTTTTTCTTTATGGTTGCTCACCTTTGTAAATAATCCTAGATAAGGAACATTTGTTTTGGTTTGTCTATTGTTGAACTTTAAGTGATTTGAATAATTCTGGTTGCATTAGTCTGTGGCCCACTTCTTTCAGGCAACATTATTATTTAGATTAATAACATGGATATAGATTAATTCAAGTTGGTGAATGTAGCTATGGTTCATTCATTTCCCCCTGCTCTTTGATATCCCACTGCATTCTATTTATTTATCCATATTATGTTCTAGTATTGATTGATAGTGTTGTAGTATAGTATTTGAATTATTTCCAGTTTCTTGACATAATAAATAATGTTTCTATAAATACACTTACAAAAATAAATGGGCAAGAGTTTCTCTGGAGTATATGACTGGGAATGGAATTACTGAGTTGTAGTTTGTACCTATGATTAACTGTTTTAGGTAATATCAAACTCTAAAGTGGAACCATCACTTCCTACTTCCATCAGTGGTGAATGAGAGTTCCTATTCCCATGTTTTCATCTGACTTTTACATGTTTGCCAGTCTTATAGGTGTGAAATGGCTTTCATTGTGATTTAAACTTATATATCTTAATTACTGAAGTTTGAGAATCTTTTAATATGTTTGTTGACTATTACTATTTCTTCCTCTGTGAAATATCTTTGCTCAATAAAATTTTTTAAAAATGTCTTTTGCCCATTTTTTTACAGGCTTGTATATTTTCTTAAAAAATTAATTTCTAAGTATTTTTATGTATTCTAAATATTAATTGTTGGTTATGTGTTGCAAATATCATCTCCAAATTTGTGGGTTGTCTTTTTCCTCTTCTCATGGTATCTTTTAATTTAATTACACAAATTTAAAAATTAATTGTAAAAGTTTTAAAGCATACACAAGAAATAGAAAGGCTAGTCCATGAACTCCATTTACTTCTCAACCATCTTCCCAAACTATCATTTTCTGCCACATTTTCATATTTCTTGACTATCATATTTTTATGTCAGAAAATTGAAACAAATCTCAAATGCATAATTTCATGAGTAAAATTTTAATGTGGTGAAAATATTCAGTTTTTTCCTTTATGGGTTATACTTTTGTATCCAGCTTAAAAAATCCTTCCCAACTCTGAGATACTAATAATATTTTATTATGCACTTCTCATGCTGTGACAAAGGATCAGTTTATTTTCTTCCAGTCTGTTATGGGCTAATACTGTTGTGATGTATTACAGTGTTATTTATAATTGCCAAAACTTGGAAACAACTGAGATATCTGTTGGTGAGTGGATAAATAAATTATGGTTCAACTAATCAATAGTATATTATTCAGTACTAAGAGGAAATGAGCTATGAAGCCATGAAAAGACATGGAGGAATCTTAAGTTCATATTACTAAGTGAAAGAAGCCAATCTGAAAAGTCTACATACTTTGTATGACATTTTGAAGGCTACAGAAACAGTAAAAAGATCAGCAGTTACCAGGAGCTGGGGTGGGGAGGAAGGGTGAATGGTTGGAGCACAGAGGATTTTTAGCGCAGTGAAAATACTCTGTATGATACTATAATGATGGGACTATGTCATCATACATTTATCCAAACCCTCCAGGAGTGAACTTTAATGTAAACTATGCACTTTGAGTGATTGCTTATCTCTGAAACATTTGTCAAAACTCTTCAACTATATATGTAAAATATATGAAATTTATTGTAAGTAAATTATGCTTTAATGAAAATATTTTTAAAAATGGAAACAATTTATCAAAGAACACCATAAAGAGAGTATAAAGGTAAACCATACATCTATATTTTCTACATATATAACCACAGTAATGATTTAATATCTAAAGACCTACAACAGATAAAGATAAAGACAAACCTAACAGAAAATAATTGGGCAAGAGATAGGACAAGCATTTTAGAAAAAAGGAAATATGAAATGGCCCTTGAACATATGCAAAGATGCTCTATCTCATTAGAAATCAGGGAAATACAAATCAAAGTGACAAGTAGATACCATTTCACCCCTACCAGATTGGCAAAACTTATGTATTGAAGAAGAATGGAGGGGGGAGTGTGAAATGTATGTGAACCATGTTGGAAAAAATTGACAATACCTTTTTGGGGGCTGCTGTGTAATATGTCTGACTTGGCAATTCCTGTCAGGTATACATACGAGTACCAGATATAGTCTTGTTTGTGTGCACCAGGAGAACGGCAGACATATGTTCATGGCAACATTGTTTGTAATAGCAAAAAAAGCTGGAAACAACCCAAATGTTCATCAAGAAGAGAATGCACAGATACATTGTGCTTATTCTTCTGATGGAATACTAGACCTTGGGAAAATGAATTAACCATGCTTCATGCATCAACAACAGTGAATCTTAAAAAAAACCTAAGTTGAATGATAAAAGCAAGTTTCTAAAGGATATAAAGACTGTGGTACTATTTGTATGGAGTCCTCAAGAGTGTAATACCTTACAATTGTTTAGAGATAGATATTATTTAGTTATACTTTATGCGAAAGCGAGGCACTAATAAGCTCAAAACTCAAAATCATGTTTTCCTTTGGGATGAGGGAAAGGGAGAGGGGAATCTGAAAGGAATTATAAGAATCTATTTCTTTACTTGGGTCATGGGTACAGTGGTGTTTGTTTTATAATTCTGCATACTTTGTCTATGCCTTTTATGTATTTTTTGTATATATGATATTCTCATTTAAAAAGATTTTTAAAAAGTCTTGCAAATATTTATAGCACTTGACCTAGCATCATTTATATGGCAGTGTAAACGCATTACAAGTTAAATTAAGAATGAGTCTGTGTTGAAAGAACAGAAATGAGATGGATCTTCCATGACAGACTGCGAGCCCTTTATTAGCAAGGCCTGAAATGCCAGGCAGATGCCTGGCGCATTTATGTACTAGGTAGTAAGTGCTGGGCCTGCATAGCTGTAGCTCAAGGCCATGGGGTGGGACCAGTGCAGGGGACAGGCTCTGCCAGGGGAGCTTCAGGGATCTGGGAGGGTCCACCAAGCCTTATGTTGAGCATTAGCACTGCTGAGCAATCAAGACCAAGACGCAGGGTTTGCCCTTGGTTTCCTGGGTCTGGCACAACCCAGGACAAGGAGAGGGACCACATAAAACGACTGCAAATGGCTTTCTTGCCAGCCTTGCCAATGAGGGGCTTAAGTGAGGTATCAATTGATTTTGAAAACATGATGTGGTATTTCTTGTACCTGGAGAGTGATAGGTTATTAATCCCTATCCAACCAAAGAAGTGACTCATCAGCAACACAATGATTTTCTAACAGGACATTCATGATAGCTTTATTTGTAATAGCAAAACTGGGGATATTTATATCTAAATCTATAAATCTAAGCATAAATAATAGATATGCTTCTATGACAGTATATATATTATATATACTTACACATTATGTAAATGAACATCATGTATATGATATAGAAATACAAAATATACAGTACATAAATACAAATATATACTTATGCAATACAAATAAATATGATACAATAAAAGTAATTATGTAAATATATGAGTATTAGACTAAAATATATAAAATATATTTATAAATTATATTATTGTTATGAATGTCCTGTTATAGCTAACAAAATATTCACTGATGTTATTTGTGAGTGCTGAGATAATGGGTGATGTTTTTTTTTGTATGTTCTGACTTTTTCACATGGTTCGTAAAAATGTGTATTATTTATTAAAAATTAAATTACTTCTCTGGTGATTGATTTCAAGACAAGTACATCATCAGATAGACACGGCGCATGTGCCTCTTCCTGCTCCCTCAGCTCCTGGTGTCGCCCAGTCAGCCTTTGGGTACAAAAGGTGCGGCTGTGGTTGCGGTACAGGTGCGGTCTCCACAGAGGGCCGCGGTCCACCCGGGTGTGTAGCTTCCGGTCCCCAGGTGGCGCCTACGCGTTCAGGACGCTGTTCACAGGCTCCCGGGACTCCTCTTAAAATGGCTCCCCAAAATTCTTGCAATTCCAACAGGAACAGAAGTCAGAAGTTAAAGGTCAGAAAGATTTGAGACCAAATTTCAAAGTAGCTCCGCCTGAAGGATAAATGAACGATGGGCACATGTATGTCGTTGTGAATAGCAGTGATGGTAACACATGGAAAAGCAGTGTTGCCGCAGGTTTCCACGGAGGCGGCCAGTCGCTGGGTGGGACGTGGGAGCCTTTGATGTAAGGCGGTCGGGCTTTCTCTCCTTTTCATTCGGTGGCTGGGTCACTGTGAAGGGCTAAAGATGAAAAAGTTGTTTCTTGTGGACGTCTTCTTACATTTCACGAGGTTAGCTCTTTATTGCCAAAAGAGTTAAGTCTTACTCCATGAAAAACACGCAGCAAGACTATTGATTGAGAGCCAGGGAAGGAAATAAAGGAGGGAGCAGAGGAAGAAGAGTGCGGTCCCACAGGAGGGCATGCAGGCACAGGGTGGGAGCAGAGTGTACAAGAAAAGCGACTGAAGGCAAAACGATGGGACGAAAGGTCTGGTGGAAGAGTAACAATGGAACACACGATGGGATTCTCAATAGAGAAAAAAAATAGTGGCCCCTGTATTGGGTGCTTACTGTATACTAAGCACTTGATAGGGTGTTTTCTTTGTATGCCTGCATTTAATGCTCACTCCTATCTTGTTTGAGATAGGAGCTAGTATTATCCTTAACAGACAGATGAAATTACTTTCTCCAAGTAACATGGCTTCTCAGTGGTAGAGCTCAGGTGAGATTTGAACTCAGGCCATCTGATTCGCAGGCCCAGACATTGATCACTCTGCTAGTGTCCCTTCCCCTCTGCTCTGCACCAACATCTAGCATCAGTTTTTGTAGACAGTTGTCTGTCTTTAGCACCTGGATAGAAACAGATGCAAATACGATTTACTTAGGGCTTCCAGTTTCTGGAAGGGCTAGACTACCTTTTTTTAAATCAGTATCTAATCATTGAAATAAAAAGCATTGTGCATAAACAACATGAAAAGGAAAAGTGAAATTCTACAGTACCACTATCAGAACCAGTGCATTTTGTTGTTATTCATGTTGGCTGATGTGCGCCCAGTGCATACATATAGCTGAAATCATACTATCGATGGAATTTTCTAATGAACTTGAAATAATGACCCAGCAGCAGCTCATGTTAGACAGTGCCGGGGTCAAATTCTTATGACCTTGAGTTAGTTACTTAACTTTTCTGAGCATCAGTTTCTCTATCTGTAATACGTTAATTCAGCTGGTATTTATTAGGCATCTACTATGTGTCAACCTGGAGACACAGCCGTGAGCAAGACAGACAAGTCCCAGCTTCATGAGGGAGATGAGCGAACAATGTGATGATACAATGATTAGGAAAGTGGAAGGAATCAGAGTCATGAGGACGTTTGGCAAGGGGTGGGTACGTTCTGCAGTCAGTGGGCCTCCTGAGTGAAGTGACATTTAAAGTGACACCTAAGGGACTGGTAGGAGATGATATATAACCCCATCTTCAGGGGGACTATTGTGAGAATTAAATGAGATGACGTGTAAATACCTGGTGTCAGCGGTAACTGGTAAGTGATCCAGATGTATTATTATGATCAGAACAGCTTGACAAGCTATAGAATTAGACTGACCCCTTATTGATCCTTTAGTCCTTTCTAGCTTTCTAAAATCTGGTGACTAGTACAGAGCTGGTTGCCTCGGGAGCTGGAGAACTTGTTAAAAATACGTATTCCTGGGTTTTATCCCCTGGAGGGTACGAGTTCAGTAGAGGAAATGAATCTATATTTTTAAAAGAACTTTCCAGGTAATTCTAATGGAATCTAGCTGCTTTTCCCAACCCCATATTGGAAATGGAGACATTGGGATTCAGGACGGACGAGGGAGTTGGCCAATGCCACGTAGCTAGTAGAGGGTGGTTGGTGTTAAAAGATTAGAGGATGAGATTGAGTGACAGGGCAGACCCAAGGAATTCTGGAGCACAGAACTCCGAGACGTGTTTGGGGTGTGCATGCCGTCATTTCCAGCTTCTGCATTTCTTCTAAGTACCTTGATTCTGGCCGCCAAAGAGTGGATGTGAAACCGCCCTGGCTTTGTCAGTTTTCGAGGCAGGAGCCTGGGCTGGGGTGGGGCTGTGGGGTAGCTGGGCTGCCAGAGTGACTTTGGGGCTTGCACTACCTTGGCTGACAGAAATTGGAAAGCCAGGCTGGAAAACTACCGTGCAGTCTGTTCCTCTAATTCAATTCTGCATTGATATCTAGGATGTCAAATCACTGTGAAGATGAGATGACAACGTGGGCATTGTGTCTGTGTCACAGTCTGTTATTTTCAAATGTGTGTGAATATCGGTAATTGTGTTGACACCCGTTAGGTCTTTCTCCCTGGGCAGCTCCATGAGCTGCTTGTACATGTTGTAATTAAGTTTGCTCGTTCTGCCCTCCTGCCTGTTGTCCCAAGGCTGGGTGGCATCCGGCAAGGCTCAGACCTCGATTGCAGTTGTCTCATTTATGCAATAGCCAATCATTTGGACATGCAGTGCCTCTTCTGTCTGCACTCACATTTGATCCTGCTAGTGTGTGTGTATGTGTGTGTGTGTGTGTGTGTGTGTGTGTGTGTGTGTGGCGGGGGGCGGGGGGTGGTGGTAGTGGTAGTGGTGGGGAGAATGGGCTGATTAATTTAAAACGACAAAACCGTTGGACAAGTGCCATGATTAGCTGAGAGGACTACCAGCATGCTCCCCAGAATTCCTCACATAGAATGTGCTACTGCTACCCCGTTCTACCTCTGGCTGATAACTTAAATAGCCAGTTCTGTCTTGCTTGCTGAATTAATCAAAGAGGATGAGGGCAAGCTTGGGAAGAGTTTCAACTGCTCTTTATCCAACAAGATTGGGAATAAAGGACTTAAGGATGAAAGTTCATCCTGACTTTTAGTACATTTAATGTGCAACAGTTATAGTCTTCATTGTGGTTCTAAGTAATATTAAATACAGATCCGGTCCCATCGTATTCATCGCTGATGGACCATTTAAACATGGTACTCGCACAAGCAAATCTGGAATTCTTGTCATTCCTTGAAATGGAGATGATAGTTTAGGACATAGGTTTTCTTTTAAAATTGAAATAAAAAAAAATCATTTTTATGTTGTAAACAGCCAGAATTCTGTTGGTGTTTCATTCAACTATATTTTATTTCTACAATCTCTACAAATAATATCAACTAAGGAAAAGAGTGATGTGATATTTAAGCAAAGCTTTTATAGCAGGAAGGAAAAAATGACCCTGATAATGTTAACTCCCATCATAATAAGTTATATTTATTAGATCTTCCTGTTTTGAATGTACTAAGTGTGTAACTCACCTTCCATAATTTGAATAAGGCACCTCTAAGGTAGGTAGTATATCCAGTTCACAAAGGAAGAAGGTGAAGTTCAGGAAGTTAAATAACTTACCCAAGGTCAAAGATCTAGAAAGTATCAGAATTGGTGCAAAACTCAGACCTGTCTTAAATTCTCTTAAAAAAAAAAAAAAGATAATAAAGCCAGTGCATGGACATTTCAGTTTTCAAACTATCCTCCTTATTCCCCAATAGTTAGAGCAGAATTTTTTCCTATGACTGTAAAGTATACCAGCAATTTAATCATGACATTATTTTTTTCAGGGAAAAATAAACTTCCCTACTCCATT
Source organism: Rhinolophus sinicus (assembly GCF_057876585.1). Classification (NCBI taxonomy): domain Eukaryota; kingdom Metazoa; phylum Chordata; class Mammalia; order Chiroptera; family Rhinolophidae; genus Rhinolophus; species Rhinolophus sinicus. Next base: position 183,868,668 of record NC_142502.1, on the reverse strand, counting down.
GTATGTACATATTAAATATAAGGCAGCCCAACTTCAAGAAAATTAAAATGTTGTTAATATTATGCTTGTTATTTTTTTATTTACAGTGTATTTTCAAATTAAAGAAATGTGGTAGATGGTGCATGTGTCAAATTAAAGAAATGTGGTAGGTGGGACAAAGGGCCTTGGATTTTTGTCTACAGCATTCCCAGGGGATGGGACGCAGTTACGTGTTCTGGTGTGAGAGGGACTCGCTCTGATTTGTGATTTGGAGGTTTACCCGGGCAGCACAGAGGAAGGCTCCGGGTTGGGGGATGGAGGCTGGAGATGGGAAGCCAATATGGTGACGTCCACGGCCCAGGTGAGAGGTGAGCCCTGACCTGGGCTATGGTACTGAGCTGCAGAAAAGGGGATGCTAAGGAAGTGGGGCGGGGCTGGGCGGGGTGATCAGTGGAATCTCTGGTGCAGGACCGGGGGCTGTGGTAGGATGGCTGATCTGTCTCTGGCTGGAAGACTGTGGATGAGGTGCCTGGGGCGGCCTGACGCAGGGCAGGAGAAGGAAGAGAGCAAGGCACAGCTGGGGACCGTCCCAGGTGAAGCCTGACTTTGCTGTCTTCTTGTAGCCCGCTGCTCCTTCCTCTACCCCCAAAGGGGAATAGGGTCTCAGAGGCTTTAGAATGTTGGGCAGATTCATTTGGATTTGCTCAGATATGCAACAGGGGGCAAACTTTTCGGAGCAATTATACACAGGCAAATCTTGATCTGATAAGGAATAGAAGAGTGTCGATTTTATTTTTTCTGCTAGCCCTTTCACTCCCAGTCCACTGTGATTGTAGGGCTCCATAATTAACCAGAGAAGTAAACCAATGTAAGTAGCCATTTCATCAATGCAGTACCATGTCGATTGATACCTTTATGTTCAGAGTTCTCATTAACAGCTGGAGATAGTTCTCATTTACACGTAAAGTCGTACAGGAGCTACCAAGCAAAAGTAGTTTAATAACTCACATAGTTAAATCTGATAAAACCATACTAGAAATGATGTGTGTATGATGATATTGTTTGGCTAAAAATACCTCCCTGCGTTTATAACTGGTGATCATTTTGCATTCATTTAATGAGTTTCTGTTAAGGAACATGGTCTACTATTCTATTAAAGTTATCATTTTCCTACTAATGTTGTTTTCCTTTTTGCCATTTGGCTTTCTATGTGATGGAGCCGGGGAAAGAAAAAGAAACCATCACACCCAAGGTGGTGGCTCCCCAAAATTTGGGCGTCAGATTCCCCACCCTTCTGTTTTAGAGGATGAAGTGACTCCTTAGGACCCAACTGGAAAACTGTCCCATAAGGACATCTTCAGTGTAAGGGTCCCCATAGAGAACTGCGACTTGGCAACTCTTGGTGGCAGCGTGGAGCATGGGCTTCTGGGAAACACACAAACTTTAGAGTAAAAAAAAAAAAAAATTGGGTTTGAGTTCCAGCTCTGACTCCCACCAGCTCGGTGACTTCGGCTACCTTCTTACTTCTCTACTGGCTTCACTGGAGATTGAGGGAGAATTACACTTTCCTTATTTGGTGGCATGAGTACAATTGAGATGTTTCATGCAACAGTATTTTGGAAAATGCAAAGTGTTGTAAAATGTTAATGCCTTTTACATAGATTAAATTTGTAGCAAATGACTTTTCTGCAAATCACTTCCTCCTTTGGACTGAGCTCATTTCTCCTTTTCTGTACCCCACACCAGCCTAGCTCTGTCATTCATTCATTCATTCATTCATTCATTCATTCATTCATTCAACCTGTATGCATTGAGCACCTACGAGGTACCAGACACTGTGTGAGGCAGTGCCCCCTGGACTGAAATCACCCGAGCGTTCTTTGAAGAGACTGTTTGCTTCTTGAAGGCAGGGATGTGTTTTTCTTATTCTTGAAGTAAAGGAACATCTGTTTCTTGAAGTCAAGGAAACTGGTATTCTTTCTCTTAGCAAAGTCCCTGATGTAGAGTAAGTGTTTCTTGAACTGAATTGAGGCCTGCATGTCTCATGAGCCAGCATTTGATCTAAGTATGTTATATAGCAGTAAAGGGGGAGAGGGAAGAGTTAAGAAACCAATTAATCATTGTCTTCCAAGATGTGCTTACATAATGAACAAGAACAGTCGTATTAGAATACTTCAGTGTTTAATGCACTATTTCCTCAATCTTAGCAGAATTAGCGTGATAACCTATTTGGACCTCTTGCCTTGTTGATCCTCCAGTTTTGTGTTTGTCCAGCTTCACACACACGCATTATCTTCCTTTATTTTGAAACTTGTCTGTCCACTCTGGGTGGTACCTCCCCAGATATGGTCACCACTTGGAATGTCTGTTCGACATGACGGCAGGGCCTCCTAGCCTGGGCCCTATCCCCGTAGACATCCTTACCTGCACAGCCTCACCGATGGGTTGTTCAGGTTATGCTGCTGCCATAGGGAAAAACATATACCTACCTACTTCATAAGAGGAAGGTTCGTCCCGACAGAGGCATAACCCTCCCTCCCCAACCCACTGACTTCTTTGTAAGCTTTAAATTTGCTCTGCACCTATGTACATTATTGAAAAATCCCGAGTTTGTCTACAGCTCTGTTGAGTGTTGGCGTGTGTGTGTCCATCTCTGTCTTATGCAGTAAGGGATAAAAAGAAGTCTGTAAGACTTGAAGTTTTTCTTCAAGGCTTGTGATCTTATTGGAGAGATGAGACTTGAATTCAGGAAGGCTTATTACGTCTCCATAAAGAGATGCGATGGGAAGAACATGGATCAAGAGAGAGAGACTCGAGCTTTTGCCTGGGTCTGTTATCAGCGCTCTCTCTTGTTTAGGAAACTCGTGTTTTCTCAGATCACAGTTATACTTTGATCTGTTTTTGTGTAGTGAGTTCCTTGATTTCACTGGAACAAATGTTCCTGCTGCTGCTGAAAAGTCAGACTAAAACCACTCGGTTACTAAGGCCCTTCTACTGTGAACGGTCCACTGTTCTAAGAGAAGTTACAAGGAAGCAATAGTCCTTCAGTCTTATCTTGCCCACAACCGTGAAATGTCCTAAGTAAAGTCCTTAGGACAAGGACAAACATTTACTGTGTTACAGAATCAGCAGCTTACCTCTTTCCTCTCTCTGTCTTCCAACCTCACTTTGCTTTTACTCTTTTTCTCTCATTTCTTCATGCCTCCCTTTGCCAGTATGGTAAACTTCGTCTAGATCTTTTGTTTTCAACTTAAAATCCAATGAATTTCACCCTTGAACTGCAGTTACTGGCTCTGGACAAAGACAAGATTAATCAGGGCACCCTGCTTTTGCTCAAGTCAAACTCTTTGGCTCTCCCATTTTGCAGGAAGCTTCTGTCTCCACTTGCTGCTGAAGGGCCCAGTGAACACATGAGCAGAGCACATCTGGGATAAACTCTCTCTCTTGGATATTTTGGTTTTTGAGGCTGGTGATCCTGGTTGGCCTCCCTAGGACCAGCATCCTTCCTCCCCTGGTCTGGGCTCTTTGGACTGGAGTGACTGCTCCAATTGCTCCCCATAAATGTGGATACACCACATTTACGAGCTGGTTATTCAGTCAGCTCTTTGACTATGGCACAAATGTTTCCCATCAGTTACTGCAATGAAATCTGGCCATTGGGAAGGTAATAAAATCCCTGACCCAAGGAAAGAATGTTTCACACATACCTAGCAACCAGAGAGAACTCATAAAAAGTTCATTACGAGGCAACACCATTCGTTCTTGTATGTCTCCCCATGACCATTGCTGCAAAACTGCTCTAGAGCAGATGTCCCTCTTTTATAGCTTTATGGGGAAAACTTCCAGAACTGTTCCATTAAAATACACTTAGGTTAAAGATTCTCTCCTTTTTCTAGCCATCATTTGTCCTCCCATTTTTTCCACCTCTTACTTGCCCCCTACCAGACCTTTCCTTCCTCTTTTCCTCTTCTTCATTCTAGTCAGGCCAGAATCAGTGAAAGGAGGCCAGTTAGGTCCAGCAGAGTCCATGGCAAAGGCAGGGGTGCCAATGACTGGATCCAGATCACGTGATAGTTGAGAAGCGGTGAATTGTGTAAATGAAATATTTAAGAAGTATATTAAAGCTTTGGCTTTTAATGTGCTTGATATAGTAAATATAAGCTGAATTCAGAAATGAGGGAAGGAGGCATCACCTATGAGGACTGCATCTTTTTAAGTCTTCTCTTGCCACCTTGAACATTATGCATGAATGTATACAAGGTGTGACAATTAAGTTTGTGAACTTTGTTGCAACGATGTTGCTAACCTTTTTGATATCAGAGGGATTATTCATTATGAATTTGTACCAACTGGACAAACAGTTAACCAAGTTTACTATTTGGAAGTGCTGAAAAGGCTGCATGAAAAAGTTAGACGACCGGAACTTTTAACCAACAATTCATGGCTCTTGCATCACAACAATGCACCAGCTCACACGGCCCTGTCTGTGAGGGAGTTGTTAGCCAGTAAACAAATAACTGTATTGGAACACCCTCCCTATTCACCTGATCTGGCCCCCAATGACTTCCTTCTTTACCCAAAGATAAAAGAAATATTGAAAGGAAGACATTTTGATGACATTCAGGACATCAAGGGTAATACAACGACAGCTCTGATGGCCATTCCAGAAAAAGAGTCCAAAATTGCTTTGAAGGGTTGACTAGGTGCTGGTCGGTGCATAGTTTCCCAAGGGGAGTACTTTGAAGGTGACTGTAGTGATATTCAGCAATGAGGTATGTAGCACTTTTTCTAGGATGAGTTTGCGAACTTAATTGTCTGAACTCGTATGTAGTTTATTTATTTCATCTCGGGTAAGTTTTGAGTAATTTTTGATTTTCAAGTAGTTGGTTCATTTCACAGGAGTTGTTGAATTTATGTTCATTTTGCTGTTCATAGTGTTGTCATATTATACTTTTATGATTAAAAGGGGCTCTACTAAAAATTTCTGTTTTTTTCCTGATATTGATAAATTGTGTCTTCTCTCCCCCCCCCCTTTTTTTTTTTTGTGAGACTTGCTGGAGGTTTATCATTTTTATCGATCTTTTCAGAGAACCAGGTTTACTGATTTTCTACTTTCAGTTTCACTGCTTTCTGCAGTTATCTTTATTATTTCCTTCTTTCTTTTTGATTTAAGTTTATGTTGTTCTTATTTTTTAATTTCTCAAGGCAGAATTGTAAGTTATTGATTTGAGAACTTTCTTTTTTTAAGATTTTTATTAAAAATATTGTTAGCTACAATATTATATTAGTTTCAGGTGTACACAAAAGTTATTCAATATTTATATACCTAATGAAGGGATCACCGTGATAAGTCCAGCACCATCTAACGCCATACTACGCTATCACAATGTTATATTCTCTATGCTGTACATTACATCCCCATGACTTATTTGTTGTACACCTGGAAATTTGGACCTCTTATTGCCCTTTACCTTCCTCCCTTTTTTAATTTTTCAGTTACAGTTGCTATTCAATATTATTTTATATTTCAGATGTACAGCATATGGTTAGACATTTATACAATTGAAGCACTGGCCCCCCCTGACTAGCCTAGTACCCACCTGGCACTAAGCATAGTTATCACTATATCATTGACTATATTCCCTGTGCTTTACATCCCCGTGACTATTTTGTAACTACCAATTTGTATTTCTTAATCCCTTCACCTTTTCACCCTGCTCCCCAACTCTCCTCCCATCTATCAACCTGATATATCTAGTACCTATCTGATACCATATGTAGTTATTACAGTACAACCAATTCGTATTTCTTAATCCCTTCCCCCCTTTCACTCACTCCCTCAACTGCCCTCCTATGTGGCAACCATCAAAATGTTCTCTGTATCTATGTGTCTATTTCTGTTTTGTTTGTTTATTTTGTTCTTTAAAGTCCACATATAAGCAAAATCACATTGCCACTGTCTTTCTCTGTCTTACACCCCACTCTGCACATTATTCTCCAGGTCCATCCATGCTGCTGCAGATGGCAGGAACCCATTCCCTTCCATGGCCAAGCAATATTCCATTGTATATATGTACCACTTCCTCTTTATCCATTCATCCACTGACAAACACCCAGGCTGTCTTCATATCTTGGCCATTGTAAACAATGCTGCAATGAACATATGGATGCACACGTCCCCTCAAAGTAGCATTTGGGTTTCTTCAGATAAATACCAGCAAGTGGGGTCAATGGGTCCTTCTTTGTCTCTTGTTACAGGTTTTGTTTTAAAGTCTATTTTGTCTGATATAAATATTGCTACCATAGCTTCTTTGTTTTTCATTTCTATTTTCATGAAATAACTTTTTACGTCCCATTAGTTTTAGTCTGTGTGTGTCTTTCAATCTGAAGTGAGTCTCTTGTAGGCAGTATATGTAAGAGTCTTGTTTTCTTATAGCCACCCTATGTTTTTGATGGGAGCATTTAATCCACTTACATTGAAAGCCATTGTTGATACATATGTAGTGATTTCCATTTTATTATTCATATATATATATATATATATATATATATATATATATATATATATATATATTTTAACTTGAAGAAGTCCCTCTAACATTCCTGTAATATTGGTTTGGTGGTGATGAATTCCTTTAGCTTTTTCTTGTCTGAAAAGCTCTTTATCTGTCCTTTGATTTTATTTATTTAATTTTTTTTTATTAGTTTCAGGTGCACAAGACAAAACAAAACTTAGACGTTTATCATTTATATTCCTCACACTGTGTGAACCCCCCTCCCCCCATCCACTATTCCTCTGTACGTTCCCCAGATTAATTTTCAAAACCCCGTGGTCATCTTGTGGTTACCGACTATTTTCTAAACCTCTCACCTTCCCCTTATCCCCACCCCCCCCCCGCCCCTGTCCTTTGATTTTAAATGATAGCCTTGCTGGGTAGAGTGATGATCTTGGTTGTAGGTCCTTATTTTTTAATCACATTGACTATTTTGTGCCAATCTGTTCTGATCTATAGTTTCTGTTGAAAAATCAGCTGCCAATCTTACAGCAGCTCCCTGATAAGTTACTAGTTGCCTTTCTCTTGCTGTTTTTGGGCTTCTCTCTTTGTCTTCCACCTTTGCATTTTAATTATAACATGTCTAGGTATGGGCCTTTGGGACTCTCTGTGCTTCCTGGGCTTGTATGTCTATTTCCTTTGCCAGGTTAGGAAAGTTTTCAGTCATTATTTCTTTAAATAGGTTCTCAATCTCTTGCTTTTTCTTTTCTTCTGGTACACCTATGATGCGAATGTTGTTACACTTGATGTTGTCTCAGAGGTCTCGTGAAGTATCCAAGTTTGTTTTTTTTTTGGGGGGGATCTTTTTCTTTTGATGTTCTGATTGGGTGTTTTTTGCTAACTTGTCTTTCAATTCACTGATTTGATCCTCTGCATCATCTAGTCTGCTGGTCATTCCCTCTAGTGCATTCTTCATTTCAGTTATTGTATTCTTCACTTCTGACTGGCTCTTTTTATGGTTTCTATGTCTTTTTTTTTTGTTTGCTGTCTCTCTGTTGAAGTGCTCACTAAGTTCCTTGAGCATCCTTATAACCTTTGTTTTGAATTCAGTATCTGGGACTTGCTTGCCTCCATTTTGTTTAGTTCTTTTTCTGGAGTTTTCTCCTGTTCTTTCACTTGGGACTTTTAAAAAAAATTAGTTTCAGGTGTACAAAACGATGTAATAGTTAGACATTTATACTCTTCACAAAGTGATAACCTCTCTCCCCTAATCTACTACCCCTCTGACTTCGTATATAGTTGTTACAATTCCACTGACTCTATTCCTTATGCTGTACTCCACATCCTGTGTGGGACATATTTTTTTGTTTCCCCTTTTTGGCTGACTCTCTGTGTTTGTTTCTATGTATTAGGTAGGGCTGCTATGTCTCCCTGTCTTGGCCGTGTGGCCTTAAGTAGTAGGGTCCTGTGGGTTCCAGGGGCATATTTCCCTGGTCACCTGCTCTGGGTGCTCCAGGAGTGTCCCTTGTGTGGGTTGTGTGTGCCCTCCTGTTATAGTTGAAAGTTGATTGCTGTTGACATGTAAGTGGGTGGTATTGACCCTCACTTACTATTGACTGGCTGTGGGGTTCAGCCATGTCCAAAGCTTATGATCTGCTGTGCTGGGGCTTACCCCATTGATCAGCATTTGTCCCAGTGGGCTCTGGTGCCTTTGAGATTGCCCTTTAAGTATGCCACTTGTGGGGCTAATTGGGTGGTGCTCTGCTGTGGTCTGAAGCCAACCTCCAAGTATATTGGTTCTGGGGCCTCTTGGGAGGGGCTCTGGTACAGGCCCAGGTCAGCTACTGCCTGTGACTGGCTAGGGAGTACCTGATAGGAACTACAAAATTATCCACTGTTAATTGCTACCTGTGCTGGACCTAGAGGCATGTGAGAGGCGCCATACTACGAACTGAGGACAGCTGCCACAAGGACCAGGTCTGGAGTAGCTCTGCAAAAAGCCAGGACACTCTGAGGTCTGCTACCCATCTGCAGGTTACTATAAGGTTCAGCTGCTGATAAAACCTCCTGAGGTTTGCAAGTTGGGTAAGGCCGGGTCTCAGTGAGGCAGCAGGGTGGTGCAGTGGAGCTCACCAGGCCAATCAGATTCAGACTTGGCCTGTGGGAGAGGGCTCAACATAGGAAAAATGGTACCTGCCTGCTGGCTGCACAGGAGAAAGGCCCCACATGGGGAAAACTGACACTGTCCCTCCAGTTCTACCCCCAAAATTACACAGCTCAGTCTCTCCCAATGTGTCTTCGACTCTCCGACCCTAAAGTCACCATCCCTCCACCAGAGCCCAGGGTGAGTATCTGCATGAGCCCTTTAAGGGAATGTCTGGGTTTTCCGCAGCCTTCCCTCCCACTGGACGGTTGCAAACTCCACTGTTTTTCACAGCCAGAAGTTGTGGGGACACTTCTTCCTGGCACCAGCATTCCGAGCTAGGAAGACTGGTGTAGGGGTCTGGGGTCCCTTGCTCCTTCATGAAAAACCTCTGTGGCTAAGATATCTCTCCCGATTTTTAACAACACACCTGGGTGTGGAAGCAGCCCATTTCAGTCTTTGCCCCTTCTACCAGTCTCAAGGTAGCTTCTTCTTTATATCCTTGGTTGTAAAACTTCTGTTCAGCTAGACTTCAGATGTTCTCCAAGTTGATTGCTCTATAATTTAGTTGTAATTTTGATGTGTTCATGGGATGAAGTAAGCACAGCATTAATCTACTACACCATCTTGGGTCTCCTAATAGTGACTCCAATAACTTTCTTTTTTAATATAAATAATTAATGCTATAAATTACCTTCTAAGCAGTGTTTTAACTGCATTGCACATATTATGATATGGTGCATTTTCGCTTTGCAGTTAAAAATATTTTCTAATTTCTCTGAGATTTCCTCTTTAACTCATAAGTGTGTTTTTAGTTTTCAAGTGTTGGAGATTTTTGTATTATCTTTTGGTTATTGATTTCTAGTTTAATTTCATATTCTCAGGAACATACTTTGTATGATTTCAATGCTTTTAAATTTACTGAGGTTTGTTTGATGACACTTAATAGCTCTATTAATGTTCTACGCATACTTGAAAAGAATACGTATTCTGCTATTGCTTGGTGGTTGTTCTACAAATGTCAGTCAGATCCAGTCTGTTGTTGGCTGTTGTTCAGGTCTGTGTTCTTGCTGATGTTCTGTCCACTTATTCTTTCTATTATTGAATGAAGAATGTTGAAATTTCCAACTATAATTATGGATTTGTGTATTTCTCTATTCAGTTCTGGCACAATGTGTGATATCTACTCCCTGAAGAGTAACTGCCTCTATTTAGAGGGATGTGACAAAAATCTTTTAAAACTCCTGTCTCTCCCCAAAGAGTTACTTTTATGTGAATAATCTAGTTGCCATCTGGACTCAGATTTTTACCTTCAGAGTTTTCTGTTCATCACCTCTTCATCCAACATTCAGCAGCGTCCAGTGTTCTGGTAAGGGCCTCTCTGCATATTTTATCTTTCTTGCTCTGCTTTCCCCATTTGAGCTCTGAAAAAAATCCAGTATTTCAAGATTCTTATGGATATGAGTGTGCAAAGCAACAAAACAAACATTTGTTAAGAAACATACATGGAGGGTGGTGGTGTGAGCTCTATGGTACATTGAGGACAGGAAGAAGCTCCATCCTTCCATTGTCTGTGTCTTTATTTCTTGCTCAGTGATCCATTTTTTCTCAACATGGTGGAATTTTCTCTTTCTTCAAAGGGCATGCTATTCTCTCCCCACAGGGATGCGACCTCCTCCTATACATTGAGCAGGTCTAAAACACTAAGCACAATAGCCCAATATCCTTACAAAGGACTCATTCATAAAAGACACCTTTTGGCTGGTTTTGGACACATGCCTCATTCATGTGCCAGTCTCTGTTGCTGTAGGGTTGTGGTTCTATGGCTAGTTCAGCTTAGGTCACATGCCCATGGTTCTCATGGTTAAGAGACAGATTTGCCATTTGAAGAAGGAGTCAATAAATGATCATGATTTGTGATTTATCTACCCCTACTCCTTATGTTTGCTGCTGTTCCTTTTGAAATATTCCCTGATTTGGAGCACAAGTGTAGTGTGACCAATGCACGAAATCATCATCATCGTCATCATCATCATCATCTTCATCATCATCGTCATCTTCATCATCATCATCATCATCTTCATCATCATCATCTTCATCATCATCATTAACATAGCTTCTTCAACACCTACTATGTTCCAGGTGCTACATAAAATATATTCCCAGCAACCTTCTGGATAAATGTTGTGGATAGAACTAAGATTGTCTCCTCAAAGCTAAATTATAAAATCAATGCCAGGAGATCAGAACAGGGAAATTCAAAGTCACCTCCATCAGAAAAAAATGTTTCGTGGGTCTGAAAGATTTGAAGAAACTCATTTGACCATGAGCATTTTTAAGGAAAAGGATCAGGCAATCAGAAAGGCCCTCGGGAAGCATAAGAGTCATGGAGGCAAACTTCACCAGTGCCCACAGAGGCATCTGGGGGAGAGCGTCCAGGGAGAGTGGTTGTGAACATTTGTGTCTCAATGGCACGTTGTCCCTGGTGTACTGAAACAGCTGTTTCATTTAATTCTCCTTGTTCTAGTTCCATGTTCATCAGTCAGCCTCCTGATTATAATTGGGCTCTCTCTGTGCTTTCCAGTGAGGGCAGGTGTTAGTCATGCTGATATGACCTTGAGGTTTGTATCCCAATTCGAATCCTTGTCATTTTAAAAGTTGATATTCTGTTTTTTTTATCAGTCTAGTGAGCTTAAGCAGTGTGATTCCATCCTGAGGGTATGGCTGACTTTTTGTAGGCTGAAAAATTATGTCATTATTGTCACAAAACTGATGGCCAGATGTTAGGTTATAGTAAATTTCCAAGGTAAATATTACCTTATGTCTGTCATTCTGTCTCTTGGACACTTTTGTTATACTCTATGCTTTGGCAAGGACGAACCATTTTCCTTTCCTACTTTAAATCTGTCTAGGTATTATTAACCTCATTTTTCAGATGGGGAAATAGAGACCTAGGGAAATTAAGTGAATCCTTAAAAATCACATCACTGTGCCAAAGCAGGTTTAGAATCCAGGTCTGTCTAACTTCAAATCTCAAGCTGTTTTTCCTGCACCAGATTCCTTCATCTCCTTGTTTGGGCCCAATATTTCTCTTTCTAAAGCCAAATATTCCATGGCATGTTATGTAGTGGGAGTGCTGCCTCCATATGAATTTGCAATGGACCGAACTCCCAGTCTTTACAAGTAAATACTCCTGTAGAGGAAAGACAGCCACCATCTTTGTGACCACGTGCCAGACCAAATATAAGAAGGTCACGTGCAGCATCCCATAACTAACGGCATTTTCAGATAAGTATATAAAATGCAGTACTTGGAACACAGGCAATGCCCTGTCACTGGTAGTTCTTTTCCCTCTCAGGACAGAGAGGGGTAGGAAGAGAAGAGAACAGAAGAGCTCCCTCAAGGGTGAACACCAAAGGGGCCAGTTGCTGCGTAAAAGATGCTTGGAAGGTTCTTTCTAACCATCCATCTCCCATTGACTGGCCCCTCGAGTGGGGCGGGCCAGCTCAGACAGATAGGAAAGCAGCCATCTGTGGAAACCATCTGTAAGTGCTGACAGGACTTTGGCAGGGAGGCTGGCTGGGATCTGTTCCTACTGATCTGTGAATCCAGCTTTCAAAATGGTTCCACAGAGGAGGCCTGGGGATAGCTGAGAATACTTCATGGGTCAATTTCAGGAACAACTGGAAGACTTTTTGTGTCCAAGAGGCAGAAGGACAGATAGAAGGTAATATTTACCTTGGAAATTTACTATAACCTAACATCTGGCCATCAGTTTTGTGACAATAATGACATAATTTTTCAGCCTACAAAAAGTCAGCCATGCCCTTCCTATTGTGGAAGGCTGGGAAGCTATGTCCGCTGGAACCACTTCAGAGGACACTCTTCAGGTCTCCTTTCAAGTGACCTCTGTAGGAAAGCCTTACCTGGCAGGCGCCCCACCCCTGAATTGTATTGATCTATTTCATAGATCAACTATTGAATTCTATTTATTTATCTACCGCCCTCCAACTGCGATGTAAGCTTCATGAGGGTAGAGAGTTCATTTGTCTTTTGTCACTGTTTTGCAAATGCCTAGAAGAGGGTCTGGCATATGGGGGGTGCTTCATAAATAGTTGTTGATCGATTGAGTGAATGAATAAATAACTGAACTAAGGCATGGGCAGAGAAGATGGTGAGAAACAGTGAGAAACAATGGTGAGTGGAAGGAACCCAGTGTTTGTAAATATGACCTGATCCCAGTGTTGACCCTAAATGAACTGGATATGTGACCTTAACCATTCTGAGTTTTAGTTCCTGATCTGTGAAACTCTGTTTGACAGAATTATTATAAAGGTTAAATGGTAGGACAAACCAGGTCCGTTACCATCTGCAAAGTGACTGGCATAAAGGCTGACCTATAGGAGCGCTAATAAATGTTAGTGTCATGGTTCTCCTTCCAAATGCATAAGCACAACCACATATCTATCTTGTGACAAGTAAGGTTCAAGTTAACATACATTTTTTGTACCAAATGCTAAGCACTGGAATCTGGAAATAAATAAGGTTCATATTCTTCCTCAAAAACGCTTGACACCATTTACTTAGAAACATAAACATCCAGTTGTTTTCAGAGCCAGGGGTATAGGTGACATTTTCCTCATTTCTTCATAACAGAAGCACCTCTTTTATATCTCACACAATTATTTAATTGAATTGTCTCTTCAAACCAAGCCTCAGAGGGAAGAGCCATTATTTTTTGCGGATAATGAAATTGAGACTCAGAGAAGTGAACTAACTTGTTTCAGATCACACTGTTAATGGTCCCTGGACAAAGGGCTCGATGCCATTTCTGCCCCATGTCACAGTCTACATTCTCCCCACTGTGTTTCCTACCTGCCCATTTCTAACAACCCCATTGGTAACGTCAAAGGCAGTTTCTGTTCTTTGTTTGCCTATTTGCACAGGCAATGTGTATTCTCCATATTCTAGTTGAATCTTTCTTTTCGGAGTCCCCCAGGGTTTGATATATGCCTGCTTTTATTTGAGCTGTTGGCTGTGGCTGCTTGGTTTATTTCATTTATTATAAGGAATGCACAGATTCTATGTATTATGCTCTAGGACAATTTAGTGAATCATCTGGTGATTCAAAATATCAAACTGGTAGGTTTTTGAACTGCAGCCATCATTGGGTGCAGTCATAGGAGTTTAGACATTTGGAAGTTTTCTCTGAGAGACATTTTGATTCATGGTGACAACTCACAAACTGAACTGAAAAATAACAACAGAAATGTACTGAGAACAAACCACACCTACATATAACGACATGTCACAGATTAAAAGCTGAGTGAAAGAAACTGGACTCAAAACACTTTATATTGTATGATGCCATTTATGTAGAATTCAAAAACAGGCAAGGCTAATGTATGGTGAGGGGAGTGAAGGTGTTGGTTCCCTTGAGGAATAGCATAGCGTCGAGAGGGGGCAAGGGAAGACTTCTGGGTCCTGAGAGTCCTCTGTTTTTGGATTTGAGTGCTGGTGACACAGATAGGTTCACTTTAGAATATTCATTGAGTGGTATACTTATAATAAGTATACTTTTCATATATATGGTGTAATTTAATAAAAAAGTTTATTAAAAATTTTGAACACTACTGTGAGCTAAGCACTATAATAGATGTGTTATTTGAGTTGTCTTATATAAGAAAATGAGTTTCAGAGAGGTTAAGTGACTTCCAAAGTCCCCCAGCTTGTGCATGGTAGGGCTTGGTTTCCAAAACAAAATGGTGTCCCTCTAAAAGCCACCAGGGCCTCATGCTTCCTTCCTTGAAGGTGCCTTCCAGTTCTGAGAATCTAGCATTCTTGTCCCACCTTCAGAGGGTGGGAGGATGTGTGTGCCAGCAGATGGACACCAGGATCCATAGTTACAACCATTCAATAGTTACAACCATCATTGGTCCACCACGGTCCATTGCAACTCCGCCTCCCGTTCCCTCTCCTTTTACTCAGGGACCCGGGGCTTGTGTGTTTCCTCCATCAGCAACCACAGTGCTTTGTAGGCTAAATAAGTGAGCCCACAATGCACCTGAGGTTAGGTTAGGGGGCTACCTCTGGGCTGTCCTGTCACCTTGAGCTACTTGGATCAAAATGGAATCTTCTCTACTTTCATTGTCTGCTGAGCAGACTGTGGGCAGCTCCAGGATAGGAATAGTGTCCCCACCTCCAGGGTCCAGCATAGACCTGGGACAGTTAAGTCTCCAATGAGTGCATCAGTAAGCAAATGAAGACCTTCTGTGGTACTAATACTGCTTTACTACTATTACTAATAATAGCGTCAGCAACAATCTTCATTGCATAGCTGCTGAATGCCAGGTACTTTTTAAGAGCTTCAAGGATTTCTTTCATCTGCTCTTCGCTCTAACCTGATGATGTAGGTACTACTTGGATCTTCATTTTAGAGAAGGGAATGCTCAGTCACAGAGGGGTTAGGTAACCAACTTGCATGCATTCACACAGCTAAGAAGTGACAGCCAGAATCTAAATGCTGGCTGGCACTTATGCTCTGGAACCCATGAGAATCATCACCGTGTACACAATCATTTCATTCCCATGGACTCGCATCCTATGTTCCAGGACTGGGTTCAGGGACCTCAGCACAGTGTTAAGTAGAGTTCACGTTGACCTCTCTGATATTACAGCATTCCGTCCTGGGTATTGGGTAGTTTGGATTCAGTTCTGAGAGCCTCGCAGTGTTTTGATTATATTGTTGGTTTCTTCTGGTTTGGTTTCAAATCATGAGGCAAGAAGGAAGCCGTCTCAAACCCCTGCCAGTCTGTTCTGCCCAGCTAGCCTCTTCCCACAAGAGCTGCACCTTCTTTAATAGGATGCCTGAAGCCTGGAAGAACCTCCAGCTCGCGTCAGCCAAGTCTCATTCCTGCCTTCAAAGGCTCACCTCAAGTAAATGCCTGATTCCGGCAGCAGACCCTGGTCCAACTCATGCAAACCACAGAATCCAGGGCGGTTGGAGCTGCTGAACATTGAGTCGAGATCAAGTGGTTTAATAGCAAAGGAAAACATCTTCAAAGTTTTGCTAGAGAGAAAGTAAAACAGTGATCGTATTGAATTCTCCAGCTTGCTGATTCATTTCTACTTGGTCCGCTCTTGTAGGATGTGATGTCTGAGTGCCCCAGCCCACAAGTTTGTAGTCAAAGAGGTCAGTGTTTTTACATGGATCAAGCAGACACCCAAGACTTGGACCCACTAAATATTGAGAAAGGAATTTTTCCACACCAGGGCCTGGGGTAGTTGATTTTACACAGATTCTCTTGTTAATCCTCACAACTGCTCTATATAGTCCAATATTTTTGACCACATTTTATAGATCTGGGAATAGAGTTTATAGGAGAAGGAAGAAAAATAACATTTTATTGATCCTAGAAAGTGGAAGGGCTGGACCTCAAACCCATGTCCTGCTTCCAAGTGCTTTGGAATCGTGCTGTCAGGTTCAAATGTGTCCTCCACTCCTAGCTGCAAACACTCCCACCACCGCTGGAGTCCTCCATGCTGGGCTGATGTGTGGTGTCAAGACCTGGGGGCAGTTCAGTGTGGAGACGCTGCTCGCACTGACCAGCACCAAGCTCTCCCGGCTACCTGTGCACATGGCAAGACCACATTCTCTGAGCTCTTTTGTCACTGCCTGAGTCTGAGCTGGTGCAGTGTGAGCAGAAGTGACATGTGTGTGCATATGCAGTTCTGGCTTCCTGGGAAGCAGACTCTGAAATAGAGGGGGAAGGCTGGACGTTTATCTAGGAGTGCTCTTGAGATCCAGATGACTGAAGGGAAGGGAAAGAAGCAGCAGTGTCAGAGGGAGAAGTGAGGTTGTGATGTCTGAGTGCTGCAGGCTCAGCTGACCCTCCACTGACCCCGGGCACAACTCTGAAACTAGCATGGCTCCATAGAGTTGTCCTAGTTTGGGGTGAGGGAACTGGACTTTTCACCCCTGTGTTGCCTAGGAAGGGAGTAAGAAAGACCTTGAGTGACAATTCTCTTCAGCCCAGGGAAATCCCTGAGGAGCTGCCAGCTACAGGTGATCTGCCAGCAGTTGTCCCAGCAACAGGGGCCTGTGTCCTTCAGTCTTGGTGGGACATCTGGGTGGCATATTACAAAATCCATTATGAGTCGTATTTATAGTTCTGACTCATAAAAACCATACACATATAATCCTCACTGCATTTACCTTCTGAATGGAGGGAATGCCAAGGACCTAGGGGAAGCTGGAGCCACAAGATGAAAGAAGCCTGGGTCCCTGAATGACTGTATGGAGCAAAGCTCTCCAGACTGAACTGGGCAACAAGTCAACCTTTTCTGTGTTAAGCCATAGAGATTTGAAATGTGTGACTTATAGCAGTTAGCTTACTTTCACATAGGCAGGAAGACAAAGTTGTTGAGGGAACACTGAGAAGAATTGGGGCCTGCAGAGTTGCAGTGCCATCGCAGAGATGGGGGGATGTGTAACCACAGCCTTAAGAAGCAGAATGTGGATTCCTCTCCCTGATATCCCTTGTGCACGGACATCCCCTGGTAAGGACCACCACGGGCTCTGCATTGTGGGACAATGGAAGGCAGCAGCCTTGGAGTTGGACTGCCTGGCT
The DNA here is from genome assembly GCF_057876585.1 of Rhinolophus sinicus. Taxonomy (NCBI): domain Eukaryota; kingdom Metazoa; phylum Chordata; class Mammalia; order Chiroptera; family Rhinolophidae; genus Rhinolophus; species Rhinolophus sinicus. The sequence continues at coordinate 183,851,422 of NC_142502.1, read as the reverse complement.
TGGAAACCCAGCTCTATCTCTCACAAACTGTATAATCTTGGGCCAGTGTTGACATCACCTGTGACTCTGGCTGAGGTGAGACAGTTCCCTGAGCCTGGATATATGTCCTGCAGGCTCTACCCTTCTTGCCACTGGCTTACTCAGGCAGGACCCAAGCCACAGAATCTTAGTTGTTGGGGAGGGGCTGAGAAACATCCCTGGGTGGGTCATAGAGACCCCCACCCACCACACGCCATGCTCAGCTAAGTTGGTTAATGAAAGTTTATCCAACGCTTTCTCTTTCTCAGTTTTGTGAGTCCCATATTCCAAAGAGGAGGAGGAAGAAAGCCAAACAGGTCCCTTTCATGCTTGTCACCCATGTGCCTGCAGCTCTGGTGCTTAGTGGGGGCTGGTGGGTGCCAAGGCAGGAGCATGCAGACCACAGAGTTTTCTAAATGCCATGCCTGTGGGTTTGGCCTTTATCAGGCAGGCAAAGGGGAGACAGTCAATGGCAATAAGAAATGTTGTCCCCCCTACTCTGTGATGTCCCAGAGCCAGCGAGGTGGTGGGGTAGCATGTGACCTGAAACAGGGCACGTTTATAGAGGCCAGTGTCCAAGGTGGAGACAATGAGGGCAGAAAGCAGAAAGCAGCAGAGGCAGAAGTGCTGATCAGCATGGGGGATGTGGCAGGTGAGGGATGGTCAGGAATTAGCAGCTGATTGCAAGAGCTGGGAAGACGTGCAGAGAGGATGCAGTCAGCAACTAAGGTTGAGTCCAGGGTAATCAGGGTGGAAAGTTCTGGAGCATCCTCTGTGCCTCCTTCAGGATAGAGACTGTGCTTTTCTCAGCTCTGCACTGGTGGTGCCTTGCGGAGCACGTGTGGGCCGAACTGAGTGAATTGCAGGAACATCACACAGTTTTTCCGAGCTATTGTCTACATCTCTTGGTTTCAGGGCCTCAACTTCAGCAGATCAGTTCTTTTTCTCTTCCTGAGTTTCAGTCCATGAGCACACCTATCTGAAGTTCCTAGAATTCTGGCAAGGACCCAAAATGCCACAAAGTCCTTGGCTTCTGTCCAAGTGCAGTGGCCTGGACAGGTGTCCCTTTTACAGTGAGGCTGTGGTGCGCTGAGCAAAGGGCTCTGTCCAGGGTACCAGCTGGAGACCCAGGCCAGGTCCAGGGTTGCCAGATTTAGCAAATACAGAACACCCAGTCAAATTTGAATTTCAGGTGAAAAATGAATACATTTTTAGTATAATGCATGCCAAATATTGCATGGGACATACTTATTTGTTGTTTATCTGAGATTCAAATTTAACTGGGTGTCCTCTCTCTTCCTGGCAGGCCTGCCCCGGTCCCTCCTGGCCTAGTTCGCATGGACAGAGGGGCCTTGCTAATGGGGGGTGCCTCTTCCCAATGCCTTGAAACAGCTCTGCTGACTCTAAAAATGGGAGCAGCAGACCCTACGCTGGCCAAACCTTGGCTCTTCCCACCAGAAATTCCCTCACACTTGCTTTCATTCAAAAAACTCAGCACAAGGCAATGGCAGCTGGGAGGGCAGCCACCCATCATCCATCATGGTGCCACACCAAAGTGTGCTAACAGGCCATTGCGGTTCCAGCACATTAGTGATCATTACGGTCCTGATGAAGATTTGTGGTGCTGCTGGAAGAGGCTTCTAGCCCATTGTTGTCTCCAGCAGATGGGAAGGGGTGCCCTTGGGGATTGCTGATGGGATGGGAGGTTCTAGGGACTGGAAGAGCTGGGAAAGATGCATGAAAAAGGAGAGAAGAAAGTGTAAGCTGGAGCGAGATCTGAGGCTGAGAGTAGAGCTGAGAGGAGGGAAGGAGGATGTGTGTGTACATGTGTGTGTGTGAGAGTATGTGTGTAGGGGTCTGAGACCATCACGTCAAGGGCATAGAGAGTAGGGCAAGAAGCCATAAAGATGGCAAAAGTTTAGCAGCTAAGGGGCTAACGAATTCCTTGGGCTGCTGTAACAAATAACCACACACTGGTGGGTTAAAACAGCAGGAATGTGTTCTCTCACGGTTCTGGAGGCTACAAGTCTGAAATCAGTTTCACTGAGCCGAAGCTGAAGTCAAGGTGTAGACAGGTCCATGATCCACCTGAGGTTCTAGGCAGAATCCATTCCTTGTGTCTTCCGGCTTCTGGGGGTTCCAGGCGCTTCTCAGCTTATGGCCCCATCACTCTGATCTCTGTCTCCATTGTCACACAGCTGCCTCCTCTTCTGCCTCAAAACCCCCTTTGCTTCTCTCTTATAAGGAGGAATATGATTGCATTTAGGATCCACCGTGATAATCCAGGATAAGCTCCTCCTCTCAAGATCTTAAACTCAATCACATCTTTTGCCGTATAGAGTATTATGTACTGGTCCAGGAAATAGGATGTAGACAGACCATTTTTGAAGTCACCTTTCCGCCCACTCTCTAATCTGAGGGACTGAGCACCTTGCCTGGGTTGGGAAGGTTTCTTCAAGGAGTCTACTGGAACCCCTGCCCGAACTTTCATTTTCTTTCTCTCACTTTCCTGTCTTGAAGCCAAGGCAGAGTCATTCGCATGCTCTGTGGAGGCAGATGGGCACACCTGGGATAGAGCACTGGGTTGCAAGTCCCAGCTCTAGCTTTGACCTTCTAGGTGACCTTGTGCTGGTCATGCCTCCTCCTTGGGACAGTCTCAGCTGCTCTAAATGCAGTTGTTAGATTGCATAGCTACTGAGGGCCCTCCTAACTCAGAGACTGGTTGGTGAAGTCCAATCTCATTTTATATTGGGGAATCTGAGGTCTCTGAAAATAGATCTTCATGTCTCTGAGCTTCATCGGGGCAAAGAACCCAACCTTGGCTGTGATCCAGGGAAGACTTTTGATCTGAGCTCACGTACTGTCTTGAGCAGCTCTTTATAATTCAGAACTGAGTTTGTAATTCAACCCATGACTGGCCTAATAGCTAAGAAGGTTGTGTCTATGCCGGGCTCTGACTTAGCAGCACCACACAAACCCAGCTCCGTAGAGAAGAAGCTGGAGTACAATTTAATTGGACACGTTTGGCTCTGTAAGACCTTGGACAAGTCACTGAACTTTTCCAGATTTCAATGTCCTCACTTAAAAAATGAGGATATTTTGAGGATTGTCTATTTGTGAGAATCGGAACTAAATAAATTCAAAGTGCCCAGTAGAATGTTTGGTATGTATGCGAGGCCCAGCAAATGGTCACTCTGGCACTGAGGGCCCCCCTCTAATGGCATCTTCTAGTACTCTCCCCCCATGCTCTGTTCTAGTCCTCTGGCCTCCTTGCTGTTCCCGGGACGTGCTGGTCCTGTTCCCGTCTCAGGATCGTGAACTTGTGTTCCCTCAGCCTGGTGCATCCTTCGGGCGTTCACAGTCAGATGACCTCCTTAGAGTGGCATCATGGTCTACGCTAGCTGAAATCTCAGCCCCCTTCCTTCTTTGTTTCTCTTCCTGGATCTTAATACAATGGGATACAGTCTATGTTTTACGTAGTTATCTTGTCACTTGCCTACTTCCCCTGAGAAAATGTAAGTTCCATGAGGTCAGGGCTTCTGGCTTACTCTTATCACTACTGCATTCCCAGTTTAATCAGTGCCTGGCACACAGTAAGTTCTCACAAATATTTGTTGAATGAATGAATGAATGAGCGAAGCCGATGTGCAGAGGACAGAGCAGTGGGAGTGACAAGTAGAAGCAGTTAAGCGGCCGGCACCATCAGGCAGAGCTGCTGGCAGAGGACTGGAGCAGGGTGGCAGCAATGGGGTGGGTATGGGGGTGGGTGGCATCCGAACATGGAGGTGACAGACTATGCTGAAGCAGCAGATGCAGAGTGTGACAGAAAGGCAGGTGTGAGAAGGGCTCCGTTGTCTCAGCCTGTGGATGAGAGGTGGTTCCTTTACTGAGCTGAAGGTCGCCGGGAGGGAGAGCTTTGCGACACCCATGTCCGGGGCCTATCTGACTGGGGAGAAGGGAAATTGCCGGTGTCAGAGGAGACGAGCTCTGCTTCACCCTTCAACGTGAGTTGGCTGTTTGCCCTTACGTGATCATGAAATCTCCCTGGGCTGGGGATGCTTCAGCTATAACGTGAGGGAGAAGGTAGGTGAGAGCACATCTGAGGACCGCGGGCAGGCAGTGTGGGACAGTGGAAAAGCCTAGACTTCGGAGTTAGACAAATTTGGGCTCAACTCTGACCCTTATCGTTTACTCGTTAAATTCCATTGGACTCGATTTCCTCATCTGTAAAATGAGATGGTAATTCTGACCTCACAGAGATGTGAAAAGTTGAAGGCTATAATATCTCTAAGTGCCAAACACTGTGCTAGGTACCTAGTGGAAAATCAATAAATGTTCATTTTCTTCCTCTGCCCCCTACCCCACCCCCCCTTGGCATACTAAAATCCTGATTTCACAGCCCCCACTGGCCTCTGATCTCTAAGCAGATAGAGTTGCATGATATTATGAAATGTATAATGCTCTTTACCTATGCATATCTAAGAAACTTCCTATTTCAACACAAATATGCTGAATGGACCATTGTGAAGGGCCATCGAATACAAATATTAAAAGGGTGATCTCTTGCTTTGCTCTGTGGTGCTTGAATATATTACACAGCAAGAATAGGAATTATTCTCTTCTTCCTCTGCTATCACCTTTCTGTTAGATTTTCTCACACCAGGTGTTCAAATCCCAAAGAGAAAACTTCCTCCTCTCGGTCTGACATTTTCAAATGTGTTGATCCATCCGGGTGGAGTGATTTTACAGAAGGTGGTGCCACTCACACAGCTCCTGCCTGAAGGAAGTCGCTCCCTGGGTTCTGCTTCTGCCATAATGAATATATTCAACTTACGAGTGTGGAAGTCACTGTGGGCACACCTGCCACTCCGAGTGCAGCACGGATCTGGAGTGATTCCGAATTTCCCCTCCACAAAAATAATTTTGGCATCTTGGGATCAATATCTCCTTTGCATACGTTTCAGATTCTCTATAAAATGTGATTGAAGACACCCTTCGCAACCGTACTTTTCGGCGTGAATGCATTTTGAAATTCTAAAAGGGTAATTTGAAAGGGAAGGAAATGAACATTTGGATTGCATCTGCTTGCACCTTTGCATATGTTACCTCATTTAATCTGTGCAATGGCTCTGTAAGGAAGATGGCAGGCATCCTTTTGCAGAACAGCAGACTGAGGCGCTGAGAAGTTCAGCCGTTTGCCTCAGACCGCACAGTCATTCGCAGTGTAACCAGGATCCGAACGAAGCTGGTGCTGTCTGACTCCACAGCTTGCCCTCTTGAATCTAGTCTTGTACTCTAGACATCCCATCTCTAATTCTCCACCCCTCTCACCTCCAGGCCTTTTTTCATTGAGAACACAGACTCAATCAGTGGAGAAACCTGAAACCTTGAGGCCAGAGTTTGAAAGAACTTTCTTGGCCCAAACTTGCTCTTGGATTGTATCCATTTCATCTTCAGTTAGACTGCGTCAGTGTCCTTATTTCCTCGTGTGTAAACGGAAGCAAGCTGGACAGAGGTGTCTTTGACCTCGGACTGGGGAAGATTTTGACTCTATTCTAGGAAATACATCTCTTTCTCCCGGAGGTGAGAGGGAAGCAGTCCTTGCCAGGGGAGACGGGCTCTTCCGCTGCTGCTCTGACACCATCTCGGCACCCCTCCCAGCCAAACTCTCCGGGCTGCTTCGCGCTCCACAGCGTGGTTTCTGCCGGGGTGAGATTTGGCCCCGAGTCTCCCGTCGCCCATTAATCTTCATTTTAGTTTGTTGCTATAAAGATACATCTTGAAACATTCAAGAAGTGAAGGAGGAGTTCATCTGTGTCGCAGACAGCATGCTTCAAGGATTGCTATTTCGTCAACCTGGCCAAGTTGGATGTCAAAGCATATACTCTGGGAGGAAATGGCCTTGGAAAATTTCCTTGCTTTTCACTGTGTCTCCATCTCTACTTCCAAATTGATCCAGAGCAGCAATAACCCATTTTATTGTTGTGTCCCTGACCAAGAGGACGGAAATGCCTTCTGTGGCCCAGGGAGGCGGGCGATCCTTTGACCCCATGGTGTTCCCAATTACCATGGTCCCCAGATAACATTCTTGCAGCATTGCCACTGTGTGACGTCCTCTTCCTGGAGCCAGTGGAATTCTGGCAGACCTACCAAGCTCACTGGCAATTCCCTTGGCATCCGTGCATCCGTGTAGTTATTATAATCCAGCTTTGGGGGCAGCCTTCTTGGTTCTAAGGTCCAGGTTACTTCTGACTCTTGGGCATTTGTTAGACTGATAAGTGCTACTGGTCGTGGACTGTCCCCTAATACTTCCTGTTTCTGTTTTGGAGAACTCCAGATAGGGAAGGGTTTCTGATGATTGGAAACTTAGTTGAATGAATAAGCATTCCTTAGGAAGTGGGGAACTTCTGACTTAGAGGAAAGAGAGTCCTGATTTAGTGTGTTTCCTAGTTTCAACTTTCAGGAAAACGCCTTCACGGGGGCCAGAAGAAACGGGGATTTATATTAATTGTGTTCCTACAATTGGATTCCTATGCTTGTGGCCTTTGCTCCTTATTTACAGTATCTTAATTAATTTCTGGCAAGCTTATCTCTTTTCACAGTAAAGGACACTCGGGCTCAAGGAACATAGGTGATAATGGCAAACTTTCAAATAGGCTTGTGTGTGGAGAGACTAAGACGTGTCATGAGGTCATAAGTGTTGAAGGGAATTTTCTGTGGGTCAAGGTATGATGGTTAGCTGTTACTGGATCAATTCACCAAGACTGTGCTCCACCTCTTAGGTCAGACCCACATTAACCAAACTCATAAGGCTGATGTAGAAACCACACTGCCAATGTATTAAACTAGTGGCAGACATAGCTATCCCTCTGGCCCAAATACTTACGATGGCCCATATGGCACCTTCTCTTCCTGTGGGCAAGTTACATGGGGAAGTAAATTTATAATTGGAAGTTTCCTTGGTGAGAATGCATTCAGAGCTTGATTAGATAATTATGTAATTTACGTGTCCCAGGGCCTTGGGCTCTAGTGGCCTCTTCCATCCATTTTCATCACAGAGCTGAATTTACCACATAGACTGGACCGGTGAATCCTTAGACCTGGAGTTTTCTCCCTTCGTCGTTGCTGGTATGGATACTACCCTGTGACTCTCCCTTCCTCTGCTTCCAGGAGTGACCAAGCATCCTCTGTTCAACTTCATATTAATATCTCCCGTTATCAGTAGCTCCCGTTATCAGTAGCTCCAGTTATCAGTAGTTATCAGTACAAGTCATTCTATTTATTTATTTTTTTCCAGTTAACTTTCAACATCCCAGCTCTGATCTGGTGTCTGTGGTGATATTATAAATACTGTTATTAACTTTGTTTCCCTAATGTCCAAGTCCTCGTCAACCCCATAGATGTTCCCTGGTACACGTAATATCTATGCTGCAGGTTTTGGGGGAAGGCTAAGTGAGACAATGTATGGGAAAAGAGCAGCTGGTTAGTTAGTTCTAGTTCTGTCTTTCCAAGAGAGTTAAAACTGTACAAAAACACCTACCCAGAGCTTTAGCTTTCCGATCTCAGAAGTTAAATTATTATTTCTACTCCCCACTGATCCCAAAATGTGGAGCAGAGACAAGATTTTCCTGCACTTTAAAAAAAGACATTTTACTAACAATGAAGGCCTCTGTTTCCATCCACGTATGTGACTTTGGTTACATTTTATAGAATCTTCGAGCTGGAGACCACCTTTCTCAAACCTGCTGCTTGTCAGCGGAGTTACTGTTTCATGAACAAAATAGAAACAGTACCACTAGCAAAGAAGACCTCGACATTTTCTTCTGCTCGTACCGTAGCCTGAAGGAAGCCTTTTCTGCTGTCAGACTTCAATCTCCACGGTAATGGCTTACATTTTGGCTTCAGTGTGTGGTAAGAGCAAGAATGATGCCATCCAGTCACCCATATGAGGCATTTCGGATTGGCCAAGACAGACACGCAAGTTTTCTGTGCATTCCAGGCTTTGTATTTGTCCATTTAAAGAGTGAGACAATGATTTCCTGAGTCTTATTACTATTAATAACTAATATTTCAAAGTTTCATATTTGATCATCACATTTGACCTCCAATGAAGTGGTTGTTAATTTTAATCCCAGTCCATAAACAAAAAACTGATAGCAGATAATATCATATAGTCCATCAGTTGGCAAAGAACATGCCTATTTTTTTTTTGTTTGCTTGTTTTTTTCCAGTTTCATTGAGATATAATTGGGAACATGTCTCTATTGACCCCCAATTCAAGACTCTTCTCAGGATGCCATGCTTCTTCCTGGTTTGTATGCTCGAGTTCACCTCTAGCCACTGAATAAGTTTAGTATCAGGATTAGGAAACAAATAAGCATGAGTCACTGTGAGGGTTAATTTTATGTGTCGACTTGGCCAGGCCACAGTACTCAGATATTTGGTCAAAAGTTACTCCAGGTATTTCTGTGAAGATATTTTCTAGATGAGATTAACACTTAAATCAGTAGACTTTGAGTGAAGCAGATTTCCCTTCATACGGTCGTGGGCCTCATCCAATCACTTGAAGGCTTTATTGGAAAAAGACTGAGGGGTGACCACGTGAGGACACAATGAGAAGTCACAGCGCAAGTCAAGGACAGACTGGAGGAATATGTGCTTCTGAGGATCGTATATCAAGTCAGTTTCATTTTTGTCAGAATATCTTTCTTTCCTTGTAAACAAAATTATACCATGATTTTTAGTGCAGACACTCTTGGAAGGAAAAGTCTGCTTTGGATTCCAGCATAGTTTCCTCTTATTACATTTCATCTCTGTCGCAGACTCCAGGACTCCCACATGAAGGTTTGCTTTCAGACGCTGCGTGGAACCAAACTATCCAAACCTAGCTGTTTTCCACCAAAGGCAATTATAGGGCTCAGGAACCTCCCCTTTGGAGCAATTCTTGACTTCTCCTGCATCTCCCTCCGAACATTCTAAAGAATCCTACCTGACAGAGGGAACTTTTCCCCAATTCTGAGTTTCACATGCCCAGATCCCAACATTTAAGCCCAAATGCATATGAAAGAAAGAACTGAAAATTCTTAATTGACATGTCATTTTCTGGCTGTAGTTATTATCCCAGAAGAAGAGAAATAACAGTGCAAAGCCGAGAGGGAATCCTGCCAGTGTTTGTCAATAGTAGACGCAAAGCTCTTCCTTGTGCAATGGTGCTATTGCAGTTCATGAACAAGATTTCTCATTCATTTGCTTTTCTGGTTAACTAGAAAATCTTTCTTGTCTCACCTTTTTTTTTTTTCTTTCCCTTGTAAATCTTTAAAAAATATAGTAGCCCACATCCCCAATGAATGGAGCACTGTGTTGAATGAAATTGATTTTTTTTTTTTTTTGGTGTTTCTGTTTACCTTGATTTTAGATCCTATTAGACAATAACAAAATTTCCAGAAAAGTGTAGATCAGAATAGCTGTCCACCAAGTAGAGGAGTTCCCACAATTCCTAGACTGTTACTTGTCTGTTCTTTCTTTTTCTATCTTAAAAGTAGAGTGTTCCCCCAAACTTCTCTTCCCCCCAAATCAAACTTGAAAAACAGACCACGGCTGATCCTGGTTAATTGGGTTCCGGGAGATTTTGAACTCACAGGTATTTGTGGGTAGTCATAGTTCTGGTTGATGGTGTATTTGAGGGACAGAGGGCAGGAGAAATGAGGAGCCTGGCTTCTGTCCCTTACTCCTTGTGCTTCCTTAGCCAAGTCATTCAAACTCTGAGTCTTGATGGGGGGATAATAATATCTGCCTCACAAATTTTCCTGTGCATCAAATGAGATAATGGATGCGAATTTGCTCTTTAGACCATAACTGGGCTGTGCAGATGTTAGTCATTATTTTCAAACAGCATCTGTGACCTAGTTTTGATTGTGGTTTACTTTGGGAGAGGAGGGAGTTATAAATGCCTCGGAGCTCATTTGCAGCCAAGTTAAACCCAGTGACTTTAAGTACCAGTGATTCCGTTCTCGGCAAGCGTCTTCCTGAAAAGTCCACGGACCCCAAGGAATAGTCTTATCTTCTAAAATCTTATTTGCTAATTAATTATCGATAGCATTTCCATCAGCATACTAAATTTTATAACTTCATTTAAATAAAAATCTTACTGTCCTATAGAGCGTCACCTCCAGGGTCTCCCACTTTGTTCAGTTTAGAGAATAAAAAGACTTCTTGGAACTTTTCCATGTTCAGATATTTCCATCATTTATAAGGAACTTGCTTTTGTCATTTATACATTGTTTTTCGAACAATTTTTTGATAGTTCTTCTGTTATGTGCATTTTTCCATTAGGTGGCTTTTATATAAGTAACTATTTTTATTGCCCAATTGCCATATGGAAGAGATTAATCATTCAAAAAAACCCCAAGAAATTAAGCTCTGGTTTGCAGTCTTGTACATCAGATAGAATTCTTCAGGATCACGTTGTTTTTTCCTCCCTAAGTTGTCCATTCAACTATCTTATCAGGCAATCACTATACTGGTTTCTTGGTTCAGGGAGCATTTTGATAGAATCCAGAGAAAGGGAATGCATGAAAGACCCCTCCAAGCTTGCCCATGTAGTCAACCTTTGCTCTTTGTGCATGGTTTAATTCATACACCTTTCTTCTGTCACCTCATCAATGTCTCTCTCTTCACCTCTTATGTTTGACATTGGATTAGTCACAAATCTTTACTTTCACATTCTTTTTGCTGCCCTTTCATTGTATTTATTTTACACATTAGCAGCACCTTTTCTTCTCCTGAATCTGTGGTCCAGGTGACTCTTTATTAAGCAGTACTTTCCACTGAGGGGTTGGTTCTCTGCTTGTGTGTGCAGGAGACAGGGCGTGACCTTGGGTTTCCTGATACCTGGATTCCACCTCTAATTAATGGCCACGTGTTGTCCTGTCTCTTGCACTCTCCAGACCTCCGTTTATTCATGTGAAAAGTAAACCATTTGGAGTAGCTATCTTCCAAGATTTTCCCCAAAGTTAGATTTTCCATAGTTATCCAGTGTATGCTCTATAGGAAGAATCTGGGCTTCAAAGCCCAGCAAATCTGGCTGTGGATGACTTTGGGAGAAGTTACTAAAATTCTTTAAGCCTCATTATTCTTTGTAAAATAAGGATCACCGTATTCACCTCAAAATTATAAGAATTAAATGGGGTTCTGTATGTGGAATACTGATACTCTTTGGAATACTATGTGGAATACTCTTTTCTATAAAAGAGATAGTAAATATTATTTCCTATCTCCTCCCATTATCTCCAAAAAAAAAAACCAAACAAAAAAACCCCAAAATAATGTAGAAATGACATAAGAAGTGTTAGGCATATTTGCAGTGCAAAAGGAAACCTATCGGATGACTTGGCCCATTTTATCTTGCAAACTCTTGGGGAGTGTAGGGCTGGAATGCAGCTCACCAACATTTCTACGTCTAAATCTTGCTGGCATTCTGAAGGACTTTCCGTGGAGCATAGTTCAAATCTCATCTAATAATCTTTTCAGAGAAATCAGGGATGTAAAGAATACCAGAAACATTTATGTTGCGAAGACAATCTGGGAGATGTCGTAAATGCAGACAATAAGGTACTATGATTTCTGGGACACTTTGGTGATTTGTACAGACAATGGGGCAGATGGAATATTCAAAACTAAGATTGCTCCAGGATTGTGGAGATGCCACCATTGCCATCCCACTTAGCCGGCTTTCTTTCCTACAGTAGAAAAAAATGTTTATGCCAACTAGATTCCAATGTAACATTGGAAAGGTCAGAAATGACAGCTGCTTTTGGAATGCTGGTCCACCAAAATTCTACGTTTTACTTTCTCCCAAATTTCCTACAGTGCAGAATCATAGTGCCCTGCGTTCTTCCCGAAGGAAAACCCTGACCCCAGAGTTCAGCTGGAGCACACATCAGGCAGGGATAAAATGAAATGTAATAGTGGAACTGCAAACCTCTCTATTAAATAAAATGAAAAATTAGTCAGTTGTACCAGTGGAGCTTGGCAGGCATGGGGCTTACTTAGCAAAGGGTAGCTATTTAAATAAATGTCTCAGTGGTTTGAGATGACATGTGCTCTCTATAAACTGACCATGTGACATGGCTGCCAGAAAAGTACATTCAAAAGTAAACCGCATTATTAGAGGAATTTCAACTTTCTAAGAGAAATGCTATTTCTCATGTGATTTGCATGGTGAAAGCCCTAACTAGAGTGTTGTGTTCAATTGAGGGGCTACAGATGAAACGGAAATGGGTTGTGTTAACCGAGATGGATCATGGAGCGTCGTCCATGCCGGTCACTGGTCGTGTTGGAATGCGTTCCCCTCTCTGTTGATTGGGGAAGTGCCACCCCGCCCTCAAGACCCTCAAAGGCACCTACACACTTTGTACGTGTGTGACAGCACCCACGGTGTGCCAATGCAGAAGCACAGACTGTGCCTTACTTAGCTTTGAGTTCTGTTGCCTGCACAAGGATATCGTTGGTGCTCTCTACCTGTTTGTGGAGGAAACAGATTCACGAGAAGTTTTTCAAAAGCATTTCATTATTCCTCTGTTTGTTCGACAATAATTTATTGAGCTTCTACTATGTTTGGGATACCATTATGTGACTGCACCAAAATGGGTGGTGCATGGATCCTGTCTCCAGGCAGGCTGAGTCCAGCTCAGGTCCCCCCTCAAGGAATGGGGAATGTCCAGGGTGTTTCCAATATGGAAAGAGCTGAATGTGGGAGCAGGTTCAATATGTGTGAGGGAGGAAGATTTCTAACGATAAAAACAGCTCCCAGATGGAATGGTTTGCCTTGAAAAATGGCAAGCTATGCCAGAGTGACAGGGTTTGTGGCTGATGCCCATGACACTCCTCTGCCCAGAGAGGTGTCTGGTAGGAAAGAAGGTGAAGAGCCAGGCTCCGAGGTCTCCTCTGGTCTGAAAAAGTTGTTGTCCCTGAAAAAGTGACTTTACAGAAGGGACATTTAGATCCAGGTTCTGCTAAAAATAAAGCCTAAGGACAAAATGGAATACAAGGGCTTTGTGTTGAGGAAAGTTTCTAGGGGCCGCCTAATGAGGCTCAAGAAATTCAGTGGCCGGTACGGGTCCAGTCATGGGGGCGCCTCATTGGTTTTGCTTCCCAATAGATGTTTATCTAATGAGCATGAAATTTACATATGGACATCGCAGCCTATGTAAGACCTGCTCTAGCCACTGGGACCGATGCGCTGTGAGAACTAGAGTGAACATCTCACCTGTCTGGGCTTTGATGAAATGATCCCCGGGGGCCCTTCTCAACATACCAGCCTTTTAATTTTGTTCCGAAGCGTCTTCTCTACTGACAGGTAAGCCACTGGTGAAGTCAAATAACGCCCTCGTTTGTACATTCACTAAGATAAATGCAATTCTTTGCTCACACATGTAAGTTGTGCTCCAGAAATAACTAAATAAGACAGTTTGATGGCTACTAAACGGGTACCTGAAGAATTGTGGAGAGTTTTACATTTGCTGGAAGGTAGAAAGATCATTATTTATTCTGTCTCACTAGCCAGTTCTGTGAACTTTTTTTATTCCCTGGATTGGTTTCCTGGCATTTCCCAACACTCGGAAACACATAAAATATGCTCTTTGAGAAATTTAGCAGGCATGTTTCAAAAGTTGGGTGGAAACAATGTGAAAAAAGATATCTTTGTTTATTTGGAAAAATAAGTGGAACTTGGAAAAGCATAAGTTACTTTGGATTTATGGGTTTGAGTGACATTTTTGTGCTACAATCCAATTCTATTTAAAATTTTTTTTTTTTTTTTGGCAAAAATTAGGATTTGGGGCATGTAAATTTTGAGTACAAACGTAGTCTCTTATTTTTGCTCCACTTCCAGTTATTGACTCTGATAGGCTCAGAAAAGAAGAAATTGATAAAAACAGCAAGTTGCTGTTGGTTTTACATTTCAGAAAAAACACCATCTATGACTTCTGACGGCTGTTTCCTAGAAGGAGTTGAATGTCCTAGGACAGCCTTGAAAGTAGTTACAGAAACGCCATCAGCCTACCCGTGACCACTTACAGACTTGGGACTGCACGTCTGTTTGGTTTCTGTGGCACCGCATAAAAATCAGCCACATCCTAACAGCAACCCTAGGAATGGTCACGACCACCATCTACTTTTCATTATGAAAGTGGCGCCTATTAATTGCACCATATTTGGAAATTGTATTTAACACAATGACTGTAAGACTGAATCACAGAGACTTTGAGAAAAACATCCATGGCAGACTCCTTTATAATTGTCTTTTGATGACTTAGAGAGCAGACCATATCCCAGTGGGCAGGGAAGGGGTTTGTCACTGAGCGAAAGTTTCAGTCCTCAGTTATCCCCCAAAGACATAAATCTTGGAGCAAGAAAGGAGGGCTCAGGAGATGGGCCTTACTCATGTTTTTAAGCTAATTTTTTTAGAACAAACTGGGGTCATCCGTCAGTCCTGCGCAGTCTCTGAGGCACCAAGAAGTGTGATGTGGTTTATTGGTGGGAGACCGGCCATTGTCCCACAGGGTCAGACTAGAAGCCAGGCACCTGGGATCTGACCTGGGAGTAGAGGCTCAGGAGTGTCTGGACCTGGGCAGTGGTTATAAATGATTCTGTCCACACGAGTTCCCCTCTGTCGTTCCAGAATGCTCTATATCTTCTTGCGTGCTGTGTTCTGGGTTTGGCGGTGGTAGTAACAGATATGGTGGCAATGCTAGTAGTGGTAATGATAGTGACAATAATAATACAACTCTGGTACAGGGCTTATTGCATTCCAGGTACTATCCTGAATACTAGATGCAAACTTATTTTGTCCTCACAATACCATTGCGAGATAGGTACTAATATTTCCCCACGTTTGCAGGTTAGGAAACTAAGGCACAGAGAGGGTAAGTAACTACCTGAGGGTCCCACAGCTGGGGAGTGTTGGGGCTGAGATTTGAGCACAGGTCTTGTAGAGGCTCTGTGCACAACTGCACACTAGCCTGTGCCTCAGGTAGTGTGTGGCAGAACTGGGAAAGCTGAGTGCTGACCTTCCCCTGGAGATACAGGGAGGGGACAGAAGCAGTTCCACCAGGCCAGCCTCACCCCGTGACACGGGGCTATCACAGGTGGGACCAGGGCCGCATGGTGTCAGTAACATATATAAATGTATAAAACAGAATTTAGAAAGCCACCCCTATTGTCACCACTAAAAGGTGACTACTTTGAACATTTTGCTATATATGCATGTTTGTGTGGACATGTACATAAAATGTTTTTTCCCCTTAGTTTTTTGTTATGAAAATTTCCAAACATATAGAAAAGTTGAAAGAATTGTATGGTGAACAGTCGTATAGTCACCGTCTAGATTCTGTCATTATCATTTGGCCATATTTGCTGTAGTGCATCCATCTCTCATTGTATTCAACAATCTATCTTAATTTCTTATGCATTTCCCAGTAACTTGCAGATACCAACACACTTGACCTCTAAACAGTTCAGAATTTCACACACACACACACACACACACACACACACACACACACTCACACACACTCAGGCTGCTTTTTCATGTGGCATTATATTCTAAGCCTTTTTCCCGCTCACTGAAATTTTTTATGAACGTGGTTTTTAGTGGCTATGGAATATTTTATTGGTAAGTGTCACAATCTACTTCAGTTACCAGAAGAAAGCTTCCCAAACTCCCTCCATCACCTTCATCCACCCTAAGACAACTGGACCTTGTTCTCTCCCCTCTCTCTTGCTGCGAACTACCTGGAATAATGTTTGTACCGAGTCGCTGCGCCATAAATATTTATTGAATACATGAATTTCATCATGCCCATTTTTGGAATGTTCACTGCTTCCAGTTTTATCCCTTATTGATGTAGATACTTCAAGAAACATTTATTTGCATTTATAAATTGTTTCATAAGAATGGACTTTAAAGGAATGCAGTAGTTAAAGGTTATGCACATTTTAAAGCCCTTTGCTGACATTTTGCCAAACTGTTCTCTAGAGCCATTGCATGAGTGCTGCTTCCCCATATTTTTGCAGGATTGGATCCTACAAGTTTTGTAGCACTCGTTAATTTAATGAGCTGTATTATTCAAGATGATATGTAAGGACTTAACCGAAAAGAAAAGCTGAGTGTGTAGACTGCATCAAGTTGGGAGTGAATGTTAATATTTTATTGGATTCTGAAAAGTAATTCGAGTGATTTCTCTCGTCTTCATTGCAAACCAGTTTCAAAAATAGAAGCTAGCTCTGCCACAAGTGGGCTCTGAGATGGGCTAACATGGATTTGCCTGGGTGGGCACGTAGGGAGTCTGACCTAGAGTTCCCAGGGATCAGTCTGATCTATTTCTCTGCAGCGTCTGCTTTGCTGGGGCAAAAGGCCGACCGCTCTCACTCAGCAATGAGCAAGCACTATTGCGCATAAAACTTCCTGCCAATGCAAGACGTCATAACTGTAGACTCGTGCAGCTCAGTGGAAATGGCCAAGATGAGTAGGAATTTTGATGTGATTTTGAGAAACATTCTCCGTGCCTGCGCATACCAATGAACTTGAATGTCTCTGAAGACCAGAAAACTTAAATATAACGATCCATTTTCAATGACCTACTAATGGGAGGCCAGGATAATAAACAACTGAACTCCGAATATCATTTAAAATACTCATGTCACTGCTTAGATGTGACACCTCTTCCTTTACCAAACTTTTTTTTTTTTTTTAATCTTTCCCCCAAAGCTCTTAAACCACACAATTCAGCTACTAACCGAGGCTCACCCTTTTGGATTTCCCCTGCTGTACTGTGGTTGAGGTGCTAATTAGCAGGGAAAGTGCCAAATGGCAGGCAGCCAGAAGGAAAAGCAGAGAAGTTGAAAGACCTGCACAGACCGTAAATGGGATAACCTGTGCGGGTGCGAGATCGCGCCGTGCCTCGAAGGCACGATGCATTAGTGGTGGTCCCTGCACCACCACGAGCCATGCCAGATTGGCAGCCGGCTCC
This sequence comes from Rhinolophus sinicus, assembly GCF_057876585.1. Taxonomy (NCBI): domain Eukaryota; kingdom Metazoa; phylum Chordata; class Mammalia; order Chiroptera; family Rhinolophidae; genus Rhinolophus; species Rhinolophus sinicus. The sequence goes on along the minus strand of NC_142502.1, from coordinate 183,834,374 downwards.
AGTCTCCTCTCCTGTTAAAGGGGGACCATAATAACACGAAAGTGCCTGGTTCTCCAGGAGGAGTAAATAAAATCAGATCAGGGCGGCAGGGCTAGGATTCTATCCTTCGCTGAGCACCCACTTTGTGTCAGACGCTTGGCAACCATTTTCAAGGAACTCTCGTGTTGACTGTCAGGTAGGCTTGACTATCTCTGTGTGATGGATGGGTAAGCATGGCAGGGACATTGCTGAATGTCACATACCAAGCTGACCTCTTCCCAAAGCCTTTGCTCCTTCCACTGAGCTGTGCTGTGAGAGTGCCTGGCATTTGTGGACACTCAGTTATGTCCATTGTTATTGGAGAAGACAGAAAAAAAACCCAAGTCATCCCCTTGTTATGAATGTAAACAACACATACTTAAAGCTGTCGGGAGCCTTTGTGTTCTGGTTTTCAACATCCGAAAGACCTGTCCTGCTTCAACCAAACCACATGAGCATTTGTTACATAATGAGCACACACTTTTATAGCATGTCACTTAGGTCACATTAATCTAAGGCTGCTGACTGCTGGCAATCTTTAAAATGTAATGAGCTGAAAGATTCACTTTGAGCCTTGGGGCAGGGTGGCTTTGGCTTCCCCATTTGCCGAATTCAGCTTTTAGGAGGTTAAGTTTGCTGCATCCTGTCAATAATCCATCTGATGTCTGGATTCCAAGCAACTGTGGATGAGATTTAAGTCACTGAGAATGACAAAAACTTAAATAAAACAAGGCTTAAGCGGAAAGTCCTGGCAAACCTTGTGTTCACATTCCATCAAGATGACATAATAGAAGGTTGGACCCAGGCGGCCTCTCCCTTTGGGTCCTACGACCACTCGGTGAAGAGGGAAATTAACACGGCGAAGAGATGTGACTCACAGGAGCCACAAATTGCAGTGGGGCTTTCTGCGGCTGCATGCACTTGGCCATTGGTGGGTTTCTCTACTACAAAGGCAATCTCTGTAAAAAAAAATGCAAAATAAGAAAATTTTTCGTTGAGGTCAAACTTTGTGTGAAAAGAACAGTGAAATAGGGTTTAGCTTTCTTCTTGTCAAAGAGAAAAATCTCTGTGTGGATAAGAATATCCCAACATTTAGTCTTATCTGTTATGTTGACCAGTTGAAATTGGAGCAGTAAGATGCAAGGAGGGGAAAGGTTTGGGGAAGCCCTTGGGTTCCTTCCCCTCCAAAACACTTGCAGAGCATGACCACATTGTCCCCAAGAGGGGTACAGATACCAGCTTTGTCACATGCTGTTCATTCATATAATAAAACTCAGAGTGGAACTTAGCTTGAGTTACTCAATTCCTTGGTGTGTCACATTTTTTTCATCTGTAAATGGAATAATAACAGTACCTACCTCAAAGGGCTGTGTGCAGATTACATGAGTTTTAAATATTAAATATGTAAATCTCTTGGAACAGACCAAGTAGCATTGTACATACTACGAAGGCAAGAACACGGCCCCAGGGCCTCTGCTAGGCTAGGTTTCCATCTCCTTTGGAAACCCAGCTTTACACCCACCTCCCTGACCTTGGGCACAGAAAATCTCTGACCCTCTTTTTTTTCCTCATCTGTTAAAATGGAGATGTCAATTCCTCACACTAGTAGCATTGTGATTGAATTAGATGACACATGATAAACATGGTGTCTGTCACATAGCTACGGTAGTGCTCTCAATAAATATTTGTGAGAAAAAGTAACCCCATCGTAACTCTTCTAAGCAGATTCAACTGATTGTTGGAGAAAGTGCAGTTTTAGGTCATTTGGACTGTGTAGGTGTCTCCATGTCCAAAGTCCTCTGAAACCTGCTGGCAGTCGGGCCTGCTTCCTCCACATTAGATCTACTTCGATTGTGAGTCTTGGTGTTGTTATAGCAAGACTGGACAGCTCTCTCCTGAAGGAGGATTCTGAAGGATGAGAATGGTTTGCTCTGACTTTGTTTTTCTTTGTCAGAGGGCCAAGTGTCACCTCTGTCTGTTTGTGACTCCCAGGAGCCAGCCTGGCTGGGGCAGTTGGATTCTAAAATCGAAAGATCTCTGGAGAAGATGACACTTGGGGTTCAGAGTCAGGGCTGCTGGGTGAGTCATCTCTCCTCTTGCAGGAGTTCTCTTTCACAGTTCATTCTCAATGTCTCTGGAGTTGGCTTCAATAGGGGATTTCTTTCTCTGCCTAGATTGCATGTCCCTCGAGGGCATGATCTAGGACTTAGGGCGAGGAGTCAAATGTCATCTGTCGGAGGGTTTCTTTTGCTTTAGACATGTTCCATATGTCATTGAATCCTCATGCCAGCCAGCAGAAGTGGTCTCAGAGAGATGACAGAATGTGCCAATGGTCACTTGCTAGTGGTAACACTGAAAATCAAACCCTAACCTGTGCTCTTTCCATCTTGCCATGTACTCTGCCAGGCTGTCATCTGAGGTCAACATTCTCGTGAGTGTTCGTTGGATGGTTGTTGTTGATGATGATGGTCGGAGGACAGAAAGGATGGGAATCCTATGAATTTTACTTGATAAGTGAGAACAAAGCTCTGTTTACCAAATCTCAGGATGCTACACTGAGGAGAAAACCCTTGGATTCAGAGAACCAATGAAAGGGATGTCCTAGCTGGCAGGTGGAAATCTTCAAGAAGGAAATCTCGGAAAGAATATCATGGGACAGTATGGCTTTGCAGACCAGTTCTCAGAGATTCCAAGTCATAGATGAATTGCCTACAGGATAAAGTCCCTGCCAGTTAGCATAACATACAAGGTCATTCACACTTTGACTTTTGTCTATGGGTCCAGCCTCTGTTTTCACTACCTCCCCCACCCTGCCCCACCTGGGACCACCTGGTGCTCTCTGCCTCAGCATGCTCTGCCATGCCTCCATACTTTTGCTCATGCTGTTTCCTTCGTCTAGAATGCTCCCACCCATTCTAAATCTCCCCACACTTTGAAAAACACTTCTCCTTTAAGTCCAAACTCAGATGCCTCACGCAAAGCTTCTAATACAAGCTTTTCAAGTGTAGAGATGGTGTTCTGTTTATCGCTCTATCTCCAGGACTCAGCACTAGCACATAAGACCCTGAAAGTAGTGTTTATCGTGAGGATGAATGGATGAATTCCTGGCACCGTAGGCGAGGAAGTGTGGGGCTATGGAACCAGAGCAGTGCGGATCAGAAGACCTGAGCCCTCGTGCTCACACCGCTGCCACTTGGCTTTGTGACTGGAGGCAAATCATTTACCTTCAAGAATTGGATTCCTGATGTGTAAAACGAGGATGATGTTAAACCTGGTGAGCCAGGTTTATGAGGTACAAATAGGCTAAGAAGTGTAAACTGTAAGCTGAGATGCAGGATTAACAGTGGTTTGAGAAGTAGCATCCAATATATGGACATACAATAGAAGACAGATAAATTATACCACCTTAAAATTAGGCAGTTCTGATCCTCAGCACGCACCCTACAGGAAGTGAAAAGAGAAGCCACAAACTAGGAGATGATAAATGTAACATCAATAATTGACAAAATCCTAGTTTGAAAACCTCCTCAAATCAATGTGAAAATCTAACCAATAAATATGAGCAAATGCACCAACAGGCATTTCATGGCAGAGGAGACAGGTCTGATGAACAAGCACATGGAAATGGAAATCAAGACCACAGCAAAACACCCTTTTGTATCCTTGAGAGAAAAAATGAACAATTCTGACATTTCTGTGTTTGGCAGGAACTTGGGTCAATGGTGTTTCTGCTACTTTGCTGCAGAAATGTAAACAGTTATATCATTTTGAAAAGCAATTTGTGATTCTTTTATAAATTTGGACATTCATATACATTAGCAATTGTCTCCTAGGTATTCACCTAAGAGAAAGTCACACATATGTACTGGGAGATGTGAGTAAGAATATTCACAGTGGTACTCTTTCTAATAAAAAGTTCAAGTTACCCATTAGTCTACTGACAGGAGAATGGATTAATGAAATGTGGTATAATCACAGAAGAGAATATTATGTAACCGTGACAATAAATGAACTTTAATGACAAACAGTCTAGATAAATAATGACATGATTGTGAATGGAAAAAGTAAGTCTAATACATAGAGTATGAAAATTCTGTGGAGTTAAAAATGAAGAAAACTAAATACTACGTTGTTATGCATACACAGAAATGCACTATAACGATAAATACAACATTCAGAATCTTGGTTACGTCTGGTGGGGGAGGGGAGCTAGCCAGCTGCTATATGGGAGGAAAACAAGACAAGTGTTACTTCCTGGAAATGTTCTAGTTCTTGGCTTAGGTGGTAGGGTCATGGAAGTTCTTTATGCTCTTACATAAATAAATAAACACCAAAGATGCAAGGTTACGAAGGCCCAGTGATGGTCAATCAGTGTGTCATTGCTGATTCAATTCAGTTCTGGGTACCTTTTTTCAAACACACATTCATTACATTTTTTACTGTGTATGTGTGTCCGTGTCCGTGTGTGTGTGTGTGTGTGTGTGTGTGTGTGTGTGTCCGTGTCCATTCCTCGTGTTTGGGAGAGGAAGCTAGAAAGCAGAACAGAGAACAGTAGAGTGACTTACGATCAGACTACAAATGTAGGAGAATTATCACTCCAAACAACACATGATCTTAGAGAAGTTGCTCACTGTCTGTGCCTCAGACTCTCTGTCTCTGAAAAGGGGATGCGCTCAGTGGCTTGGAATTCCTGTGTCTGTGGCTCCTCCTACTTTCCTTCTCCCTTTGCAGACATTTTTCTCAGGTTTCCCTTCCCTCTGGGTTTGTCTCCCTAGTCATGGCATCAGAGGCTTCGTCCTGGGTGGACGGGGGAGGGGGTGGGGAGAGGAGCAGAGGAGCCACGTGCAGGATTCTGGCTGCAAATACACGTTGGCGTCTCTATTTTCCACTCTGACTGTGCGGCCACATTTGTTAATCACACAATTTAGTGCCCTGTAAACATGGCCACTGCTTCATCTGCCCGCAAGCATTCTTGGATGCAGCAGCTAGGGAAGATTTGTTTCTAGTCATGAACCAAATATGAAGGTCACCCAATTTTGTGATTTTTTTTCTTTACCCAAGAAATATGGGAGGCTGAAGCAGGCCAACCTTCCAATTAATCCTAAGAACAGCTGCCTTCGAGGTGGGTGAGCCTGAATGTTATTCACTTTCCTAGTCATTTATCAAGGACAAGAAACTGTCCGCTGGCCTCCAATAGCTTTCATTCACTGGAGGCTAAAATGCAGTGTGGCTGGACGGTCCCTGATTCACAGGCAGGACGCACATCATTCCCTGTCCCCACATTTACGCTCAAGTAGAAAGGACGTGAGTGATTGGACTGTGCACATGGGTGCACTGACCCGCACACTCACACACGCACAGTGCAGGGGGCAGCAGCCTCCTGCAGGACACAGGGCTTTGGGGTGCTCAGGATGCCCCCCCCCCGCCCCCCCACCCATGGCCGTGCCTGGTGCATTTGCAATTGCTCCCATTTATCTTTGGTTACATTCGCCTCACTCGTCTAATTCTTAGCTCCCCGGAACAGCAGGGTTTTCCAGTTGTCCAGGCAATTGGATGGTGGCCTGCCTCACACAAGAACAGGAGAAGGAAGACAGACTCCAAGTGGGAGGAACCTGCCAAGTCACAAGAAAATCAGCAATAAAACCAAATTTACTAACTGATTTGGGGCATGGGCCAGGTACTGCGCTAAGCACTGTCCATGTAGTATTTTTGTCTGCACGGTAATGAAGTGGGTACACAACATACATCTGTCAAATAAATGGATGGATGGATGAATGGCTAAAATGGGGGGACCTTGCTTATCTTCACATTCGTTTAAAAATGTATCTCTATTGTGAATGGTGTTTTCAAGACCCTGGACGCTCTTCGCTGTCCTGTCTATGTGGGCAAGGAGAGCTCTTTTGGTTCAAGTTTCCCCAAATTTCACTGGGCCCAGCCTGGTGGACTTCCCATGATCAGAATGGACCCAAACAGAAAGGTGCTCTACCTTGGCAGGAAATAGCTTCATTAGGAACAGACTGGAAAATTATTCTCCAGAATGGCAAGGACCGTGAGTTTACATGGTACCATATTCAGGGAGCTCAAAATCAAGCAAACAGAGGAGAAACAATGCTTCAAAGGGCCGGGTAGACCCTGAGCAACTGTCAGGGTTCTGCATAAGAGAGCGACAATGGGGCCGTCTCAGTGTCATAGACTTTTGTCCCTGGAAGGTGACTTAGGAATCTTCATCCCAGTTCCCAAAGAGGGAACTCGAGAAAGGTCTTGTGTACCTGGAAAGGACATGCTCAAGGCCAGTTTCCCCCAGGGCGTCGTGTCACTGGCTCCTGGCTGGACACTGTGTCCTGTCCTGGACCCTCTTCCTGGGTGATCCCAGCTCGTCCCCTCAACCATTACACACTCCTGAGGGCTCCCACACTTCTGGAGTCACGCCACGTCTCTCTCCTGGGCTGTTGACTCAGACGTGCAACTGTCTCCTAGTTCTGACCGACCTCAGATTTCGTATCTCGACGGAATTCCCCATCTTCCCCCCTGAACTTGCTGCTGCTCTGAGCTCTGGGACTGTCTTCAATTCCCGTTGACTGAGGCCAGAATTCTGATGTCATCATGGGTCAGGTCAGTGCTGTGCAGAGACGCAGAACCAATAAGATGTGCATATGGAAAGAGACTTATTATAAGGGATTGGCTCATGCACCTTTGGAGACTGAGAAGTCCCAAGGTCTTTGGGATGTGTCTGTTGGCAGGCTTGAGCCCCAGGAAAAGCCAAGGTTTCAGTTTGAGTCCAAAAGTCAGCAAAAGGCCAAAAACCCCAGTCTACAGGTAGTCATGCAGGAGTGATTCTGTCTTACTCAGGAGGGTCTACCTGCTTGCTCTAGTCAGACCTTCAACTGATGGGACGAGGCCCACCCACACTAAGGAGGGCCATCTGCTTTGCTCAGTCTACCGACCCGAATGTTAATCTCACCCAAAACAGCCTCACAGACACACCTAGAGCAATGTTTGACTCTGTATCTGAGCACCCTGTGACCCAGTCAGTTGGCACAAAGTTAACCATCACATTTTCCCAAACACCCATATTAGTCATCACATCTTGTCACTTCTGTCCCCCCCTTATAATATCTCCCATATCTGCCCCTACTTCCATTCCTGCCCAGACTGCCACAAGCCACAAACCAAGGCCGCCAAGCACATTCTGACAGCCTCCAAGTAGGACTTCCTGTCCCTGCACTCTCAGTGTCCAGCCCCCTCCCTGGCCCAGCATGTGGCCTTAAAACAGGTCACACTCCTCACCTTCAACGTTCGATGGCTCTGTCCATTTCCTATGAAATAACCTCCAAACTCTCTGCTTGGCACTCACAGCTCTTCATGCTCTAGTCCCAGCTTCTTTCTAAACCAGCTTCCCGTTTCATCATCATAGAGGCTCAGCGTCAACTCAGCAGGCCCTCCTCAAAGCTCAAACACTCCTGTCACTCTACAGTCTCTTCCCAGCATTTCCAGATTCTGAAGAATACTCATCGCTCATTGGGTCCCTTCAAGAACTGATATGCATCTCTTGGCTATTGTGAATAGCGCTGCAATAAGCGTAGGGGTGCATAGGAGGTGTGACAATTAAGTTTGCGGACTTGTTGCAACGATGTTGCTAACCTGTTTTTTGATATCAGAGGGATTATTCATTATGAATTTGTACCAACTGGACAAACAGGTAACCAACTTTACTATTTGGAAGTGCTGAAAAGGCTGAGTGAAAAAGTTAGATGACCTGAACCTTTCACCAACCATTCATGGCTCTTGCATCACGACAATGCACCAGCTCACACGGCACTGTCTGTGAGGGAGTTTTTAGCCAGGAAACAAATAACTGTATTGGAACACCCTCCCTACTCACCTTATCTGGCCCCCACTGACTTCTTTCTTTACCCGAAAATAAAGGAAATATTGAAAGGAAAACATTTTGATGACATTCAGGACATCAAGGGTAATATGATGACAGCTCTGATAGCTATTCTAGGAAAAAGTTCCAAAATTGCTTTGAAGGGTGGACTAGGCGCTGGCATTGGTGCATAGCTTCCCAAGGGGAGTCCTTCAAAGGTGACCGTAGTGATATTCAGCAATGAGGTATGTAACACTTTTTGTAGGATGAGTTCGCGAACTTAAGTGTCAGACCTTGTACAGAAGTGTGCATTCTGCTGTAGCCAGTCACCACCTGACTGCTCCACTATGGATGTGACTTCCATAAAACAAAAGGGGTGCTGCTCCCTGGGCCTTGAAAGAACCAATGTGAATCCCCACCCCGATTCTTCCCAGGAGAAATGAAGTGTTGAAAATTACATTCAGTGGCAAGTGTTTTCAGCCTCACATGCGGAAAGACAGAGCAGACTTTGCTAGAAGCTATTTTCAGAGAACTCCTAATAAGTACAGAACCAAAATACAGACATGGTTGTTAACACCCTGGGGATGCCAAATGCACGTTGGATCTCGGCCAGCAGAGAAGCTGAAAGTCCTGGACAGCTTATCCCAGAGCAAATCTGTATTATGCGCAAGGTGTGAGATGCAATTATTTGAGATGATTGGAGCTCCCCTTCTCTGCTCCGCATCGGCGCCTTGGAACCGACATCAAGGTGCATTGGGCATTTTCTAAATCTTTACTTTGCACGAGTAGGTCCATTGTCCTGCCCCGGGTTCATACGCCTCCCGCCTTCCTCTTTTCGCACTCTACTCATTCTTCCTTGTCCACCTCATCCATTCCTGGGGGTCAGTAACCACCGATCCGTAAGTTAATAACTCTCAGTACCTATTTCTAGCCTTGAATTTTTGTCTAACCTTCAGACACCTTTTTAAGTCCCCCACAGACACCTAAATACGTCTTTTTCCACCTCTGTTGCCCAGCTCTGGAGTACCAGTGGTTTGACCCCAAGCTTAGCCATTTCTCCTCCTTAAAACAATGCCTTTCTTAGTATGGCGTTATTGCTAGTTGAGGTTAAGTCACCCACTTAGAATGATTTTCGAAAAGATAACAGAACTTCTGCCTGTGGCATTAATTGGAATTGGAATTCAGAGGACTTGGGTTCAAACTGCAGGTCTGCGGCTCGGAGCCAGCATGGCTTTCATCCTTTTCATCTGTGAAACGTGGAGCAGGATAAGATAGCGTTCGGATAATTAGGATAATCAGGTTAATAACATATAACATACAACGTACAATGTTATTAACATGACTATCCTAACTATCCTAATTGTATCTGATAACATCTGTATGATCTATAACCTATAACATGTAACACACATATCTGTTATACATATGGAACATAGAATAACATACACTTAGTATAATCAGGATAATAACAATTAGTCATTATGTTGTGATTACATGTGCTGGACACTGTTCTAAGTGCCTTCTTTTTATTAACTCATTGAATTCCCCTAACAACTCTGTGAGGATTGTGCTATTATTCACACTTTTCCAGAGTAAGGAAGGAAGTCCCTGAGTTGCAGCAAGTAGTCACTTCCCCGATGTGTTTGTAGTGGGGACTATAAGAGATGCCACACTCAGTGCTCCTAGCCCAGCGCCGGACATAGTAGGGCTGCCAGCTGAGGAGGGGCCGCTGGAGCTGGAGCTCTGAGCTCACTGCCGCTGGGCAGTGTGGGGAGACACACCAGGGATGGTCGGGGAGACTCTGGCCACTGTTAGGAAGTGCCATGGAGGGCGGCAGGGCTGGCAGGCTGCGCAGACGGAGCGGCAGCAGAGGTTATGGAAGCATCTGGACAATCTGGCTTTGGTATATTCCATGTGGCAAGGTCACCAGGGCCTGTGCGTCTGCCATGCCTTCTCTGGACAGCTCAGGAAGAGTGGACAGTCGTGGGGAGAGCTGCTAGCGTTCCCGGCATTCTCTAGCTGCATGCTGGCAGGAAGGGGAGAGAATCATTCTCTGTCTATATTCCAGTAAAAGCTTTCATGGTAGGTCATCCACCAGGGCACTGGAGGGGAGGTTAGAGAATCTGAAAAGCCTGGATCAGGTTAGTGCAGGATCGACTGAGAGCCATGCCTTCCTGAAGAAACAGATTTCCACAGAGACCCCAGTGGCACTGGATGTTCATACTAGGAATGAAAAAGAAGCTGTGATGGTCGTTCTTGGAGAACGAGCCACAGCCGCGAGCTTGCACCTGCGGTCTTGGAGTGAACTCAGTAGCCAGAGGAATGTAGATACATGTGGCTTCCTTAAAGGCCTGGGGAGGGGTTAAATAGGTGGGAGAAGACCCCCCCTATAGGTGGGCAGGGTTAAATTGGGCACTGACCCTCGGTGGGAGACCCCACCCCTTCATTTGCTTCCAGGTTGATAGGGCTGGTCACAAGCAGAGTCTGCATGGCAGCCCGACCCCTGGTGCCCACAGGGACCCCCCCAGGTGGGCCCATGTCGGTGTCCAGTTCTGCCCTGCCCAGAACTTGGGTGTGTGGAGACATGTCTGCATTTACTGTGCTTGTGGCAGAAAGGATGGACAGGACATCTAGTGGCTGACGGCGCCCAGAAGGGGAAGGACCTGGAGACACCTCATCACTCTCTTTATATAGAAGAAATCCATCTCTTTGTGAAGGTCCATATGCATTTACTGGTAGGTGAACTCAGAGGGATGAAGACAGTCACATGTATGTGTCCCAGCCTTTCTTCCCCCAGTTTCCTCACAGAAGACTTTGAGATGATGAGAGGTTGAGAATAGCTTTTGAATGCATTTTTTTATGCTCCACCATACATCTCCCTTCTGGAGGCTTTAGCCAATGTGTGTTTTCTTTTCAGTGCTGTTTTGGATGGGCGTTCTTTTGCTACCATATTCACAGAGACTGGCCATGGTAGAGACAGATTTATTTAATTGATATTCCAGCTTATGTGGCCCTGAAACTTTTCTTATCTAACAGTTTTACAGACCCGAGTTACTCAGTGCCCAGAGAGAAGGGAACACAGGAGGTAACACAAACGAGCATCAGTAAGCGGGTGTCTTTGTGTGTTTGATGCTCATTGAGACGTCTGAATCCGAAGGTGAGGCCCCGGCTGAGGACAGATTAGCGGATGGACTCCCAGAGAACCACGGACAAACCAGGGTCAGTGTCAGTGACTGAGCTGACCAATTTGACAAGTGGTATTCAGGGGACAATCTGAGACCAGAGGCTGCTAGAAGGACCAAAAGAAAGTTTGAGAAAAATGAGGAGGGGACGGGAGGGGTGAAGGATACCCTCAAAGTGTTCCAGCCTCAGAAATCAGTTAAGTGTTGAGGTAGTTTCCCCCTGTGGTCTGCTATCCCATTCACTTTCCCAGTACATGTTTAAGATATTAATGAAAGTGCTGTTTAATCATCATAAACACGATGAGCAAAGATAAGAGTTAGTCAGATTATTGCAGGGATTACAGTGTAATAGCGGCATTTATTTTCTGTAAAAGTTTTCTTTTTCATTGGGAATCAACCGTCTACTTTCAGGAAAACAAGGATTATATATTTTCTTCACTCATATGCCAGTCATTCTGAGAAAGTTTTGGCTCTGATTTCTCAGTGGCATTTCGACTTCTTTCAATTGCAGACTTGGAAGGCACTGAACATGACCTGGTTCTATCACTTCTTAACAGGTCAAAAAACGGTGGCCCAGGGAGGACTTGTCACTGGTTGAGGATTACGGTGGTTGGTCTGGAACTTCAGTCCACTAGATTGAATTAGATCAGGTTTTATGGGGAAAAGGGATATTATTAATTTCTTATTCTGCTCTGGACATACTTGCATTCATGTTAAGAAGTAAAAATTCTATTAAGAAACCTTCATTCATGCCACATCAACCGAGGCACTCCAGTTTTATACTAATATTATTTACATTTTATAATATAAAGATTTTTTTGAGTATTTGAACATTATACTGGCGAAGATAGATATTATTGCCCTTTGAGACAGGAGGAGACAGATGCTGGAATGGCTGTCACATGACGATGGGCTCACCATTAGGAAACAGTGAGAGCAGATTTAGACACCGGTGTGCTGCTTTATTCATGGTCCACTCCACATTTCCCTGCAATCAACTTCACCAGACTCTTAACTTTCAAACCCAATATTTGTCCTGGATGGTGGAGCATTTTATCTGTGATCTATATATGCAGAGGGAAGGAAAGATGCTTTTTCCTGTCTTTCTCTGAGTTTTCTTTGTTTCTAATTTTGTCTCCCACCACGCTTCTTACTTATTTTCCTTTTTAAATCACTTATTTCTCTTTATTTCTTTCCTATTTTTATTATATTTCAAAAGTATAAAATGTTGAAAGACTAGCACAGAAGTGGGCAAACTATGGCCAGCTGTTTGTTTTTAAAAATAGTTGGAAAAAGCACCTTCATTAAGCTATAATTTGTATTCCATAAAATTCACCCTTGAAAGTATACAATTCAGTGTATATTCATAGAGTTGTACAACCATGGCCACTGTCGAATGTAAGAACAGTGTTATATCCCCCAAAGAAACCCATACTCATTAGCAGTCACTGCCCATGACCTCAGTCCTAAGCAACCACTAATCTACTTTTTGTCTCCATGAATTTGCCTATTCTGGATGTTTCAAATAAATGGGACTGTACCATATGTAGTCTTTCATGATTGGCTTCTCTTCTGAGGCATATTTTCAAGGTTCATCCATGTTGTAACATGAATCAGAATGCCATTCCTTTTTTACTGCTGAGTAATACTCCACTGCATGGACAGACCACATTTTCTTTATCCATTTATCAGTTGATGGACATTAGAGTTGTCTCCACCTTTTGACTATCGTGAATAATGCTGCTATAAACATTCATGTACAAGTTGTTGTGTGGACATATGTTTTCTTTTGTCTTGGGTATACATACTTAGGAGTGGAATTCTTGGGTCACATGGTATCTCTATGTCTAATATTTTGAGGAACTGCCAGACTATTTTTCAAAGTGGGTATACCATTTATCAATTTCAACAACCATGAATGGAGGTTCCATTTTCTTTACATCCTCGCCAGAACTTGTTATTTTTCATTTTGCTTTTTAATGCTTTTGTGGACTGGTATTCTGTCTGTCTTTTTTACTTGAGCCATTCTAGTCATTGTGAAGTAGTACCTCATGATTTTGTTTTGTATTTCCATACTGACTGAGGAGCATCTTTTCATGTGCTTATTGGCCATTTGTGTTATCTTCTTTGGAGAAATGAATCCCTTGTTTTTTAAAAAAATTGTCTTTTTGTTGTTGCATCATAAGAGAATATATATGCATATCTATTCTGGATACAAGTCCCTTATCGATATGTGATTTGCAAATAATTTATCCCATTTGGTATACTGTATTTTCACCTGTATGATGGTGTTCTTTAAAATATAATAGTTTAAAATTTTTATGAATTCCCAGTTATCTATTTTTTCTTTTGTCACTTGTGCTTTTGATGTCATGTCTAAAAAATATGGCTTAATCCAAGAGCCCAAAGGTTTACTCTTATGTTTTCTTTTAGGAGTTTTGTTGTTTTAGCTATTATAGTTAGTCTATGATCTATTTTGAATTGACTTCTTTGTATGGTGTGAGGTAGGGGTCCAACTTTACTTTTGACATGTGGCTATCCAATTGTCTCAGTATTATTTGTTACAAATACTATTCTTTTCCCATTGAATTGTTTTGGCATGCTTGTTGAAATCAGTTAACATAATGTTATTCACCTCCACTTTAATAGTTGGGCTTAACATTCCCATTCATTATTTTAATATTTTATTTCATTGACGGCAACATCACTGGCACACTATTGAATAAACAGAGCAAAGATAGTCCATCTAAAAGTTTGAATGAGTTTAGTTTTAAACTTGGAGGAGGGAAAGCCTTTCTGAGTAGGACAGAAAAATCCAGAAGCTGTAAAAGAAAAGACAAATACATACGACTAAATAAAAATTTCAAATTTATGTTTGGCACAGGAGAGCGAAAAGACAGTAAAACAAACAAATCTGGGGAACATAGCTGCAACACATCTGACAAATGAAAGGCTAATTTCCTTAATTTTTAAAGAGCTCATACAAATCAACAAGACAAAGTAATAAAAAAGCAGTGAAGAGCATAAACAAATAATTTAAAGGAAAAGACAAAATGAACATGAAACATGTGAAAAGATGCTCAGTATGTCTCTTAGTTAAGGACAGTCAATTAAACATTATGAGACCAGGTGGCTTCATTAGAAGGGCAATCCAAAGTGCTGATTCCTGCAAAGCGCTGCCAAAGGCCGGGGTAATGGTGAGGGGAGCAGGTCCTCCCACACCCCGTGACAGCTGAGGCAGTTGCTACCATTATGGATTGCAAGTTGCCAGTGCTCATTAAATTACAAATTGCTCATATTTTGATCTACCAATTTCATTGCTATAAATATACTTGCTAGAGTCAAAAACAAAACAAAACAAAACACAAAACAAAAACAAGCATAGAGGCAGGTTAAAGGTTTTTATCAGGAATATTTAACAGTTCTCAAGTAGCTCCTTGTCTTGATATGGAACAATCCCTAAGACTATTTTTCAGGGGAAAAACGTTAAACACTGAAAAGTGTACAGTGTATGAGCCAAATTGTATAAATGCTAAAACTGTAAATATAAAACACAATGTATAAAAATAAAATGTAAATATAAACATTATGTGTTGCCATAACAGTAGCCTAAGCATACCATTTGTTCTTGCTGTCTTTTAAAGGATACATTAAACAACTGTTAACAGTGATTACCTTTCCAGAGAGGGACTAGGCAAGAAAGAATGCTTGTCCCTTTCATTTTACAACAGTATATACTGCTGAATATTCTAAGTACATGTTCTCATTTTTATTTTAAGAAATATGGCCAATTGAAATTGAGTAGTGAACTTATCTGCCAATGTTTTTCTCTGCATTAAAAAATGTTACAGTCTTTTTATTGAGTACCCTCAAAGTATCCATAAGTTGTCCCCTGATAACTCTGCTATCAAGTTCCTAAAGCCTGTCAGGTGATGGGGCTACTGGAAACCAGGTGTTCACTAGAGAACGTTGTTGAATGTTGACATTCGTCTTCTCATTCTTTTAAAAATTGTGGTAAAATAATCATAACATGAAATTGACTATTTGAACCATTTTTAAGTGTGTAGTTCAGTGGCCTGAAGTATATTCATACTGTTGTGAAATCATTACTACTATCCATCTCTAGAACTTCTCATAATCCCAAACGGAAACTTTGTACCCATTCAATGATAACTCCCCATCTCGCCTCCCCCAGACCCCGGTAAGCTCTATTCTACATTCCGACTCTATGAATTTGACTATTTTAAGTGGGATCATACAATATTTGTCATTTTGTGTCTGGCTTATTTCACTTCGTGTAATGTCCTCAAGGTTTATCCATGTTGTAGTACGTATCAGAATGTCCTTCCTTTTTAAGGCCGAATACTATTCCATTGTATACATAGACCACATTTTGTTTACCCATTCATCCACTGATGGACACTGGGTTGTTTCCAGTTTTGGGCTATTGTGAGTAATGCTGCTATGAACATGGGTGTACACGTGTATGTTTGAGTTTCTGCTTTCAATTCTTTTGGGTGTATACCCAGAAGTGGAATTTTTCAGGATTATAAGTGATTTCCATATTTATTTTTTTGAGGAACTGCCATACTGTTTTCCACAGTGGCTGCACCATTTAAATTCCCACCAGCAATGTACCAGGCTTCTAATTTCTCCACATCCTTGCCAATGCTTTTTACTTTGTGCTTTTTTGATAATTGCCATTCTAGTTGGTGTGAGGCAGTCTCATTCTGGTCTGGATTTGCATTTTCATCTGCTCATTCTTACAGCAAATGTTTTCTATGAGTTCAGAGAGTTCACCAGGGGCCCAGCCCTGGACTAAGCATGCATGGCTGTACAGCTGCATGGCCCCTGCTGTCAGAGACATGGGAGCATGGTGGGAGAATAGATATGCAAATGCAAACTGGCATTACCCCTTATTAGCATGCAGGGGGCTGGTGGTATGTGCAGGGCCCCTTGGGAATGGTGGGGTGACCGGGCTTGCTCAGTTGCTCTGTCATCTCTGGTACTGACTAGCAAACTGAAGGTAGTGAGTTCCCAATAGTTACAAGGAAGGTTACAGAATAAAACTTAACATGGAGAAATTTCTATTTGTTTGTTTATTCTTCTCCCTGCAAAGTGGGGAAAGATAAGCACTCTTTGATTTTCGTGTTAGAACTCTGGGGTTCTATGGGGTATGTTTGGAGCAGCACAGGCTTCAATGAACCATGTATTTCCACAGAGATGAAAGAAAATGGAGGGTAAAACAGCACCCCCTGTGTCACTGCTTCCTGTATAGCTTTGGCTGGGCCGAGGAACAGTGAAGGCAATAAAAATAATAATGCCACCACCTGGCAATTGTAGGTGGCGCTCACACCTTCCAAGCGCTGCCACACAATCAGAGGATGCGGTGTCCGTGCCAGAAAACGGTATCACTTCATTTTTTCTCAATCTGTAATTTCTCACGTGCTTCCTGTACCTGGTGGAAATTATATTGAACAGTGTATTGCCTGACACGGCTTACATTTTCCTAGTTACTTTTTACAGTTTTCTTAATTTGGGCTTTGTTAGTTACTTTTTATATATTTTTGTCACTATTATCTTGTTGGGTAGTAACAGCCTCATTTATAGTTATCCTGGAGGTAGGGCATGAAATACGTATGTGTTTGTAAAATATGATCAAATTCTTGACATATCACATATTCAAACAAAACAAAACAAAACAAAAGATTTTACAGCCAGAGTAGTTAGAAGCCAAAGCTGGTATCTCTTTGTGGTGTCATTGGTTAACAGGCAATACACAAGCAATTGGTGCACTTAACATTTTGATGAGTGAAAACTTTAGTTTTTTTCCGTGATAATCAGTATTCTTCCTGGTGCTCTGACGCTTGGGTCAAGAAATGACTCTTAGATTCATGTTTGTACTATTTCTATTTAATAACATCCAGAGCTTGTGATCTTTGCTATGCAGTTGTAAAAACTGCTGTGTTTTTGTTTTTTTGTTTTTTGTTTTTTGTAGAAAAAGGGCATGGGAAGCAACACCCAATGGGAGAAGAATTTTTCTCACTCTGTCAGGGCAGGTCCCTCACCTGGGGGAAGCTCTGGCAAATCTGACTGGTGTCTGCAGGCTGTGGGAGGAAGGCAGAGCAGCAGATATCAGGGACCTGACATGTCCAAGAGGAGCTAATGGGGGTTCCTGGACCACCAGAATACATCAGAAGTTCTGGAAGGGTCCATTTTGTCTTTGATTCAATCAAAAAATACAAGTTAGTTATCCCTGTTATGGGTTGAATTGTGTTCCCCTAAAAGATATGTCGAAGCCCTCATACCTGTGAATATAACCTTACTTGGAAATTGGGTCTTTGCAGATGTAATCAAGTTAAGATGAGCTCATACTGGATTAGGGTGGGTTCTTATCCAATTGGACTGCTGTCCTTATAACAAGAGGAGGAGAGATGCAGACTCAGACACAGAGAGGAGAGGCACAGAGAGAAGATGGAGGCAGAGATTGGGGAGATGTATCTATAAGCTTGGGAACACCAAAGACTTCTGGTAAACCATCAGAAGCTAGGGCAGTGGCATGGAATAGATTCTCTCTCAGAACTCCAGTAGTAGCAACTCCAAAAGACACCTGGAGTTGGACTTCTGGCTTCTAGAATTGTGAGAAAATAAATGTCCATTTTTTTTAAGCCACCCAGTTGGTGATACTTTCTTATCGTAGCCCTAGGAAACTACATGCAACTTCCAAGTTACCAAATGCCTCCTGATACTGAAGTGTCCCAGGTGAATAGGACAGCATCACTAAAGAGGTCACACACCGATAGAAACAGACAGGGTAATGGGGGCAGTGGGTCCTGTGGAAGACAGTGGTTTTTGAAGTTAGACAGACTTCACTTCTATGCCTCAGCTGGTTTCTTAACGTCTCGAGCTTTGGTTTCCTTATCTTTACACTGCAGGATACTAATCTCTTCCTCTCGGGATTTCTGGGGGAAGATTTAGTGTGTTGATGGATTTGAATGAGCTTGACCAATGGCCAGCCCACTGAAGGTCCTCAGCGAACACTTGTTCCTCAAGGCCTGGACATGTCAGGTCATCCAGTTAGAGCCAGCCTCTGTTCTTTCAATTTCATCTTGGTAATTTTTGTCCTTGCTTTGTGTTTATTTAAGGAACCATTCAGTTGGGTGAAACCTCACAGCATTTAGGTTTTGGCTCAATGCACTGGAACAATCGAAAGGGTATTTATAGCTAAAGGCGTTTGTGCACCCAAACCACAGTATTTTCATCTCCTGACACTTGAACGAGCTCTGGTTTGGGCTGGATCTTTAAGCTTTCCTGTGGTGTGGAGGAGAGTGAATTTTCCAACACCTCTCACTCATCTCTGTAAATATCTTGGTCCCACCCCATCTAGTCAGTCCAAACTGTGGTCTTTATCAGGTGATGCACCTGGAGGCTCCCAATTATAATAACGTGAGCAGATGCTGTATGAGGAACCTTGTTGACCATTCTTGGCAGATATTCAGCATGATATTTTCACAGCTCACGGCTTGTGTCTCTCTGGACTGACTTCACGTGTCTTAATAGACGCCTTCTGTGGAAAAAAAAATCATATGTGGGTCTTATATGCTTTTCATATTTGGGTCTTGGCAAGACCTGAACACAAAAATTTCCTCTGTTTCTTCTATTCACCTGTGTAGAAATGAGCCAGGATTTATAAAGTTTGTCCTTTTTGAAAAAAATCACTTCTTCCCAGCCAATACCACAACCTTAATGTGCATTCCAGCCATATCTCCAAAGGCAGTTGAAAGGGTGAGCCACAAAAACATCAGGGCTTGCTAATCGAGAGCTGAAGTTAGACCAGGGTAGACTGTGGAGAAGGAAATACTTGGAGAAATAAGAGCTGCGTTTTTATTTTTTTGTTGCCAGAAAGCCAAAACCCAAGCTGGAATTTTGTGGTTCCGGCAATTTTTGTGCCTCCCAGTCATTTTACACAGATGGTTCTGGTTTAAGGATAAGACACTTCATCCACCAGAGGGAACAAGGCCTACTTAGTGCGCCCGAGCTGCCCATTCTCATGCCAAAGTATATTTTGGAGCCAGAGAAAATGAGAACGAAGAGAAGATGGTTCTAAAGCCACCAATTAGGATGCAAAACTTGAATGATAAAAATACTCTGCAGCACTGAAACCTGAACTTTCCTTTAGATTATGTCACTTTGGGACTACTAAGGCCTCTGAACTACACAGTCCATCCTGAGTCTGCTGGAGACCTACCACCTATAACGCTCACGGGAATATTTTAATAGTTCTTGACAGTTGGCTTCGTCTTTGTCATTTGAGAAAACAGACTCTTGAGAAGCGTAGTGACCTTGCCATTTGGGAAGGATTTAAGATAAAGTGGGAAATATCAAAGTGGAAGGAGGCATCAACTCTTTTGTGAAGTCTTTCCTGCCCCCATCTTTATCAACCCCTTTCACACCCATCCTTTACCCCTTCCAGCCTCCTATCAGCTCTCCTCTACATCTCTCGGCTCTTTCCTACTGTGAAGCATGAGATGGTTGGGATTCCTGGGAGAGCTGGGTTGCCCACTGTAGATCATGGCGTCTTCCCTCTCCCCACCAACCCAGTGCAATGCAAAAAAGTCCACGTCTTTGCAGCATCCTCCTCTGAAAGGCCTTGGCCGTCTTCTGGTTTGTATTTTGTACAGTAACAGGCTTGCTTTAGGAGCACATTTCTTCTTACCTTTCACCATGCAGCTTAGGTGTCCTCTCTTTTGTGAAGCATTTCCCATTTCTCATACATACGAACCATTTTTTTCCATGACAGCTTTTATGCTTTTGCTTTCCAGTTATTCACTTAACTTTGGATTGGGAGTTTCCCCGAAGAGTAGAAATACACTTTCTAGGGCTGTACTCTCAGTGCCTAGAAGTATCTGGTGCATGAAAAGGGGTCGATAATTTAGGTTCTTACAGCCTTGTAGGTTGGCCCACTGGTTAGAGACGTTCCTTTGACATGCCCAATTTATCCACATGCTTGTGACTTTCTTTTGGGCCTATGTCACCTGATCTATTGTATATATTCTTGTTAGGTTCAAAGTTGAGAAAAATGGTATATGTTACATTCATAGAATGAGTAGCAATTTGTATTGTACTTTCATGAATGTTTTGACTTTTGGCCTTATATCATCCAAGAGAAGCAGGGAGGGCACAGACTCAACCCATGATGATGAGTGTTATCCCGTTTGACAGATGAGAAAACTGAGGCTCGGAGACATATATCAATTTCCTTCTGGTTACAAAGCTAGTAAATGGCAGAGCTGGGTCTTTTACCCAGGCCTCCTGAATCCCAGCTCAAAATTTTCTAATTACTGGTATTGTTGTTAGAAAAACATAGCAATACTTTTGTGGGCTTTATAAAACAATAGCAAACCACAACCTGCCATGATAACAATCGTAACAAAGCACTTGAACCCTTCAGGGCAGATGCTATCTAAGTTTATTGGTGTGCCATGTGCTGAAATACCACTGGTGTGTGAGCAGCGCCCAAACCCCAGCACACAGGATGGGCTGCGATGGGCAAACATTGTCACAGCTCATCAAGCTCAAAGATTTGCAAACATAAAACGTTTACCAAGACTTAACTCCATGAATGAGTGAGCCAGGCTTCTGGGGTGTGGCCATGTTACTCCTTCAATAAAAAACCAAAGCTGACCTTGGCAGGGTCTCAGGGTTCACATCTGGGAAGAAAGGTATGATTCATCATTATTTTGTTTGTGTTTGCAAGTGTAGGCCAGGCCTTCCTTCAGAGCCAAGCTGGACTGATTTACTCTGGCATTTCCTCTTCTATGGGTCCTTGCAGTGCCATGTCAGGTTCCCCGTGTGTGGAGGAAGATTTTATATCTATCTATCTATCTATCTATCTATCTATCTATCTATCTATCTATCTATCTATCTATTATATAATATAATTTTTTTAAAGCCAAATTTCCCATTCAAGTCTATGGCCAATTAAGTGGGTTTAGATGATTGTCTCAACACTTGGGAGTGAATCGTTTGGATCCTGAGGCTATCCCAGGTATTTGGGGCAAAGGAGATCTTGGAACCTCCGTGAGTCCTTTAGGATGAGGCTCAGGGAGAGTCCTTCTATGTCTAACTGAGCCATTAAACCAAGAGCAACACGTGAGCACTGGATAAACACATCAGAGGCACGCTTTGCCCGGTCCCTGCTCACGCCAGGTACCCAGCCCTCCTCTTTCTCCCTCCCTTCTCCCTGCGCCGTGTCACCTGTCCCGGAGTAGTCTCTGTGGCTGGCCTACCAGACTCTGCCCTGCTGAGTGGTCTGAGCAGAGCTGCAGACTCAGTGCTTCTTTGTTACCCTCCGGGAACTGTCACTTTGCCCAAGACTGTCCCTGTAGACAGAGAGCAGGGCGTTCATCAGTCCCGCGGTCGGAGAGCTTGGAGGCTGAGCCCTGGGCCAGCTCAAGACACACTGTGGGATTTGGTGAGGACATTACAAACCTTTGTCTCAGTTTCTGTAGGTGCACTGGCTGCAAATAGCAGGGCACAGAAGGGATGACTTTCTGCTCCTGGCTGCCTGTCCCAAAGCCATATTCCTAAAGTTCCCTGTGCCTCAGCTTCTTTATTAATGAAAAGAAAATTTATAGTACTTAGCCCAGAGGCCAAAATACATAGCATTTACAATACCGGCGATACAGTGGGGGTTAACTGAGATTGTAGATACGAAGCTCTTCTTATAGTACCTGCTTCATAGCAGGGGCTCAGTAAATGGTACTCTTTTTTTTCTCGTTAGTAGGGAGTGGCAGGGCCTCCTCGGGGGTGCCTAAGGTGGGTGGTCAGCTTAGTTGTGGTAGAGATACCAGAGCCAACAGAGTTGTCAAAGAGAAGGTGGGTCGGATGCTGCAAGGGTGGTCTTGGGAGAGGGTGTCACCTGCACGACTGGCTCAGAGGTGCGGGGCTCTAGGCAGACCCCAGGTCTGGGAAGGAGGTGAACTTCCAGGAGCTGGGCAGTGAGGGTGGGAGAGCAAAGATAAGGTGAAGGCCTGGATCTGGGAAGCCTCAGGCTGCGAGAGCAGGGCTCAGCAAATATTCAGGGCAGCTTTGAAGGGCCAGGTATTTTTCAGCGTGGGGCACAGAGAGCAAACACAGTCTCTGTGTGAGAGAATTCCAGCTGTGGGCATTGGCAAAAAGAGTCAGCCTTAGCCTGAATATGAGGATATATAGTCTCCTAGACGTGCTTTAGGTCATTTTATCTTTTTCTCATTAAAAATACTAAGCACATAGTAGTTTATAATCACACAGAGGAGCGGCTACATCTACAAATATGTTGCTGTGATGATGAGTAAGAGTTTGGACTCAAAGGACCACGGTTTAACGATATTGCTGTTTGTATTAACTCGGGTCTCGGTTTTCCCGTCTACTTACCATGTTTTCCTGAAAATAAGACCTAGCCAGACAATCATCTCTAATGCGTCTTTTGGAGCAAAAATTAATATAAAAGACCCAGTATTAGACTAGATTAGATTAGATTATACCAGGTCTTATATTATAGTAAAATAAGACCAGGTCTTATATTAATTTTTGCTCCAAAAGATGCATTAGAGCTGATTGTCCGGCTAGGTCTTATTTTCGGGGAAACATGGTAATAATAAGATCGTTTTTTGTTGGGTTGTTATGAACATTATATGAGATAAGGAAAGTGATTTCGTATACTGTACCATCCAATGTTAACTGTCATCATGTTTTAAAGTTACTTTCCCTTCTTAGAAATAAAGAATACATGTTTTTAACCTCTACCCGCTGCTTTTCCTTCTCAAGTTCTTGGGTAGATACTGCCATCTGCTTCTCTCTCATTTCAATGATTATAAGATATCTTGAGAAGCTAAAAGGCCTGTAATTTCCTTAAATCAGAATTTTCTGGGTTGCCCTTTGCCCTGGGAGCTGGGCATTTTAGACAGTCTTCCAGAAATTGCTTTGATTTTCTGCAGCTGTCACTTCAAGAGGGGCCCGTTCCTACCTGTTCTTTCTTTTCAGAGGCTCCGGGACAGAGAGCTCACACCTGCTGAGAGCCAGCAGGCATGGGGTACTGTCCCACGTGGTGTCTCGCGCCCTCACCTAATTGACCAGACGCTGACAGAGGGAAGTGTGTGACATGGGCTGTGTGACAAGAACAGAGTTGGTCATGATGGGAACCTGAGTCTAACCCATAGGGGGCCCCTTGTTTCAAGAACTCTTCTCCCGTTCCTTCGTGAAGCTCCTTCGAGACGCTGTGGCCCCACAGGTTTTCTCTCTGGCCCCCACCCTCCCTCAATCAGATGACACACTGAGTAGTCAGTCCTTCAAGTGTTAGCCAGTTGTGCATTTAAAATGTGGCAGGGCAGGTTTTGTGGGGCTTGATGCTTTTACATTTGGGGTGATTACATAGAAAAGAAACTGCATTAGTTTGTTAGGGCTGCTGAACAAAGCAGCACAGGCTGGGTGCCTTAAACAATGGCAAGGCATTTTTTCCGAGTTCTGGAGGCTGGAAGTTTGAGATCAATGTGTCAACAGGGTTGCTTTCTTCTGAGGCCTCTCTCCTTGTCTTAATAGACAGCTGCCTTCCTCTCCGTGTCTTCACGCGGTCGTGTGTGTGTGTGTGTGTGTGTGTGTGTGTGTGCCCCAATCTTCTCTTCTTATAAGGACTGCAGTCATATCGGATGAGTACCACCCTAATGACCTCGTGTCAACTTAGTTAAAGAACTTATCTGAGAATACAGTCGCATTCTGAGGTACGGGGGGTTAGAACTTTAACACAGATCAGTCCATAACAGACTACAAAGTTATGGATACAAAATGAGGTTCAAGGCTTTGGAAGGGGGCTGTGCAATGAGAGGCCTAACACTTTAGCTTTATCAGCTTCTGAGTTTGCAGCTCCCTCATAACTGTCACTGTAAACACTGGGGTGGAGAGGATGCAGATGGCCCCTGCTCTGAGGAGCTGGTGGAGGGGCAGAGTAGGTGTTTCCTGAATGAGAGTCACGCGTGGAGTAAGGGAGGTATGGGGTGAGGCAGGGGGATGCTGCAAGCCTGCTCTGCGTGGACCTGTTAAGAGCCAAAGGGCGTAAGTACAAGATGATGGAGAGGAGAGTTTGACCTCCTGAAGGAATAAGCCCGTCAAAAACACACAACACAATAGCAACAACAGCCCCAAAACACCAATGAGTTTGATGGCAGTGTATCCACCATGGGATAAATTGCCTTCTTTATGGACTCTACCCCTGCGTTCCCTGTTCTTAATACAGTCGGAGCTTTACAGAGTAGACATGATCAATTTCAGCAAGAGAGGACACACCCTGATGTCTGCATCCCACTCCTCCTCTGGGACAGGTGTCAGCATCCACCTGTGCTGCTGAGGAAGCCCCGTGCCAGCAGGTGGGAGTGACTTGCTTCAGCTCCACACTGAGTGAAGATCAGGACCGTGTCTCCCAGCTGAGCTCTCGTTACCGCTCGAAAGCTATTTCTCTGTGTGTGCCAGGGGCGATGTCTTTAAAAAATAAATCTTCATGCTGATGGGACTTTCATGACAACACAATGGACACTGAAGCCTTCATGCTTGGCATACAGGCCATGAGATGGGCTTAGAAGAGACGAGAGAGCACAGTTGTTTGTAGGGGAGCTGGAAATGACCAGAGGTCAGATGGCTAAACATGAATCTATGGAAATACTTATGTTCAATGTCCTGCCTAATGTCAGAGAGGAGAGGAGCGTGTGGCCTAGTCAGGTAATTCAAACATTTTAGCAAATTCGGTGGGTCTAGCATGGGAAACCAACCAAAAGAAGACTAAGGCATTTAGAGGGAAGCCAAAATGGGGAAGTAGGGTATGATTTGCTTCATGCCAGCTTGATTCATGTTAACTATACTTTGTAGTAATTACTCTAATTCGTGGTTTTGAGCATGATGAAAGAAAATAATTATAAGTATTTATAGCTGGTCAGGGGGTTACAGATTGGACAACCAAGGAAAGTAGACAATGAAGCCTAGTTTAGCTGAATTTACTCCCTGTTGTAAGTAAAATTCACCGCACTCTTCATTACATGTATTTGCCAATAGTACAGCACTTAACATGAATTCAGGAGCCACATGAGAGCAATTTTGAAAGCCGGGTTTCTGGAGTGATTGATCATTGTGTCCCAGCATCTGTGACACTAGCCACACAATAAGGGCTCTGGGAAGGTAGTTTATGGAGGGAAGGAATAAATTCACATAAAGACCCACCATATTGCCTCAGGAATGAATGCATGTTTGTTCTATATGTGAAGCTCACCTCTCAGGCTGAGCAGACAAATGAGAACAAAATGAAATCCCCAAACTGTATTCTGTAAGCATTTGGGGTGAGGGTGACTTGGTACTTTCTCCTTCATGAGTCCTTGGTAAAGATGGACTTCTACGTGATGTACGGAAGTAGAACCATTTCTTGGATATACCCAGCCCATTCCCATCTCAGTTTTCACTCCTTGTTATTTGACTATACTTGCCCCCTGTACCACGGGAGGAAGGTATGTATGCTGGCCAGCACTGGACAGGAACACAGTAAATAGCCCTGTCACTCTCCAGCGGTCCCACCTAATCCCCGCCCCTTCCTGCCCAAGCTCCTGACATCTCCCTATTCTCCGCTCCTTCACATCGCCCCCCAAGCCTAGTCTGACCCTGACGCTTCCCCTGGTTTCCCCCGTGTGCACTCATCTCCCTCTTCTGTGCAGCTCAGTTCTGATTTTTAACATCTTGCAGCAGCGGCTCTTGTGGGATGCACTTAACCTTGTTTCTCCAAGTGCTCTCATGGGACCGCAGGGATCACATTGTCTGTTTATATTTACTCTGCTTCTCTTTCACCTGAATCTTAAAGGAGGATTAAAACTGGTTGGGTCCAATTAGACAATCCTGCTTTAACCACTAGGTGTGTGGCTTGGAGTCACCTACTTTGCCTCCTGAGCCACGGTGTCCTGGTCTGCAGAAGAACGGGTAATAATGTGTACCTTGTGGGGTTACAGTGATTAGAAATAGCAGATATTTAAGGGTCTGGTTCAAGTTTTAGCACATAGAAGAGGCTCCACAAATAGTAGATGATGATGACTTTGATGATAACGGTGATGATAATATAATAGTATCAACGTTGATGTTTATTGAGCTCCTAGTATACGCCAGACAGATTTAAATGTCTCTTATCTAATATATCTTAATTTGGATGAATTCAGCTATAAAGAATTCTGAACCTTATTCTGGACCACAATGATCTTATTAGAAAGCCAAGGAAACATGATGAAAAACAAGTCATATTTGAGTACTTACTGTGTGCCAGCTGTTTCACAAATGTATGAAAGTCAATCATTATAGCCATAAAACCAGTGATAATGATTAATTTACTCAAATCCCACAGCTAGAGAGGAGCACAGAGCCAGGATTTCAGCTCGGGTTGTTCTGACCTCCAAGTTCATGCTCTTTCATTTTCCGCCACGAGGAAAGGAGTGGTGATAGGAGAATGGAGCAGGCTTCAGCGTCTGTCCTGAACGGCAGGGTCAGCAGGCTTAGCTGCAGTGTCTGAGGGCTGGGCTAGAGCTGGGCTTCATTCAGGCTGCCGTGGGCCTGCAGGGGGCCTGGAGAATGAGGGCAGAGCCTCGTGGGCAGAACTGATGTAACAGGCACGTGAAAAACTTGGGGTGCCAGGCACTTGGTGCCTCGGAGAAGCTCACTTCCTGTCAGGGCCCTGTATACTGACAAGGCCTTGGAGTAATCTCTGCTCAGAAGAACAGGGTCCACTGAAAAGTATTTGGGGGAAAGATGTGGTCTGTGGTTGGAGCAAAGAGATAAATGCCAAAGCTCCATCTCTTAGCCGTTGAAAACATGTCGTCTCCCTCTGGTTCTCCTTAGGAATTGATCAGGGTTAAACTTACAGGGCAATGTCCTCAGACCCGGGAGCTCATAGGGTGCGGGCTCATGTAATTGACACAGGAACTCTGCAAGGTAGTGGAATCACTTAGTTCTTGGTTGACAGGAAAGCAAACTGAGGTTCGTGGATGTAATAGAATTTTCCCACGGCCACCTGCTCCTCAGTGCTGGAGCTAAGCACAGTGCTGGAGGGGTTTTGAACCCCTGTTCCTTACTTTGTTGCTTGAGTCATTTGCCTAGAGATAGGAGAAGGAATTCAGGAGACAGGAAGTGGGAAAACCAAGGACCTGCAAGGGAGGATGGTCAAAATGTCCATTTGACAGAATCAGGTGAATGAACTGTTGGGATAGAAAGATGAAAAGGGAGAGAACAGCAACGCCGTTCCTTAAGAACTCCAAGTGCTTTCAAACCAGAGCTCTATCTGGTTCTTTACGGTAAAATACGGGATGCCTGGGCTTTCCTCTCCCCCCAGACGAAGTGATGAAGTTTAGGGAAGATTAGTCTTTGGACCCAGATAAATTTGGTTTCAAAATTGCGTTTCATTGTTTACTAACCTCTCTAGGTTCATTTTCCTTTTATGAAATCTAAAACGAGGATAGTAAAGTCTGCTTTGTACCATCACCGTGTGGATTGGGGTTATGTAAAGAAGTCCCCTAGCCCTTCATGGTAGCTGGCATTTCTACTTTCATGTCCCTCGAAGGGCTCTATCATCTGGGACATCACATTCACTGGGGCCTCAAAAGGGAGAGAGAGAGAGATGGAGAAGGAAAAGGAGAGAGAAGATAAACAGGACGAAGAGGAGACGAGAAGAATCGATTTTCTCTTCTCATTTACACGCGTGAGACGATGAGCCCCCCAGGGGCTTCCCACCGCCCCTGCCTCGGCTTAGCTGCCGGCCTGGCTCGCAGAGGATGTGGGAGGGGACCCAGCGCTACAAAGCAAAACAAGTTCCTTTTCCTTTGGACAGTCATTAAAGCTGGGTGGGTGTGCTCTGCATGTACAAGTGTGTTTTCAACGGAGACCTTCAATCAGCATCTCATACAAATTGAGAGGCAGCGTCCAGCCTCCTGCCAAGCCAGCTCAGTCCTTGGCAGGGAGTACACTCAAGGGCTTGAGGGGACTTGTTGGAAAACGTTACTCCAATGCCAGCTCGACATACAGCGTCTACAGCGATGATTTTAGCTGGGGTGCTGGAATCCTTCAGGGTCACTGGGCCCACTTTCTCCAGGGAGAGGCCCCTCTTCCTGGGCCCAGCATCTGCATACTTCGTGGCTGAGTCAAAAGAAAAATTATGAGTATCAGAATCTGTTGACCTGTTAGGGCGACCTGGCATTCATTCATTCGTTGGATAGGCATTTATTGAGTGCCTATTGTGTCCTAGGTCCTGAGCTAAGTACCGCAGGTTCAAGTACAGTGTTAATAATAGTAATGATACAATTGCCTAATTCTGAGTACCCAGTGTGTGCCTGGCAGTAAGAGTATGAAGTAAGAAACAACAACAGTAATAGTACTTTTCATCATGTTTTTAGTTCTGTTTTAGGTTGGGTACTCAGACTTCTGCTCCCGTGTTTACACCTCATATAACTTAGAGAGGATAGGCTCCTAGTCAGAAATTGGATACATTTGCTCTCTCTCAAGACCTTTAATTTGTTGTCACTTTTCCAAGAAAAAAAAAATCATTAAAAATAAGTATTTCTTTCAAATGATACGTATTTGTCAACTGCCATCAAACTACCATTTGTCTCCTGGGACATCCTTCAGCTGAAAGATCTTTGAGTAATAATCGGGGCTTCCCACACCAGTTGCGGTGTTGGCCACGTGTCCATGAGGCAGAAGCAGATGGTTTTTCGGTCAGGTGTAACTGAAATGTATCTCCTGGCAGACAATCTTGTCTCCACAAATGCCTATCACATCTCATAAGGAAACCATGCATATTGCATGAGTCTTCAAATGTAGAAACAGATACTCATAAAATACAAGCCTTAAAATAAAACCGAAACATTTCAAAACAACAGCAGTTGCAATGCCACCAATTTATTGAATTCTTTTTTTTTTTCATCAAGATCATGAAATAAAAAAAATGCGCCTGCTCCCCAAACAGAACCTGAAAATCCCAGCAGCCATGGAGAGGGTTTGAGATGGGTCCTCATTATAGTCATGGGAAAGCGATAGACACACAGACTCAGGTAGCAATTTAGCTGAGCAAAAGGTCTTTTCCTGACCTGGAAGTCAGCCAAGATGAAAGCAAAATCGAATAGCAGTTTTTCCGAATAGAGTTAGAAGGTCTCATTTGTGGATGATTTGATGCCTGGTCTGGTCGTTTCACTCTGGCATCTGTGGTGGCCTTGGGCAGGTGTTGCGCAGGTGTCTTGCTCCTTGTTTCATCCCAGGAGCCCAGCACAATGCCCAAGACCTTGGATGCAGTGAGCATCATGGATGCCTTTCCTAGCCGCCATCCACAGGTCATTTGCTCTAATTCCACTCCTCTCTCTTATTGTAGACCACATTAATATACGAATGAGAGTGACATTAAGTTAGGGATAACCTTTAATAAGCTCCAATTTATGAAAAAAGGAACATTTTAAAACTTGGTACTGTCACTATTATTAGTGCCAGGGACATCTGTCGATTTTGGATTTCTGGCATCCCCTTCCTTTGTCTTACGGTGACAACCACCTCTTTTCTTTTGGGAAATTGACCCTCCTTTCTTCTTTCCTTCAGGTTTGGGGACTTTCAGTTACAATGGTGGTTGGTGGTGGGGATTAAAGGCAGAGTGATTTGAGCAATGCGTAGCTGCAAAACTCAGCAGGACGTGGTAGCTGTGGGATGTAAGGGGCGAGGGCAGGACAGGGATGACTTCCAGGTTCCTCGCTTGGATGACTGTTGGGGGTGGGGGGGTGTCATGCAGGGCGACCTGCGAGGTCTCTGCTCCCGCTCCCCACATAAGAACGCAGGATATGGTGAGGCCAAACAAGAACACCCACGGAGCCATAGGTAGGGGAGTCATACCACTATATTCTCTCTGGCGGCACTAGACTCTCACTGGAGGCTGGATCCACACTGTCCGCAAACCGCCATCCACACTTGCCAGCCCAGCCACCATCTTCTTGCTAGCCCCATTCTTTCTCTTCTTCTCCCTCTCCTAGCGTAGCCACAGCAGTTATATTAGTGGCTAATGGCTCACTGGTTACAGCTGACGGCCAACTAGCCACAGCTGATGGCCATGCAATCACAGTTGATGGCCATTTACTACCTGAGCCAGCACCTATCTATGTGAGGCCGAGAGCCTGGAAACTACTTTCTGGGGCTCTGCCCCCACAGGTGGTGTCACTGTTAATGCAGCCAGACGAAACAGGGTGACAAGCCGGTCATTGCTGGGACACTGAATCAAGGCATCTGAGGACGGTTCAGGGTACCAGCCGGGTAACGGGTGGCCCAGAAACGTCTCCCCCAGCGCCATGCACTTCTCTCCCTGGTGCTTTGCCCAGGCTGCTCGCTCCCTCTTTCATTGTGAAGTCTCGCCTAATGCCCAAGGGAGCACCAACCACTTCTGCGTGTGCTCTCTGCATCCCACATAGACTCAGGCGGAGTTCCTGGAACATTGCAACCATTGATTTGTTTGCTTTTCTGCTCCCCTGGACTCACTGCTCATTGAGGGTGAGAATGGTACGTGACGTATCTCTGAGAACCCGGCATCCAGTACAGGCTATTCAGATACAGTGTTTGGTTCTGGGCGGGAATGCCTGCTAATGTATGTATGTAATGCCTGTGTACATTTTTCACGGACGAGAGTGATACTGCTGACTTTCCATTGATTAGACAACCACTTGAGGAGTTTCCCGACAGCGGGCTGGGTTTTGCATTGAGACCTTCCCACACTCTCTTCTAACCCCCATTGATGCGTTGCAGCTGGTTCTGCAGTCACAGACCAGAGCAGTCACCTGCCTCCTGTTCTAGAAGGTCCTGACACCTTGGCTTTATGGTCCCAAGTGCAACCAGTGCAGTCAACACCCACGGGATCACGAGTGAGGCCCGTGTCCCCCCCCTTGGCCACCTAGGCCTGCTGGTGTCAGCAAAGGCCACATTTCAGTCAGTGTTGTTCAAGTACACAGAGGCCAGAAACATCAATGAGACGGGCATCATGGAACAAAACGGTCTATTTTTGGAGGCTTTCCGGTGTACGAGGTCATTAATATTCAGTACCTAGAATTCTCACAATAGTTGTGTAAGGTAAGTACTAGATCCTCATTTTACACATGTGGAAACTAAGACAAATGAGGTTAAGTAACTTGCTTAAGGTCACACAGGAAGTGGCAGGGCCGTTCTCACTACCCCAGGCAGCGTCAGGCTCTGGCTCCACCACACTCCCTTCTCCCCGCTCACCTTCTCATCAGCACGGTCCCCACTTACATCGATGCTGCTGCTAGAGTATTTGTCACTGCCTCTGCCTAGGAGCTTGTTTCTGTTTTGGATCAGGTCACTTCCCTCTGTTGAAAGCTAAATTTTTCTCCTTTCATTTCCTAAAATACACCCTTGTTTCCTTCTTTCAAATTCCACCTCTCCCTTTTTCCTGTCTGCTCACTCACAGGGATGTTTTGTGAATTCTAGAAACTTCAGATACATTTGTAAACAAATAACCACTGTTGATGTCAGTTTGACACTTAGAAATAGACGTTAAATGCTGCGTGTTCCCATCAGCATTGAATTCAGCCATACTCATTACATTCTGGGCGTTTTATAGCTTTGACGGTGTTCTACCATCAGCATCTAAACCAAATAAAGTGGGAATAGAAGGTGAGAAAACAACTTGTTTAATATCTTCTGCTACAATTCTATTGAATAGTTCTGTCGTATAATATGCAACACCACCCCTCCTTGGGACAGTACCATGTATTCTATTCCTAAAAACTCAGAGCCGAGCTGCTGGAAATGAATTTTGTTGCTGCTGCTGCTGCCACTGATGGTTCATCTCTTCCTCCGGCTGGGCAGTTCCCAAGCCTGTGGTTGCTGAAAGTCACTGGCGTCTGTAGCCCGAGGCACATGTCCCTCCACACACACTCACGCTGCTCCCTGCAGATGTGAATCCTCTTTGCAAACAAACTGAAGATTATCTCAAGAGTCAGTCTAATCAGTAGTGAATATGGGCTGATTACTGTATTTGCAAAGAACCTTGTTTTTTCCCCAACAGTGTACCATAGAACAGCTCAGTGTTTCCTCGTAGGCTTAGAAATGTAAATAATCAATGTGTTTGCGTAAATATTTAATGATGTCCACATTCATGTTTATGAATCAATGAACTACCATAATTGCGTTTGGGTGATCTGATAGACGCTAACATAAACAGGACCCACGATATCTTAGATGGCTTCGTCGTGGAATTTAGAAAACTGTGGTGATTAAAGAAACATTTATACCACATGGGAAATCTTGTAGGAAGAATTATGATGGAAGAATTCATGCTTTGATGCATTCGGTTGTATATTTTTCTTTATTGGTAACATTTTCTTTGTGATTTAGTTTGCTTGTTTTAGTGTGGTAGAAACACTTAGCATGAGACCTACCCTCTGGACACATTTTTAAGTGTTGTTATACAGGCACAAGACTGGAATAGCAGGTCTCTAGAACTCATTTATCTCACAAAAGAGAAACTTGATACCCATCGAACAGCAACTCCCCGTCTCCACCCTCCCCCAGGGATTTAGCGTCTTCAATCTGCTTTAGAGCTTCCTGACTTGCTGATTCTCCCCTAGGCCTCAGTTGTTTGCTCCCAAGCTCACAATCATTCACAGAACAGACACTTTTTCATCTTTGGCTGTGTCGTACAGTTCAAGGTGTGGAGTCACAGAGAGCGATCTGGCTTTGGAAGTCAAGTAGCATCTGAGTTTCAGTTTCTCAACGCTACAATGGGGAGTGATATCACCTGGCAGGGTTATTATGAGCATGAAAGAATGTAGCATTTGTGGAAGGTAGTCCACAAATGGTCATTTCTTCCCATTCCCCTTTCTCTAGCCCAGCTGTGAACAAGACCCAGACGAGCATTCTCTGAGATATTACAGTAATTTGGGCAAGACACGTAATTTATGGGAACCAAGGAGGAGGGATATCATGATGATATTTTTGGCGTATGCCCAGTGTTTTCTAACACTTGGGCCAATTAATATTCCTTCAGCCTGCAATGCTTTTTCTCGCCTGTCCCTTTGAGTAGTCCATGCCCTCCACCAAGCCTTTCTTGTATGACTTCCCAGCCAAAGTTACCTATGAGTCTGTGCTTCTCTGAATGTCCAAGCAGCTCTGTGGGGGCAGAGCCCCAGAAAGTAGTTTCCAGGCTCTCGGCCTCACATAGACAGGTGCTGGCTCAGGTAGTAAATGGCCAACTGTGATTGCATGGCCATCAGCTGTGGCTAGTTGGCCGTCAGCTGTAACCAGTGAGCCATTGGCCACTAATATAACTGCTGTGGCTAGGCTAGCAGAGAGGAAGGAGACAAGAGAAAGAATGGGGGCTAGCAAGAAGATGGCGGCTGGGCTGGCAAGCGTGGATGGCGGTTTGCGGACAGTGTGGATCCAGCCTCCAGTGAGAGTATAGTGCCGCCAGAGAGAATATAGTGGTATGAGTCCCCTACCTATGGCTCCGTGGGTGTTCCTTTTTGGCCTCACCATATCCTGCGTTCTTGTATGGGGAGCGGGACCAGAGACCCCGCAGGCCGCCCTGCACGACAAATGGCGCAGCGAGCAGGGTCTCCCGCATGACAAATGGTGCAGCGAGCAGGGTCTCCCGCATGACAAGCTCTCTCAAAACATCACATCTCATCTGTCTCCTTTTATAGCTTTATACAGTCTTGGCTTATCGTCTTCACTAAACTTTAGGTGCAGTGAGAGCAATGCTTCATCATTGTATATCCGGCATCTAGGTGAGCTGGCAAAGGAGAGTATATGGCAAGTCACGTGTTGTAGCGGGGAAAGTGTGGGTTTGCGGTTAGAAGATCTGGGTTTTGAACCCACCTTTATTTTTTATTGTGTGGTGTCAGGTACGTCCTAAGGAATTTCTTAGACTGTGTTTTCTCATTTATGAAATGGTTATAATAATCCTTTTGGTCATCATTTCTTTTAGAAATGTCCTCCAATCCCGTTCAGAAGGGGTGCACTCTACATAAAATGAATGATGTGGGTTCCTACTCCACCTTTATTATGGGACTGTTGGACAGCCATGAGCCATCAGGGTTCTGGAAGTATTGGATAAACAATAAATGCAGTACACACGCTATTTAGGGTTATTCGACACTCATGAACTATTTCCTTAATCAATGCTTAATGGAAATCAGATGTGACAACTTGATAACACTTGGGGGACAGGAAGAAGCAACTCTCATTGGGAGAAGATAGTTAGGAGAAGGTGGCTGTGTCTGGCGCTCAGTATGTGCTAAATAAGTGTGTTACATATGGTTAATTGAGTAAACAGTATAGTGTTTGGGAAAGCATCTCATAATACAGAAAAATGGTGAGAGAGCAAAGGAAGCTGACGCAAGCATTGATTAGGTACGTTCCCCTACTCCGACATTCCTTATTCCCTTTCCGTGCATTATTATTATTTTTTTGTAGAGCATTTTACACCTATTTATTTGTTCATGTTTTATGTGTGTATTTACTTTTCTGGTTAGTCAGTTAGTTTAATGTCTCTCTCCCCTAATTAGGTGATCAGCTTCTATGAGGCAGTGGTTTTTGACTGTTTTGTTTTCTCCTATATCCACAGTAACTAGAATGGTACCTGGCATACAGTAGGCACTCCATAAATACTTGTAGAATGAATAAATGGTGGATTTTATTGCCTTCCTTAAGTAAGGCAGTTATTCAGCAACCTCTTTTTGGCCCCAAGATTCTTTATTTTTTTCCTACACAAGTCACTGCTTTGAACTACTCAGTGGGAGGGATGGCGGGTGTAGAGGGCAGGATGGGGTGCAGGGGAGGGGCGCTTGTTAACTCTCTCCCCTTGATCAGCCTCACTTGTGAAGTTTCCACTCCTCTTATTATCTATGACATCAAGCTCTGGTTTCCCACTTATCTCCATATTGGATTATCTTGTCTATTTATTTGCTTTCTCTGAGACTCTGGGTAGATTCTTTCATTGCCTCTTCCTGGTTTCTGATGATTTGCCGATAATCTTTGGTGTCCTTTGGCTTGGAGAGGTATCACTTCAGTCCTCTCCTTTCACATGGCGTCTCCCTGTGTCTTCACATCATCTTGCCTTTGCACATGTCTGTTTCGGTGTTCAAATTTCACCTTGTCATAAGGACACAAGTTATTTGATTAAGGTCCACCCTTAATGACCTCATCTTAACTTGGTTAAATCTGCAAAGAGCCTCTTTCCAAATAAGGTTAAATTCTGAGTTACTGGGGCTTAAGACTTTAACATATCTTATTTTAGGGGCACGCAATTCAACCCATAACACCAGGATAGGGAGCTAATGGATTTATGGGACTAGCAAGATGGTTAACATTACAGGGCTACAATAGCCATGCATGAGGCTGTGGGCTTCTTGGGGTTCTCACCAGAGAAGGGAAGGATGTGGGAAGACAGTCTTTAACCAGAGGGCCGGCCCTACCTGGTGAGGGTCTGTTGCAGATATTCAGCCTCCAACCCTACCAGAACATTGCTTTGTACTTTCTGATCTCTAACCTGTTAGATTAGGCCTTGATATCTGCCCAAGGGGCTGGAGTCTGTTCCTGCCGTCCTGGCTCCACTTCATCCCCAAACCCTAAGCCAGCCATGGTTTGACTTAAGCATTGGCACTAGATGGCTCCTGTCGTCACCTGGATCCCTTCAAATCAAGTCTAATTTCACCTCGTCACTGTAGGCTCCTTATAGCAGTAAGTACAGCAATATGGCTTTCTTTCTTTTTGAGAACTGTATGGATACATCTCTGTTAGATACGTCAACTCTGGTCCCCACAAC
This sequence comes from Rhinolophus sinicus, assembly GCF_057876585.1. Classification (NCBI taxonomy): domain Eukaryota; kingdom Metazoa; phylum Chordata; class Mammalia; order Chiroptera; family Rhinolophidae; genus Rhinolophus; species Rhinolophus sinicus. The sequence goes on along the minus strand of NC_142502.1, from coordinate 183,798,448 downwards.
AGCCCCGCTCTGGGGGCTGTGTTGAGTATGGGTGGCTATCATCTCCTTGGAATGGGAGAAAGAATGGAAGCCCAGAGAGTTTGTGCTGACCTGCACAAGGCCACTCAGCCAGTAAGTGGTGAAGTAGGGGACTGATTCCTGGAGTATCTGACTGCACAGTCTTTATATTCCATCTATCCTCCCCCACCTCAGCCGAAGGGCTGCAGGGGGGGCAGCTGTAGGGAGTTTTGCATCCTTATTCCTATTGATATCTGAATAAACCATCCTCTTCAATGACCACTGCCTCCCTTGAATCTTTCGGTTGTCTTGTCAGAAGATGAGGGTTGGTGAGACAAAGACAAACCAGGTCGTGGAACATTCGTTCCTTTGTCCACTCTCTGGGTTGGAGCCATCTGCTGCCTGTGTATGGGCTCTGGGATGCTTGTGTCCTTCATGGAGCGCTCTGGCTTTCATGGCAGTGGGGGTTCACCATTTTCAAAGTCACTGGAAGATGGAGCCTCCCTAAAGTTGGCTCTCTAGGACACCCTCACCATAAACAGTGTTCTGAAAGTTTCCAGAGATGTGCAGCTAAAGATACACCAGAGCAGTGAACTTGACAGGCACGTGTTCCAGCAGAGGAAATTCATTAGTGGGCAAAGTCCAAAGGCGAGAGTCACTTTGGGGTCTCTGGTTCCTATCTCTCTCTCTTGGAATCCTCTGCATAGACACTAAGAGGCATGGGGGTTGGGAGGGCACCTACCCTGCTGGCTGTTTTTGTCAGCCAAGCCACAGAAGGGAACCACACGGCCCTGAGGTCAACCTTGGCCAACCACAGGGGCCAGCTCTCAGGAGGGACCATGGGGACAGCAGGATTTGGGTTTCCGCTTTCTCACAGGAAGACTCAATTGATCGCCTCAGGGCTGCAGGCGCCTTGTTGAGCAGGGTGAGTCAGCTTCCTCTGTGTGCCACACTGAAAGGACCGGACCCCTGACAACTGCTGGCTTCCTCACGCCTGTGTGTTCTCAGTCTACTTACTGCTCCAGAAAACCTCCAGTAATTATTCAAACCTCTGTTTACCTGAAGACTTGTTGAGAAAACAAGTTTGCACCTCAAATTTCTACAGTATTTAACACTCGACTAAAACATTTCCTCACACATGGGTTCATCCACTCTTCACACCAACTCTATGAGACTGTAGGGAGGCTATTGTCATTATGGTTCTGTGTATTAGGCGTGAGACTCAGCCAGCAAAGAGGATTGCCCAAGGCCACGTGGCTTGTTGATGGAGGGTTGGTGAATGACTATAATAACTCACTCCGGACAGTATTATACTTTCTTGTATGGCCCTCAGCATATAGCTCTGGCCTTGTACTCACACAACGATGTTTATTGATTGGGTGACTGCTCATAATTTTCACCCATTGTGAGATGGCTCCTTAAGGTCCTAAGCAAGCAACTTTGGAAACACAATTCATTTTCAAGTTACACTAAGACCCATATTAGCTGTGTGATTTTAAGAAAGGTGCAAGCTTTCTGAGCTGTGGTTTCCTTTGAACACAGAGGATAATAATTTTGGGGGCAGTTCCAAGATTTAAATAAGATAATATGAATCAAGGGAAAACATACTATTTGCTACATAAAACATATTCAACAATTTAAGATTCTTTCCATTGCCCTCCTGGTCACGCTTAGCTTTAGAAACTCATCAGTTAAACAAGTCTTGCAGATACTTTATTTATACATGGAACAATGCCTTTGCTTAGCAGTCTTTGAAAAATTAAGGACACAAATATACAAAGTACATAAAGTATGATCCCCGCTCATTTAGTCAGTATAATCAAGACGTGAACTATACCACATCCAAGTATGTGAATTTCCTCGTTCAGCCCTCCAAGTTCTGAGTACCAAGATTTTTAAAACTCATTTCTCTTGGTCTATTTTTAGATGGATGACATTTCTAGCCTTGTGAACAGAGCAGAGCATCCTCTGCATCCAGGATTCTCTGTCTGTGCTTCTTACTCCCCATTGGGCATCTGGTCTTCATTGTCCCGTGGTCCCACTTACCTGCAAGGAGCCACAGAGACACTCACCAAGGTGAGGAAATGGCAGTGAGTGAGGAACTTCTGACTCAGAAATAATACTTACATTTTGAGAAAATACATTAGCAGACAAGGTGTTCTTTCTTTAAAAATGCCCTTTCTTTATTCCAATTGGATGTTTTCTGTGGGTTAACAGGTTTTCTTTGAAGTTGAATATATGTCCAGGAGAGGTTGAGCCCATGGGTGTTGCTAACTTAGATTTCCAGTTCCTTCCAGTTGGGAACTATGTTACAATCATGACCATATACCCAGTGCCAGATTCACATTAGATTCTCAGTGAATGATTCTTGAATGAGAAAGACTGATGCACTCATCACTCAATTACCATAACTGTACTGTGTACAAACCAAAGCAGTGATACAGATAGATAAGATAGTATACTGCTTTACGGGGTGTCAGGCAGGCCTGTCACTTAAGCAGAACAATCTGAGAGGTGAGCATGACTCCCCATGGAGGAGAGATGAGGTCAGGAGACAAGGCGATCAGGGAGAATGGAGCAAGTAGGGGGCACAGTGGCTTCAGGCAAACTGTTTGTGGGGGGCTGCTGTGAGTGAATCGAGTGAGTCTCCTCACTGGGTACTCACCATGTGATATTAGAGATGGACCTGCCACCTTGAACAACCCAAAGGCAAATGAAGTAGCGGTCATTGCCGTCCTGAATAGGCTTGTGAAATGCTGTGGGAGAGCAGAGACTGGCAGTGGAGGTGATTGTGGGCAATGAAGACAAATCAGTCAGGACAACTACAACCCCACATTCACATCTAGGAAAAGGGCTGACATGATCAGTATCTGGGGAGACCCAGGGAATACTGTGGTACCCCCTGCTTGTGGGGATTCCAGTGTAAGGCAGCCATTGCTAACTGAGCATGAAGGGGTCACGGACTTCCGGGAAGAGACGCTGACTCCATAGTTTAGTGACTCTCTCCAGGGCCTCTTTCGCTATTGTTTCTTGATAGAGAGGATTTAAATAATTCAAAATTATTGCTCCCCCCCCCCTTTCAGAATTGCACTGTGATGGTAAGTGGGAGAATGTGTTTGAAGTCTTACCCATGATTTACTTAGCTGTTTATTTTTCATTCATTTAGTACATTTTATTGAGCACCTACTCTATGCTGGTCTTGAGCTAGGTTTGGGGGTCCAAAAATGGGCAAAAGTTTGTCCCTGCACTTTAAGGATCCCACAGTCTAGTGGAAGAAAGTCACTCATAAGTAAGGACAACATGCTGTGGTCAGTATAGAAAAGGAGATAAACAAAAGAGAGCAGAGGAGAAAGAAAGTGATTAACCATGTTACTGGCTGTCAGAGAAGTGTCACAAAAGATGTGTTGGGTTTTAAGGGATACATAGAAGTTTTCTGGTTGAGAAGGAGGAAGTAGCATTTTAGGTGGTGAAAATGGCATGAATAATTGCACAAGGGCAGCAAAAGCATGGTTTGGGAAAGAATACTTAGAGTAGTGTTGCCAGGTGATATATAGGTGGCCCAACTAGATTTGAATTTCAGATAGACGATGAATACTTTTTTTAGCATAAATATGTTCCAAATATTGCACGAGACATGCTTACACTGAAAACATTATTTGTTGTTTATCTGAGATTCACATTTAATAGGACATCCTGTACTTTTATTTACTAAATCTGCTGACTCTAGACTAGGATCCAATGCAGGAGAGATCACACTAGGTAGGTCTTTGAAAGCCATGCTTGAAAGTTTCGACTTCAATCTTGTGGGGTGGTCTTGCATGGATTTTAAAACCGAGAAGTGATATAATCAGATTTCTGTTTAGAAATATCACTGGCTCCATGGAGATTAATTTAGAAAGGTGGAATCTAGAAAGAAGGACATTAATTTAAATAGAGAGGAAAGGGGTGTTGAACCAGGGCAACAACCAACAGATTCTCAGGCAACAGACTCCAGAGACATTCTAGGGATGGCAGCTGCAGGACGTGCTCAGAATGGGGGAGGGTTTGTGCTGACAATCCTTTCTTATCACGGGCACCATATATTTGTCTTTGAAAGTGTATGACCTTTGGAACGTCCCCTCCCAATAGACTTGGGATGGGGATTCTTTGGAGACTGGAAGGCTTTGCCATTAACCACATGGCTCAGCTCTTCATTTCTTTAAAACATATACTCTGGTTAAACTCTGAGCCAGATAATCACATCTTGATGAAGTGGCCAAGTCCATGCTGGGTACAGGTGGAAACACTTAGAGCCATAACTTTAGAAGTGTCCGTAAAAGAGAATGTCTTCCATATTTCTTAGGAGAGATTTATTTTTCAGAAGAAAGTGTATATTTTGGAAGGGTAGGGACATTGTTTATTTCTGAGATTAAATATACCTCCAAGGTTATAGGATATATTTGGATTCTGTAGACTTGTTACAAAGAATTCACAGAATCGTGTTAAAAGAAATCTCTTGGTCACTTTCCCCCTGTTGTAGTTGGAGAAGTTTCAGCGCAGAGAAGAGATGTGACCTGCTCAGGATGGCAGCCCTGAGGAGAGGATTCATGACTCTCAGTTACTTGAATTGCACAATTCTTAGGCTTTCTCTAAACATTTGGAATTTGGAAACACAGTGCCATTCTTTTTGTCTGTAGCTACCAAATTACAAAGAATTTCACCTTGAGATTTTTCAATTTGACGTGTATATTAACACAAGTTTTTAAAAGGGATTTCGTGAAATTGTGTCATTTAAAAACAACCACATCTTATTCCTATTGACAACTTTTTTGACATAGATTGATGCAACCTTATCCGTGAAGGTTTTCAAAGTTTTGGGAACTTGGAAAAAGAAAAGTTTATATAAATAGGAAAAAATAGGTATTTGTTGAATGCATTTTCAGTTGCATGATTCTGACATTTTGGCAAAGGCAAGCTTTCCTTTCACTAGATCAACTTTCAGAGCCAAGTTGTGTTTAAAAAGAATAAAGCAAAAAGTACTGTATTTACATTTCAAGGATGAAAGGTCTTTCCTCCTTAGAAATCTTAGGAATGCTATCTGGGACTACCTCCTGGTCTGCCTTTGCTTCATTAATTCCAGAGCCGGCATCCCCGCTGGGACATACCAAGGTCTCTCCTCATTCAGATTTGAGGGGTTTGCTCCCTGTGAATGACTTGTTGAAATCCTCTCTCCTCTCCTAAGCAAGGAGACACTGTGACCAAATGGGTTCTGAGCTTTGAGTTATTTATCCCACTTTCAATCTTCATGGATAATTTGATTTCGTTCCTAGTACCTGGTTCACTGGTAACTTTTCTTTTGTATCTTATATGCAGCTCCCTCCAGCCCCTTCTGAGATAGAGAGGGTGGGAAGAAGTAAAGAGCAGTGATTCTGGAGGGTGAGGAGCCCTGGGCCACATTCTTCACCTGTATCACTTCTAAACCACCACCTTTCCCTGACTTTGCCTTAGGCCCTTCATGGGGATTTGGCACATTCACTCCTCCATTAATGGAGGTAACAAGTGTTACAATGCCATAAGTGCTAATCACCAAGTGAGGCATATAGATGTAAGGGCCCCTAAATGACTCTTACGGATGGTACAGAACACACTCTAAATAAGCCTGTCCGTGATCCATCAGGCCCCTGCCAACTCTCCATCCTGCACCCCATTTCCTTATTCAGCAATATGTCTCAAGTATCTTCCATATACCAGGCAGTGTCCTAGGCACTGGAAACATAGCAGTAAACAAAACAGACCTGCACTAGCCAACTATTTCTTGCACTGGGTCTACTGATACTGAAATTCTTTGTCCCAAATTCTTGGTATTATGTAGATTCTGAGAATTAAAGAAAATTTCCCTTTTTATTTGATGATAATCTAAAAAAAAACGAGCGTACTATATGATCTGGATTGACGGAAAAGTTGCCTTGCCACAGTCCTGTTGCGGGATCTTGGCATCTGGGTTTCCATGTATGTCACTGAGCAGCACCTCAGAGTTGGTGTTCGTTCAGCTGACAGATAACTCTCAGCGCACTCTCAAGTTGAGGGCCAGTGGACATGACCTTGAGCTCCAACAATGCTCTTTCTCTTTAAATGGATTTGTATACTTCTCAGATTAAAGAAGCACTGGTCTGGTAGTAGCACTTGCAGAGTGCTTGTGCTTTCCTGCAGCCACCACGTTCTTCCCAAACTTTCATTATGCAGGTCTCTTCAGGGAGCTGGAAAATGGACCCCTAAAAATATCCATGCCCTAATTAATGCCTGTGAATATGTCACATTATATGTGTACAGGTGGAACAATGGGAGATCCTTCTGCATTACCTGGGTGGGTTCTTCAGAGTGGAAGAGGTGTATATACCGAAAAGAGTTAAAAGCAGGTATTCCAACAAATATGTGTGCACATGTGTTCGTACCTGTACTATTCTCAATAGTCAGAAGATGGTAATAGCCAATGTCCATTGACGGATGCATAAAGAAAATGTGGTGTGTATACACAGTGAAATATTGTTCAGACACAGAAAGGAATGAAGTACTGATACATGATACAACGTGGATGAACCTCTAAAACTTTGCTCATTGAAAGAAGTCAGAAATACCAGGTCACATAAGCATGATTCCAGTTACACGACACATCCAAAAGAGGTAAATCCAAAGAGACAGAAAGCAGACTGGTGGTTGTCAGGGGCTTAGGGAAGCAGGAATGGGAAGTAACTGCTTAATGGATAAGTGGTTCTACTTTGGAGATACTCTAACAACAACAAAAACAAAAAATTAAAATTTTAAATTATCAGCAATGAATTTTACCATTCTTTGTTTATATTGTGCAAAACCACTTTTAAATGCAAATATAAGAGCATTTAACATGTATGCATAATTAGCAAAATTACAAAACTTATATTTTATAGTCCATGCATTTAAGGTCAAGGATAAAATGATTAAGAATTTCAAGCTGTGACAGCAGAGCATGAAACCACACATGGGGCCCTTCTGAATGTGGGGCCCCGTGTGATTTCATGTCACATGCCTTGAAGCTGGCCCTGAACACACCCATATTTGACTGCCTTCCTGTTCTGTATCTTTTTCCCACCTCTTTCACAGTACTCCCTGCACAGTAAAATAAACTACTTGCACATTGAATCCTTGCTTCACGGTTGCTTTTGGGGGAATCCATACTATATTCCCATGGCTGTATTCACAGAGCGTGGCACTAGGGAGCTGATAAGGAAATACTCTCAGGACTGAGCCTTGTGTGTTAGGAGAAGCCATGGTGACTGTGCATGGGGGTGGCTGCAGAAGCCCCCACTGGAGAAGGAGGGCATGAGCTGCCTGTGAAGGAATGGGTAGACCAGCTAGCTGGGAGAAAGCGGAGAGGGTTCTGTGTTGGGACTGAACAGTGTTGTGAGTAAACTCGTAGGTAGCCACATGGTGACCGTCTTCCAGCTGCTCCAAATCAGGTGTTAAAGGCTCTGGTACATGTGATCACAGTGAATCTCAGCAAAACCTGTTAGGCAGGAAAGGTCAGTGGATTCATACCTCTCTTACAGCTGAAGAAACTCAACTTCAAATACCTTGAATGCAGGGAGTAGTGGAGGCTGCACTAGGACCGAGAGCCTTTGGTTTCTCACTCCGCCTTACTCCAAGGGAGCCTCCAAAGATGAAAGTGAGGTGTCCTCTAAGAAGAGCAACTTGGGGTCCGGTGCTTATACACTGGTGTGGGAAGATCAGGAGTTACCTCCTTGATTGTTTCTTGATACAGAAATAATGTTTATTTAAAAGGTGCACAAAAATTACTTGAGGGACCCAAAGTCTTGAATTTAACATACATTAGAATGTATTTCCATAAGAGAAGTGACTGTGGTCATTTGACTAAAAGCATCTTTTCTGGAACCGTGATCCAGATAAATGTGGGAGCTCTCTGCCTTTACTTCTGTATTTGAGTTTGCCAGGGGGCCGGGGCACTGCTAGGAAGTTATCTGGGGGTTGGAGGAGAGGAAGGGGTTTTGAAAGAGAGGAGCAGAGTTTCAGGGTCACAGCTGTCAGTCATCCTGGCTGACTGAGCCTCTGGCCCGTGGGCAAGGGTCCCGGGAGGCATGGTGATGAATGGTCTGCAAGTTTCTTCTTAGAAACCTCTAAACTTTCCTTCCAATACCAAGAAGAGAGGGCTAAAATATGTTGTAAGTTAGTTTGTTCTAAAACTTCCTCTCTTCTGAGTTTCTTAACTTTGGTAAAAATAAAATAACTTTGACATGACAGTCATTTGTGAAAATACAAGTCAATGAAATGGAATTTATAAACGTTAAGTGAAGCAAATGTTTGGATTATCTTGTTTCAATTACGAAGCCATGGCTTTCGCTTTTCGAGAACAAGAGGACTCTGTTCTCTTCTGTATGTGAACGTGCTGTGCTCTGAGAGGGAGGGAGGCATGTAGTGATGCAGGAGAAAGAACACAGGCTTTGAGTCAGAAAGGCCTGAATTCAAATCCTGGTTCTGCGCTCACTGGCTGTTGGTGTTGGATAGTTTACTTAAACGCTCTGAGCCTCCGTTCCCTTAGCAATAGAATACATATACTCATGCCTACTGATTTGGTTTTGGAGATGATCGAATGGGATAATACGTGTAGCTTTGCTTGTGCAGATGAAGTCCTCAGCAAATAGTTATTGAATGAATGAATGAATGACGACTCTTGAAAATATGATTTTTCTGACTTGTTTGTGGATCACCCCCCAATTTTCAGTGTATCTCTGAGGATCAATAGTTACCTAAGACATGTCATTCTACTGTGGCCTCCTAGAGCAACAAGGCCAACTTCTTTAATTATGCTGGGCCTTTATCACAGGAGTGGAGAGCGATCTTCCCCCCTCCTTCCTGCTGTCTCATCCTTTCTCAGTCCCTGTCTTCCCTCCTTCATTTGAAAATATATATTAAAACTCTTATATTCTAGACCCTGGGTTAGAAGTGAAGGTTATGAGGTCAGGAAGACTTGGTCTTGGCCCCTGAGAAGTTCATGGTTTTGTGGAAGAGACACAAAGGAGGGAGCCACAGACTCTGCCTGGGTTGGGGGAGGTGGGTGAGGACATGTGTGACTTTCCCAGACACGATGGCATTTTCCTAAAGACTTGAAGGAGCTATGCAATGCAGGCAATCGTGGTGGTTCTACTCCATGAGGGGGGAGTGTTACGTGCTGAAGGACAGGGGACTGAGAGATGCCGCAGAGCAGGAACCAGGGAACCAGTAAGGAGTTCAGGATGGCTGGAGCCTGGGTGCTAAGCGGACGCAGCGCAGGTGAGAACTCTGGGGTCAGTAGGGGCCAGACAGCTGCAGACTGCCCAGGCCTCTATGGGGTGTTTGGACTTCACCCTTCTGGCAACGGGGAAGGAGGGCAGGATGTAAAGTTGGCAAAAGGGTTGCGTTAGATGCTGTAGATTGGAACAGATTTGAAGGGGCGGTAGTAACAGGGGGAGGGGTCAAGAACCGATTTTAAAAATCCAGCTGACCAATGAGGAAGGTGAGAACTTAGAGACAGTGAAGGTGGAGTGGAAGAGATGGAATTCAAGAGATTGTGGGGGTGGTCAGCCTCAAACTATGAAATGGTGGGGGGGGATGCGGAATGAGGAAGGACCAGGGCACTCCCTTGTTAGAATGGGAAAGCTGGGGCCCAGGGGCTCTTCCCTAACTTTCTCTAAAGCAGAGAGCACTTCTCTCTGGGTAGAAGTGATTGTCTTACTCCGAAAATGACCTGGGAACTGCCTGATTTCAAAACTGGGCGTTTCAGGCCCTCGATAAGCATGTGTTGAATGAACAGATGCTGGAAATGACATTCCTGCAGGAAGCCAAAATGAGTGCTGTCAGGCTATTTTGGGCCAGTCTTATTGCTCATCAGCCTCCCAGCTGTATCCTTTGTAACCAGCCGCATCCTTTGTGCTCCAAGGGTGTCCTCAGTGTCATGTCCTGTGGCTTCTATGTCCTGGCCCAGAGCTAAGAGGAGGTGAATGTGGCAGGGTGGAGGGCGCTGTGTGTCCTCAGACCTTGGTCTGTGTTCTTGTAATTTCAGTGTGGAATCCTGGCTGCCTGGGTGCTTCAGTCACTCAGCCAGCTGGCTAGGACCCCAGGCGGGTTTGGGTTGGAAATTGTGAGTTGTCTTCTTTGCAAAGCAGGACTGATATGAAGCCCCTTTCCCAGGTTGCCTAGATCTAACTTACAGGCCTGTGGCCTATTTGTCTCTGAGCTGAGGGGAGGGGCCCTATTAGGATTCCAAGTCCTGGTTCTATTTTTTAGTTTTACAATTAAACACACACACACACACACACACACACACACACACACACACACACACCATGTTAGCTCAATGATTACTCTTGAATTGATCATTTGAAATCCATACATTCCCAATCCTCACCAGCAACCTGGTAACAGTGCTGTGTCTTAGCAGGGCACTGTTTCCAGCCTAGGGAAGACTGGGTTTGAATTCTAGTTCTCTCACATACTATCGTCGGTGAGACCTTGTGTAGCTCATGTAAAATCTCTATGCCTCAGGAATCATACGGACAGCAGCGTAGGTGGGAATATTATGTGGACAACATGTTCTATGCCTTTCACCGTGTTTGCCTCAGTCCTTGATCCCCAAGCAAAGGGGCATGTGTATCAGGCAGTCCTCTAACTTCTCTGAACTCTAGTTTACTAACACAGAAACTTTAATGAGTCACTTTTTGTTAATTTTAAGGTCAAGTTTCTTGAGGCATGATTTATATACCGTAAATTTCTGCATTTTTAGAAGGTGTACAGTTCTATGAATTTTGAAATAAATGCATGCAGTCTTGTAACATCACCACAGTCAAGACATAGAACATTTCCATCATTCCAGAATGTTCCCTCATGTCCCTTTATAGTCAGTACCCTCCCTGCACCCACAGCTCCTGGCTACCATTGATCTGTTTTGTATGCCTATAGTTCTGCTTTTTCCAGAATGTCATATACTAAATGAAATTGTACAGTGGACAGTGACTCGAGTCTGGCTCTTTTCACATAGCATGATGCATTTGAGATTCATCTGTGCCATTGTTTGTATCAGGAGCTTCTTTCTGTTGCTTTGTGTTATTCCACTGCGTGGATGTACCTCTGTTTGTCTCTCTATTCACCCGTTGATGGACATTTGAGTTGTTACAGTTTTTGGAGTCTCTAAATAGAGTTCTTGCAAATATTTGCACACAGGTCTTTGTGTGGATATATGCTTTCATTTTTCTTGGGGATTCTAGGATTGGTTTGAGATGGGTGGGACTTACGGTAAGTCTACGCTTAAGTTTCTTAAGAAACTGTCACACTTTTTCAAAATGGCTGTGTCATTTTAATGATTCAATGTTTAAAAAGGACACTTTTATTTTGAGACAACTGTAGATTTATATGCAGTTATAAGAAAGAATACAGAGCAATCCTGAGAGCCCATGTGTCCTGACTCAGTTTTCCCTGGGTGCCAATGTCTCACAAGACTGTAGGCCAATCTCACAACTGCAATATTGACATCATTACAGCCAAGGGACGGAACACCTCCCAGCCCCCCACCGGGATTCCTTAGGTGGCCCTTTCACAGCCAACCCCCACTTTTCTCCCACCCCACTCCTCCTTAACTTCTGGCAACCAGTAATCAGTTGTCCATTTCTAGATATATATATATTTTTTATGCCAAGAGTGTTTTATATATATAGAATCATGCAGTATGTAACTTTTTGGGACTGGACTTTTTCACTCAACTCAACTCTCTGGAGATTCACCCAGGTTGTTGCATGTATCAGCACTTTGTCCCATTTTACTTCCGGGTCGTGTCCCCTGGGACCAATGTACCACAGTGTGTTTAACCAGGCAGTAGTTGAAGGACATCCGAGTTGCTGCCAGTTTTAGGCTTTAAAAAAAGTTGCTACAAACATTCGTGTACAGGCTTTGGTGGGAACACAAGTTTTCATTCTTGGGGATAAATATCCAGGATGCACTGGTGAGTGGTTTGGGAGTGGGGGAAAACTGCTAACTGTCTTTCCAGCCTTCCTGGCTGCAGCATTTTGTATCCCCACCCACAATGTATGAATGATTCAGTTTCTCCACATCCTCACCAGCTTTTTCTTCCTTCGGTTTTTCATGGAGATTTACTTTCCCCAGAGGGATCAATGATACACCTTTGAATGTAAAACTATTCTTTCCGCTTTTTAGTATGTAGCTCAGTGTTCGTTAGGTAAAGTATTGTCAGAAGTCCAACCCAACAAGGATACACATTTGGGTTCCCTGTAAATTGGCCTGTTCGATTTGATACCCAGAGCTATACAAGGCCTTTCCCTTTCCCACTTGGCTGTTGGGATGGTCAGTATCAAGTGTCATGTGAATTGTCAATGCCTCCCATCAGCGTCCTTTTACTGCTTGTCCATGTCCTTTTTATTATGCTACCAATGAATAATTCATTTGCTTAAGTTGTCTCCAGCATCCCTCCTCTGTGCTCCTACAGGCACTCAGCTTAGTCTATCATTGCGTTCACACGAGGGAATTATAATTGTGCTGATTCATGCTGATGGACCTGTCTTCTCACGGTATAAAGAACTCCTTGAGAATAATGTCCCTCTCACTGCCCTATCCCCCTACGACATCTTATAAGTATTTATTTATTCATTCATTAGATATTTAAGGAGCACTTGCATGGATTTTGCCTCAAGAAAGTCATAGACTGGAAGGGAAAGTTAAGCGATGAATCTGAATAACTATAAAACCAGGCAAAAATGTGATGAGTAATTTAAAAGAGTTAAGATGCTTAAGGAGTTTAGAGATGGGAGAATTATTTTAATAGTTTTGTGACTTCTAAAAAATTAATGTCATAGGCATCAGTTATGTCAATCCTCTTGGGGATGAGATGGAGCTGTCTAAAACTCTGTTGTTGATAAGGGACGTGCCACAGGGAAAGACATTTGTGGGTTACGTGGGGAAGTCTGGAGCGGGGGCTCTGCCTGCTGGAAATGGTGAGAGCTGAGCAGATAACCAGCTGGGGAAAGGAAGAGCATTGCCTGTCTCAGGAAAACCCAGCTAGAGTTGTGCACAAGAAGCTATGATTTGGAGAGAAATGAAGGCACAGCCTACCTGTCTGAGACTACTCGGAGGGACTCAGCAGTTTTAGAATTTTCAGAAGTTGGAGTAGGGAGGGATTGATGGTTCTGGTGCATTATATATAGTTGGAGTGCAGAGAACTACCTGACCTTCTGGGGTGGGAGGCACCCCGACTGATGGGGTCTGCCCGACTCTAAGTCTCTGCTCTTCCTTCCGTTCCACGAGCCTCTCATGAACAATGAAGGCAACACACTGATGACCTCAGAGAGGCCCAAGGGACTCTGATCCCCCAAACCCCACATGACTGGTGTCTAATCTCTGATTCAGTCGTTGACATTGTTATATATATATTCTATATATTCTACAACTAAACCCCTAAACCAAACAAATGCAGAAGTGAAAGCAAGGCCTTGTTATGGAGCAAAGGGGGGTGGGGAAGAGTTCTGGTGGAAACAAAATCTTTCTCATGACAAAGCTGTTGATCCACCCTGGTGGTTTTCTTGTGGAATCTTTTGGGCCAGTGGCTTCTGAAGAGATTGACAGCTGTTAGCCAGACTGGGTTTTATAGTGGGGACACTTGTGTGCACATTGTCCAATATTCACTGAGTTATGAACAATAGGGTAAGTTCCTCTCTGAACTATCATAATGGCTAGTGGTGCCTCTCCTGGGCACTTCTTTCATCTAGTGGGCCCTCTGATCACATCTCTGATCCTATTTCCCTCTTTGCTTTGACTGCTAGAAATTCAGAGTGGAATTTGTGACCCACATCTTGCAAATGTACAACACTTCATGACATAAATTTAATGGACAATGACTGATTCAAATCTCGTCTTTATTTTCTTGTCTTGATTTCCTTCTAACCTGTTGTATAATGTTTTTCTTAAGACCTTTGAATTTTTTAAATAGTAAATATGGGTACAAAAGAAATAAGAAAGTTATTATCGGGCTTGGTTTACACTAGACTGATTTCCAAATTTTGACCTCCATTCCTGAAGAAAATGCATCCCGTTGAAATCATAATTACTGTCATGGCAAGATATAACATGAATAGATAGGTTATTGAATTTCAGATTTTTTGCTGAACTTTTTACAAATATTAACTCAGTTCATGTCATTAGAGTCCTATGTGGCAGATACCATTGTTATCCCAATTTTATGGGTAAGTATCCTGAAGCAGAGTTAAATAACTTTCTCAAAGTCCCACAACTAGTAAGGGATAGAGCCAGGATTTGAACCTCAGAAGACTATTTCTTCTTGAAGAAACTCACATTAGTATCTAAACATTGTTATAATAAAATCCCACAAGAAGCACAGAAATATAACCCAGATTTGGAGTCATTCCAAATGTGTCACTTAACATCCATGTGGCCTTGTGTAGATTCCTCTCCATCATTTGAAAATGGAGCTGATAGCATCTATCTCCTGGGTTGACTTGAGGATTAAGTTAGATAATCTGGGTTAAACCTGGTATGTAAGATAGTTACAGTGCGAGGTGACATGAATTGAGGGCAAAGAGAACTCTGGGCAGAGGAAGCCTGGATCTACCAGTCCCAGCTCCAGTTCCTGTCAGTAAAATGCGGTGTGATCTTTTCACAAACTCAAGTAAGATCAGAGATGTGAAAATTCTTTATGACTGACAAATGGGTGATGGTGTCAAAGGTCATCAACCTAGTGAGGAAGTTGGGCCTCAGACCTCCAAACAGGTTGACAAGCACTTCCACAGATTTTCTTCAGTTTTTTGAAAAACTGAGTCTAAGCTGTTCTAGGTAAAATGGGATGTTTTATGTGGTGGTTGGAATTCATCTTGGCCAGGATTCTATTCGTTATCAGGTTTTACTTGGGCAAGAGGGTTCCTGTTGCCTTTGAACGTCTTGTAGGCACTCCAAACTCAACATATCTAAACATGAACTCATTTTATTTCACCTCAACTCTGATCCTTTCTAGGTTTTCTCTTAATTAATGGCACCGCCATCTACGTTGTCCAGAGAGAAATTGAGAATCATCATGTGATGCAGCCTCTGCCTTACCTTCATCCCCAAGCACAAGCAAACCCAGCTATCAGTTCTGCTGAATCTGCCTCGTAGCCTTTTTTCCATCGTGGCCCGTTTCTCTATCCCCTCTGCCAATGCAGTGCCACATACAGGAAGTGATTTCTAAGCTTCATCTGTAGTTCTAAAAAAAGGGGCGGGGGCTCTGTGGTCATCATCATCATCATCATGCCCAATATTTACTGAACACTGACATTATGCCAGCACCTGTATATGTATGTGTATGTGTGTATGAATATGTATGTGTGTATTTGCATCTCATTTAATTAGAAAACACGTAGTGCTTACTATGTGCCAAATACTATTTAAGGACATTATGCATATTAATCCATTTAATCTTCACAACAACCCAATGAGGTAGGTAGTACTATCTCCATTTTACAGATGAGGAAACTGAGACATAGAGGTTAAGCAATGAGCCCAAGCCTACACAGGTAGAAACGGGCAGAGCTCAGATCTGAACCTAAGAAGTCTGCGCTCTAGCACATGGGGAATCGACATAAAGATAGCTATTATTCTAAGTCAGACAAATTACCTGGCTTTATAGAAAATACAACGGCTCTGAGAGGTGGGTATTATCCGTGTTTTACAGATACGATCCCACTTCACACAACGAGGAAGTGAGAGCAGAGGCAAGCCACCAGCTCTGTTCTGCAGTGTGACAGCCATCAGACTTGAGCAGCCTGTGGGTGTGAGCTGGGCTGTGTCTCAGTTACTGGATTTGACCCCAGTATCTCGGTTCTGAAAAACACGAACAAACTCATAGAATTCTAGAATTCACTGAATCGTGAAATTCAGAGATGGGAGGGATCCATGGGTGTCTCTTGTTGAGGACATTCTTATATAGATAAAATGTCCTAGATCAACAGGGTTTTAAGGGACTCCTAAAGTCCCATATTCAGGAAATATTAAGGTCAGTTCTGATCCCCTCTGCCAAAATTAAACCCAAAAGGCACAAGGGTTTCTTCCCCCTCTTTCATGGCAAAATCCAGACAAGGAAGAATAAAGAGACATACACAATGGCTGTAATCAGCCATCATTTTCTCTCCTCTCTCCTCTCCATCTGGTTAGCTTAAAAATCCCTCTGATCAGTTACAAATTCTCACATCACCTCTGCATTCTTATCAGGTTGTTGCAGTTGGGAGATAAAGACCCACAGTATCTTCAAATCAAGCAGGCAGTTGAAGTGATGAATCTTTCCTTCCTAATTGAAGCTGAAACCACAAGGTGGGCCCCAAGTTCTAACCAGTGATGATGGGAAAGGGGAAAATCGAGGGGAGCATGGCCGTGTGGCTGAGATGAGGTGACCACGCACGTGAGCCTCTGTGGCTCACCCAGGCCCCCACCCCTGACCTACTTTCTCTGGCCACCAAAAAGAAGAGCGATGTTACTCAAGATGTTATGAAGCAGGGCCTGACAGCATCTAGTGTGTTCCCACCAGATAAGCATCCATTCCCAAGTCTGCCTCTGTCAGTCACTGCTGAGGAGACCAACGTGCTCCTGTAATCAATTGAGAAATAGCCTACTATTAGCTGGGGGATGCCTGTGCTCTCGTGGTCCAAGGTGTCTAAGTCTGGGTTGACAGGCTGACATTCATGGTAATGAATAGGACATTTTTAATCACTAGTCTATATCCCACAGCCATTCTGCCCAGGGACAATAGAGGAGGGCAAGAAGAATGATCATAAGGGAACCCAAGGCTCCATTCTTACAAGCTGAGAATGATGCTGGTGGTTCCAGAGAGAACAATCTGACGTGTGTTGTTATTAGTCCTCTGCCCGTGCATCTGGGATGAGGATAGAGAGGCTAAAATTCAAGCCAGACTGTTCTGGCTTCCTTTGGAAAGTGCTGGATCCCATCTTCAGAAATAACAGAGCACCAGTTTCTGTGTTTATTTTCCAGAGTAAAATACTAATTGACGTAAATGAATCATGACACTAGGTCTGTTAGACAACTTCGCTTTTTCTAAATGATTCCCGTTTTCTGGGAACATTTCTAAAGATGTTGGTCGTCCAGATTTTTTTCACATGTACTTGAGGCTGGATTCACACTGCTTGTGATTCTCTTAATGATTCTTATTCTCTCTTGCTTCTCTTTAAAACTTGATTTTCTCCCTTACCTGACCAATTCTAATTCATCTTTCAAGATACATCACACTTTTTTTGTAAACCTTCCAACTTCAAAATTATTTTTGAAACAGGAAAATTAATTTTCTCGTGGGAGTTGGCAAGGTTTCCATTCTTTGGTGAGATAAGAAGCCTGAACTAAATTTTAAAATTGGTGTATAACAGACATGCTGTAAACTACATAGAGAGCAATTATCTTGAGTAGACCTTGATAACGTTTTCTATATATTTGTGTAACCATCATACAGATTCAAACAGAGAGTATTTCCAGGACCCATCTTTTCTGCCCCTTCCTCATCAATGCTGTACCCTTGACATAACCACATTTTCATTTCTATCACCAACAATCAGATTTTCCTACTCTTGAACTTCATACAACTGCAGTATGCACATTTTTGTGTCTGGCTTCTTTTGCTCCAAGTAATGTTTTTTAGATTCATCCATGTTACATGAGCATTAGTGATTTTTTTTTAAATTGTTACTTGTAGTCCATTATTTAGCTATACCATAATTTATGCATCCATTCTTCTGTTGATAATTGAGTTCTTTCCACCTTTTGACAATTGTAAATAAACCTGCTGTAAATACTTTTGTTCATATTTTTTGATGGACAAGTGTACTCATTTCTTTTGGGGATAAAACTATAGGTGGTGGTATTGATAATTTAGAGGGTAGGTCTACATTTAGGTTTAGTAGATACGACCAAATAGTTAAATAGTTATCCAATGTGTTTATATCAATTTATATTCCCAATATTTGAGGTTTCCAGTTGTATTACATCCTCACTAAAACTTGGTACTACAGTATTTTTTGTTAAAATTTCATTTTATTTTCTTAGATGAGTGTTTGTATCTGTCCATTTGTCTATTAGAAACTTAAATATCTAGTTTTGCAAAGTACCTGTTTGAATCCTTTGTCCTTTTTAAAAATAGAATTATTTGACTTTCTTATAGGTCAAACCGTTTGAAGAGATACTTCACAAAAGAATTTATGCAAAGAGCTAATAAGCCCATGAAAACATGGTATTTTTTTTTTTCAACCTCAGAAATCAGAACAAAGATATATAAGTCTTAAGTCTTTGCCACATATTGCCATTGGTCTTGTTCTCTGTTTGCTAGCACTCCTATTGAAATATTTTTTTGAGCTGGAGCTACAGCTGGAGAGTAGGTGATCACGAGCAGGTCCCAAGCCAATTCCCAGATTCTAGAAAACACTCACTTGGCACTCCTCTGCTCTGCCAAGATGGCAGCTTCCTCTTAAGTCTACTTGTGGTTTTCCTGGTATACGGAACTGGTACAAATTAACATGTACAATTGATATTTTCAGGAGACAGGGTCTGCTTTTCTCAACTCCTGCTTATAGGGGTTTCTTGTATGATCAGGCTCAAAACATATTATTATTTTAACAGTTGACGCCAGCATTCCTTTGTTTTAAAGAAATACTTTGGCAAGTGGTTGGTGTAGAAGGGTTGTGTGTTGATAAAAGCTAAAATTTAAGGAGGTTTGCATGAGACCAAGGGAAGAGTTGTGTGGCTCTGGAGAGTGGGAAAGAGAAGTGAGGGTCACATGAACCCTTTGGGGGTGTTGCCAAGGCACTTTAAGATGTAGATATCCACTATTGAATTTAAAAATGCTGGTATGGTAGATTGCGTTATTGTTTATCTATATTTGGTGCTGCTTCCTGTGGGAGTATTATACATCCCCACACTCAGAACTCAGGCTTGGCCGTGTGACTTGCTTTGGTCAATAAACCATGAGTGAAATTGATGTGCGTCATTTTCTAAACAAAAGCTTTAAGAGTTGGTGAGTGATTCCCTCTTCCGTGGTGACTGGCCCTGTTCCAGATAGCAAATGCTCTGTCAGCCTCTGCCCACAAAGAAGAAAATGGAACAGAGCCAGAGCCAACCATGATGGACACGTAGGAAGAATAGACAGTAAAACTATTATTGGAAGCCCTGAGCTTTGGGGGTCATTTGTTAATTTAGTCTTACCTGATTGATTCAGCTGGATTCTGTTGTATAAATTCTCCTTTATTCCCTATGCCTCCACTCAAGCAAATCTCTAGCAACTCCTGCTCTGCTAACAAGTATTTTGTATGAGTAATTTTTGTTGTTGAACCAAGGAAGGGGATGCATTCTGGATCTGTGATAACACATTGTGAGCCAGAGGAAAAAGGATTATGTAGAGAATGCTAACATTGGACGATTTGGGGAATAGAGGAAATCGTAGTCTTAAATCATGAATCTATGTCTGTAATTTGTTATTGTGAACTTTGAACAATTTAGCCTGGAGAAACATAGATTAAAGTTTGGGGACCCCCTCAAGCTTTAGCAAACTGGGGGTTGCTTATCTGACCCTGGGGTGATGACTAATGCATTGGGGGTAATGCCTGAGGTGGCACTGTCCATAGAAAGGCACACAGGGACAGGTGACACTCTGATGGGTCACTGCTGGCTGGGGAGACACAAATTCCCAGTGACAATTTTTAGTGGTTCATTTGAAAAAAATATTTTTATTTTCCCCCCTACTGACTGTTTTCCCCAGTTTCACTGTTAATCCTTTCTTTTGGGGAATTAGGATTTTAGAAACCTTTCGAATTCTGACCAGTGTCTTTGCTTTTGCCTTTCCCATCCCAAGTGAGCTTACTGGAGATTTAAACATGGCTTTTTGGTCTGCAATTACTGTTTTGTAAGTTTTGTTTCATATCCTCTAGAGGAAGTTCTCTCCTCTGGTTCTCTAATTAGTTCTGACATCTCTGGGTGCTGACCCTGGTACTTAGTCACATCGAGAAGGCCAGTGGTATTTACATCCGCTCACCTTTGGAAACTTGCATCTGGGGTCTCCTGCAAAGAAATCTAGGTTGGCATTCAATGTCAGTGACTGCCTCATCTCCCAGGATCACTGGGTAGGAACTGGCTGTTCCCCCAAGATCATTTCCATTTCTATGGCAGGCTTTGAATAGAACTGATACATTTTAGAAATGCAAATGGCTTTAATTTGAGCAAAGTGAGTGACAGGCTAAGGTAGATTCTTACTTTTTACTAGCTGCTTCCTGCCACAACCTTTTAGGCAGATGTTTTGGACAAAAGGATGATGCCAAGTTCACATCATGGTGATAAGGGTCCCAGTGCTGGCTTTGCTGCTGCTAACCACCCTAGAAAATTCTTCCTAGGGCAGCATGAGAATTGAACAGTGTGAGGGGCGTATCCTGCAGACTGTGAGGCTCAGTGTGCTTCCAATGTAGTTTTTAGCAAAAATGATGAAAATAAAAACATTAAAGAAAGCCAATATTAGTATAAGCTCTTTATGCACTAAGTGCTTTCATATACATAATTTTTTATTAGATTCCTTGTCTGTCCACTGGCCCCTGCCCTCCAGAAAAGAAAGAAGAAAAGAAAGAAAGAAAGAGAAAGAAGGAAAGAAAGAGAGAAAGAGAGAAAGAGAGAAAAGAAGAAAGAGAGAAAGAAAGAAAGAAACACCCAGGCAATATCAGACACCCCTGGACCGCCTTCATCAAGAGTCCTCTTTGGTCCATCTAGGGAGGGCCCCCCTACCCTCGATGTCTCCTCTTAGTAATTTTCATCCACAAATCCCCTAAACCTGCTCCTTAGCTATAAATCCCTTTTCCCTCTTGTATTTGGAATTGATTCCAGTTCGATACTGAAGTCTCTACCCTTTGCAATAGTTCCATAATTAGATCTGTTTTACCACGTTAACTGCTGTCCAGCTCTGGTTTTCTTTCACAACTGTCAATATCAGTGTTACTAATGATAGCTGACATCCATATGACATACAGTTTATAAAACATTTCCATAACTATTGTCTGAATTGAGTCACACAACCACAGTGCGAAGCAGGGATTCGGAATCTCACTTTTCAAAGGAGGCTATGCGTCTATATATTCATGTTGGCTTGCCTGTGGATGTTCATCGAAAAAGGTGTGTAAGGAAGTCTTGAACTCGGTCTCTCTCTAAATCCTTTATCCTTTCAACTTGGTCTCAAACAATGAAACTTGTTTTTTTTTTTTTTTTTTTTTTTTTTTAGTTGCCTGAGATCTACGGGCCCTGGAAGCCCTCTGGAAATTTCAAGGGCAGTGATGACAAAAATTTTAAAAAGGCTAACATCTTTGCGCGTACTTTACAGCACCCTTTTACATATACACGCTTACATGGAATTCTATGAAGGAAGTACATCCTACTGTTTTGCAAATGAAGAAACTAGTCTCAAGAATTAAGTGACATAGCCATGAGCATGAAGTTGATATGAAACTCAGGCCTGTGACTTTAGAAATTGTGCTTTATGAAACCATGTTCCTCTCAGTATAAGGTCAGTTGCCCTAGATTAGAATGGAAGAACAAAACAAGTTTTAATAGATTAGAAAAACCAAGAAACTAAAACTGAAACAAGAAATGCAATAGCCTAAACTGGGTGTAGTGTCCCTCAGAGACTTTTACTCTCTCCGCCAACCTCCCTCAACTTCTTCCAGGCTCACACTAATGTTGGCTTTTCCTTGATGTTCTTATTGTCGTCATTTATGTTCTAAATGGTCAGCCTCTCCCTGGTGATTTCTTGCTCACATTCCCAGGCACACAAGCTTTTCTGATTTCCAGGGTTTAGTCTCTACATATATTCTCATATTGGGTGGTAAGATCTGGATGGCTTTATCTCCGTGATATCATGAGACAAATAATCAGGAAATACATGTATGTTTTCTAACAGTCTATGGTCATTTTCTAACAGTCTGTGTTCCAAACTGAACATCAGAACAAACCTTAATATGTTGGGTGCACACATGTTTCTAAATGACTGGCTGCATTGCTCTCATGTACACAGAATACCCCTGTATTTGCAAAGATGCATTTTATAAAATATAGACAGAACTATAATCAGTATATGACCCCAAGAATAAGGAGTAACAAATGAAAGTGATTTTTCCCAAACAGAAATCTCATTATTATTTATCTTATTTTTAAAGTATACCTACTAACTACTAAAAATCAAACAATGCAGAAATGTATAAAAAAATAAAATGAAAGCTATGATCTACTTCTCCATAAGAACTATTGGTAATAGTTTGCCAAATATACTTTAAGCTTTTAGATTTTTTCATGTGTATAAGCACATGTATGTGAATATTACATTATTTATTTATTTATTTATTTTTAAAGATTTTATTGGGGAAGGGGAACAGGACTTTATTGGGGAACAGTGTGTACTTCCAGGACTTTTTTTTTTTTTCCAAGTCAAGTTGTTGTCCTTTTAATCCTAGTTGTGGAGGGTGCCATTCAGCTTCAAGTTGTTGTCTTTGATTAGTCTTAGTTGCAGGGGGCGGAGCCCGCCATCTCTTGCTTGTGGGACTCGAGGAATTGAACTGGCAACCTTGTGGTTGAGAGCCCACTGGTCCCTGTGGGAATTGAACCGGCAGCCTTCGGAGTTAGGAGCACGGAGCTCTAACCGCCTGAGCCACCGGGCCGGCCCACATTATTTTCAATAGAAGTGAAATATACACTAGTCTGTCACTTAATTTTTAAATTTAACAATATATCAGTAAAATCTTCTCATCTTTGTTTATATATCTGTCTATATATCCATACAGTTATATATTCCTCTATATTTATATCTATATCTCTATATCCATATATGTATGTCTATAACTGTTATCTTTTATACATATATACATAAATATTCATACATACATATATATACATACATATATATATATATACCGCTCTGTCTTGTTCCTAATTTTATACATATACATATTGCATTGCCTACGTGTGCTATAAGTGATTTAACTAAGCCCATATTGACAGGCAGTTTGGATGTTTTCAGTGTTTCACTATAAAAATAATGACACAATTGTATGTACTAATACTTTATACGGTGTGCCAAAAAAATGTATGCACATGACTTTGTATTCATCTTTTGTTATTGGTATATATTGAGTATTGCAATTTTAATACAGGTTTTTTCTTTCTTAAAATGTGTGTACATTTTCTGTACATACGTTTGACCAATTATTGTTATTTCCTTAGGATAAAGTCCCCTAAATAGAATTGCCAGGGCATTTCAGATTTTGACACAAATTGCCAAATTGTCCTCCAGTAAAGGTTTGCCAATATACAACTTCCATTAGAGAAGTATGTGGGTTCCCTTCTCTACGCCCTGCAACAGCGCTCAGTGTCATCAATCTTAGAAATCTTTCGCAGCAGAATTTTTAACTGAATATAATTCTCCTTAAGCTCTAATATTTTCCCCATCAGAAGATCATACAATTAAAAGTATAAAAAAATAAAGTCATATCATTGCAATAAATCTAAATATAACGTCAGTCAGAGCTTTGCAGAGTGAGCTTGAGATGGCCAACGATGAATCATAAAGTGCTGTTAGAAATATGCACAGATGAGATGTTTTGAAAAATCTTTCATCTGATTAAACAGTGGCAGCAGTAGGGAAATCAGAGACTCCTGGTAACATGCTTTACAGAGCAAGCAGGAAGGTGCTAAGCTACTTAGAATAAACTGTGTAACACGAGAAAAGCAGAGGAACTCCACATCACGTGCACTTCCGCTTTCTGGTCTTAATGAAGGTCAGGTGTGTACACCTCCTCATCTATCTGTCCATCTGTCATTCATATCTATTTGTCCGTATATCTACCCATCCATCTCTTTATCATTCAATAAACACTTTTGTTTTCATTGTGTCTACGGAAGCGACACTCAGTGTTGATTTCTGTGCCAGATGTCCTCAGGACCTGGTGTCTCTCCACCTCCCAGTTCTGCATGTGTCTGTCTGGCTTCATTCGGTAAACAAGATCTGACCGCAGGGAGGCCAGGTGACCCTCATGACCTGGACCCACATCCTTTTATCTTACCGTAACAACCAAACAAAAGATGCTCATCTTTCCCACTCTCATATATCAATACCAAGGGAAAGAACTGATTGGTCTCTCTGGGAACCTGTCTCTCTCATGGAATAATTCTCTATGGTCAAAGCATGGAGTATTTTCATTGGCTAACCTGGGTCCTATGCCCAGCCCTGCTCTGAAAAGGACATGCACAGGTTGACATGACTAACAGAAAATGAGGGATTGTAATCACATTAGACAAAACTGGAGCTGCCACTGTTTTTCTATGAGATGGAGGTAGAGATAAATACATGGGTGCCTCTGACTCCCACGTGTGGTACGTTTAAGGGAGTACTGGGTGGGAGATCACTAAGAAAGGACCGGGAAGGGAATGTATTGTGTGTGCAATGATTGGAGGGAATCGGAGGCAGAAGAAAAAGCGTGTGTGTTTGGGAAATAATGAGCAATTTTTGTCAGGTTAGGAGATCTGATTTGTGGTAGGAAATAGTGGACTGTATGGCAGGAGAGAAAGTCAGGAACTGGACCCGCACACGCAGGGGATGTAATTTGATCTCCTTGGACGAGCAAGAGGAGAGAGAACATCCATCTTGGAGGATGGTTTGGGGGGGAGGGATATGGGGGGGGACTGGGGTGGGAGGCATGTTTAGAAGCTGTAGCAATTGTCCAGGTGGGAGGAGAGAGGACGAGCCCCTGAAGCAGAGTAGTAGCAATGACCCTGGGGAGGGATGGTGGGTGGGGGACGTAGAGGCATTTAGGTGGGAGGATAAGCCGGTGGCTGATGTAAGAAGGAAGGTAGATGGAGTCTTCATTCAAGAAGGAAACAAAAAGTTCATGTGGCATCAGTAAAAGGCATCGCCTGTCTCCTTGAGGAATGTCTTACGTGGAGCTGGACCTCCAATACCACCACAGCCTTGCTGCTCACCTCCCAAGCGGTTGCTGCCTAACTCTTCATTTCCGATTAAGACCTCCCTCTTCCCAGGCCAGCCTGCTATGAAATTGGGGCCATGGCTGGGCCTGTGTCCCAGCTGCTTTCTCACCCCTGCCCTCAGATGAGTCCTCCACTCAGCCCTGGGCAAGTTCATCCTCAACCTGGGCCCTTGTAGTCTTTGCTTTGTACTTGAATGAGCACCTTTATTCCGCATCATTTTCTGAGAAAAGGAGAATGGGAAGTCCATTTCCTCTATCGATACTTTTTTGAATTAAACAACGAGAGTTCAAGTAACTTGCTCAAGTACCAAGTCGCAATTAAGGGACAAGTTCCGGATTCAAATCAGGTCTGCCTAACTCCAAGTGCAGTTCTCTTTTCTCAGTGCTGGCATGCCTTTCATATACAACATAAGCAGGTTTCTATACATCATTTCCCATTAAAGACCAAAATTTGATTGATAATATTAATCAGAAAAGAAATGAGAGAATAGTCTTTTTACCACGGACCAACTCATTACTTCATTATCAGATACTGGAGTTACAACATTTCTTTTAAAGAAAAAAATAAAGTGTAATAACCAAGAAAAGGTACTTATAGGAATAATTGAAATGGTAACTAATTTCCCTAATCAAGGAGAACTGAATCTCTAACTTTTAATATTAAAAAATGGATTTAATATCTATGTAAGGCCCATTACATTTCAGATACTGTATGCTTTTCATATGTTATAGCTAATCTTTCATGCAAGACTTTAAGCTGCTATGACTTCCCTCAATTTAGTGATAAAAAGAAAAATAGGCTCACAGAGTTTAAGTAAATTGCCTAAGACCATAGAACTGGTAAATGGACAAATAAGAATGAAAACGAATTTCACTCTCTCTGTGTGGAGTGGAGGGAATTGGCTGTGGTGTCCAGCAATCTAGCTCCCTGAGAGTTCTCTGACCACCCCCTTGACACCCCCCATCCATCTAATAACACAGCCAAGACCCACGGCGTGTGGAAGGCTCAGTGTTGCCAGTGTCAGCAGCAGGCAGGTGAGGCCAGCGCTGCAGGTGTCAGTCAGAATGGCTGAGTTGTGTGTTGTCTTCTTTTCCTAGGAAATAGACAGACCCCATCATGACACTGGTTTGAATTGAAATGGCCACAGTGGAGAATAAAATAGACCCGTTTTTTTAAAAAAGTCACACAGCAGGTAAAGAATATAGATTTAAACAGGGCAAATGTGTGTGTGTGTGTGTGTGTGTGTGTGTGTGTGTGTGTGAACAATTTTTACTCCCAGCATCCCTTGTTGTAGACAAAAGGGTTGAAAACATGAAAGGGAAGAAAGAATTATCCCTTTGCGATACAAATTGTTTTCCTCTCTTTCTAATTCTTCTTACCCCTCTGCATTTCCTCTCTTCACCCTATTGAAATAATTTTATTTTTCAAACCAGCGTTTTGGTTGCTCTTTATATTATTTGTATTCCTGTGAATAATTGGGCTTATGTGAGAGAATGGAAGCATTGTCTGGACTCTCACAGTTTAACAGTTGGAAAGGATAGAATTTTTCTTCTCATCTATCACTCATGGTTTGCTGCTGTGAGTTCATAAAGCCAGGGGCTTTCAAAAAGTGGAAAATAACATTAGGGAAGTAAGCAGAGACAAGAATGCTAGTTTTCTAAAGGAGAATTCCAACATCTGCTGCCCATTCATGGGACATTGGGATAATCATTCTTTTGGTGTGTAAGAGGCAGATCATGAATCAATAATTTTATTTTGAAAATTCCATATTACCGAGTGTGGGGGGTGAACACACAGCAGACTGACATACTTGCTGTTCTTTATGATGAGGGACCTTTACGTTTGCAAGGAAAGGAAAACAATCGAAAGAACGTTGCTGGTTGGACCATTTCAAGGAGCTTGGTGCAGCCATACTTGGTACGTGGATGTAAACATACTTACTTTCTCCTCCCCACAAGTTGGTCTGAAAGCAAATGAGAGGCCAGTAAGGTCATCAATGGAACATTATAAATTGTTATACAGTGAGAGTAGATTAACTGTATGTGATACTGAAAACTAAGTTGTTAAACCTTTGGGAGAGCCACTGGGCATGGTGCACAGCTCCTTCATAAGCTTGGTACCCATTTCTCATGGACCATGAACATCCAGAAGGGGACCCCCTCTGCCTTACAAACTGCAGGGCCTGGGGACCCTGATGCAATAGGTCCATGGCCAAGTTGGTCAATACCCTGGACCCAAGCTCTGTTTTCCTCATCTCCTTCTATCTGCTTGATCTTGACTAAATTTCTCTTATTTGCATTTGGTGACCTAGATTCCAAACTAAACCACTTAGTTCTCAACTTGTTCTGAGACTAGGCTCTAATTCTGGAAGCCCCTCAGCTTGGGTAGCATGACTGATTCCACAGCTGTGAATAAACTGTGCCCTGTCCTTGACTTCCTTCCCTGTTTAATCTCCGTCAGATCAGTAGAGAGGTAAGAGCCAAGCTCAGAAATACCCCACAGAGATGAGAGTGTACAGCTCTGTCTTGTTCCTAGTTTTTATGTCCATTCTCTTTTCTCCATAGCTTGACCTCTTTGAGGTTTGGCCTCATGATTCATTTTCTCATATTAAGTCTTGTCTTATCTTTCAGGATTGATGTTTGGCACTGATGGCTGTAACTTCTTTTCCTTATCAGCTATGATTTGTTTTCCCACTGTTCTGGGAAACCACCTTCTTAGTTCAACTGAGCTTCCAGACCCAACTCCTTAATACTTTCTCCAATGTTAATGTGAGCGATAGATTTGTACTGGTGTGCAAAGATGACGTTGTCTTCTGTTCTTTGTCTTTTGTTCTTTGTGGGCTCACATGCACAGCATCTAATAGACCTGGAATTAATTGTTCCTTGCTCTTTGCTAGCCACATTATTTATATTTCTCTTTAGTACTTATCTATTCTGCTTTATATTATCATTGGTAATATACACGTTAATTATCATACTGCGTCCCTCACTTGTAAAATGGAGATCATAATATAATAGTGTCTTCTTCGCACCATTTCTTGAGCAGGATTATTGACATGTCCTTCAGGGAGGAAATACCCCTTGTCAAAAAATGAACAAATAAATAAAACTTATCAGGGTAACAAAAGAGTTGCTCAATAATCTAGCACTAAAAATTTTCTATCACAGTATCATGAGGCTCATTCATTAGAATATAGATTCAGATGTCCCATCAGTAAATCTATTCTATGACTTTGAAAGAACAAATTGAGCAAAAATAAATATGTTTCTGTATGGGTAATTTGGTATACCTTGAAGTGGTGTTTGTAAATTTTTACCTATCTTCAAACATTCATTCTATCTCACTCATTCTTTTTAATCATTTATGGATCTTTACACAAGTTTTTATTGGTGACACTTTGTTTCATTTTTCTAAGCCTATGGTTAAGCTCTGTCTTTAATTCTAGACCATACGTGACTTTCATGAGAGCTTTAATTCTGGCCTCAGGACTCCTCTCACATGGTGGCAATATAACATCATGAGGCAACAAAATTTATGCTCACATTAAATAAAACTAGTTGAAAATAAATTTATAGCTTAATGTGGTAAAAAGAAAAGTAAAATAGAAATAATTATCTGATAAACTTAAAATGGAAATACATTTTAGTGTAAGAGGTTAAAGAATGAATAAATTTCTTTACAATGTATTTTAAAATGTAAAGCGCTGAGAAATTATCAACATTCAAAATTGTGATTCTCAGCATCTACTTTTGAAATTTTTTTAGATGAAAATTAGAAATATCATACAATTTTTAGAAAAGTCAAAGTTAGCATAATTATTTACAGGTAAATTAGACATTTAAAAAGTAAAAGCATGAAAAATAAGAATAAATTCTGTAACAATATAAAAGATACACAGAATTATTGAAAAAGTAAAATCCGTTCTGAAGAATGGATTCAAATGCTTAAAAGATTCATAAAAAGTTTGAATACTGGCTCATTGTGTATAAAACTCGCCATTAAGACTTTGAGACCACTGAATATTTTCGTCAATTTATTTTTGACAAATTTACTCTATAACGGTCATCAACTGTCTGAAGAACATGTGTATTTTACCATGGAACTCAGCCTAATAATAATCACAAGCAGGGGTATTAGACCGGATGTGATAAAGCGTGTGCAAGGCCATAGGACTAGTGCCCAGGGGAAGTTCCATAGCTTCTCAGAACTTTGCTCTTCTTCTATGAAATGGAAAAAATTACACGAGATGACACATTTGAAAAATCTTTGTAAATGGAAAGCTTTGGACAAATGTACAGGAATATTAGAACACATTATTATGATTACTAAAGTGATGGAATCACACTTCAATCTTACTTTAAGATTCTTTTTAAGCACAAGAAGAACGTTATAGCAGCTGCTGATGGAAGCACAGAGACTTGCACAGAGCACTAGCAATAATCTCAGCAGGATTTCTAAACTCCCCGTAGCCCAGCATCTTATCCTGGTTAGTTATTGTTCAATGTCATTAGTTCAATAAATGTCCTGTGTGTGTCTTTCACTAAAATGCTTGATCAGATCAACTCGTCAACTCATTCTTTGATTCATTCATTGACTCCTCCATTTATTGATTTGTTTAACCAACAACAGTTAGTGATGCCCATGTGGGCTAGACACTGGGGGAGGTGTTGTGGATTTAGTTCAGTAAAATAAATCGCCCCGGTACTCAAGGAGCTCTCAACTCTTGGGGGTGAAAAATGAGGGAATAGAGGACCACAGTGCAAGGTAGTGGCGCTGTGACAATAGCCAGCACACAGCCTCCTGGACAAGAGAGCAGCAGCATTTAAACCAGCTGCAAAGATCAGAGAAGACTCTGCAGGAGATGACAACCAGACATCTGAACTAGGAAAAAGGAGGGGTGAGGAAAGTAACACATGACTTTTTTAATAAGCGACAACCAGAGTTGTCTTGTGCTAGTTTAGTCTCAATGTGAGTTGAACTGAACTGAGCCTCCTTCAAGGCAGAAGTATTTTTTTGTGTGTTTACAAAGTGGTACGTGGCATCTGAGGCATAGGGGAAAGCTCTTCAGTTAATCAATCTTCTTTCATGCTGCCCAGTTAATAATTGCATTCATTCTCCAAGCAGCTCATAAATATATTACCACTTCAGGCTCCCTGTTTCAAAATGCATAAATGAAAAATGATCAGTGCTTCCTTTCTTACTGTGAATATTTTAAGTTCCAACATTAAATATACTCATTCTCTTTTATAAGCGACAAAATGATTATTGAAAATAATGGGTTTGCTTTATTTATTTCAGAAAAAAATACAGAAATGTAGAAACACTGAGTTAAAAAAAAACCCAACTCAATCAAATCAAATAAACTCTTGCC
This sequence comes from Rhinolophus sinicus, assembly GCF_057876585.1. Lineage (NCBI taxonomy): Eukaryota > Metazoa > Chordata > Mammalia > Chiroptera > Rhinolophidae > Rhinolophus > Rhinolophus sinicus. Next base: position 183,768,018 of record NC_142502.1, on the reverse strand, counting down.
TCCTATGAAATGCTGTGTTTGAATCTGAAATAGTGCATGGAATACTGGCACTATATTTGATTATATTAAAAAGAGAAAAGTACACATGGCGTCTTTTACAAGGCTGTCTGTAGTCATGTTAGAACTGGATCTTGAAGTGTGTTCAGCAAACGTCACTGATGAAAAAGCAGCACAGAGGGCTCCAGCAATGATGGGAACACTGGAGCTGAAACAGTAGCACCCAGACTTCCAAGGTTATCACAGTGAAGGAGAAAGGGAGCAAATATTTATTGAGGTCTCATGTATCTGAAGCTTCATGGGAGGGGTATTGTTATCTACACTTCACAGACGAGGAACCCAAGACTCCAGAATGTGGAAGAACTTTGCCCTGGGCCACGAGTAATTGTTGGGGCTGGAATTCAGCCTCGGATCTGTCAGACTGTCAGTCTTAGTTTTCATATAACCACGTATTTCACTGTGTTCAAAGAAGACAGATTAGAGTAGAAACACACATGTTAAGGAGCAGGAGACAATAGGCGCTTATACCAAAGCGTCATAATGATTTTGGTTAAATGGAGGCAATCCCCTTAAGGGTGAGAGGAGGGGAGCTTGGGGACAAAATACACTGTTCCTTTTGGCATCTGGTGAACTACGCTATGATGGACACTTAGACGTTGTTAAACATATTTATTTTACTAAAGGAAATAACAAAAGGGAATGTGTTTTAGAACATGAGTTTTCATTTTGGCTTGAAACATGTGGTCACCATAGGACAACTGTCTTTATGGTAGAAAGTCATCAACAGATGGGTGATTCATCCAATTCCTTCCTACTCGCAGAGATGTGTGTGTGCACACATGTGCATGTTTGTGTACATATGTGTACAAATAAGATAGTCCAGCTTTTCTCAAACAGTGCCACCTCAGCAATGCATGGAAGCTTGACTAATGAGCTCTTTCTTTCTATACGTCCTTGTCCCTCTGCCACTAATAAAGCCTATAGGTCCATTGTTCTATTTCCTTTTAGTCAACGAACCCCTTACAAAGCAGTTAAATCATTACTTTCTAATAACATTAGATAATGATTCCATGAATTTGTCTCTCAAGAGAGTTATGTTTTAACAGCACACTCCTAGGAGACATAACATAAAGCTATGAATCTTCAATAGCCAAAGCCAGGAGAAGGAAGAACTGACCTAAGGGGAATAAAGGGAGCCTGTTCTGGAAGCCCTCCCATTGCACCACAGTGGGGGAGACTAATAGAAACCAGAAGAACAGTGTATAACCAGGCTCCCCAATATGGCCCCAACTCTTCCCAATATCTCTTAAAGCTCCGCCATCAGAGATTCAATCTCTTAGACCTGAGTGTTCAAGTGCTCTTCATGCCAGTACACCTTGGAGTGAGACTGATTACATTTCAAGCTGCTATCAGTGAAAATGTCATCATTAAATGGGGAGGGAGGAGGTGACAAGAAGGCCACAGGCTCGTCTTCTCTAATTTTGCTACAACTAGCCTGGCCCATAAAAGACAATTGAGACAGCCTGGTCAGTGTAAGTCTGCCTTATTATAATAAGCAGTCCATTCAGCTTTGGTATCCGGGGGTCTCATCATCCGTTGGCTCTATCTTACTGGTTTCTGTGTGCCGACAACAGATGGTTTTTAAAGCCTGCCTTATAAAGACAGTTGTGGTGTGGTGTGCAGAGCATGGCTTTTGGAGCCCCAGGATTTGGCCTAATAATAGGCTCTCCCACTTTCTGACAGCTTGACCTTCATCTCCACTGTCACAAACCCCATGACCAAGTTCAAACCCTTGTCACTCCTTTCCTGAACTTCTACCTGGTCCCCTTGCCTCTGGTCACTTACTCTCTGATAGAGACAGTCCTTGTTGCTGAACAAACTCTCCAGCCCTCACATCTTGTCTTTTCCTTGCCCTTTTCAAAGTATTTTTAAACAATTTCTCATCACCTAGAAAATAAACTTGAGCTCCGCACTGGACCCTTTGGTGGTCTGGTTCACAATGTTAAGCAGCTCTTCCCACCTTGCTCTCTGCTGTCACGTATCAGGCCTCATGCAGTTCCCTGATAAGTTAGCATGCTTGGTGCCCTGTGCTGTGTTTGCCCACCTGTCCTTATGATTCAGCTGCAAAGCGTTCTTGACTTTCCAGTACCCATCCTCTTGCTCCGCGTCTCAGCCTTGATTAGTTCCTCTTTGGTTTTTTACTGTACCTGGCTGGGGTCAGTCTTTCCCCCACTGCATTGCAAAGATGTGGTCACTTGAGTGCTTTGCCACAGAGCCTCCAGTAGTGACCATGAGCTCTCGGGCCAACAAACTGTGACTTGTACCCTCTCGATGCCAGAAGTGGGTCCAGGGCTGCAATTCAGACAGTGTTTAAATGGTATCGCTTAAGCTTTATTACCTCAAAACCTCTAATTTGTGAAAGTGGAATAATAATAACACAAATCTCCTGGAGTTGTGGTGAGGATAAAATTTTAAAAAATGTGAAAAAGAACTCTTTAAACTATAAAACATATAAAACATCCTGGTTATTATTATGATGTTAACCTAGGTCCTGGGAATAAAGCTGTGTCTTCATCTAAGGAGCATTTAAGATCCACAGATTTGCTCACAGTCAGGGATAGGACTTGGTCTAAGGATTCCTGTAATATACAATGTTTAGTGTAATTTTAAAAATTCTTACCTGCTGATTAGGCTCACACTGATTTTAATTATCTTAGCTTCAGGGGAAAAATAAGAGATACAGTAAGAAATGAAAGCCTCCCAACAGCTTGTTATATAGCATTATTTGTTCACAACTACCAGCAAATGTATTTTGCTGAATGCTTCATATCCAGTTTTTAAAGACTGAGCTGCAGCTAGTAACCATTTCATAAATATTAATGGAGAATATACAAGTGGAAAGTTAAATTAAAATGCTACCAAGTGGCTAGCAGGCAGCAGAAAATGAGCAGGAATCTCTAATCAGCGGAATTTATGGTTGTATAACTTTTATCCTCCCATTAGAGTACAAAACAGAAGTTGATTTTTCTCGCACTTAAAATCAGTTCATGTTGAAGGGAAAATGCAAATCAGTTCAATTACCGAAAACTTCCAGAAACAGTTATTGTTAATGGTTAGTCTGCTTTCCCTGGTCCTGATTGACTGCAAATGGCTGGACACATAGACTTCATGACTAAGTGTTTTCTTCTCATTGGATTGTTTGGCAAGATTTTGGGAAAGGAGAGACTAAACAATGTTTTCCACTCATTCACCATCAGTTTATCATTTTTTAACTTCTGGAGCTTCTGTGAATCTATATTTCAACCAGCATGTTGAAAATATGATTAATTTAGAAACTTCAAGCTGGGAGAGAGGAAGAGTTCTGATTAGCTGGGCCCAGTGTTGCTGTAACATCTGTTTCAGATTGTTTTTAGTATCAGCATGAGACACTTTTATGCTGTATTATATTCATCCATCTGTCCATCCGTCCGTCCATCCATGCATCCATCCATCCATCCATCCATCCATCCATCCATCCATCCATCCTTTACTAAGTACCTACTGTGGGTCACACTCTGTGTTAGGCACTGGGAATGAATAGTTGAATAAGATATGGCCACATGGTTTCTTCTCCCATATATTTCAAAGTCTAATATAGCAACTATCTCATAGCTTTTTTATGAGATTGAAGGAGTTAATAGATGTAAAGCACTCAGAACCGTTCTTGACACATACTATTGACACATGGTAAGCACTGTGTGATGAGGGGTGCAGAGCAATAGAAGGGGATGCAAATGGACCAACTGGGAGGAATCAGACCATACTGGGCTTCACGTGCATATTTTGCTTATGAGAAAAGAAGAGTGATTGAAGAATGGAAAGCATGGGAGTGAGGTGACCATCCTTGGGTTCTATAAAGACCATGGTGACTGCCGTATGGAGGATGGATTTGAGGTGACAGGGGCTAGGAGGCTCACATTAGTTATAAGGCGATTAAATTAGCCAAGAAGAAAGAAGCCAGTGGGTTGAACAAGGAGAGAAGCATGCAGGATGGAGAATAAGGGGGTATTTGAGATTTTTAGGAGGGGAATTGGTGGATATTGGTATTTCATTGGACATAAAAGGCAATGAGGGAAAACATGGAGTTGCAGTTGATGCCTAGGTTTCTAGAATAGATAACTGGTAGAAGTTGAGCCTTACATGAGAAAAATGAAAGTAAAAGAAGGGCACCTTTTGGTGGGAAGGCTTAGAGTTCAAAGCTTTCCTAAGAGCTGTGTCACTAAACCAAGAATGCACATAGGTGGACTCAAACCAGCAGTGTAATTCTTGGATAAGACACCTTACCTTTCTGGACTTCCATTTCCAAACTCATAAAATGGGGACAAATACCAGCCTAATTCTATGGGCTGTTGAGAAAGTGAACAAAGATAATGTACAGGGAAACCCCGTACTCAGGAGGACAGGACTTAGTGTGTGCTGGGAAATCTGAGTCTGCAGAATGGTGAAGATCTCACACTGTATGGTTTGTTCAGTTTGGGAAACTTGCCCAAAAGGAAAAGAATTATCTATACAATTGTTCATTCGTACATGAATTCATTCATTCATTCATTCCTTGACCCACTAGACAATAATGTACTGAGGACTTTCTGTGGATTGGTAACATGTCAGGTGCTTTTGACAGTGAGGATTCACTTTGGTAAACAAGGATTCCTTTGGGTGCCTACTGTGTATGTCTGCTAAAACCATTGTCAGATTTACTCTGATCATTTCTGTAACCTTGTTCAGTTACATGAGAATACAACAAAGATGTCCCTCAGGATTTCAAAGGACCCAACACTGACCCTTCACATAACTATCATGACAACAGAAGGTAACACACTGGATGGTTGCCAGTGAGTCAATACTTCTGTTCATTTTGAATAAAATTAGTTGGTGGACAAATTGTTACTAACAACAAGAATAAAAACAATAGATAAAATCTATCCAATATTTTCTAATGAATTGTATTTCATATCCATTTGCCAGTTAATTCTAGGAGGTAACTTCATTTTTCCTAGTTTACAGATAGGTGAGAAAATTGGGGCTAAGAGAGGTTAAATATCTTGGTTAAAATTATACAACTAGTAAGCAGTAGAGCTTGGACTGAAATCTAGGTCTGTGTGAATACAACATCTATTATACTGTCTTACAGTGTATTATAATTCAGTAAGATATTAATGTAGCATATTGCCCATATTTTAATGTGTTTAGACAGTAATGTTATTTTGACCTCTCTAGTCTGAGCCAATTTCCTTCTCTGGACATACATTTTGTACATACTCGTACATCTTTCTCAGCATATATCGTGTTGTTCTGTTGTTTAATTGACTTACTTCTCTGTCTCTTTTCCTACCATATAAACTTTCTGGAGACAGGGGTCATATCTTATGGTCTTGAACTTTGCAAATAATGAACAGTTAAACATGGTTGAGGAATAAATGTGTGTATATCGGGGGTGCCAAAAAATGTATGCACATGACTGGTACTCACCTTTTGTTATTGGTATATATTGAGTATTACAATTTTAATACAGTTTTTTCTTTTGAAAATGTGTATACATTTTTTTAGCACCCTTTGTCTATAAATTACAGATCAAAACTGTTTTCTAGCCATCATCAAAAGCATTCTGCTTTTGGAACAACTAAAGACATATAGATAATTATATTTTAATTGATGTAGTACTACCTATTCAGATTTCAAAAATCTTCTCAAAAGCTATCTGGTCTGAAAAGCCTCTAATGCACAAATTAATGCTTTCCTTTATGTTTCCACATCACTGCCTATATTGCTCTGCTATTTATTTTACAGCACTGTAATTATCTGTCTGTCTTATTTCACATATCTTGAATTCAACTGCACTGACACTGACCTTAGTTGACCGAACTGCATGGTGACCACGCCACTGTGCCTCCTCAGGGACCAAAGATGCTGTGTCCTGTTTAGGTGGTGTCCTCTCAGTCCCCTCCAGGGGAAAGTCTTTCCCCACGGAAGCAAATCCAAAAGGCCGAAAAAGGTGACACTGGCTTCCTTCCTTCCTGAGAGAGGGTAGAGCTGGACGGTATTGACTCTACCCATGGATCCAAACTTACACTGTGAGAAGGGAGGACTGAGCCCAAAGAGGTGAAATGACTCATAGATCCGGAACCCCTGCCTGCAGGTCTGTCAACTTTACGTGACATTCTCTACCATTTTCAGATCGATTTTCTTAGTTGGTGGAGAAAGTGAATTCTATGGTGGTAGCAGTAAAAATGAAAATGATGTAACAGAGATTTATACACCTAAGCCTCCTATATAGACATCCTACGGCACGACTATTCACCAAATATTCACCAAAGTCCTGCTGCGTTAGAAAGTGGGCCATCCAAATTGTGAAGCATGACTCCCGCCCTCAACCTACCATGGGAATAAATAAGTAAATAATATCACTATTTGCTTCTTGTTTCATTTTTTTCTGTGTTTTTGGCAGTCAGGAAGAATTTCTTTATATTATCATCATGACAACCTTATCGAGTAGATTTTATTAACCCATTTTACAAGTGAGATAGCTGTGGTTAGACATACGTATAGCAACTGTCAGAGATGGACGGTGGGGTGATGGTCAAGTCTGTCTGATTCTGCTTCCTGTGCTTGTTTCTACTGCATTCTACTGGGAAAAGAGTCAGTAGGACTAGAATAGAAAATTATTGTCTCTGATGACTTGTCCCCATGGAGGCAGCCCAAGAAGCTTGATTAAACTTTCATCCCCTGATTTCCTCAACTGCTAAGAGCTCAGAGTCTGTCCTGCCTCCCCCCAGCTCTGTGAGTCACCTTCATTAAATTCAAAGAATCCCTGAGCAGCTGTGTGACTGTATGTTGAATTTTAACACTCAAATGAGCAGAGACTGGACACCATCTTCTATGCCGGATGCAAGCCCTAGGTGTGTGACCAATGGCTGGCAGCTATAATTCAGTATGGATCCAGCTCGGGACTGTTTTTGGCAGTGTCAGGGGATGCTAGGATCCAAACTGCATTTAGGGCTGATGAACGAAGTACGTTATTAAGGAAAATTCTTCTGAAAGCAGAGATAATTATCTCAGCATTAACATCTGTGATTTAATTCAGCCTTGATTAAACTTTTTCTTTCAGAAAGAGGAAATTGAATGTGTGAAATACAGGTTGTGAGGAAAAGGTTCTAACAAATGTCATTATCGACCGGAAAGAAGCTCTCTATAGCTTATATGTAGGGCTGAGTTATGCACACTTCATAATACCCAGTGGGTGGTACACCTCCATCTTGCATAGTCGGTTGCAAGTCCAGCATTCTTTCCAGAGGGGGATTTAAAGGACGTTAATATTGATTTTAGATACCATGTGACTTTTCCCTCGGCCCTTCAGGCTGGGCTCATTCTTGCTTCTTCCCGCTGCCCTTTGAAACTGTAATTGTCCAGTTGCCTGCCCTTTTCCCTCACTAGTCACAGCCCCTCAAGGACAGGGACAATATAAACTACCTTTATATGTGCTGCACTGAACATAATGCCTGGCACAGCGTAGAAACCCAATACATGTTCGACTAAATGACTAAAGGGCTTCTGTTTTCGTTTATCGGCATTCCTACATCAACCCTTTGTGCTCCCAAATAATTTATTCATTTCTTGGTCTGAGAGCAAAATGCTTCAGCAAAGCACTTAGGTGTGGGTGGATGGTGGAATAGAGGTTAGGAAAAAGAAAAGATGAACCAACTGAGAATAATAGAATGCAAACTTATAGCTCCTGAATTTCAGACTGAAAGGTGCAGTTTCAGATCCCGTTTCCCATGTGAAACTCTTGGCTTGCTTTTTCCAACAGTCAAGCTGAAAAGGAACTTTACACAAAAGAGGTATTTTACTTCTTGGACTGGAAAATCAATTTTGATGTTAATCTTACTCCTTGGAATGTTCCCTCCCCCCACTCTTTTCCACCTAGCAAAATACTCTTTATCTTTCCTACCCCAGCTCAAATGTCAGCTCTTCAAATAATAATAATCATAGCTCATATCTGAGAAGTGTTAACTCTGGGATGGAGCTGTGCTAAGTGTTTTACAGAAATTATGTCACTTGCTGTTCACAAATCTCCATCAGATCAGAACTGTTATTTATCATAAACTTACAGACCAGGAAGCTAAAACCTACAGAGGAGACATAATTGCCCAAACTCAAACATTGTATAATGGTCCGTAGATTCGAATGCAGGAAACTTGACTTCAGCTGGGCTTTAACTGCGAGGACACAGTGGCTCCCTCTGAGGTCTTCTGTGACTCTCTCCAGACAGCCCATCCCTCCCCTTTATTAAGACCCAGCACCTGCCCTGACCAATTCTCCATCTGCATACCCTCAGGTGACTAATGTGACCTCTTAACTCTTTCCCAGGGCTCTGAACTCAAAACTTGCAGTAACACCTCAACTACTAATGCCCAGTCATCTTCTAGAAACAGTCTCTTCTTCTCCTCTGCACCTTGAACTCCCCAGTCTTTGGTCACCGTCCGTGCAGTTTCTTTTGATCCTCTCTGCCTCATCTTTCTCATCCTCTCACGTCTTAATTTCCTCAACATGGCCCTACATTGAGATAGGGGAGCATACATCTTGTTTTGACACTGCCTAACAGAGTGTCAAATGTGGAATGCACATGCACCTAGCATTGTGTTAAAAACAGTGATGATCAGTGTCTTTTATTTTTATTCTTTGGAAGTCATTATCCCAATGTAGTGTGTTGACACATTCCACCAAAACATTGATAGTTAACAGTAGGGAATTAGAGCTCATGATAGTATTTAAGGGGTCATCCTCCCGCCCAACCCTAACTTTTCTAACAAACGATGCTTATGAATCCAGGAAAGTGTCGTGGGCTAGTCTTCCTTTTCTTAAATCATGTTTTCTTCCTGGAAGCATCCTTTTACATATGATCTCACAATAGATATATATGAGGTATTCAAAGATAAATGCATCAGCATGGAAATCACATCTGACTAAAATGCACCTCTGAACACTATACCTGTAGGACTTAGAAAACTAAAGCAAGAGAGAAATCATTTCAGGTTCTGTTTAGCTGTTTCCACTGCAGACAAATGGTAAGCATCCAGGAAACTAGTGTAAACTCTCCCCATGTTGAGAGTTAAGTGGATAAAATGATACTCTTCTCTCTAATACAGATAACCTTACATCTTGCACAATTGCATATATATGTATTTTCCCCTGTAGCAGATATATCATGTAAGCTAATCTTTTTTCTGTAAATATGGAGTGTTTCAGTGTTTTCATCAGAAAAGTGGGGTTAGTAGTTATACTAAGAATTTTATTAGGTTGTTGTAAACCCAACCTATTGCATGTAATGTCTTATTGCAGTTACTAATACATATTAACCATTATTAGTATTTTGGAGGTAGCACTGAATCGGGAGAAAGAAGACCTAAGTCCCATCTCTGCTAACCAGCCAAGTGGCCTTTGGTGAATCACTTCATCTCACTGGACCTAAAAAGCCCCCCACAATATGGGCCCTGCCTGGAGGTCTAGTTTCATGTTATGCTACTCTCTGCATCACATTGGGTTTTCCAGCAACTCAAGATGTTTACAGTCTATCATTGTTACCCCGAGCAACAAGTGTACTCCCCCTCACTCCCACCATGCTCATTCTGGTGGAGGCACACACACACGCACACGCACACGTGCACACACACTCAGAGTTTCCCCTCGCTTGTGCCTTGGCTCAAGCTGTCCTCTTTGTCCCACTTTCACCTGGTTAACTCCTCTGCTTGGAAGACCCTTCTCAGAAGGGCTTGCAGACGCGAGGATCTGATTAGAAGCCCTTCCTTGATTTTCCCTTTACACACAACCCAGCATCATTGTGGCCTCTTTTAATGTCTGAATCTTTCACCAGATGGGAGCTACACAGGAAAAAGTTTGGATCTCATTAAAGCACCTGATGTCTGGCACATCCTGAGCACATAGTATGAGCTTCACAAATGTTTGTCAAAACATTGGCTGAATGGAAAAGACAGAGAGTTCTCATCTATCAACAACAAAAAAAGGGAAAATCGGTGTTTGGGGGCTGGGGTGTGGCTGTAGTGACAGTGGCTTATAAAAATAACTCATTGGGCTTTTAATCAGCACATACCTGCCACCAGCCCTTGAGAAACACAGGCTTTGATTCTTAATCTACCTTGGTGTCCATGAAGGTCGCAGGGGGGTAAGGGGAGTAACGAAGTAGTCCCCACATTTCTGAAAGCCCGATGGAATTGCTACACTTATCCATGAAGAATCTATCTAAACTAAGTGGATTTCATGTCTTGTTGCCTTAGGGTGAAATTGTATTAATTCAAGGTGGTCACTCTTGCTCATCATGTTGACCAGACGTTCGGATGGCAGTTAGTTTCGTCTTTTATTATTATAGAATGATAATGCAAATTAGTTGTTATTTTATACATGCACTTTTACGGGTATACAAAACATGACCAAGAGTGGGAGGAATTTAGCAACGAATCTATTTGGGAGTTAAAAATAGAGGGCACCTGCAAAAAAAGATGGCAGCCACCTCATTCCTCTTCTGGCACTTTTGAGAGCTCAGTATTTTAGTTTCCTAGGCTTTCCACAACAAAGTACTATGAACTGGCTGGTTCTAACAACATGAATTTATTGTCTCACAGTTGTGGAGGTTGGTAGTCTGAGATCGAGGTGTCAGCAAGTTTGATTCCTTCTGAGGTTATGAGGGAGTAACTGTTCAGGTCTCCCTCCTTGCCTTGTAGGTGGCTGTCTTCTCCCTGTGTTTCTTCAAATCAACTTATCTCTATGAGTGTCTGTGTCCAAATTTCCCTTTTTATGAAGTCACCAGGCATAGTGGATTAGGCCCCCCCCCAATGAACTCAGCTGTAACTTGGATACCTCTGTGAACACCCTCTCTGCAAACAGTCAGAGTCTGGTGCCCTGGGGGTTAGGACTTCAATGGAGGGATTTGGGGAGGAGCACAATTCAACCATAGACCTGGGGACTACCCAGACCTGGGGTCTTGTGGCCGCTCGCATGGTGTTGGTACCGTCCCTATTTTACCAACATCCCCCCACCTCACCCCCGGCTTCCTTCCTCCTCATGAATTTACAGAGAGGCACATGGATAACATTTTCTGAATTCTAACTTCTTCTTTTGCTGCTGCAAAGCTGTTATTCTCTTTGGTTTCTCCTTTCATCAAGCTGGCTGCCAACCAATGTCTAAAAAAAAAAAAAAAAAAACCACGCCGCAAGCTGAGTTCCTGCCTTGGGTCGATGTGGGTTTATTGATATTCCAGCATGGTTTGCTCCACGATTTATGCTCTGCAGTTTGAACCACAGGCCCGAGGGGGAAAGAGATAGTGAAAGAGGGGATTTTTCCATCACTTTATATGCAGTAAGTGAATCTCAATTTCCTGCCATGTTATTTCAGAGTCCTTAAATAGCCTTTCCTCTGCATGGACATTAGAAATTACAAAAGCTCTTCATTCTTGAGGGTGAACCATGAGTCCTGTCAGATCTATAATCAGAGCGACCTCTTAATAATGCAAATGTTATCTGTGGACATATGCATCCCTCTGGTTTGAGGTGAGGGGAGGATGCCTGTACTGGGATCGGGGATGATGAGACACCTTATTGTTCTTGCATCTCAAGGGCAGGAACCATATCACAACCTGCGCTCTCACTTCCTACAGTGTGGGTCCAAACTGAAAAACAGAGAAAGAGCCGAGTTTGCTTATTTAGAATGCAGATCTTTACTCAGAGCAGGACTTTTAAAACAATGCAAACCACAGCAGGGGTAATGAACTCTGCAGGCCAAGATTTACAATAGGGAAAAGTACACAATGGCAGAGATGAAGAACTTAGAAATTATTTTATATGAGAGGGAAAAAAAGGCCCACACCAGTTTTTTTGTTGTTGTTTGTTTTTTTGAATGTGCATTGGTTTCATAATAAGACAAAACCCAGGCCATTATGTGTAATGAATAAAATAACTTCCAACATTGTATTTCTGGTTAAACATAAAAATCACCATAGGTGGTCTGTTCAAACAGAGAGAAAGACAGAAAAAGGGACAGGGTGAGGGAGCCAGAGGGAGGGAGAGGGGATGGTGGATGTTTCTACACTCTGGTCTCTGGGAACACCAAATACCAACCATTTGCTATACAAGCTTCCAAATCGTTTTTAGTAATGAGAGCTCATGAGAAAGAAAAGGTGAAGTTGCCGAAGTGTTCTGCTCCCAGAGCTGCAGGCAATTGGTTTCCAAGCCTTGAGTCTAGCACAGCAACAATACTTTGCAATGACTGCTTCAGTGTGCTCCCAGGTGGGCAGCGGGGAGGCTCACTGAAGGCTGATTTATTCCTGTTGGAAAGAACCCAGGGTCAGGAATCGCGGGTGCAGGTTTGAGTTCGCCTGTCCACCCCTCGCTAGTGGACTCTGAGCAGGTTACCAAAATACACCCCCGAGGCAGGACTAGGACTCAGGTCTCTTTGGTATAGGCCTGTGGTTGTGTTCACTCCAGGTTTTCCTTTTCTTCCTAGCAGGGCCACAGATTTTTCAGGTCAGCTCTGCCCTGTGAATTCCTTGATGTTGGGAAGTTAGTCTCATTCACCTATGGTTTTGTCCGGTGACTTGCTGAAAAGATGACAGAGAAATTGCATGACATTCCAAATAACTGTGTTTCAATCCACTACCGTTATGGTTCTTTTATATTTGTTGTCAAAATATAAAGACCATGGTCTTCAAGAAATCCCTCATCATCAACTCGGCTGGATTACTCAAAGGCAATAAAACCACGCTTTCTCTTCTTGGTTTTCTTCCTCCCACAGTTATTTATTGCGAATCCATTGGAATCAAGCACTGTGTACTCCCCACGCTGGTCCCTGCCTTGAGTTTCAATCTGGTCTGCGGTGTTCTACCTAAATCCACCAAATCTAACCATGCCATGCCCTTGAAGAAAGCTCTCAGTGGCTCATCTACCTAAATATTAATGCCAAAGCCCTTTGACAGGGAAAGGTGTACAGGCCTTTGACCCTGTGGCTGCTGAGGGGAGTCTGGATAGGAGCAGGCATCGGGGATGATGCTGGAATGAGGCCAGGGCAGGCCACGGAGGACCTGTGTGCCTGGCTAAGGAACACAAACTTGGGTGCAAATGAGAGTTTGTAAAGAGAGGAGTTGGGCTAATAAGCTCTAAATACTTCATATGCTCTATATTTTGTTTTCGATCCATATCATAAGCCTAGTATCAGTACACTCAGCACCACAGCCGTGGGTTGTATTATTACTAAATTCTTGCTTTTCGTGAGCATCAATTCTGTTACTCTATCCTCGGCACCATAATGGGTGTTGAAAACACCAAAGGGATATATGTCATGGTTCTTATTTTCTAGAAATGTATAGTAATGGAGATTATGAGATCTGCCATTGTTTTTAATATTTATTTATTCGGAATGTGTTTATTGAATGCTGTAGCTGTGGCATATAATCATGTGGCCACAGATTCTGAAATCAGGCAGCATGGATTCCAATCCTGACTGTGTCGCTCACTGGGTGACCACAAGCAAGTCATTTAAGCCCCATTTTTCATTTGTAAAATCAGGCTACTATTTATTCCCTAGCATTGTGGTGAGAAGTGACAGGGGCAATGCATCTAAGGTACACAGAACCACGCCTGACCCATGCTAAACACTCAGGAAGGGGTGTCTGGCATTATTCTGTTATGGTGTGTGGTGTTGGAGACATGACAGCATCCTAGGTAGACATGCTTCACACAGTCAGGGGGTGGCAAAAAAATAAACAAGGGGCTAAATAACATAATTACTATTGGCATTAGCACTGAAAGAGAAATAGGTGCAGCACTATGAGAGAGCAATGGGGCACATTCTACCTGAGAAGAATGTCCTTGGAAGGTCTCCCTGGAAGGATGACATTTAAACTCCCATTTGACCTACGAGGAGAGTCAGCCATTGGAAGTGCCAGGGTGAGTGATAGCAGCTGAGGGATTGGTGAGCATGAAGCCTTTATAGTAGGACAGAGTTGGAATGTTCTAGGAACTACCAGAGGGCCCAGTAAGCAGAGGTGATGGGGTGGCAGGAGATGAAGCTGAGAGGATGCAGTGACAGCTCGTGCTGGGTCTTGCAGGCCCTGGTCAGGAGTTTGGATGTTATTCCAAGTGTAAGGGGCAAAGCACCAAAGTGACATGATGTGATTTTCATGGCCTTGCTTAATATGTGAAATTGCTTGTGCTAACATGTTCCAGGCCTTCTAAATGAAGTCGTGGCTGTGCAGGTTCAAATAAGGCAGAAAATTGGGATGCACTTTTTGAGAAAGAAATTGTTCTTGTTTGTAGAAATAGTATAGGGAAGTAGGAACCTTCCATCAGAGGCACGTGACAATGCAATCCCACTTGTGGACGGTGCCTGTAGTTGTTTGGAGTTGGCAGGGCTTGAATTAATTCTAAGTGCATGCACTGGGAGCACTTAGTTTGCTATTTAGTATGCCAGGCCCTGTGCTGGGCTAAGGACATAGAGATAAATCAGACACACTGCGTTGCCTCACCGGACAGCTTCTTCGTCTGCTGCTGGAGGGCGACTCATGGCAGAGTACTGTCATGATGTGTGACAAGTGTGACGGTGGAAGAAAGTAGCTGAGAGCATCCATGTCGGTACAGAGAAGGGACAATTCTGCTCTCTAAGGAGCACAGGAAAAGAGTGACAAAGGAGGTAAAGGAGGAAGGTCACCTTCTCTGCACGTCTCTCACCTCCATCTATCTCAGCCAAATGGCTTTACCCTGTATTCCATTTCCTCAGAGTCTCGTATTCTCTCCAGGTGAGAAAGTGCTATTTTGAGCCCCTGACCCATATTATGAAGAAAAATGGGCTTTGAGAGTATCATGTGTTTTCCCACTGAAATGGAATATTTTGGTCTCAATTGGGGTTATTAAGGGAAGGTCTTAAATTAGAGATACCCAATTTTTATTTTTGAGAATTTTCAACCTACAGTTAATAGTCATGAAAGGAGAGGATTGTAACAACTTATTAAGACATGGCTACTACCTACAAATATTGTTTTTACATTTATGCAGCATAATTTATCAGGCATACATTTATTCATCTCATTTATGATTTGTATATTCATTAATCCAGTGAACATTTATGAAGCATTCGTATATAAGGCATGTGTTAGATTCTGGGGATTCTGAATGAATCAGGCAGCATCCCCATCCTTAAGGACCTCATAGCTCCAGGGAGAATCAGATATATAAATAAGCCCCATTGAAGAGGAAGTCGGCATTTTTCTGTATGACCTTACAGGGTGAAACAAAGACCAACAGATGCAACTAATATGCAGATGGATTTCAGCTCAATAGCAAGCACAACTTTCTAACAGTTGAGTTGGTCAGGTGGGTAAAGTTTCCTGTTCCCATATAGGCACCCTTCCTCCAAAGTGGCAAGTACAGGTAGCTGTCAATTAATGGTATAGCTGGACCTTGGGAGGACACTACAGGAGAAACCGAACAGCAACATATGAAGAGGGGACTAGCGGTACTGGCTATAGAGTCCTGTGGTTCTTGACCAGCTGCTACACTAGAGAAGATTCACCTTCAAGTCTAGCCACACCTAATTTAGGTAAGTCTAGTCTTGGTTTAGGTAAGAAAGAGACTCCTCTAAGTTCAGGAGATGCGGTTGGGTGACCTTTAAAGGACAGGAGGACATTCACCCATGGACCTTCACAGGTACATAGGATCCTTTGAGGATTTGATAAAGCACAAACCCAGCTAGAAGCCACAGGACTCATAAATATCGCTCATATGCATATACATGTATATATGGGAATATAATGAGCACAGAACACAGATATGCGTCTGTGTAAAACCCCAGTAGCTCTTATAAGCCTTCAGGACAAAGCCTGGGCCCTTGTTACCAACGAGAGTGTTTCTTGTGATCAGCTCCTACTTGTCTGCCCCCCATTCCTCCTGCTCCCACCCTGCCTTTTACGCTCCCCCCATAAGGAAGTGCTATCTTGTGTTCAACCTTCTATCCATTCCTTAAGCAGGGAGCGCATCCAAGCCAGGGAGCAGTTTCCTGCTTCTTTGCTCCCAGCAACGACTAACACAACAGGTACCAAAACAGTTTCCCACTGAAGCTTGGGAAGGTACTAAGGCAGCTCTCACCATGTAATCTAGTCATGGGAAGGGCTATCACTGGAAATGCGTTTCTCTGAAGTTGTCAGTTTTGTTCTTTCACCACTGAGGCTCATGTTGTCTCTTGAAATCAGAAGGGACCTAGGTTTCTTCTTAATGGACTCCGGGCTGTTTAGCAGACCTTGGCCTTTTCTCTAATAGGGAAAATGAGGCTTGCCATTCATGGCAGTGTCATGCTGAGAGAGCCGAGCACCTAAGCCACCCCATAGTGGCCGTGTCACTCATAAGCTCCTGGGGAAAAGGGTTTCCAGGATCAGGACCCAGGGACAAGCGCAGTGAAGGCTGGGTATCAGCAGGACTCTACCCTGGAGTGGACAGGACAACGGTTTTCTATTTTCTTGCTGGAAATAAGTGCCGAGGTCACAACCTAATTGATGTGTTTACCACACATCTGGATATAAGTACAGCATAGAGAATTTAGTCAATAATATGGTAATAACTATGTGTGGTGACAGGTGGGGACTAGACTTATCAGGGGATCACTTCATAAATTATATAAATGTCTAACCATTATACCGTGCACCTGAAACGAATGTAATATTGAATATCAACTGTAATTGGAAAATAAAACTTAAAAAAAATATTTTGTTTTCCAAAGAATGTCAAGAGAAGATAGGACTAGACAAAATCTTGTGTGGAATGGATATGGAGGATGCTGCCGAAGGGCTTTAGAGACTCCGTCATATAATGAGAAGCTTCAGACAGAACTTGGTTTTGGTGTCTTAGCTGTGCAGTGTGGGGCAATTCCTCTGCTCTGTGATCTGTGAAGCAGGTATGAGGGCACCTCGCGCAGAGGTGGTGGTGAGGCCTGCACGAGAGTGCCCAGGGCCAGCACAGGCGGGGGGTCGTGGGCAGGCCGGCTGTGTGGCTGCCTTTCTTCCCTGCCTCTTCCACTCCACCAAGCAGATCTGAAAGAAAGTGGATTGAAACTCTGGGTTTCGAAGAGATTATTATGTAGTGAAGGTTAAATGAGGATTCTTCATGATAATTTAAGTTCTTTTCCAACGTGTGAGATGTCATTACAATATGAATAACTGCTCACTTTTGTGCATGTGCTCTAGTTTAAAAGGTTCCAGTTCTCAACTAATTTACCCTTTATGGCAACTCTGTGTGAAAAGCTGACAGGAAGGTGTGGGGCAAGGCTCATGAGGATGAAGCGACTTTCTGAAAGTGAAGGGAGGTGGCAGCAGCTATGGAAAGGCCTGTGGCAGAAGCCAGCTGTGGAATCAGGGAGTCTCTTCTTCAAGTCCTCGGCCGCCAGCACCTACCTGGCTATTTCTGGGAACCCACAGGTCTCCCACTTTTCTTTTCTTTTGCTTTTCTCTCCTGTAAAATTGCTGTATTGTGAGGACTACAAAACACCATGTCAATTCATCTCTAACCCCTTCTGGTTCCAGAGAGATGTAAGCCGTCGATTAACTGTATCCTGCATGTAAAGCATCTAGTAGGAACAGCAGGCAGTCAATGATGGTGGTTTTCACTTTGAACTTTGTTGAGCCCCCAGAAATTTCAGAGACTGCTTTCCATCTTAGCTCTGCTCAGTAAATGGTTATGTCCCCATTTTATAGAAAAGAAGGAAGTGTGGACTTAAACGTCACACAGCTAGTAACTAACAGCAATGATTTGAACCACGTAAAGGACTTTTCTTTCATATTCAAAAGTTGCTCCTCGATAAAAATGTAATTTAGAATTGGAAAAGAGTTTTGACAATATCTAATCTACTCCCCTTGTACCAACTTGGAAACTGAGTCTCAGGAAAGGGACTTGTGCAAAGTCTCATGGTATGTGAACACAGGGCAGAGGCTACAATCGAGGTGTTTTGACTCTTTCCACGGGTCTCATCAAAGCTGTGTGTCTCTGCCCGATTGCAATGCCTACAGCCATGTGCTCTCCTTTTGGGTCATTGTTGAAGTTCTATCCAAACCCCCAAAAGTCACATTTATTAGAAATGTAAGCAACTCATTCCATTAATACAGTCATCCCTCCTTATCCATGGGGCATATACTCCATGACCTCCAGTGGATGCTTGAAACCAAGGTTAGTACCAGATTTATATGTACTATGTTTTTTCCTATATATACATACATACATACATACATACATACCTGATAAAATTCAAACTACTCTTTAGGTTTGGGACCATAATCAAGTAAAACAAGGGTGACTTGAGCACAAACACTGGGTTACCACAGTAGTTGATCTGATAACCGAAATGGCTACTAAGTGATAAAGAGAAGGGAGTATGTACGTCCTGGAGACCCAGGACAAAAGGATAACGCACCTCCTGGGTGTGAACCGTGTGTAAGTTTGACCATGCTACTCAAAATGGCTTGCAAGTTAAAACTTAGTGATTCCTTATTTCTGGAATTTTTCATTGAATATTTTTGGATCTCAGTTGACCGCAGGGAGCTGAAACCACAAAAAGTGAAACCATCAATAAAGGGGAACTGTATCCATGGCACGAGGCCACTGTAATCCAAGGTGTTAATAAGCCCAGTTCACTGCTACCCACTCCCAGGGATTCAACTTTCACCCACATGCCCATCCCTCCTGTATTCAAAAGTCTAATCCAGTTTTTGCTCACATAGTCCACTGCCTACTGGGCACCTTCACTTGCATTTTCCACAGGGCCCTCAAAGGCCAAAATGGAACTCATTATCTTCTAGTTCAATTCTTCTCATTTCCTATCAGGAAATGAGACAGAAACCCAGAGGTCATTCTAACCCCTTGTCTTTCCTCACTAGCCACATCTAATTGCTCACCAGTTCTTGCTGACGTCACTTCAGAAACATCTTTTCCCAGTAATGGACCTGGTTTTTTCATCTGGTCTTTTAGAGCCTGGATCAATGCCTCTATTTAGGGCTGCTTGTTATTTTTCCAAAAAAGAGACTTCTGAAATTGAAAAGATGGTGTCTTTTCCCTGGATTCACAGATGATTTCAAAAATGATAATTACCTCTTCCATCTTCAGTTATGATTCTATTTTGGAATCCTCTTCCTCTAATTACAAAAAAAAAAAATCAAAAAAAAAAAATCACCAACTCCTATTGCTATTTGAGTCTGAGTCATTCATGCAGTAAACTCAGTAAAGATGCAAAAATAAATGTCAAATGCAGGAATCTGTCTCCCCAGGCCTCTCCTTGAGATTGAGCATCTCCGTAAGGCTCCCAGGTCAGCTCTCCACACTTTCCAGATCCCCCATGGCAAGCAAAGCACATTGCATTTTGGGTAATTTCTCCCCCAAGTTGCTCTTTTAAATGCTTAGGTGAGCCCCTGGCACGTATACACATTCTATAAATATTACCTATTATTATTTTTTCCTCTTCCCTGTATGCATTCTGTAGGGATTTCAAAATATGCATAAATTGTGCTCATGATATGACTAATCCCCTGAGGTAATGACCGATGGCCAATTTTCACTCTAGTGAACATATGTAACCTCATTTTCTTCAAGTGCATTAGTCATCACAGACTCGTAAAAGCTAAAAGTTGGAAAACCCATAGGGATCGCCAAGCATGACCCCTATTTTCACACAGGGGAACTGAGGTCACACTACTTATCAGCATCACTTATAATGGACACGGAGTTCTAGAAACATACAACACACATTAAATCTAGACTTCTTGGAAGAGCTAATCACAGACTGTTATATATGGAGTCAGTGAAGTTGAGTTACTTTGGAAGTACCTAAATGCAGCCCAAATTGCCAGCCATGCTACAGAGATGAGAGAGAAAGCCCTGCTTTAGTTAGTCAGTTGGTTAAGGAGGAGATGTTGGGTCTGAATCAGATAGACATGAAGCATGTATGAGAAAGGGGCAGGTTCTGGTTTAGCAAAAGCCCAGAGTTTAGGGGAAAAAAGATCGGGAAGAGACTACACTTTAATGTTACCATGCTATTTTCATACTCAATTCATTTCAATGATTTCCCCCCTGCCCAAATTATCAGGCACACTGCAAGGCACGAAATGAATCCTGTATAATTACAGCCTCGAGGGGCCCACAGATTGTCAAGCAATCAGTGCAGACTGGTCAACATCGTAATGGAGTTCTGTATGGAGTGCCATTGAGACAGAGGTGGGAGCACTACTGTCAGAGCTGTCTGGATTTCATCTAGGTGTTGGAGGCTGGGTAGGTTTAACAGATGACCAGGAAAGGAAAGCGAAGTTCCGGAAAAGGCAAGTGTTGTGCAAGGGCACAGGTGGGTCACGAGGCCCCACAAATCCCTGAAGTGTAGACAGTAGGAGGGAAGTGAGAGTGGGAAATGCCAGAGTTTAGGCTGGTACTAGATGGTGAAGGAACTTAAACATCATGCTAAAGATGTTGGACATTGCCATGAACTACCGAGGCGGCAACAACATTTTAGCAGAGGATGATTTTTCATGCTGTGTTTCACTGGAGTGGCCACGTTGGCTTACCTCCTCCACCCACAGCCTTCCTCTCTGGGTGATATCATACAATCACTCAACCAGAAAGCTGGGGATCCTTTTGATTCTTGCTTCTTCACCTTCTTTCATCCAACTTATCCCATGTCGGTTCATCACACCATCTAAGGTTACCCCACATCTGTCTACTTCTCTCACTGCACCTTTTGAGTCAGAACTGCCATCATCTCTTGCCTGGACTCCTGTAACCATCTCCCACTAGATTTTACCACTTCTATTCATGCCTCCCAAGTTCCCCTTCTCACACAGTAGCCAGATATATCTTTAAAAACAGAAATTCTATTCTATTGCCAAGTCACCCTGGTCAAAATATGTTAGTAGCGTCTCACTAAATCATTTCCAAGCATCTTCCTGTGGCCATCAGGGTCTTGCCTGGTCTGGCCCTGCCGACTGCTCCATGCTCATTGCACCTCAGCCTCTTCCCTCTGTCACATGCACATCGTCCTCCTCTCATCCTAGAATCTCTTCCCATCTTAGGACATTCACATACGCTTTTCTCTCTGCCGCACATGCTTTTCTCACTCTTGCACCTATGACTTCTTTCACATCTTAGACCTCAGCACATATGTCCGCTGCCAGGAAAGGCCTTCCTAACTCTACTACTTGCCTCCCCTTGTCATCCTACCACTCTATTTTCTATTTTGCAGTGTCCATTTCTTTTCCTTAATAGCATTTATCACATTTTGCACTAGTGTTTTTTTAAAACAGTTTATTCCCAATTTCCAGTACAATGTTTGCCACATAGTAGGTACTCAACATATATTTGTGGGCTGAGTGACTTACTCACACACTTTGCTAAAGACCAGATTTTGGGACCCCTGGTTTATGGTACACAGCACTCCCTGTACACAACCCAGCCAGGCCAAGGCATTGGCTGATGATCCATGGGTCAGATTATCTTTCTCAATAACTTAAACTAAGAGAGATTGAGACTGTAGTCAGTGGATGGTGAATGTTGTAGCTCTAAAGCTTCAAAGTCTTGAGGTGGGAACCATTTGGGGATATTGCCAGCAGAAGTACTTAGTCAAGAGAGAGGAAAGAGAGAGAAGAGAAAAAGCAGTAATGTGAGTGATTATTCAGATTCCAACATCAGAGTTAGTGTCATCAAATAGTGACTCTTTCCTGCTCCTGTTCACAAAAGGTCTGTGGCCCTCCTGTTCTTGTGTTCCATTGTATCTTTTAAAGGATTCCTTTTTACTCTAACCAGCTTGAGTGGGGTTATGTTTCTTAAAACAGAGGATGTTGACTGAGACATTGAGGAAGACCTCTCGGCCATAGTGTGGAGGGAAGTCTGGAGCAGAGAGCTGCAGTCAGGAAGCGAGTGGGTGGCTTTTACAACGGACTAGGTGAGAGACGACACAGTGTGAGCTGAGAAAAGTAGAAATGGTTGGAAGGGATAGATTCAAAAGACATTCCATAGGTCGAGTTGACATGGTGCCAATAGGACGTGATGGGTGAGGAGGAGGGCGCCAAGATGGGGCTCAGGTTTCTAGCTTGAGCCACCGATGGTGATCCTATAAGCTGAGCTCTTGAGTGCGGGAGAAGTGGCTGTTGGAATGAAGAGAACTGACCCACACTTTCCACGACTCCCTCATATGGACCATTGCCACTAGCCTTGCAGGGTGCCAGGCCAAATCCCACTCTCTCTCCAGGGGTTCAACCATGCCCATCTCGAAAGTGGACACTCTTCTTCACTCATTTTCTTCTATCCATATCATCCTCATCCATTTTCATTTACTGACAGCCTCTTCATCTTCCGAGGTTTATTTCAAGTTCCATCTTCTCTGCCTACGAGATTTTCCCATGTACCCACGTCCTCTGACATGGTGTCACGCAGGGTTCTTGTGGCATTTAGAAACAGCGGCCATGGAAGGGTGTAGAGACATTCTATGCACCACATATGGCATATAGAACTTCGGGACCCACCATTCATATATTCGTGTGCCCTGATGGAGACAAATTCTTTCTCGAGAAAACTCCTTTTCTTAGTTGTCCTTTGGTTATACCTTTGGCCCAACTTTGCACAAAAATGGATGATTGTCCATTCTCCCAAAAGTCTTGGGTAGAGTTATGAACATTTGTAAGTGGATGATAACTCTACTATTGGCTTGTTTGGGCTTTTCCTTCAATCCATGACACAGAGCAATGACATGTCAGACCAGCGATTTCAACCACAATCCCCGACTGCCTTATCAAAAGCCTGGATAATGGAAGTGATATTTATGAGGACCTATTTGAAGGGCATGCTATTTATCCCTTCCTCTAGTGTGCTAATTTTTATTCCTGCATCAATCTGCGCATTTGGACCATATGTTCTTAGTCCCCAGCAGAATTTTCATGCATTTTAATGCTATTTCCTTGGCTTACATCCAGGGCTATTATACATAATGGCTTTATGAAAACTATTACTGTAGGGAAGTCTTTGAAGTACTATACATTAGGTCATTCAGTTCCTCCTGTATGGAGTCTGGAGCAAGAAACTTTTGTGACGATAAGGGCCAGGAAAAGCTTGGTTTCCTTTGAGGAGCCGGGGCCATTATTCCTTTTCAGTAACAAGACTGTATATTAATCCTTTATGGCTTGTCCGTCAGGAAGGTCAGAGCCAGACATGCAGGTGAATTGGAGGAACCATGAAGGCCTCTGTGGCTTGCACAGAGGAGGTGGCACGGGAAATGAATGCAGGTAACTGAGGATGAGAACAGCAAAGTCAACAATTTAGGAAACCTGACAGTCTCGCTGGTTGCTTTCGCCAATACCCCGACCTGAACCACTTTCTATTTTGATTCTGTTTTGTGACCATGGCAAGTCACCAACTCATTAGGGGCTTCAGCTTATTGTCAAAGCGAAGGCATTACAATAAAGGCTGTCTAATAATTAGAGAATTAGAGGTTCTAACCACATTTGGATGACTATTCTTTCTCAGTTCCTCTGCTCCCCCTGCCCCCCACCCCATCCTTTACTCTCCCTCCTGCCTCACCTAGTCTGGAACAATCACAGGTACCTCTCATCTATGCTTGTGGCTTTCAGGCTAAAGGGATAACTGAGGAGTTCTCAAACTTAGTTACCAGTTAGAACTACCTGGGGAAGTTTTGAAAAAATTATGATGCCCCAAATAAATCAGTCTCTGAGGTGAGACGCAGGCACCTTTATTTATTAAAACTCTCCAGGTGATTAAAATGCGCAGCCAGGGGTGTGAACCAGTAGTCCTCCAACTTCACTGTCAGTTTAAATCTCTGAGCATCTTCTAAATGCTGATTCTGATTCTGGAAGTTCAGGGCGAGCCCTGGGAGCCCGCGTTTCCAAAAAGCTTCCAGGTGATCTGATGCTGTTGGTTCCTGAACCACGTTCCGAGAAGCAAGGGGTAGACACATATTTGAGGAGTAGTATCAAGGAAGAAGTGTACCTGATTCACTTCAGCTGGAGCCCAGGTGAGGGGGCATTCAGCATGGACCATGACCTATGTTCTGCTTTGCCAACCTGCTGACAAAGCCAAGTCTGGTCTGAGGCCCTGAGTGCCAGGGGCCACGACACCCAAGCATATACTCCATCTTTTCTGCCCACCTCCTGTGGCGTTGATCTCTTTCTCGGAAGTTTTGTTCATGGTTAGGTACCTATACTATTACACATATGTGAATGTGTCCACTAAGGAGGCGATGAGCAGCTTGAAGGTATGGTCACCTGGGTGTCTTCAGAACCTGGATCACATAGGTGTCTGTGGGATGATGGAGGACGGACACTCACTTCTCGGAGGGAAAAAGGCTAGAGGGCAAATATTGTGACTATTGTGCGAGATGCTACAAGCCTTCCGTTTCAGAGGCTGTTTCACAAAGGAAAATGAGCAGCCTGGACATAGCAGTGATATCCAGTCCTGACAGTTTTCCAAATGCTGCCTACATAATCCTGCACTGGGCCTTTGCTCCTGCCTGAAAGTCCTGCTCTGCCCTCACCTGGGTCACTGCTTCTCACCTTTGAAGGCTCAACTCAGAAACTGTCATCTGCTCTTAAGCTTTCCCTGCTCCTGTGCCACTACAAGTCTAGAGCGACTTCCGTCGTAGACTGTTCTGCTCAATGGCTTGTGTGTCATCGCATCTGTAGATTGGCAGCACTCAGCACATTGGCCTGTACAGAATAGGAATTCAGTGAACAAAGCTAAATGAAATGAATGATTTCCCACGAACTTCCCTTCTTAGTGTTCCCTGATTTTCATCCATAAAGTAATAATTCATCAAGACAGCAAGGAACAGATTAGTGTTGGATAACGCTGTGATACCTAGGGTACTAAATCCTAGATTCCTCTATAATTGGAAGCTATTAACAGAAATAACATGCCCCAGTGGTGTTCTCTGTCCTTTGTCAGCATCCTGCCTGAGCCAAAGAGATGGCAGGAAGTCTGTGTGTGAACCCCAGCTTAGAGCACCAGGTTTTAAAATCCCTCTGCCCTACAAGCAGGGACCCATGGCCGCAGATGCTCTCAGGCGCTTTCATGGACTGTTTGCCAAAGGAGACTGTGATCTACTTGCCAAGTTGGAGGTGCCCTGTTGGCTCCTGTGAGGTGCAATTCATTTCTGATTGACTTAGAGCTTATGATTAACACACGTATCTTACAGGAAAATGATATTTGCTATTATGCGATTCAAAGCACACTTGTTAATTATTGTATTTTTAGCTGATACATAGCATCCAATTTTAGAACATTCAGAAAAAATGTCGTCTTTGAAGACATGTCTAGGTAACAAAACTCAGAGTAACACATATAAAAGTTTCCTTTTCTTTTTTTTTTTTTCCTTCCTTCCTTCCTTCCTTCCTTCCTTCCTTCCTTCCTTCCTTCCTTCCTTCCTTCCCTCCCTCCCTCCCTCCCTCCCTCCCTCCCTCACTCCTACCCTTCTTCCCTCCTTCCCTCCCTCCCTCTTTCCTTCCTTCCTTCCTTCCTTCCTTCCTTCCTTCCTTCCTTCCTTCCTTCCTTCCTTCCTCCCTTCCCTCCTTTCCTTTCCTTCCTCCCTTCCTCCCTCTCTCTTTCTTTCCCTCCCTCCATCCCTTTTCCCTTGACTCCCTCTCTCCCTCCCTCCCATCCTCCCTTCCTTCCTTGCAAATTATGAGCTAGAATGGAAAGATGGAGTTTATTTTACAACGGTGATGACTTTCCCAAGCAGAGAGAGTTGCCTTAGAGCACCCCCTTTCCAGTGTGTGCAGGGATTATGATTGGAGGGACACTTCCAGCATGGCTGGGTGACCCCATGTCCAGGACAGAGGCTGTGTTTGAAAACAGGTGGATGTAGCCAATTACATATGTCAAATAAGAAGACTGGTAGTTTGATCTAAGGTAGAAAACTGAAGACTTCATCCATGCAATGAGGTTTGATTTACATTTTTGAGATCATAACTTCTTTCCTGCTTAAATGGAATTGTTAATGACAAACAGCACATCAACATATGCTAGAATTTTTACCAACAGGACTGGACAGCTGCCCTTTTTAAGACTTAAAAGAAAAGTGAGCTTAGTCAGTACTTCTTGTATAGTCACCTACAAGCAGCGTCTTAGCGTCACCCTTGATTTGCTGCGAGACAGAGCAGGGGGAAGCTGTGCTGGAAATGCCAGCCTCACACTCTGCTCCAGTCCCTAGCTCCTCAAGTGTGCAGCCCTCCAGAGCTGCGGCTGCTGCTACTTCATTCCCCCCCCTTTCCTCCTGTTTATTTATTTATTTATTTTTTAGAAAAAAATTCTCATTTTGCCTTTCTCACTCCCCCCTTCTCTGAGGGGTAGTGAAACAGAGACTTTCAGAACTTGTTCGTGCAGTTAGTGCAATGTTGTTTTATTCCTTCACACAAATGGGCATTTCTTGTTCGTTATTGCAGGTCACAGGAAGGGCTGTGTGACCCTTCATTGGAGGGTCGGCCCACACGTGGCATGCGTGATGGTCAAGGGTGTGCTGCTGGCCTTTACTCAGAATTCTCAGGATGCTGTTTGGGGCCTCTTTCCTTCCAACGGAGCCTGCTGGATTAACACAGAGCCCCCAAGCATGGAGGCTGGCTTTTGGCACTTGTGGAACTGTCTTCTACTCCCACAGGCTCTCAATACAATTCCTTGCTCACTTCAAAGGTTTGTGCACTGGCTAGTGCTTCATACAGTACCTGATACGTGGATGGACTCTTGTTAGTGGAAGGTAACTGTTTGGGGACTTAATCTGGAATGCGCTAAAAAACAAAATAATTTTAAAAGGGTCAGTCACTCCTTCATATTTAGAAGAGTGGACCCCATCATAAGATGACAGAGGACACACTCTGATATCCAATATGAATTTCAACCATTCTGCGCCATGCTGCATTTCACTTTCAATATTCAGGAATTGTCTGATTTTTCAGGACAGCCTTGTATTAGGCTCGCTCTGAAAAGACAAAGGAGAGAAGCTTTAGAGCGAGCCTTCCGATACCCCAACTCTCCCCTCAGTTCTCTGTCTGTGCCATCAGTTTTACACCCACGACCTTCCTTGTTGAAATCACCATCAACTCCTAGGTCACGCCTCCAACATGGCTTTAGCTCCCGATGCACTGCTCTTATGTGAAGCATCACCATTGCCATGAAGGGGGATTTCAGTGTCCATCCAGATGCCCCTTGCGACACTTGGGCTCCTAATTCCTTTTCCTCCTTTTCTGCCACTCACCTCAGCCACTCATTCCCACAGTCACATGCCACATCTTATCACTGCCAGTAAATAGCTTCACTTCTCTATAATCTCCCATTTGAAGCATACTTCTCTCTGTCCTTTGTCACCTCTTCAGCTCCTTTCTTCTAGTATCCTTGACTCCAAAGGTCTTGTAACTTCTCAGGGTCCTGCAATCTATCAAACTGGGCATTGTTTTCTCACCGTTTCTCACCCTGATGTTGTCACTGCCCTATTTACCCACCTGGAACGCCATGGCTCATCCGTACAACCAGATGGAAGGTGGACTTGGCTGGAGAAAAAGTGCTGCTCTCACTTCATGTTCGTGGTCATTCCTTTCAAGTGGACCGTAAAGCATCCAGCGTGCACGTTATAGTTGCCTTGCCCACTCACTGACCTGCAGTCCTTGACAGCTGTGTCCTTCACCTGTACCCTCCCCTCAAATCTCTGACACCTCCTCTGCAACCCTCAATCTCAGCTAGTGATCTTGCTCAGGAAATTGACGTTTTCAGAGAATTTCTGCAAGCTTCCATTGGTTCCTCCACCTGCCCTCCTGCCTCTGTGCCTGTGGGCGTGGCTTCCTCTCTCTTTGTCCGTGTGCCTGGCCAATGTCGTTCCTGACATGTGTGTTCCAGGTCCATCTCCTCTCCCACCAGAGGATGCTGCTCCTGCACGTCCCTGCTCTCTGTCCCCACCATCAGTTTTTCTTTGTGAGGTCTTTCCCATGAGCATGCAAACATGCAGTCATTCTGCCCATCACACAAAGACAAAACAGATAAACAAACAACAACAACAAGAAAAACCTCTATTTTTTACTCTACTGCCCCTCTGTCACCTCACCTAGCTCATTCCTTTACACTGAAATTCTTAAAACAAAAACAAACAAAGAAACTATCCTCACTCACTTCCTCCGTTTCTCCCCTTTGTACAAGCAGGATAGTGGGTCATTTTGTAATAATTTACAATGATATAACAATAAACATTCATTTTTCTTTCCTGTCCTAGTCCATGTGGGTTGACAGGCTCTTCTGGGTGGCTCTCCTCCAGGGGGTGACCCAGGCAATCAGTCTGCACTTCCGCTCTGACACCTCCCTGCTCCACATGTAGCCTCCATGGTGACCACAACGTGAGGAGCATGAGCAGGACCACACAGGGCCTTTTATGGTCAGGCCTACTTAGGGTTGGCACATGTCATTCTGCTCACATTCCTCTCTCTGAAATCCAAGTCACAGGGCCCCAACACAACCACAGGGGAGGCTGAAAAATATAGTATTCCAGGGCACCCAGGAAAAGGAAATGGGATACACTTTTATTCTGCTAAATCACTGAGATTTGGAAGATTTTTGTTGCAGTCTCTAATATTATTTATCCTGACTAATACAGAAATTGGTATCAGTTTTTGCCATGGCATTGACTTAGTAGGAGTTTTAGAGATGAGAAAAGTAGATATAACACACAGGAGGATTAGAGATCTGTGTACGTAGTAGCAACTTATTTGGTAAAATCCCATTTTTATTGAGATCACAGCCTTAAGATAAAGTTGGAAACAGAATGTTAGTGACGTGAAGGCTATTATAGCTTCCATGCACAAGATATTATAATAAAAAGATGTGTTCAATATGAACGGGCCATTTTGTAAGCAGAAATGAAAGCAAAGAGAGTTCAGAAATGTGGGGTCTTATAGGATTGGAAAAGACTACTGCTTCCGTCTCGAAACAACTGCGGAGATGACAAGGGGGCATTTAATAGAGGGTTTAATAAGGTTTTGAGTGAAGAGTTCTCAGAACAATTCTGAGTTGAATAAAGCAACTCAAAGCATTCGAGCCTGGTAGTGGGAGAGGGAAAAAGAGAGAAGGAGAGAGGGAGAGGGAGAGGGAGAGGGAGAGGGAGAGGGAGAGGGAGAGGGAGAGGGAGAGGGAGAGGGAGAGGGAGAGGGAGAGGGAGAGATGTGTGGTAAGGAAGCAAAGAGGTCATTTAAGAACTATGAGTCTAGGAGTAAGTTTGGTGTGTTCCTGACATATGAAACTCATGGCAACTGATGGGACAAAGTAGATGTGGTCCTTCTCTGAGCCAAGGAAGAGGAAATGAGATAGATGAGTATCTTGTCAGCGCTGCCACACTGCTCTAATCCAGCTTTTGCCCCCATCACTCCACTGAAACTTCTCTTGTTGAGGTCACCAACGAGAGGACACCCAAGTTGCTACGTCAGATGGTCAGTTCTCAGTCTTCATCCTACGCAACCTCCCAGCAGCCTTAGATCCAGTTGTTTGCTTCCCTTTTCTTTGAAATAGTTTCTGCCCTTGGACTCATTCTCTGCTCGTTGCCTTTTGCTACAGTCTCCTTGCCTCAGTTTTTCTTTCTAGTTTCTCTTCATCCGCCTGAGTTTTTCATGTTGGAGAACCCAGCACTCAGTCCTTGGAACTCCTGTCTTTCTATCTCCACTCACTCCCCAGGTGCTCTCATGAAGTCCCACGGAGTTAAATACCATCTATGCACTGAGACTTCCCAAATGCATGTATTGAGCAGCGCTCTTTCTTCTGGCCTTCAATTTCATCTATCCAGTTGCCTCCTTGTCATTTCCATTTGTATTAGTCACTTCAGACTTAATGTGTATAAAACTGAATTCCTGCTTTTCTTCCCTAAAGGTGCTCTTCTCATTGTTTTCCCCATCTCAGGAAACGGCAGTTCCATCCTATGAGGTTCTCGGATGAATAGGCCCGTAGTCAGCGTTACCTCCAGTTTATGGCACAGCCTTCATGAACCCATCGGCAGATGTTGCTGTCTCTGCCTTCAAAATACCCCAGCATCCGAGCAATCCTGAGCATCTTAGCAGCTAACAACCAGGCCAGGCGACCGTTATCTTCACCTTGATAATTGTGCTTCGCTGATGCCCCTGCTTTTGCCCCTGTGCCTTTTCGCCTATTTGCAACACAGTTGCCGTGGTGATCAAAAATAAGTCAGATCATGTCACCTGCCTGCGATGATGGCCTCCTTAGTAGGTGCTGGCTGTCACCTACCTCTCTGGCGCCTTCTACTATTTCCCCTCTCACTCACCCCTTTCTGGCTGCACTGGCCTTTTGGCCATGCCTGAATATTCTAGGCATGCTGCCACTTCAGTGCTTTAGCCTCTGTCACCCCTCCGGTTCTTTTTCCCATGCCCCTTCCTCATGGAGCCCTTTCCCTGAGCACCTCAGTGGCTACTCCACATCCCAACACTTATGCTCCTTCCTGTGTTAACTCTTCCATAGCACCTTTCACCTTCTGCCCTCGCAAATATTTTGCCAACTGATTATATTTATTACCTAACTCTCCCCAGTAAAACAGAAGTTCAGAGAGGTATTCTTACCTATTTTATTCACTGCTGTGTCCCAAGCACCTAGTAGATGACTGCCTGGCACAGAGTAGACATTCAACATGTGTGTAAAATAACGCGGGGAGGAATAAATGCACGCGTGTACGTAATGGGGAGGGACATTGAAGGGACATCTGATCTGATCTGGCAGGAGAAGGAAATGTCAGGCCTGCCTGGAGGAGTCTGGGCTCTGGGGACCTGGAAGGGCTCTAGGCTGGAGGGCCCTGCAGATGTGTCTTGTCACGCTGTAGTGCTCTCCCCCATGTGGGACCAGAGTGCATCCTCCCTGCTCTGAGGCTTCCTGCGCCGTACAAACCGCACTGCACTGGCAGCCTCTGATGGCTCTGCACAGCACAAATGAGGAAGTAAATTGGTTCTCGTGGGGCTGTGGGCTCACGGTGGCAGGAGGCCGGCCTCCATCCCTCTCTCCATCTCCCTCTTCTTCCCTCATCACTGTGTAGAGTCTTGCCCTTACAGGGAGATGGCGTTAGGATCCTTAGCCTAGCGAAGACTTCCATTCTGGCTATCCTTCCTTGTCACCTTTGCATTTCTCATGCCTGCCGCTTTTAGGCAAAGCTTAGGCTATGCAGACTTCCTAGGGAAGGGTATTTCCAGAGCTGTGACAGCACACTCACCCTCAAGGTATAAGCTGACAAGCTGCTGTATGGCTTCAGTCTGGAGAACACATGAAAAATATAGCTTCTGTCCTGGAGAAGATAGAAAAATAAAGTGACTGCTTTGCAGAGAAGAGTGCTTGTTTTGAGAAGGGCATGCGTGTGTGCGCGCGCGCAAGGGGTTGGAGTAGTGAAAAACTGTTAGCTAAAAGAGAACTACAATGGCCGTGGACTTTCTCACATTTGCTGCAAGCCCATGGGGGCCTGCAATTCTCTGAGCTCTCAAAGTCAAGCCAGATAGAGAAGTATGATCCAGGATTTTTGATTGCTGCCAGATTTTTGCTCTTTAAAAAGCATCCCCTCATAAAATGCAGCCCCCTTAAAGATGCATTCACACAGTCCTGTGTCCTCAGGCATCCCTACATATGTTCATCCCTAAATATTTTTATAGTTTTTGGAAAGTCTGCTTGTGTCTTCTGAGAAATAAACTAAAACAATAGTGCGCTCAAATTTTCATCTGATCAGTGTTGGTTAACATGCAATCTTAAGCTTGTAATATAATACACTGGAAATGAAAACTCAGATCAGATATAGTGATTTTATCTACTCTTTTTTTTCACAGTATGGAAAAACTGATGAAGCCGGGAAGATACTGCCTCTTAATGTACTTTCTGCTTCTAGAGTTGCCATCTCTGGGACTGGTCACAATTGTTTTGAAGTCTTTATGTGCGTATCACATGGTGTATGAGGTGCTCCTGTGCAAGACACTGGCTTGCAGTTTGACACCCTCAGGTCATTTAAGGCTACGTGTTCTAGCACTTTTATGTTGCAGAGAGAAAAAATGAATTAAAAAATCTAAAATTATCCATGAAAGGCAAGAATCATCTCACAGCTACTTTGCTCCGTGATCACCAAATAGGAACTGATGACACAGCCGGCAAAAACCAATAATCTTGATTCAGTGAAGTGCAGACAGTGGTGGTTTTTTTTCTACAATTGTAAAGATTTTTTAAAAATGAGGTGCTATTGAATTTTTGAAGAACTGCTGAATGAAGTGTTAGAGCAAGACGTACTTCCCGTCCCAGGAAAGCGGGCCTCTGGCCGCCGGTGTGAACCCCCAAGAAGCACAACACCGTCATGCATTTACTGACCGAGTGTGCCAGGCCCAGGGCTAGCTGTTAGGGACACATGGTCCCCGCCTCAAAGGGAGACAGACTGTCCATGGAGGGGAACCAAAGTGAGATCTCCTAACAGTCTGTGTAATACATGCAAAGGGAAGGTTCCAAAGCAGCTCAGAGGAGATGCTATCAGCTCAGTTGCTGCTTGGGGAAGGCTCCTGCAACAGCCTTTCTCTTTGAAAATCTATGCATCCACGAAAGAAAGCAAAAATTCTCATCAGGGCCATTGCCAAGCCAAGAGGAAATCTGTATCTCCTGAGGCTTAAGGTTTCCCTTCAGCCCTGAGCACCTCAATGTGCCCTCAAAGAAAAGCGAGAATTAAAATATACTTTAAAAGGGTAGTCTCGGCAAACAGATTTTCTAAGGAGAAGTTTGACATCTTGGAGGCTAGGCACATCTTGGAGTGATGTAACTTCAGGGGACAGACTTTTGTGGTTAATAACATTGAACAGGGTTGCCTAGCTGGAGGTCTAGGTCCTCAGACCGTAACCTCACTGCGTTCCCTCAGGTTTCACAAACCATTGCCTAGTCGGGCTCTGTACCCACCTGCTTGTGAGGGGCAGGACGAGGCAACCTGTCAGATCCCCACACGCCCTGTATCTTTAAAAGATCTCTCTGTATTTTCTCCTCGGAAAGGATGTTAGCAGTACCCAGGACAGCCTTTCATCCCTTGGGAAAATTTTCCTTCTCAAGGTCTAGGTGACCAAAATTGGTTTCCACTCTGTATTGTTTGGAAACCAGTACAATTATCTAAATAATCCAATAGAAAAAAAGCATTTTTGTATTAATCATTTGGGTTAGTGGTTATTAAACATTTGTGTGGTTCAGAGACCTTTTGTGAATGTAATGAAATTATGGCCTCTCCTGAAAAAAAACAGAAGAAGGGTCCTTAGGGATGCACACGGCACATTTTACATGTGTAGTCGTCCCCCCTCCTTGCCTGCAGGAGGGGGTATGCTATGTTCCAAGACCCCCAGTGGATGCCTGAAATTGAAGATCGTACCGAACCCTATATGTACTACGTTTTTCCCATACATATATATCTTTTCACTTTATGGCTTCTCTTTGGCATATCTGAATTGCCAGCATCACTCCTCTTGCATGTTGGGGCCGTTAAGTAAAATCAGGGTGATTTGAACGCAAGCCCTGTGACACTGTGACAGTTGATCTGATAACTGAGATGGCTGCTCAGTGACTAATGGGCAGGGAGCTTATACAGAGTGGATATGCTGCACAAGGATTCTTGTCCTGGGTGGGGCAGCATGGGAAGGCACAAGATTTCATGGCGCTATTCAGAAGGGAAGGCAGTTTTAAACTTCTGAATTGTTTTTTCCTGGAAATGGACCAGAGACCATATTTTAAACATCTATGGTCAGATGTGGGTCTTGTAAATTATTGTGAGGCATGAATTACCTAGACAAGTGTTGTGCAAAGTGGGGGCCTGTACCCTAGCAGGGACATAGGGTGATCCACAGGGCATGGGAAGAACATGTCAGGAACTTCCAATACAATTTATTCTGTTTGAAAAGGTAAGAGAAACGAAACATTGAAAATACGTGGTGTTATGAGATAAACTGAGGCATATTAAAAAATGTTAAAGTTTATTTGAACAAAAATTTATTGGGACGGGGCAGTGCCAAACCGGAAGTAGTTAGGAGCCTTCCACAGACTTATATAGACTTATATAGAGAAAGTACGGAAGCGAAGAAGAACGTTATTTGGCCATAGCTTAAAGCTTACTTGGCTGCTTCTGATTGGTTGTACTTAGCATTTTGATTTTGTAACTCTGAGGCATTTATAGGCTTAGATTTCTGTTTACTTATATAGGCGGCCATGGCGTGACAGCCCATCAGTCTAATGGCCTCCTTGTTTAATGAAATTAACAGTAGGATACAAGGTGACGAGGACCTCTTATGAGCATGTGTTTCAGCTGGAGGCACGTTCCAAGGGGCACATGAGGTGTCTGGAGGGGAGAGCATGACTGGTACCATCGCTGGTTCATTCACTTGTCAGAAGCTGTGGCGTGTTGCTCTTTACTTGTGATAAAATATCCTAATCAATGTGGTGGGTGTCCAGAAGACAACACCTTTAATAATATTTACAAAACTTTGCACTGAGATGGGAGTTGCCATTTTAATTTTTGGTGTCATGCCGAAGAGTTATGATTTTCTTCTGGCAAATAACTTGAAAGTCTTTCAGGATCTAAACATGCATTCTTCTTTTATAGCAACAATAAAACACGTACTCCAAATGCTCTGACCGTCTTGTGAGATGACGAGGGATGGAAGTGCATATATTTAACTTGTCCCTTCAAGGTAATATGACATTTAAAAAGTGAGTTTAATAGCTGATTTTAAAAAGAAATTCTTGATGAGAAGAAAACATTTTGGACATGAGTAGCTGGATGTGTTTCAATCGTTTTGTGATTAGTTACAAAAATTAGCATATCACTTAAAATGGCCCTTGTCTGCACACTTAAACAAAACTTGGCAACAGAACTTACAGGTTAAAACTTTACCAGACAAAGGGTTGGAAATGGAATTTGAACTGATTTGTTTTACACATGTATTTAGCAATTCTATTACCATGTTTCCCCAAAAATAAGACCTAGCTGGACAATCAGTTCTAACGCGTCTTTTGGAGCAAAAATTAATGTAAGACCCGGTCTTATTTTACTATAATATAAGTCTGAGTCTTATATAACATAATATAGTATAAGACCGGGTCTTATATTAATTTTTGCTCCAAAAGATGCGTTAGAGCTGATTTTCCGGCTAGGTCTTATTTTTGGGGAAACAGGGTAGTTCGCTATAACTACCAATTGACATCAGTAGTTATTTTAAAGTCTTTGCATAATCAGTGGAAAGAACTAGAAAATAAGTAACACAATTTATTAAGCACGTATGAAAATGCATTTCTTTGCTTTGTGTATATTATATATACATAATATATAAATATATTATATATTTGGGGTATCTTTTTTATCTATGGCAACAATTACAAGCGAGATTTGAAATAAATCCAAATTACAACAAGTTCTTTAAATTTCTTTTTTTTTCTTAAGAGCATCTTTGTTTTACTTAAAATTTTTTTTTTATTAAAGTATAGTTGGCATGTAATATTTATTAGTTTCAGGTGTATAATATTTATATACCTTATGATATCATCACCATACTAAGTCTAGTAACCATCTGTCACCATGCAAAGTTATCGTAATATTATTGACTATATTCCCCTTCACTTTGTCACCCATCCCCCCCGTCCCCTTCCGTCTGGCAACCATCAGTTTGTTCTCTGCTTCTATGAGTCTGTTTTTTTTTTGGTTTTTTTTTGTTCACTTGTTTTTTAAGATTCCTCATATAAGTGAAATCATATGACATTTGTTTTTCTCTTTCACTTGGCATAATACCGTCTAGGTCCATCTATTTTGTCACGAATGGCAAATTTCATTCTTTATTATTGCTGAGTAATATTCCAATATATACTGCATCTTCTTATCCACTCATCTGTCTATGAACACTTAGGTTGCTTCCAGATCTTGGCTATTAGAAATAATGCTGAGATGAACATAAAGATGCATCTTTTTGAATTAGTGTTTTCCTTTTCTTTGGACAAAAACCCAGAAGGGAATAGCTGGGTTGTGTAGTAGTTCTATTTTTAGTTTTTAACGAAACCTCCATACTGTTTTCAAAAATGGCTGCACCAATTTGCAATCCCACCAACAGTGCATGAAGGTTCCATTTTCTTCACATCATCACCAACACTTGTTATTTGTTGACTTTCTGATAATAACCATTCTGACAGGTATTAGGTGATACCTCACTGTTGGTTTTTTTTTTTTTAACTTTTAAAATTTATTTAAGTGTGTTTTTCCAGGATCCATCAGCTCCAAGTCAAGTAGTTGTCTCAATCCAGTTCACAGGGGCCCATGTGGAGGTCAAACCCACAACCTTGTTGTTAGGAGCACTGCACCCTAACCAACCGAGCTAACCGGTGGCCCCCCTCACTGTGGTTTTGATTTGCATTTCCCTGATGATTAGCGATGTTGAGCATCCCTCAAATGTCTGTTGGACTGTCTTTTGCATAAATCAAGCTAGTATAAAATTATATTTTGAAAACATGTATAAGTACAAAGAAGGATTGTGCTCAGCAAAATGTCTTTAGGAATCCATCAGACTCAAACTGTTTGAAGAACTGGTCAATTCAAACCATGTATCCATTTCACTGACCAACAGAGAGGCTGAAATTCAATTGTTATGAACATTCTCAGAAATAGTGGATGAAACTTCAAAACATATACAAATATATGTGTGTATGTAAAATCTACATATTCCGTAATGCATGCGTTCTATAGTTGTTCCACACAGAATCAAGTAATCTGAGATAAAATCATCTCATTTGAGTCTGCTTCTTCTCCTATGTGAGGACCAGAGAGGGAAATCTCAAATTACTAGACTATCCATAATGAGACCCCAGGTCTCCTGCCTCCCAGCTCAAGGCTAGCAAATAAGTTTAAATATTTTTTTCTCAGATATGGAGGAGGACAAGCCTGGCAGTTTAGTATATCCAATGTGTGATAGAATCTAGAATCAAGATTGAGAATACATGGCCATGTTCATGTTGGGTTCTTTGCTACAATCTTGAGTCTCTTTCAGACTCAGTTTCCTCATCAAAACAGGTCCAGCCTCCCAGGGTCACTGTGGGAATGAAAGGGAGGAATACAGTGAAGATGCTGCCTGAACCGCGAAACTGCTGTGTGAACATTAGTTACAGTACATGGTGCGGCGAGATTTAGTGGTGAGTCTTATTTAAACTCCCTTTGATTTCTGGTTGTGATAGCAGGACCTGCCCCACCCCCCTAACTTTATGCTCCTTGCAGGACAGGTTAGAGACACATGAAGCTAAAACTCTGAACAGCTTCTGATTCCATTTGGAAATCACAAACATGGTCACATGGAAGCCAGTATTCACGGACACACCCCTTCCTGGGAAGCTGATAAATATCAAAAGGTAAGTACTCCAGTGATTGGAAGTCAGAGCAGACCTGCATTTCCTGACACACTGCCCAGGGCTGTGTGTCTCACTGGCCCAGGAGGCCATGTGTAATAGGGTGGTTTTGTATTCTGAACTCTGAACTTCTGTCTTATCTCTGGGATGATTTGAGCCCTGTGATTGAAGTTCCGAGAAAATTGAAGTCATTCATCTCTTTTTTATCTCTAATGTAAAAAATATAGAAATACTGTAACTCACAGAAAAAGCCCCACAACTGCACAAAATTATAATAATTGACTCTGTTTGTCTTCATTTAACCAGCTGGGAAGATAGTCTGGTGGAACACAGCAATTTTCTAAATTCAGACATAGTTAATTCCTGAGAACAGCTGTCGCCCAATCAAATCTCAGTACTTTGTTTCATACAAAAAACCAAACTGAGAACAGGGTGAGACGACAGCATAGATGTACAGCAGGGTCTGCCCGTCTGAAATCATGGCCTGTTTTTGTCAGAGCGAATCACCTGCTCAATGTTCCCTGAGAAACTCCGCGGGTTAAAGGAAGTCTGAGAAGTTCTTGGGTTCACCAGGAAAGGAGTTGTGAGAGAGTTTTGGAAGATGCCCTGTCACTTTTTTTTTTCTTTTTTTTTGGACAACATCAGGGCGTATCTATGAAGAAATTCCCATGTTGAGTACCTTAGTGGACATTATCGTGTTTTGAAAATGCCTTAATTTTCTTAAAAACAATGTTCGTAAATTTAGTGTATGTGTAGAAAAAAATCCTGGAAAATCTGTTTCAAATGCGGAGTCCTGGGCCCTTGCCTAATAGATTCTGAATCAGTAGGTCTGGGGGGAGCCCGGGAACCTGCATTGTCATATGTGTGCACCAGGCGATTGTGATGCTGGTGCCTGATGAGTGAGTGGAGTCGGTCTCCCTACGCACCCCATTTCCCCCCATGCACTAAGCCCCAGGTGTAGGGCTCTGCTTTCTGTCACTGAATGCACTAGCTTCTTCCTATGTCAGGGAGATTTTGCTGACTGCTCTTTGCCTAGAAAGCTCGCTCCCTAGGTTGTCATAGGGCTGGCTCCTTCCCAACATTCAGGTTTGGGCTCAAATGACACCTCCTCACAGAGGCTTTCCCAAATCCCCTTTTGTAAAGTAACCCCCTCCCCCCACGAGCTC
This sequence comes from Rhinolophus sinicus, assembly GCF_057876585.1. Lineage (NCBI taxonomy): Eukaryota > Metazoa > Chordata > Mammalia > Chiroptera > Rhinolophidae > Rhinolophus > Rhinolophus sinicus. The sequence goes on along the minus strand of NC_142502.1, from coordinate 183,729,392 downwards.
ACTCTCTCTCTGCTTACTCTGCTTTATCCCTTTTCAGTGGTCCACAGTGTATGTCCTCTTACCCCACCAGACTGCAAACTCCAGGAAACCTGTGGTCTCATCTGTTTCACTCACCACGGTAGCCTCACTGCCCACGAACAGAACAGTGCCTGGCATATCTGAAGCCCGGTAAGTAAGCGAGTGCCTGCAGGTCAGAGAACCACGCATTCAGTGCTTTTGAAAATTTCCTTTGAAACTATTCCTTTCATCTCTAAAAATATTGCAGTGAATTCTGCCTTTCATTCCATAATACAATCCTATTTGTTTTAATATAAGAATAATTCTTAAAATGACTTACCAGTCAATAAAATCAACGCTCCAGGAAGATAGGCTACATTAATTTTCCAAATTCCAGTATCGCTGGCGTACTTCCAAATGCATTTGGGCATATGAATAACTCATTTTTAGAACTACTGTGTAAGGACAGGAACTCCCTTATTGGAACAAAATGTAGGATCCTTCAGAAACACAGAACAAAATTCTAGAGGGACGTTGTCTGGCTGCAGAGGGCTAGTGACCCAGCTGCCTAAGTGCCCTCTTGGTTCTCCCCATTCAGACTCATCTGGGTCCCTCTATCTGATTGCTGCTTTCACTGCTATGTGGGGACCCTATGCACACTGCTTTTCCAACCCTCTATATCCTATTTCCTGTCACAACTGCTGTGAGACACCACATTTCAAAACCCTATTTTCAGAGGGGAAATGAAACTGACATGGATAAAGAAAAAAAATTTGTTTTTAAATTTATTGGGGTGACAATTGTTAGTAAAATTACATAGATTTCAGGTGTACAATTCTGTGTTACATCATCTATAAATCCCATTGTGTGTTCACCACCCAGAGTCAGTTCTCCTTCCATCACCATATATTTGATCCCCCTTTCCAGAAAGTCCCACCTGGTTTACTGGTGACAGGTTTCTGACAACCGCATGGCAAACACTCCTGGCACGTCTGTTCCCTCCCTCCTTCCATCTGCTGCATCTGCACAGAAGCACATCCTCTCACCTGAGGGCTCACACTCCCAGGCGACTATCCCTGACTCTGTTCTCCTCAAACCTCATTCCAACAGAACACAAACTCCATGTGGGGAAAGCTTTTCAGTGTTTTGTTTACTGCCTTACCTCCTCATGTTTTTTAATGTCTGGGGTGAATCTACTCAACCTGTGTTTTCTCATCATCAGCCAGATTAAGTAACCACCATCCAGGGTCCTCAATCAAGGCTGACAAATGATGGTTTACTTTCCAAAATGTTGTCCACACCACATTCCCGTGAAGACTGAGGGATCCTGGTTCTTCCACATGGCCAGACCAAGGTGACGGGCCACGTTATTGCCCTGCCCCTCAGGTTAGATCTGGCCTTGGGGACTGGTCTTCTCTCCCTTATGGAGGCAGCATGCCACAAACCTCAACCTAAAACGCAGCCATAAACAAATGGCACTCCTGTAGTGTAAGGAAGTTTCTCTTCTCTGGTTGCTCATTAATAACCTGGTGGTTTAGTTGAGAAAAAATATGGGTCCAGGTGTCTTTCTTTTTTCTTTTCAGATGTCTTTTTTGATATGGGTTAGTGGTGCACCCTTAGAACAATTCTTTATCCCTTCTTCCCTCATCTGCTAAGGGGGGTTAATAATTATCTAGCAGAATTGGTCTACATGTTAAATGCGACGGTACATGGAAATCACCTGCATTGAAGCCTGGCAAAAAACAGTTGTTCAACAATTGTGACCGCTACTTCTAGCAGTAGTAGTTGTCTTAAGGTCTAAATATGGATTTGTCTGCTGGGGATTTGGTAAGGACATCTTGGTTATTGGCAATAATAAGTGATTATTGAGTATCTGCAACAAAATAAGGTGCTTGCATGGAAATAACTAGTCTAGATGGCAGACCAACTCTACCTTCAGGAGTTTGTACAGTCATCTCAGAATTCAAATTTCTATGAGTTTATGAAAAAAGAAAACCTCAGTGTTTGACACAGAGCCAGCTGGCCTTGTGAAAACCTGAAGGAAAAACTGGATTTCCCTTCAAGGTGGCATTTTGAGTATAGACATTTACCTCGGTTCTCCCCGGTAGCGCTGTTAAAATGGCATTAATCACAGGAAGTAACAGAATGGGGAAGGAACATGTAGCAAAAACGACTTGGAATCTGGAAAGCTGATAGTCAAGTGATAACTGAATTGAGCAGATTTGAAAAAGCTTAATTCTGTGGAAGAAGTGAGAAAAGCAAAATAAGGAATACAGTTTGCATTTTCTGAACCTCAGGAAGGTGCATGAATTGGGGTATCAGGTGTTTCTGAATTTAGGGGTAAAGATGGATCTGAAGATGGGTAGATGGGCTGAAAGACTGTGTAAAAAGCAGTTAGACTCCCGACCCCAAAACACAGACCAGTGATGGCCTCTCCTTCGCGAGGCAGAACTTGGCACGATGACTTTCTGGAAAGAAATCATCAGAGGAAAACGTTCTCCTTTGCTAATGTCAGAGTTCCACTCTGAATTTTCCTTTTTGGTTCTTCATTGAGTTCTTCTACTCTTTAATTTGTCTGTCTACTCTTTAAATCTTTGATTACTCAGGGTTTATAATTCTCTATGCCTGCTCTCTGCAGACTTTCAAACTATGATCGCTCGACATCCATGGCTTCAGATCCCTTCAAAAGCTGATGAGTTTTAAAAACTTCCAAACCTGGCCTTTCTCTCGCACTTCAGACTCATGTAGGCACTGCCCACCTGACAAGTCTACCTGGCTGCCTCAGGTCCTTTGCACATCCCATGTCACAAATAAACGTATTCTCCTTGTTCCTCCAATGCCTTCTCTGTATCTGTGTTCTTCATCTCTAAGCTACAAGGCTGAGAGTATCATAACTCCGTCCCTTTCAATTCTCATCACTTGTTCTTAATTCCTTCCCATGCGTCCTGTTCAATCAAAATGGATGGCACTGACTAAAGACAAGGAAGTGAGAGATTGGGAGAAGCGTGTGGTCTTTCTGGAGCACTGACATCTAAACAATTATATCATCACATTGGAACAGGAATGCTTTGAGTGAAGAATCTGTGAAGTTCCACAGGACAAAGAGAAGGAAGAGACACATTTCTTGGATGGAGAGCAATGTGAAATGTTTTCAGAGAGGAGATCTGCAGCTGAGGCTTGAAGAAAGAGAACATTTTCAGAATCAGCAGGCACAGATGCAGCTGAGTGCTGGGCACTGACCCACTGTTTAGGGACCGACGAGCCATTTGACCCTAGGCCACTGGTGGCAACAGGAACCCTGAACCGAGTAGTGAGGCCTTAGTCAACATGTGGGTGATAGGGTGGGTGGCACGTGTGGGTGTTTAGACTTTATCCGAGGGGCAGGGAGAGCTCACAAGGAATTGCAAGCAGGAAAGAACTTAATTTTTTGAAAGATTATTCTGGCAACAATGATAATGGGCTGGATGACCAAAATTAGACGTGGATTTTGGAGGAATAATGGAGTGTGTGCTGAAGCCGGGTGGATAGTTCCTGAAAACCGGTATCTTAGTTTTTTATTTATTAAAAATATAGCTAACATACAATATTATTTTAGTTTCAGGGATACACCATAGTTATTCAACATTTATATACCTATAGAAGTGATCACCATGATAAGTCCAGCAACCAGCTGACACCATACTACGCTATCACAATATTATTGACCATATTCCTTATGCTGTAAATTACATCACCGTGACTGTTTTATACCTGGAAATTTAGACCTCTTATTCCCCTTCCCCTTACCCCTCTTTTTAACTTTATCAATTATATTTGAAATTCAATATTATTTTATATTAATTTCAGGTGTACAGCATGGTGGTTAGACATTTGTATAATTTAAGAAGTGATCCCCCCAATTAGTCTAGTACCCACCTGGCACTCTGCATAGTTATTACCATATCATTGACTATATTCCCTGTGCTTTACTTTACATCCCCATGAGTATTTTGTAACTACTAATTTGTGTTTCTTAATCCCTTCACCTTTTTCACCTTGCCCCCAACACCCCTCCCATCTATCACCCCGATAGATCTACTACCCATCTGACGGCATACATAGTTATTACAATATTATTGACTGTATTCCGTATGCTATACCCTGCATACCCATGACTACTGTGTAACAACCAATTTGTACTTACTCTTTTCCCCTTTTTTCACCCACACCCCTAATCTCCCTCCGATCTGGCAACCATCAAAATGTTTTCTGTATCTATGAGTTTGTTTCTCTTTTTGTTTGTTTATTTTGTTCTTTAGATTCCACATATAATCAAAATCACATTGCATCTGACTTTCTCTGTCTGTCTGACACTCCACTCAGTACAACACCCTCCAGGTCAATCCATGCTGCCGCAGGTGGCAAGAACACATTCTCTTCCCTGGCTGAGCAATTTTCCACTGTATATATACGTACTGCCTCCTCTTTATCCATTCTTCTATTGACGGACACCCAGGCTGCCTCCATATCTTGGCCATTGTAAACAATGCTGCAATAAATATATGGATGAACATGTCCCCTTGAAGTAGCATTTTGGGTTTCTTCGGGTAAATACCCAGAAATGAGATTACTGGGTCCTTCTTTGTCTCTCGTTATAGCCGTTGTTTTAAATTTGTATAAGTAGTGCTACCCAGGCTTTTCTATTTTTTTGTTTTGTTTCCATTATCATGAAATAACTTTTTCCATACCTTTACTTTTGTCTATCTGTGTTTTTTGATCTGAAGTGAATTTCTTGTAGGCAGCAGATGTAAGGGTTTTGTTTTCTTATCCAGTCAGCCCTCCTATGTCTTTTGATTGGAACATTTAATCCATTTACATTGAAAATAATGTTGATAGATATGTAGCTATTGCCATTTTATTATTTATAATTTTGACCTTTCTTTTTTTCCACCTGAAGGAAGTCCCTCTATGATTCCTTGTAATACTGGTTTGGTGATGATGAACTCCTTTAGCAATTTCTTGTCTGAGGAGCTCTTTATCTGTCCTTTGATTTTAAATGATAGCCTTGTTGTGTAGAATACCCTTAGTTGTAGGTCCTTGCTTTTCATCACATTGAACTTTTTGTGCCAATCCCTTCTGACCTGCAAAGTTTCTGTTGGGAAATCAGCTGACAATCTTATGGGAGCTCCCTTGTAAATTACTATTTACCTTTTTCTTCCTGCTTTTAGGATTCTCTGTTTGTCTTTCACCTTTGGCATTTTAATTATAATGTATCTTGCTGTGGGCCTGTTTGGGGTCATCTTGTTTGGGACTCTGCACTTCCTGGGCTTATATATCTATTTCCTTCCCCAGGTTAGGGAAGTTTTCTGTCATTGCTTCAAATAGGTTTTCAATCTCTTGCTTTCTCTCTTCTCATTCTGGTACCCCTATGATGTGAATGTTGTTATGCTTGATGTTGTCCCAGAGGTCTCTTAAACTCCTCATTTTTTGTATTCTTTTTTCTTTTTCTTGTTCTAATTGGGTGTTTTTTGCTATCTTGTCTTCCAAATCACTGATTCGAGCTTCTGGCTCATCTAGTCTGCAGGTGGTTTCTTCTAGTGCTTTCTTCATTTCAGTTATTATATTCTTCACTTCTAACTGGTTGTTTTTTATGGTTTCTATGTCCTTTTTAATGCTTGCTATCTTTCTGTTGAAGTTCTCACTAAGTTTCTTGAGCATCCTTATAACCATTGTTTTGAACTCTGTCCTGTGAAGGTTTCTTACCTCTATTTCTTTTAGTTCTTTTTTTGGAGTTTTCTCCTGTTCTTTAATTTGGGACATGTTTCTTTGTTTTCTCATTTTGGCTGCCTCTCTGTATTTGTTTTTATATATTAGGTAGATCTCCTATCTCCCAGTCTTGTCTGGGTGACCTTATGCAATAGGTGTCCTGTGAGCTCCAGTAGCACAGTCTACCTGGTCACCTGCTCCAGGTGCTCTAGGTATGTCTCTTGTGTGGGTTGTGTGTGCCCTTCTGTTATAGTTGGTTGCTATTGGCATGTCAGTGGGTGACATTGGTCTTTAGACTGATGCCAGGTTTCACCACACCTACAGTTCATGGGCTGCTATGTAGGGGCAATTATCCCACTGAGTGGGATTTGCCTCAGTGGGCTCTGGTGCTTGCTGAGGCCACCCTTTGTGTATGCCACTTGGGCTATTTGGGCATTACTTTGCTGTGGTCTGAAGCTAACCTCCAACTATGTTGGTTCTGGGGCTTCTTGGGAAGGGGTCCAGTGCAGGCCCATGTCACCCACTGCCTGTGACTGGCCGGGGACTACCTGGTAGGAGCTGCAAAGTGTATGCTTCCTGTGTTTAACCTGGAGGCACACGTTACAGGTCATGCTGTGAACCGAGGATATTTGCCAACAGTACCAGGACTGGGGTAGCTCTGCAAAAAGCCAGGACACCCCGAGGCCTGCCGCCACCTGCCAGATCCTTTAAGGTTCAGCCCTTGATAAAGCCTCCTGAATTACATGAGTTGGGTGAGGCAGAGTCTCAGTGAGTCACTAGAGTGGGAAGAGTTGTGGTCACCAGGTTAATATAGACTCTTGTGTGGTGTCAGTACTGAGCTTGGAGCTACTCAGCAAAAGTCTCAGAGCACACTGAGGCCTGTTGCTGCCCACCTGGGACCCATGAACTCCAATAGTTTTCCAAGAAAGAGTGCAATGTGGGCAGGGCTGGCTGCTTGCTGAGAAAGTGCCTCTGGAATTGGCGGAGTTGGGTGGGGCGGGTCTCACTGAGTGAGCACAATGGAGACATGGAACTCACCAGACCAATCAGACTCAGATTTGGCCGTAAACGTAGGGGCGGGCTCAACACAGGAAAGATGGCGTTAGCCCACTGGCTGCATGGGAGGAGAACCCCTCACAGGAAAAATGCTCACTGTTCTCTAGCCTTTGTACCTCAGCCACACACCTCAGTCTGCCCTCTGTATGCCTCTGACGACCCTGGGATTTATCGTCCCTCCGCTGGAGCCCAAGGTAAGTGCCTTTGAGTGAGTGAGTCTGTGCGCTGGCCCTTTACAAGGATGCCTGGTGTTTCTCGTAGCCTTCTGTCCCACCCAGATGGTCGGAATTTCCACTGTTTTGCACAACGAGATGTTGTGGGGGTTCCTCTTTCTGGCACCAGTACTCCAGGCTGGGGAACTTGGTGTGAATCTGTGGTCCCTTGCTCCTCTAGGGAGAACTTCCACAGCTGAGATATACCTCCTGATTCTCAACCACCAACAGGTGTGGCCCTGTTTCGTGTTTCCACCCCTCCTGTCAGTCTAGATGTGGCTTTTTTTTCATATCCTTAGTTATGAAACTTTTGTCCAGCTAAACTTCAGATGGTTCTCCAGGTTGAACATTCTACAATTTAGTTGTAATTCTAATGTGTTCATGGAAGGAAGCAGGTACAGTGTTTACTCTGCCATCTTGGATCTGTCAAGACCTGTATCTTTGATAGGGTAATGAGGTTGAGGACAGATAAGGATTTAAATGGAGTCACTTTTATTTTAGACTATTTTCCTTTTTTTAAAAAATTTATTGGGGTGACAATTGTTAGTAAAATTTCATAGATTTCAGGTGTACAATTCTGTATTACATCATCTATAAATCCCATTGTGTGTTCACCACTCAGAGTCAGTTCTCCTTCCATCACCATATATTTGATCCCCCTTACCCTCATCTCCCACCCTCCAGCCCCCTTACCCTCTGGTAACCACTAAACTATTGTCTGTGTATTTTAGACTATTTTCTTTGCCTTGAGTTGGAGCATAGGATCTGTTTTTGGCCAGCAGGCAGGTTAAGGGCATGTGTTTGAAAAGGAGACAGTATCCTTTTCATGGCTAAGAAGCTTTCAAATTAGCATGAAGAGCTACGAAAAGCTGTACCTGGCCATCTTCTTGCAGCTTTTTGCCCTGGGCTTTATATATCAGAATCTCAGAACACATGGCAGTTTCAGGCACTGCAGTTAAAATCCACATGTGCCTTAAAGAAGAATCCACTCCCAGAGGGGATCATACTCCAGAAAGTAGAATTGTCCAGCAAATCAGAGTGAGAAGTGGACAGAGGGTCCTTATCTTCCACAAAACTGTGGGTTCCTGTAGAATCTGTGTTCACGGAGCCCCTGTCAGCCTGAATTCAAACTCGGTTCTAAGTTACTTGTTTTGCTAACATGGTTCTTTGCCTAGAGAGTGTGGGAAGTAGAGAAAGTAGACCTGCTGTTGCCAAGAAAAAGCTTATCTGAAAATACCAGAGCATTTTCTTCTCTTTTACATTGGGTCAAATGCACTCAATTTCACTGGTAAATTGTAACAGAAAATGGTAACTCTTTTGCAAGCAGGCCTCCTGCTTAAAAACACAGCTGAACGCATTATTAGGCTATGAAATGGTAATTGCACAGGTCAAGCTGAGGATGGGTTCAACCTGTACGTGACATGCAATGGTCTCTGAAATGTGTAAATTGTGGGTTGCGAAAAGAGATGAGTGTCGCCTAGCAAATGGAACCAAAAAATTCAGGGAAAGCTAAGCATGGGATTTTCTCAGAACTGTAAAGTCTCACACCTCAGGGAATGGGCTGAAATGAGCTGAGACCCAGAATCTAAGCCACATGTAGCATTAAAGACTCAGAGAATGTTCAACTTGGTATTCAAGGCCTTTTTTTTTTTTTTGTAGCTTCCAAGCTGCTTTTTTTAAAAAAAACAACTTTATTTAACATTCCATAAAATTCACCTACTGTGAATGTACAATTCATTGTTTTAGAAAATTTGTGGAACAATGTGCAACTGTCACCAAAACCTGGTTTGAATATTTCCATCATCCCCTAAAATTCCCAGGAGCTTATGTGCAGTCAGTCCCCGCTCCCACTCCCAGCTCCAGGCAAACCCTGAGTTGCTTTCGGTCTCCATAAATTAGTCTTTTCTGGATGTTTCAGATAAATGAATAATATGCAGTCTTTTGTTCTGGCTTCTTTATACCTTTGAAGTGTAAAGTGTAATATTTTTGAAGTTTATCCATTTTGCAGCAGGTATCAGTATTTTGTTGCTTTTTATTGCTAAGTGGTGCTCTGTTCTGTGGCCTTACTCCACTTCTCTATCCATTCACCGTGTGGACAAATGGGTTGTGTCCAGTGTAGGACATTACAAATAATCATACTCTATGCATTCATATGTAAGTCTTTGTGTGGTTGTATGGTTTCAATACTCTTGAGTAGATTCCTGGGTTTCATGACAAAGTTTGTGTTTAACATTTTAAGAAACTTCCAAACTGTTTTCCGAAGTGGCTGTCCCATTTTATATTCCCACCATCAATGTGTGGGGGTTCCCTTTATTCCACATCCTCGTCAACACTTGATATATCCTGCCTTTTTTATCATAGCCATGCCAATGTTTGTGAAGTTTTTCTAATTACTAATGATAGGTACCTTTTCATATTCATATGTCTTCTGTGTTGAAATGTCATTCAAGTATTTAAGTCTTTCCCCATTTTTCATTTGGGTTGTTTGGTATCTTGTTATTGAGTTATAAGAATGTTTGTGTATTCCGGATACAAGTCTTTCATCAGATGGATGATTTGCAAATATTTTTTCCCAATGTGTGGCTTGCTTTTATATTTTTTAAAATGGTATCTTTTGAAGCACCAACACTTTTAATTTTAATGGAGTTTAAAATATCTTTTTTTTTTTTTCTGTTTTGGCTGACACGTTTGTCTTAGAGGTCTTTACCTAACTCAATGTCACAAAGATTTTCTTCTATGTGTTCTTCTAGAACTTTTGTTATTTTAGTTCTTATATTTATTATACAATCCAGTTGGAGTTAAATTTGTGGATGGTGTGAGATAATAGTCAAAGCCTTTTCTGTTTGTTTGTTTTGCATACGTTTCTCCAGTTTTCCCAGCACCATTTGTTGGGTGGAAATGGCAGCAGCTCTGGGCAAGAGCACCAAAAATCCCTGCTGATCTTTCAAGAAAAGCAGCAGTTTGATGAAGAAATGCTCCTGTTTGTTGTCTGACTTTGGTTAATTTCTGGAGGACTGACAGGGCTCTTTTGGGCACATACCACACAACTTGATTGATGCTTTTTGGAAAAGTGACTTTGTCATGATGGAAGTTGGACTTGTTTGTTTTTGTTTTGTTTATATTTAAGCTTTAGATGGCGTCCTTTGTTACCTTTAAGTTTCCTAGGAGCTAGGAGTCCAGGATCCAAGACAGATAAAGAGTTGCTTATGCTGCAGACAAGAGTGATGCCAGGACCGCCCTCCTTGCATCCCCCTTTCAGCTGCACACATATGCCCTGTGGGGATCCTACAATATGGTTTGAGAGCGCACAACTTAATCCAGGCACTTCTTTTAATTTGGGAAACTGAGGCCCAGGAAGAGGACTGCTTCACATTCAATTGCAGAATGGCTGAGAGGAGGACGCAGGACACAGGCTCATGGCAGCTGCAGTTGCAGTGGGTGCCCCTCTTGCCCTGAGAAGGCTGCACTTTCAGCTGTTGTTGGGAGAGGATGGGACTTCTGGCTTTACTGTCTTGTCCTATTAAGATGGGAGCCCTCAGGAGAAGCTATCAATGCAAACTTTAACCCCAGAAGACACTAAACAGAACATCAGCATACCTAGCCTTCTCCGTTCCATTTTCTCTCAACTCTACCATTCTTCCATCATCACCACAATCACCACCAACGAGGGTGACGATGACGTGTTCATCATTGTCTCGGTATGTGGCTGTGTGAGGTGCAACTAGTATGTGTCAGATGAATAGGGCAGTTTCCAGCCTATTCTGTGAAGTGGTTACTAGGTGTCAGGTACTAAACTTAGTGTTTAATGCACATCTCACTTAACCCTTGCAACAGTCTTCTAAGAGTTATTCTCCCCAGTCAGTAGATGTGGTACATGAGGCTCAGAGAGGTTCAATAACGCGTCTGATCTCACATGGCTATGGACAGACCTGGAATCTGGCTTCCAGTTTATGTGTTTTATTCCACCAGACCACATGCGTTTTTGAAAATGTGAAATCCTCAGCAGGTTGGCAAGACCTCCAACCTGAGCCCAAATTTCGGAACATCACTGGATTTGTCATTACACTGTGACCTATGCAAAGGACAGGTACACACACACACCACCACCACACCACCACTCAGACCACATACACCCCTCATATCACACACACACACCGTACATCACATACCCACATTACACACACACACCACACATACCACATGTACACAAACACACACACACACACACACACACACACACACACACACACACACACACCCTGTCTCCCACCTCCTGTACAACTACAGCTATTGAAGCTCTTTGGCCTCAGCAGCTGACTTCCGAGCTCAGGTAGAATTGTACAAAGTTCTCGAAGACAGTTTCCACCAAGGTGCACTTCAAATATGTCCTGGGGAGTAGTGCTATTTTTTTTTTTTCAGACAGAACAACCATTCTTCACAGCTTCTCCGCCATGGGAAGAGCGAGCAGGTTGGCGGAGGAGTGTAGCAGATTTATTGACATGAACAGAGCTTTGAGACAGAAGGCAAGCTGTCAGAGCCCAACGTGCAGGAGACTCCGGATAAATATTGCCATTGACGCTCCCTGTATCCGGTATCCTCACGTGCCCTGGTCGGGGGCTCTCGTGTCAGAATGAACTTGTAAAAGGGTTTGTTCTTGCCCCAGAAGAAGTCAGTGGCTGTGATGGGGTAGGCAGAAATGAAGAAGGGGGGGCATTCATGAAAATTACTGAAAGGTAAATCGGAGGTGGGATAGAACCATAATCGGCATGTTTTCATGTTTACTTGCTCTTCCCCAAACAGATCAAGCATGCATTTTAAGAGCATAAATAATAGCCTTCATTTGAAAGAATATCTTGTAACAGCTGACATCTCAGCACTGGCACATTGCTAAGCAGCTAGCATGCATTCAGCAAATTGTATTGAACAGGTACTACGTGCCAGGTTTGGTCACAGGAACTTGGGGTTTATCAGTGAATCAAATTCTCATGGAACTTACATTCCTAGGGGAAGGCAAGAAAGACAACAATAGGCCTGATGAAAAAGTAAACCATACACCGTGTTGATTTAAGTGCTAGATGCTCATGGGACAAGTCCAATCATGGCAGAGCACATGGGAGCCATCACACCCAAGCTGGGGGCTCCCCTCTATAATCTCTGCTGCTCCCATCACAGCCCTCCCACCCCCCCACCTGCATTCAGCGTCTGCTCACCTTCCCTCCCCAGCCCATGTTTCTCCACACCTTGAGCCTTTGATTGTCTAATTTTTTCCCCCATGTATGGCTCTCTTTTCCTTCCATGGAAAACCTACCTTCATTCCTTCCCCTCTTGGTTCAAGTGTCCTCTCCACTGTGTCATCTGCTCTGTCCTCGGCCAATTCCTGCCATGGAGTCGCTGGGCCTCCCTCGCTGCCCCCATGGCATCTGTGCTGTCCTCTGTTATGACACGTCTCCCATTTTGTTCTGCCACCGGCCTTCCACTAACAGTGAACAACCACTCAAAACCAGAACCATCCTGCTTGGAGGGATCTCAAAGATGCAAAAACAAGTGCTGAGACTTCTGCATTTATCGTGCTGTGCCCCACACCCGCCTGCTTCTGACACATGACCGTGGACAGTGAGCTGGTCAGGACACAGGAGCAGAAGCCACGTTTATGCATTTCGACTTCCCTTTCTTTAATTTGGCCCCAATTCTTGACACGTTGAAGCATAAACACTTTCACCAGCTCATCCCCTCCCGGGATCACCTGATCACCTTTCTCTTCCATGATCTCAGCTTAATTCCTGACATGGCTTTGTTGACATATCTTATCTTGGGCCAGTAACACTACTGTCCATCCCCCAGAGGCCGAGGTTGTTCTCTCTTTTCTAGGCCTTCCTTTGTCCCAGGCTGAGACTTATACACCAGGGCATTCGGTGATCTGCCTGTTCTCCTTGTGCAGACTGGTGGCAGCTTTAGAAAGTAGATGTAAGGTGTCATGTAATGATGGCCTGAGGGTTTGGGTCAGCTTGGGTTCTTCTGTTAGTCAAGAGACTGGTCCGAAGCTCTGTAATGTAATGTAATTCTTGGTTTATTTGCTTGGCCCTTCCACTAGACCAGAAATTGTTTTCAAGGAAACAAACTATTTTATCTCCAGAATTTGAACATCCTGTGTAATATGTTGGTAAATGCTCAATGAATATTTATAGATTAATTGCATTTAGATGATCTAAAATTTACCTTGTGAGGTCTGCAACAATCAGAGTCCATTTTCTCACTCCTTGCTGAATCCGTAGCGTATTTACCAATCACTCACCAAGCACCTAAAATGTGCCGGGCCCTGGGCTCGCACTGGGGATACAGAGATCTATGAGGATACCCTCTACTAAAAGAAAGACCTCGGATGGGGCAGAAAGACCTGTATGTGGGTGTCAGAAGAGCACCTGCTACCAACATGGTGTGTGCACCGTGGAGGAGGCTGTGCAGGAAAGGATTCACGCAAAACACGGTCCTTGAGCTCATTTTTGAAATAGAGGCAGGAGAAAGGACCTCAACTCTGAATCCTAGATACTGATTATGTGGTGCCATTATTGTTTTTACACATGGCATGTGTTGAGTGCTTATGGAGTGCCAGCTGCCCAGCCAAGCACTCGGAGGCTGTCTCACATCCTCCTCACACTGCCCTACAGGCAGATTCTTACTCTCTCCATTTTGTTGGGAAAAGTGGGTAGAGTTGTTTGTTCATGTCGCAGGTGGTAAGTGGTAGAAACTGGAGGCTCTCATAATGCCAGTACAATGACCTGGAACCCGTGGTTTCTGCAAAGCCTTCCTTCACTATTGTGTATCTTAGGGATTTCTCATCCTTGAATTATCGTAGCATCCCTAAATGTTACTAAACGTCAGTCTGTCAATAATTGCACATTAGTCATACGTCTCTAATCGCTCACTGGTGGCTAGTCTTACTACACAATCTCTCTCTCCACATAGACACACACACACACACACACACACACACACACACACGCACCGTGTTTCCCTGAAAGTAAGACCTAGCTAGACGATTAACTCTAGTGCGTCTTTTGCAGCAAAAATTAATAGAAGACCCAGTATTTATTATATTATATTATATTATAAAGACCCCATCTTATATTATAGTAAAATAAGACCAGGTCTTATATTAATTTTTGCTCCAAAAGACGCATTAGAATTGATGGTCCGGCTAGGTCTTATTTTTGAGGAAACATAGTGTGTGTGTGTGTGTGTGTGTGTGTGTGTGTGTGTGTATGACAAAGAAAATCACCCACAGATTACCCTGTCACAGGACCCAAGGACCCGGGGGGTCCTGGACCTCGTCACTGCTCTCCTCTTCGTGTTCGTCAGGTGGCTGCGATAAGTGTTGCAGTGATCAGGCGTCCTGATGGATGTGGTCCCCCACTGTGATCCTGAACAAGTCATGTCATTTCTCTAAGACTCTATTTACTGTCTGTACAAGGAGGACACTGTTCCCCTTTGGGGTGATTTTGGAATGACTGGATACTGTGCGCAACAACACACTTAGCTTTAGTTTCCTGACTTTCTTCCTTTGAGAAAATTTGTAAGGGTAAGTGCTGTTTCTGCTAATAGAGAAAAATGGTCTTGCACTCAGTTTACAAAATGAAATGTGGTTTGGGAATATAATTAGGCTTAGATGGAGAAACCAGGGCTCAATACCTAGCCTTTAGATCCATTTGTTGTGTAACTTGGGACAAATAATTTAATCTCTCTATACCTGCCACTCTTTCATTCATAAAATACTCATTGACTGACTTCCTGAAAGTTCCGCGAGTGTTTGGGGCCTGGATAGAGAGCCCTGCCTCACGGAGCTTCCTCCCTCTCCTACGGCTTACACATGGATACGGGCCACGTGCCACTTCCCAGAGGTGTGTGCAGTGCTAGGTACACCATTCTGAAACCCAAGAAGTCTTTTACAAATATAATCGATGGAAAGAACATGGTTCTTGCATTCAGAGGAACTGGGTTTGAATCCTGATTCTGCTCTTCCTGACTGAGTGGCTTTGGGGTGAGTGACTCTGAGTGACAATGTGACCTTACACTTAGTAATTTTCCCATCAGTTAAAAAGAAATGGCATTCCCTTCTTTGCAGGGGATTGTGACAGTTCAATGTCTATGAAAGCATTTTGTGGGTTGGAAAACACTATGTGAATATTAGTCATTTGTTAGTTATTAGTCACTTTAAATGAAATGTAGGGAAATCTCTTGTCTGGGAAAGTAACATACATCTGAAACAAACAATTCTCAGAGGACAGCAGTACGGTGACTGATATAGCATGTTAGAAAAATAGGAAGGTTGGTGACAGGCTCTGATGTCCACCAGGGCAGGTCGCCTATGGAGCCAATGGAAATCGTCTTTCATTCGTAGTGATGTGCTGTCCCTGGGTGACCCTGACCCATGGGAGCCCCCAGCACCCTTAGCTGCAACTCCGGTCTCCCCCAGAATGCTCCTGGGGCTGAGGGTATTTTCCATGGAGATGTTCTTATCAGGAGAAGACCAGACCAACAGTCCACATGGAGAATCACAAACTAGATATTCCATTCCTTAAAATAAAGTGAGAAGTTTGCATTAGGCACCTCTTTTGTTCTGTTTTGTGTCCGTTGGCCATGAGTTTGATTAGTGTGTCCCCATCCTCTAGTGCATCCTGATTTCAGGAGAAAGTCACTTTCTCAAATGCCCAGAGCTGAGGGGGCGCTGTCAGCTGTGGCTCCTGCCTGGGCCAGCCGGCTGGACACCATTCCCTCACTGTTCAGCCAGCTGCCCAGGGGGCAGCAGAGACCAACTGGCCAGGCGCAGACAAGGCCATTGTCTGAGGAGACAAAGCCTCATTGTATGTCCTGGAGAATTCTAACTCAGTGGCCTACTATATTCTAGCCCTCGGGCTGACAACAAGAGAGTGGTCATCATGCATCCATCCATATATACAAATGACAAAATGGCTCCTCACTACCCTCTGGGGCAGACACTTGCAGATGCTGAGGGGAGACCCAGAAGAGCTATGTGACTTGCACCAAGTGGAATAATTAAGGCAAGGAAGACCTTTCTGGATGCATGGCCCTGGCTTTCTATGTTATCTAAAGCAGAATCTGCCAGGAACTGTGAGGGACAAGGCAGAGAACCAGAGGCCGGAAGGAGCTCCCCTCTGACAGGGATCGGTTAGGGACATAGGCAGCGTGGAAGTGCTGTGGTGGGAGTAGAGGCCAAAGGTCAGAGGAGCAGCGGTGACATCCTGCTGAAGATACAGGTCAGACAGCGGATGAAGGAGGAGCATGAGTCTGTTTGGAGGAGGGAGGGAGGCATGCAAGAAGAGACAGTGTGACCGGACGCACAGAGGTGGGCAAGCTGAACCCCAAGGTGAGAGTTTATATAGAATATATGAACACTTTTGTCTATTTCCTTTGAGGAATGTATTCTGAAAATAAGAGGTGGTGGGAAAATACAGCCAACAGTATTTTAACACATTAATAACAGCATATTTCCCCTACAGAAATGAGAACACAGCTATTTTCTGAGGAACTGACTCATACAAACTTTCCTTGTAGACAGCCTTGTGGAAATCCACTTTCAATTTAAAAATCCCTTTGGTGTTGGTCAGATTTTATCAGCCTGGCCCCTGAGCATCACAACACCCACTACCCAGCCTAGGCAGGGGGCACATGACCTGGGTCCTGCCTCCAGCTCTGCCCAGGCACCTCACATGGATCCCAAGGAAAGTCATGCCCAAAGGGAAGAAGACCTCAGGAGGCCCACAGAGAAGGAAATGGATTTTGGGCCTTCAGTCTCCTTGCCAGCTGGCACCCGGGTACAAATGAAAGAGTGTAGGGTTTGGAGTTAGACAGACCCAAGATTAGAACTAGACTCTGTCTCTACCAGTTGTATGGGTTTTGGCTAATCACCATAATCTCTTGGGACTGCAGTCTCCTTATCTCTAAAATGGGGTTATGATTCTGCCTTCCAGACTTAATGTCAGGACCATAGGAAGCAACCCAGGAAAAACACTGAACATGGCACCTAGTCAGTGTAAAACATGAGTTTCCTTTGCCATCTCCTGAACACTTAGAATGAGGCAATCATATAAAAAAACAATTAGAGTTTTCGTTACTCTCAAAATACTCAAGTTCTCTTAGAATTGGATGCGATTATTTTTAATCAACTGATGGGAATCCAGGATGACTTCATAGTCTCGTGAACCTAACTGAAACACATCCAGCCCTTATTGCTGTGAATTGGAGAACTGCTGCTCTGAACTCTCAGTGACCCTGGCACAAATGGCCATTTCATCAACTCTGACTGGGGAGAAGATTTGGAGGCATGAAAGGCAGACATGGGCAAGGACGGCCAAAGAGCTCTCGTTTCCTTCTGGGGCTGACAATTTAGTCAACAATATTTTAATTCTTCAATAATGAGTCCCAAGAACCCCAGAGGCAGAAATGGGCCTCACACTTCCCTGGGGAGCGATTCCTCTGTCTTGCACTTGATCTCTTTATTTTACTGCCTGACCTTCTCAAGTTTATCTTTGTGCGACTTCCAACTTCTAATTGTGTTCCCTGGGATGACCTATCTGCCTACACTGGGCCTTTCCCAGCAGGTGTATGAACATTCCAACTGTTCTCAGGGGCCTATGAGTAGCGTCAGTTTCCTAGGTTCCAGAGAGACCGTTATTGATTCATCCGCTTGGAAGTAGAGTCTTAGTCCAAAACTGGATATAGACGCCAGGCTAATGATTCCATATAACTTTGCAGGTGTCGCTCTTCTCCTACCTGAGATGAAAATTAGGGGTTCCTATTTTATACAAAACAAGCTTGAAATGGTGCCAAGAGTGTGGGACGATGCCAAGATGGTGGAAGGTATTGAGGACCAGAGCCTTATGGGTAAAGTGAGTCTTGGAGAAGTTTGGAGGACACAGCCAGTGAGAAAAGGGCTGTGGGAAGCAGGATTCCGGCTGTGGACCCCACCTCCAGGACTCCTTTGCCCATCTCACACCTGCTTCAGGGTCCTAGCCAGGTCAGTGACAGCAGCCAGGGAAAGGAGTGAATTTAAGAGGTATTCAAGGTTCTAGAATTCATTATGGCATGAGAAGCATGAAGTGCTACATAACATGTTTCTGAATGCTGGAGGCCTGTGAAAAAGCCTGTAACTATCGTATTATAAAAGCCCAGAAAATGCCAGGGCAACCTAAGGACTTGGATTCTCCACAGAGAGAAAGCTTTTGGCTCTCAGACAAAGACATTAAATCCCTCTCTACTTAAAATGTGCCCTAAATTTGCATTTTAGCTCTGTTTCTTTAGTTCTTTTGTGATTTAACATGGAAATGAAAACACAAGTTCCTCAGGGGATTTTTTCTAATCTGGTTGCAAATAACAGATGACCAAATTCACTAGCTTTTGTGTGTTTAGAACTGGTAATCACAGCCTACAAATCCCTCCAAGGCCCACTTCAGGGGCTTGGGCAAAAATAGCAAGTGAGGTCAGTCCCCACAGGAAACAACAGAGCCCTTGCCACCTAAATAGGAGGCATCAAATCGTTTTTTAAGTGTAAGGTTAAGAAATGCCTTACTCTTATCATATCTGTGGCTGCATCGCTGGATCTTTCATTCATTCACCAATAGTTACGGTTCTGAATGTCCACTGGCAGCCAGATGCCAGAGGCGATTCACTGGGAAGCCATTGAGGTGGATGCTTCAGGAACCCTCACTCACTCCTGACCTCTCCCAAGTCCTGGGGAGTGGCCCTAGCAATGTGCTCATGTGGTTGGGACTTTTTGTAAAATACATATACATGAAGAAGGCCCCTTCCTTACTTTGTAAAAGCTTCAGTTTGCATCAAACCTGAATTTGCCCCTGGTCCTTCCCCAAGTAACCCCAGTTTCATAGGAGGGAGGGAGCTTCATGACAACAAATCACCCCCCACGTGTATTAGAGAAACTAGTGTAGATGTCATGCAGGGTACAGTGGCACAAATGGGAGGGAACCCCCGCCCTGCGGAGAAGACTCTCCACTGAGCTGGAGCTTGGAGTGGGGTTCCATTCTGTTTCCACCCCAACTGTGTGAGTTGCAATTCAGATCTGGTGCCAACCCTGGGGTTGGCATCAGACTCCACGAGTTAAAGGCTTAGGCCTCCACAGGTGTGCCCTGACTTCAAAAATCAACTGTGCCACCTGCATTTCTGACTGACTACAGATTCAGACGTTTCCATGAGCCCCTCAGGTGTGATAATTCACTGGGGTGACTCACAGAACTCAGGAAAGCTCATGCTATGATCACAGCTTTATTAGAAAGAGTACACACAGGGCGACGTCTGGGAGGGAGCACAGAGCTTCTGAACCTTCTCCTCAGGGCATCAGGGCACATCAGCAACGTGCTCCCCTGGGACACGCCCTGCCCCTTCCCAGCTCCTCTTTCCCAAGGATGTCTGTGTTTTGGCAGAAGGAAGAGCTGGGTTCCTGGTGGTTACGTGCCATGCTAGCATTCTCTCCTCAAATCTGCAGTTGATTTAGCTCAATAAGGTGGCTCAGAAAGAGAAGGCACAGGACTCCCCTCTCCCCAGGCTCTGCTCCGGTTTCTGAAGCCTTCTAGAACTCTCAAAGGAGGGTGGTAGTAAGGGACCCCTCACACTATCACTTTCACTGTCCCTTTCTAATGAAAAGTACAGAGAGGGGAGAGTGTAGCCCACTTCGACCTGACCTGCTCTCTTTCTCCTCTCTCCCTGTCTCCTTCCCACCCTGCCCTGCGGTTGCAAAGGGTGAGCTTCTATTCCCTCTATGTTGTATCCTCCTTCATCATGGAGCAGCCAATCTTACACTTTCTCTCTCAGATGACTTCACAGTTCCTTTATTGTGCAGCAAACCCTCAGAGGAGGCCCTTGATACAATAAAAATACACTGTATGCATAACTTTACAAAAATGGCTTTGTATTCAGTGCTGTTTTCCAAACACAGGTAGCTGCGGGGGATCCAAGTTCCCTGGAGAGAACAAGGCTGGTGAGTAGGAAAGGTTTATTCTTCCCATGATGTGGGAGGTACCCAGACTGGCACTGTCATACTAAGTTTCCAGGCAGAGAAGAGGAGCCAAAGGAGTTTGGAGTCTTACTTCTTTCAGCGCTGTGATCACTAGGGAATATATATATATATATATATATATATATATATATATATATATATATATATATATACTTTTTTTTTCCAGTTCAAGGGACTGGAAAAAATTTTCTACAGGGAGACTGAACCAGCTGCTGGGATAAGAAATATGCTGGACAACAAGATAGGCCCAAACTTCAGTGGAATTTCATCGCCATAGAAACTCCTTCTGGAGGGGAACTGGGTCTCTTCACCTGTTCCTAATAACTTCTCTTATGACCTTTATTCCCCTTCCTTTCCTGGGGACCTAATCTCTCCAGCATTTCTGGTTATTGGGCTATATCAGACCCAACAGAAGTAGCCCTTTCTCAGCTCCTTTAGACATTCTTCTTTCCTCTCACTTTTTTGGGAAATATGTAGTATAGAAAGAGTATTGGAAAGACTGAACTCTATGGTCTCCTCACTCCCTCCCCTCCTGCATCCCACGTAGTACAAAATTCACATTTCAAAATGATATAGAATCAGTTTCTCAGAGAAAACCTGAGAGTGACAGTCACCAAATGCAGTATATTCTGATGGTATTTATTCTTTCGTTTTTTGGGGGAACAACTTGCATATGGTAAGTGCCCACATCTCTCAGGTACACAGCTAGATGGACTCCTTACATACGAGCATACATACCTGTGTAAGCACCACCTGATCAGGAAGATGGAGAGCCTGTCCCTCATCCTGGATGCTCCTTCATGCACCTTCTAGTTAATATTCACTCCCTCAGGGTTAGTACTGATTTTGATTTCTATATTCTGACAGGATTTTAAATTTAAACTAAAGGTAAAAACTTTATAGCAAAATGAATGTACAGTAACAAAGACAGAAGAAACAAATTTAAATATAAAAATGTTTCAGATTTAGAGTTTGGTGAGGTGAAAAAGAAGTAATCTCCAAACAGATAAGCCCTGCCCACTAGGAACTCATGAGTCAAACAGAGACCTATTTACTCCATCTCTTTAATCATGCATTTATTGAGAATCTCCTATGTGTCAGTCACTCTGGCAGATGGTATCCTAAGGGCTTTGAACATATCAACTCATGTAACCCTGAGCACAGCCCTTGGAGGTTGGGATTGTACTAATTTTATAGATGAGATAAGTGAGGCAAAGAGAAATGAAGTAATTAGTCAAGATCACGCAGCTGGAATACGCACAGCCACAGACATGCAAACATGTGCGCTGTAGTTGGACAGGAGACAGACCCCAGTAGGACATAAAGAGAATAATTCTGCCAAAGAGGAATGAGGACTCGGGGTAGAAGAATTGCAGCTGAAGGGCCTGAGGTGGTGTTGCATCTTTAAGAAAAGCAGAGTGTGAAACAACATGGTGATTTGGGAGAATTAGAAGTAGTGCTTGAGTGAAGAGCGACATTTCCATGAAAGGGAAGGCAGCATGCTGAAAACTCAAGGACCAAATTACTAGGGTCTGATATGATGGACAACTCTTTAGAAATGATTCCCTAGGCACCTGGAAGACCCTGAAGAATGGTATGTATGACCTAACATGATCAGATCTGCCTTTTATAAAAGTGTTGAGGACGTACGGAGGGAGTAAGGTCGGAGGCAGGGACCATTAGGAGGGGCACAATATTTGGGGCAGATGAAGGAACGAGTGTGGTCTAGCATCATTCCCAGGCTTTTAGATGACTTGCCGTAGTGGGTGATGGGGATGCAGAACAGCAGCAGGGTCAGAGGCAGGGGAAGTCATTATCAGGTCCCCACGGTCACCTCAGCCCTTCTCTTTCAGGGCCTGCAGCAGCCACTGAAAGAGCTCAGCCACGTGCCCTCCCTTGTCACTCCGCCCCCACCTGTCTGCTTCTAATTTAGTGTTTGTAGACATGCCGGGCATTTGTTCCTAAAATGTACTATTCTACATGCAAACACCATTTGATCAGCTTGACAAAAGCACCATGCACTTATTTGGTGTGAGTGAAGCTGTCACTGGAACAGATGTTTCTGCAAAGACTATTTTAGAATGACCCTTGAGCGTGTCTTTATTTTCTGCAGAGAAATTATGGCCACGTTTGTAATGACTCTTTCCAACTTGGAACTCTGCTGAGAGGTGTCTTATTCATTCTCAGCCAGATGTCGGGTGCCTGGGCTGGGGCCCCGGTGCAGGCTATAGGTTACTTGTTTGGAAGTATCTGCACTGACGGCTGCTGCTTCCTTCTTGTTGTCCAGCTGGCAGGAGATGCAGCTGTGGGCACAGGGGGGAAACTGCACTTTCTCCCTGTCACTTGGGTGAGTGGTGGGGGAGCAGAGCATGTCTTTCCTCAGACAGCCGAGGAGACCTGTGAGACCACACAGGCCCCAGTTGCACCTCTCCTGGGACCCCAGGCAGAATTTTCCAGCTGTTAAAAGGAAGAGTGTTGTCCTTTCTTTAGCTCCGTGGCATCCAGAACCCTGCAGAAGTCTGAGCAGTTATCCAAACTGGACTGCCGTCTGCTGGCCACTGTCTTCATCTGTGCAGTCAGTTCAGAACAGTCCCAGAGGGGTGTGCAAACGAGAAAAATGAGGCCTGTGGCCTCTACCTTCTGGATGTCAGTAGCCTCACCCCCTCCCCCAGTCATGAAAATGAAAATGTCTTCAGATATTGTCAAATGTCCCCAGGGGTAGAGGTGGGGTGGGACAATATCACTTTGCATTGAGAACAACTGCCATAAAACACGTGTGGATTCACTGTTTTCTATCCTGTAGTTCACCAAGGTCAAGCTGTGGCTTCCTGATTATTCATCACATCATCAGCACTTGGCTGTTATTAAGCAAAGCTCTTCAGAGAGGTTTTCAAATGAGCAGATTATAGACAATACACATAACTGGGATAGTGATGACGTTGATGACAGTATCTGACAAGGTTCCTTGTCACATAGATACCAATTCTCTTAACCAATTGTTTTCAGGAGTTGTTTACAAACTGTAAAACTTAATCTATCTGCTCACCTTGGAAGTCTTGTCTATATGGGTAGGCCAGGCAGGAGTTCTTTTATAATGGAAATGCCTATGTTTGTTGAAACACATGATTGAAAAGACTGGGGCTAAAAGTGAGGGTGCTGGACTGAAACGCCCAACAGAAGGAAGGAGGCAAAGCTGCCCAGTCTTTGTGGGCTGATGAGAGGAGGCAGCTAACATACCCAGTGGTGGGGGAGAATTGAACAAAATGGGCTCTATCTTGGGGCTGATTCTGGCTCATAAAGATTGCACATAGGTGATAGATCTCAAATGTCTACTGGTGAAGCCCCCGGGGAAAAATGTTCTACAGTCTTCTGCAGAGAAAAGAGCATGATTCCAATGTAAAGAGCCCCCACAGCTATAATTTCTGGGGGAAAATGATATTTTTCTTCCCACTTTAAAATTTCCTGCAAAACCAATCGTAATGGCGGGAGGTGGCATGAGGAGAAACAATAGTGGGACCAGGACATTGGCTGCAGATCATTAGTTTGAATGTTGAGAGCATCGGCTGCTATGGTGGAAGAGAAAACTCGAAGGCAGATTTACTAGGTACCACCATGCATTTGGTGACCCCATCATAATGCTGGATGGAGCCACCTAGTCAGATATAATTCTGTTTTCTCCAAAATGGCTGTCTCATTCTCCTAGATTCCTACTCAGACTAGGGTGGGTTAAACTAGGGTTACATATCCAAACACATGTAACCAGTACCCTGACCTTATATGCAGGGACATGCAGGAAAGAAGACATCATTCCTGCCCTCATGGAATGCGCAGTCTAATAACCTCATTCCAATTGGATGCAAAGCATATTGCTCGTATGTAACCAGTCAGCTGATTGGATGCTAAAATAGTGATCAGATATTTGGGGCATACAGTTCATCCCATCATTCTCCTGTCTTTGCTCTCTGCTCATTTGCATATTGCTTTTCACTGCTTGGCTCTGCTTCCCTCTTGGTACTGTCACTGGGCTGAGTTAACGTCTTTTGTCCCCCTTTCATGCTGTGTTCTGTATTTGCTCTTTTGGTTGACCTTGTCTTTTCAGCACCCCCTTCTGCTACCACCCAAGGCAGGTCTCAGGCTGCCCAGCCTGGTCTAGGGCATTGCCACACTGTCTGTGGGTTAACTTGTTACTCATCGACAATGGGCTAAACATGGAAATGAAGAGTAAGCTGTTAGAAGCTTGTAATAGCAACCGAACAGAACAATTTTGTAATCTCATAATTATCTAATCTAATATGTTAATTAGACATTAATCTAATCTAATAATAATCGTAAAATTGGGCCTTTATTCTGTGTTTCTTTTCCTTTATTTTTTATAATTCATTTGGAGTATGTTTCATAAATTTTGGTCTTCTAAGGACTGAGGAAAAACAAACTTGCCCTTTATATGTGTGGTTTGAGAAGCACTGGTCTGGGGACCCCATCTGGTTGCGAGACCCAAAATGACCTCATTCTTTGTCTTTCATCTTATCTCTCTAGTGATTCCAAGCAGAGAATGACCAAAACCACTTTTTTGCAAAGACTGACCTCACTGATCACACTTAGCAAACAAAGTGTGTTGTAGGTTAGCTCTGCTCAGAATCTGTGACCAGGCTGGGTGTTCACTAACTCCTGTGGTGAGAAGTGAGATGACCATCTTAGCAGAGGAGAGAACCAGAGTGTCTTCTTTTGGATCTGCTTTACTGTTATCTGTTCCCCTATCAGCAGAAGAGCTGCTGAGCCAGTCCTGCACTTTGTGAAGATGAACTGTCACAGATATTTAACTTTTTCATTCTTTGCTCACCAGTGTGTTACCCCACAGACCCGTCGATCTCACTGAATAGAAGTGACAAAAAGAGTACGAATGTACAAATATGAACACTCTAAATGATCCATTACACTTCAAAATGAGAATTTTGTGTAAACATCAAAGTTTTTATGAAAGTTAAACACAGAAAAGTTGACAACATAAAAAACAAAAAATGGTGAAAACCTTTTTCTGGAATTTTCAGTGTAAAGATACTTTTTGGAGGCTGTCCTAAGAGAAACCCTTGCAGAATGCTTAGAAACTGTGTGGTAGAAGGGATACAACAAGGGTCTAGAAGGGAAGGCTTGACACTTCCTGTCCATGGGAGCCTGGGAAAGTCACTTCACTGCTTTCTGTCTCAGTTTGCTCATCTGTGAAGTGGGGTTCTAATGTTATCTACTTCATGATCAACATAGGGTTAAATAAGTTAATACAAACATGTAAATCTTTTATAGCAGTGCCTCAGACTTCATATGGGAAGTTGCTTAAACTCTCTGAGCTTCAGTAATCCAGTCTGTAAAATGGGCAAAATGATACACCTGAACTCAAAGGGTTACCCTCAAAGAGCACCCAGTGTAGATTTGCCTAATGCTTAGGTATTCTGTCTGACCAACTCCTCAGGCTTGGCTAGCACGTGCTACCAAATTGTTTTTGTTTTTCCAAAGTAAATTAAGCTGATGGAGTTTCTTTATAAACTCGCTCATTCATTCATTCATTCATTCATTCATTCATTCAACAGAGACCGACCAAGGGCTTACTTTGCACCAGTCACTGTTCTGAACACTTGGGATAGAATGGTGAGCAAACAAAAATTCGTCCCCCCAGGGAGCATGCCTTTTGGGGGAGGGTGTCGGCTAGACCAGAAACTTTGAATCAAATTGTATTGCACTTTAGAGAGTAGTAAGTTCTAGTCAAAAAGGAGAAGTAGACCTGGGTAAGGAAGAGCAGGAGTAGGGGATTGGAGGGGAACATGGCAGTTTTCCATGTTTAATAGTGTGGTCTGGGTGGGCCTTGTACGGAAGGTGAGATTTGAACAAAGTCTTAAAGGAGGAGAGGTAGTTAGCAAGTGGAATCTGTGGGAAAGCCTTCCCACTGGAAGGAGCAGCAGAGCAAAGGTCCTAAGCAGAGGCATGTCTGTTTTGTTGGAAAGACAGCAAGAAGACAGGTGGCTGCAGTGGGGAGACGGAGGGCAATGATCTGAAACAAAAGAGCTGTGGGGCTCTCTTCCCTGCCTGGATTTTTCATCAACGTGGGGATTCGTGGAGTCTGGAAAGGACTTCCCCAATGGGCAAGGCAGAGCCCTAGTGTCTGACACTCTACCCCAACCTTCCTGTCCTCTGCCATGTGACAATACTGCCCACGCGATGCCAGTGGAGTTGACGGTCCATGCTACACAAATGTCTCTCTCACCTGGTTTCCTATTTAAGGCAGACAATTCCTGTGCCTCTAAACCAAGCTTGGCCTTTCAGTAGCCTTCCAACACCCAGCAAGGGAGAATGTGGGATCCTGCTCCCCATGGAATGGACAGTCACATTGCCCTTTTGAGTCTTGGGGTGGGGGAATCCCACCAGGGTTGGCAAGCTTGTCTATCTCCACCTTGAAAGATGAAGGATTCCTGAGCCTTCCTCCCTCAGACAAGCTCTAGTGCCTCCATGAACCTAGGGCAGGGGTTGCAGAGCTATGGCCAGTGCTGCTGACCAAGAGGTTTTGTTTATCCAGCAGATTGCTCCAGGGGGGAAAAAGATTTCATTGTGTTTCATGAGGTGAGCACTGTTCCTTCTGTGACAGGTCTCACTGCGTTCTGTTCTCTACATAGCTTCATGGCACTGAAACGTTCAAGATTGGAATTACAAGAGGTTGCCCACTTTCCCCTGGGAGGACAGGGTGGGGTGCCTTTCATGCCTCATGGATGGTTCACCTTATCTCAGGAGGCTCACAGAATACCATTATTTTACAGATGAAAACCTTGAGATATAGGGAGGTCAGCTGGCATGCTCAAGGTCACTCAGTTGGTGGCAAGTGGGGACCAGCGTCCAAGCCTCCTGCCTCCAGCCCAGAAGTTGTTTCATGGTATTACTACTCCAAGACTCAAATTTTTTTTTTAATGATTTTTACTTGGAGGTTTTTTTTTTTTTTTTTTTTTTTGGTCTTATTCTATTACTAGAAGTAGTTTTTTCCCTTCAGTTTTCCTGTTAACTTAAGGCCAACTAGTTCATTCTGCATTCAAACTAAGTCTCATATTTGCTACTATGTATGAGGCACTGTGCATGAGCTTGGGGAAAGTCAAGGCAAATAAAAAATCTCAATCTTCAAGACACATAAATTCTAGGGGGAGAGACACTCATTAAAAATAAAGGTACATATAATGCAGTTTGCTAAGGACAATGCTAAGAACTGTTTAGTTCGTCAAGTGTAAGGACAAGAAAGCACTGCTAAAAGCGAAGGGACAGAGAAAAGTGAGCTGGGTGGCCAAGCCCAGTTTTCCTCCACTGGTTCTACTTATGAAGAAAAAGCTCTGTTTGGAAACGCACCTTGACGTTAAGAATTATCAACACTCTGAGTTTCCATGTTGGTGGGAAAGGGCCTGGCTGTCATAGGAATAGGGTGTGGATACTTGCAAATGACAGCTTGAAGAAAGCCTTTCTGTTCTCCAGGCAATCACCATTTTGGGGTCTGTGTGAGAGCGTCATGTTGCCTGTAAGTTGATCTTTTGCCTTGAAGTCACTCTTCATAAATTCTCCCCGAGTCCAGGGACTCCTCTTGTAAATATACGAGGTGGCTATCTAGGCAGCACACACAACACTAGTTGAATGTACAACAGAGGACAAAACGTTCCATGTGAGATTAACTAGAAAATCTATCCGATGGAATAGTCATGCTTCATATAGTATAACACATTTGGCCCTGGATTGAAAAATAAATATAATATTCCCAGGTTGAATTAAATACTATATCCTCTGTATTCCTATAGTATGTATGCATGGCTCTATTACTCAATAATAATTCACTCCAGTGTATTCAGCACATATTATGGTGACAGGTAATGTAGCAGATAGTGAGGGTATAAAAATTTAATGAGAAATTAACATGGTTTTCTCATTAGTACAGAATACAATATTGTAATATTATAATGCACTATGGGAAATATGATAAACCCTAAACTCTAAGTGGCTAAACACAATAGAAATTCAATTGTTGCACACATCAAGTCTAAAACGTGAGTTTCTGATCAGCAGCAGACTCTCTCTCCTCTAAGCAGTAATTCAGAGATCCAGGTTCTTTCCATCTTGTGGCTCCACCATATTTAACGTTTGGCTTCCAGGTGTGGAGAAGGAGCGTCTGCCTCTGAACCTTGGCATGGGAGCACCCGCTTCATCTCTGCTCATAGTCCAGGGATCGCTTTGAAGTCCCTGGCTCGGCAGCCACTTTCCAGCAGCACCTTGACACCATGGAAAGAGAACAGGAACTTTTGGTAGACAGCTAACATCCAGGCAGTAGTCCTGGAACCCCCAAGTTTGGGTTGGGTAGAGCTTGCAATTTCCAGCTTCTCATGTGGCTGGGAAGAGCCATGTGACTAAGTTCTAGCCAATGGGATGTATGTGTAAATGTTATGTGGTCACTTTCAAGAAAATCCTTAATGTCAGCTGTGTGCTCCTTTTCCATTTACCAGATTATCCACTAATCTTCTCTGTTGGAAGTAAAAGCTGGAGTCCCAGCCACCATCTTGAACCCTGAGGTCGAGGAGCACATCCATGAATAGCAGAGTGGAAAATCTGAACATGCCCCAGGTCCTGATAGACTTTTCGGAACAGGATAAATGACCCAGACTACTGACTTCCACTATGAGCCCCTCGGTAGTTTTTTCTTTCTTTCCCCCCAGCTATATATCCAGGTATGTAACAGTGTCAGGAATGGAGAATATGTTTAGTTGACATCTGTGCAATGATCAGGTGAGTGAGCTTACAGAACCCGCCAACGGTGCTCCTTTAAATCTACGCTGAGGGGATAATCACCTAATTGATTCCTACTGATAGATTCCACTTTTTGACCTCTAATAGGAGCTTTCACTGTCTTAACTGAAAGAAGAGACTAATAGTGGAATATTTCTAGAAGGTTGGCAGTTGATAAAAGTGGAAGATTTGATTATTTGGGGGCCAGAGCCTGTTGGCATTTCTCTCTACTAATGGACCTGAATCTGATTCGAGAGGTGTCTCCCTTTTCTCAGATTTAGCATCACTACATCAAGAATGAGGGTCTTACAACTTTTGCAAGGTAGCTGTTCATGATGAAAATTAGTCTGGAGTAGAAAGCAAAAGTTCTCGTTTAGGTTTTCACTTTGCTGGGACAAACTGTGTGGGGAAATCAATTGATCTTCCTAAGTTTTAACTTCCTCATGTTTAAAATGGTCACAGTGCTATCTACTTCAAAGTAGATGGGCTGCATCTCATGGGGCTGATTGTAAGAGCTGTAGGAAGATGTTTGCATGAGCTGGTACATCTTCAGGTCATATCCAATTGGCCTGCAGTCAATCTATAAGCAAACACAGAAGAAAGACACATTTTAAAAAGGTGGAGACAGCAAATTGACCTTTGAAAATACATTAGGCCTTATGCATAATAGAATTCAAATCATTGATCCACAGTTGGGAACCATACAGACAGGAAGCAATAATGTCAGGAATTCAAATGCTTCAAATTGAATCTAAATGGATCAAAAGTGAGTGTTTCTCAAATGGATTTTGAATGCCTCATATTGGGACTTTGAGCAAACATTTGGGGAGC
Source organism: Rhinolophus sinicus (assembly GCF_057876585.1). Classification (NCBI taxonomy): domain Eukaryota; kingdom Metazoa; phylum Chordata; class Mammalia; order Chiroptera; family Rhinolophidae; genus Rhinolophus; species Rhinolophus sinicus. The sequence goes on along the minus strand of NC_142502.1, from coordinate 183,699,713 downwards.
TGGCAAGAGCAGAGTATCTGCATATGTTTTTCATATGCAGAGTTTGTATTAAACAGCTGAGTGAACCCTAGAATTCAGGAAATGTGCAGACGTACAGGGAAATTGTTAAGTGGAGAAAAGTCTGTTTGCTTTCTTGACACCCTCTCTCTTATCTAAATTAATTATGAACATTCATCTAACCCAACCAAATAGGTCACGGAAACTTATATGGTCAGAATTTGGAGAAGGTCTGAAATTGAGGACTATTAACTAAGCTTTTATCATTAATTGTTATACTTCCTTTTTTCAGTTCTAAGCTTTTATTGGGAAATTTTCCCCAAAGCTATAATTACACTGAATAATGGCAGAACTTATTTAATGAAGCAGAGAGCAGAAACTTTTTGAGATAGCAAAATTTGCAACCAATTAAATTATAATGAAAAATAGTCTGTCTCAGGATCTATTTTTTCACATTCATTTTATCTCATACTTGCATTTAATCTACAGAGAGTTCTATCATCATTTATATTGGAATTAGTGACATAAAAAAGTGTATGAATAATTTCACGATTTTTTTCCCAAGAGCATTTTTCTGAACCAATTAAGAATATGAATGACGAAGAGGTTAAAATTACTGTAAAGGAGCGTATGTTTCTAGATTATTCTATCAAATGGTCATCACAATGAAGATAATAACCTATATTCCAATGCCTTTCCCGTTGTTGATATATATTTCTAAGTTTTTTATCTGGTAGTCGTAAAATAAAGTTTTGATATTACATATAACAACTCAGTACAAGTGATATTTCATGAATTACTCAGTTTATTTCATGGAGTATGTTTATGCTAGGGTGAAAATTCCCCTTTATTTTAGTTCTGCTAATATCATACATAAAATCCAGTATTTGATATCCTAGAGTGATATGACAAATTTTAAATAACAGGAAGTACACTATAAACAGTATCAAATAGGCAGACTAAGAATTGGTGACGCAGTGTAAATGGGACCTTCAGAGGTACAGATTTCCAGGATTCCCAGGGTGAATGCCAAGACTTGTCTGGGTTTAGGGATTCCCTCTGACTGTCAGCTCAGTTGAACAGCCATGCTATCTCAGGTACTAGATCTTCTCCTATTGATTTAGATAAAATGCTTTCACTTCTTTCCTTCTCTTGAACCATAGGCCATGCAATAGCCATTGGCTGCACGATCTCTTCTATATCTAGAGTGCAAAATTCTTCCCCCATTATCCCCATGAAGCCGGAAAATATAATACTTTTATAGGGGGTGGTCACAGTGACTATCTTCTAATATTTTCTGTCATACCCTATTTGGCCAGGATGTTAGTCCATTGGGGGCAGGGATTCTATTTGTCTTGTTTACTCTAGGTTCCCTAGTTCATAGAAGTGGCATATGACAAAATAAATGTTCTTAATGACTTATTCAGGACTATTTCCTGTAACTTTTGGATATTATATGGGCCATTCTGCCAAGTCAGCCCTCTAAACTTGCTCATTTTTATATTAAATCTCTTGATAATTTAATATAGAAATTTATACAGTTATTTATTTATAAATACATGTAGGTATTTATGGTCCAACTGAAACTGTTCATTCTTAACTGTAAAAGATCATCAAAGAAAAGAAATATTCCTATCTAACTCTTGATAACACCCTAGAAAACTGTTTAGAACTACACACTCCAGTTACCACTGACTTGAGATAAATAGAACAAAACATTAATGGCTGAATAATGAAATCAACTGGAATCATGTTTTGTCAGTTTGAGGACTGAAGGATAGCAATAGGAAGAGAGCTTTGAGGATTTTTCTAAGATGCTTTCAAAAAAGGAAAAGGCAAGGTTTCATTTTGTTTATCTCATTAGATAAAAGTAGATGAAACTATTCCAGTACAATCGCAGCGTGTTGATAGAGTACTTTGCCTTAAAAAAAATCACCCAGATAGTATCATAACCTTCTACTGTGTTTTGGTTTTAGCACCTTATTGTTATCTTTGCTTCTTGTATTAAAATTATCTTCTTAAAAGTTATATATATATATTATTTTATTTATTATTTCCCACTCACTTGCAAATTTCTAAAATCTTTACACAGACATTTGATCTGCTACTTCTAAATCTTGCATATTAGGCACTGATGAGTCTCTGACACACTTTACTATCTGCTGTCCTCTGTGGACACTCAGATCGCCACTTAGTCACCGTCATGTATATAATAGTCCATTATGGGTCTGTGAGAGAATTTCTTTAGGATATATACCCATGAGCAGAATTGTGCCATTGAAAATGTATAGACCTGATTTTACTGAGTTTTGCCAGATCATTCTTTAGAATGTAGTATTTACCCTCCAACAATAGTGCATGAGGATTACTTGGTGCACAGTCCCCACAGACAGTTGGGATGACCCAATATTCTAACATTTGCCAGGGGTTGCTTGGTTCTGAAGAGAGCAGCTGTGGTGGTAGCCATCTGATTGAGTATTTCCCGAGTTCTTTTTCATAACGTTCAGTTTATTGGGGTAACATTGTTTAATAACACTATATAAATTTAGGTCTACAACTTTATCATGTAACACCTGTATACTTTATTGTGTGCTCACCACCTGAGATCTAGTCTCCTTCCATCACCATGTATTTCACCCCCTTTATCCTCTTTGTCCTCTCTAAACGCCCTTCCCCTCAACACCTCTTCACTCATGAATGTGGGCATGTGGGCAAAGAACGTGGTCAATTAATTAAGTCTGACACATGCCCCAACTCTCTAATGGACAAAACCAGAAACAGACCGAATGCAAAATGATGGAAGCATGGAAATGAAGAACAGAGGATGGACACGTACTAACTTAATATCTTTACAGAAGCGATGGGTCAACTGGCGAGCGTGTGGGGGACCCGGCTCTCCTAATCAGCAGCGTCACTGTCCTGAGCCAAGCATTTAGATTTGGAGTAAGAGGCCTAGGTTTGTGCAGTATGTTGTCAGGTAAATGAGTGACCTTGAACCAGTTGCTGAGACTTTCAGAATGCCAATTTCCTCTTCTGAAAATGGGAGAAATGCCTACTTCACATGGTTGTTATAAGGACCACACAAAATACTGTCTGTGAAAGTGCTTTAAAATCTGCAAGTTGTTACTGCCATTTAATTACCAAGCTTGCCTGGTTGGGCAAGAGAAAAACAAAATCCAGACTGATTTAAAATAACGCAAAACAAAAACTAGGAGAAAACAGGAAATGGTGTCAGACATACAACCTTGGCATATTTTCCACGTTCAGAAGCATTTCCCATAAAGGAATATATATAACCAAGTGACTGGAAAACCTCAGGAAAGTTCATTTCCTCTCCATTTTTGCTTAGCTCGACTTGGTGCTCAGGAATAGTTGCATGAGGTACTGCAAGGTTTTATTCGCCCCCTGGAAGGAGACTTTGCCCTGAAGTTCATGGTCATTACCCTTGAAGCTAGAGATGTGATGGTGATGTTACCGCATTTCCTTAGAGCAGGTTTCTGCATTGATAAGTCACCTCCCTCAACCCACAAACCTCTCAGAGTTCACTTACAGGCCTGTCAGCAAGAATGCAGAGAGCAGCCTGCTGCAAGGGTGGCCTTTGGGCTATGCAGGGTTTCTGACACTGCCAGTGGGATAGTAATCACTTTTATGATTATCTGACACTCGGCCTCCTCGCTAATAAATCATTAATATACTTGAAAGTTTTTCTTTTTCTAGCAGCAGAAGGCTTGCAAGGTGTTAGCACAAACCGATCACTGTCTTGATGGCCATAGTCTTTTAACTAGTGCTAAACCCTCGCTTCAATCTTTCCTTCCAGATAGGAGGCTTTGCAATTCCAATGTCAAGGGCAGGGACCTACTTTTCAGGATCTGACTGTACCTTTAACTGGCGAGAGGACCTTGGAAATTGTCCTCTCTGTGCTGTGGTTTCTTCATTGGGGAAAAAAGTAGAGAATGGTGGGGCTCGATCATTATTGTCTCTTCCCTGAAACATATCCTTTTCAACCTCATCTTAGCCCACAGAATGTGTAGTTAGGTTGAAGCCATCACAGATGCCTGATGTCTGTGTTGCTCCCTTGGCTGGGCTGGGCAGTTTTCTCTGGGACTCGTGTGGCTTTTTCTTCCACAGCAACAGAGCTAGTTCCGTGGCCACTCCCCGCCTTCGGTGGTGTCCTTGTGTGGGATTGGTTCTTGTGTCCTTGTGTGGGAAGTATTCTTATTCAGAATAATTCTTGGTTCTGTTAGCTTAAATAAAGGGACATTCCTATATGGAGCAGGATTGACTCATTTGGTGGATACCAGCTTTCACGCCACAACATGCACGCCCCCCCATCCACCCCTTATGACCTCCGCAAGGAAGTGAGAAAGCATTATTGTTCTTTTAACCTGGAAAGGATCAACAGTTAGTATTCCTGACTATCCCAGTGACATCAACGGACCTACACTCGGCACTATGTATGTTTCCCAGCAGCCACAGGACAGAAATTGCAATGGCCGTAAGGTCTTGTAACGCTGGCCAGCCTACTCACTGAGGTCTCTTTCTGCTTGCAAATTGTACCCTGTTGCTTTCATCAAATACGTCAGTGAATTGGGAATACGGTTGTTTGGTTTTTGTTGCTGTTGTTATTGTTGTTGTTTTCTTAATGATACAAATTGAAAGTGGCAGCAAAGATCTCGTAATACAAGAACTTGATGGATATTTCAAAATTTTCTATGTAACCACATGTGCTGTTTTATTAAAATTTAGTGAACTACTTAATATAGCTATTTATAGATATTAAACATTTTTTTGTTATTGATTCTTTTCTTTCAAGATGTACATTGATCTAAATCTCTTGAAGAAGTGCTAAGAATAAAGAAAAGAGCAGGAGGCCCCCGCTTGGTATCCCTGTCAAGATAAGGCCTTAGGCCCCTCGAGTGTTACAAGAGGTGCTCATCATACTTTTGGAGATGGGAAGATGGTTGGTTGTCATCTTCCTTTGTGCAGTCTTGTGTATAAATCTAGAAGGATTTACCCAAAACAATTTTCACTATAATTTTGAGACATCTTGAAGTGAAAACACAGGCTTCAATTTTGAGACTATTTCTGTGCATGGTGAAAAATTGGTATGTTTGTATTGTAAAAAAAGAGTAATAGAAACAGTTCTGGGATTTATTGAGAATGCTTGTTATAAGAGGTACAGTGTCTTAGAGCTGGAGATTTGAAGTCCACTTGAAGCATTCTACCACTCAGCAGCTGAGGCTCATGAAAGTCCCAACATCCTCCTTAGCTGTGAAATGGGATTCATACGGAACTTGTCTTGCAGGCTTCAGGAAGAATGAAAAGCAGTGTGGCATGCTACATCCCCAGCCCACGCGTGGCACTTTGTGAGGCCTTTGATTAATGGGAACCATGATGAACTTAATCAGTCCCAGTGTAAGAACTATAGTCTTGAAACTTTGATTCTCATTCTCTTCCCAAATCGACATAACAAACTATACCGAAGGAAACTATTCAGTTGTAAATTTAAAAATTTAACTACTGGAGAACATCACCCCATCTTGAATATACAAAGCCTAGGCATAAACCGTGTCTAGTGAGCATGAAATCGTTCCTTACTCCAGTGGGGCAGATGTTGCCAGAAAAATAGAACTTTTACAGTCCAAGAGATATTTGAAAGTGAGCTAGAAGGGGAAAAAGTGAGGCACTATAAGCAAACATAGGAAGAAAGGCATGTAAGAAGTCGTGGGAACCCATTCAGACGGAACTCTGACCTTTCTCACCAGGGTACCAGGGCGATGGGAATGTCTCCCCACCATAGTCGTCAAGCAGAAGGCATTTGGAGGAAAATGCACAGGAAGTCCAGGTCCCTTCAACAATTGTTATAAGGTTGCAGAAAAGCGTGGAAATAGAGCAGCTATATGATCTGAAGTAGTTTGTCAATAAGCCCTGGAAAGGAACTGGGCAATGAGTGAGGCTGAGAACTTGCCAGAGTTACAGTGCTAATAAGAAAAGCAGTGCAGGCGAGCAAAGAGAGCAGACATGCCTGAATAGCGTTACTCACAGCCTAGGGGAAGATACTGGCACTCATCACTAGTTATAACTCAGGGTAGGGCCAGTGGCGACCGTGCACAGTTTGTTGTGTAAATAACAGTGAGTGTTTTGGTATCCCTTCACAAAACACACACACACACACACACACACACACACACACACACACGCGCGCGCTTTTTAGATTCTTCTAAAACTTAAAAAGTGGATAGAACAAGCTGATGGTTGCCAAAGGTGAGGGCGTGAGGGATGGGGATAAAACTTTTACAAATTAAAACAAAAGAAAACATAATTTCCCTTTCTTGGGGAATTATCAGAAGCAATAAAATGTAGTTTTATAACTGAATATCTCAGCTTACATCTCATAGAATGAAGCAAAATAAATATTAAAAAAAAAAAAATTCTTTACCTGAGCCATCTGGGCCAACAATAGGAAGGAGGAAGGTAAAACAAGAGAACAATCTTTCACAGGCATATTTAAAGAGAGGGATAAATACTAAATGAATGGCCTCAGTGACACTGTTCACACTCACTGTCCCAGTGCAGTGCAAAGTAGTTCAGGTGAGGGAACTAGGGATGGTGGAGAGATGAGTGTATTAGTTACCTATTGCTGCAAAACAATATTACCACACGTTTAGAAGCTTAAAGTCACACACACTTGTTTGTCACAGTGTCTATGGGTCAGGAGTCTGGGCATGGATCAGCTGGGCCCTCCGTAAAGCTGCAAACTGGGCATCGGCCAGGGCTACGCACTCCCCTGAGACTCGACTGGGGACAGATCCGCTTCCAAGCTCACATGGTGCTTTGCAGGTTCAAGTCCTTGTGGGCTGTTGGGCGGGGCCTTAGTTCCTTCTGGCTGTCAGCCAGAGGCTTCCCTTACCTCTTTGCCATGTGTCTTTCTCCTTAGGGCAGCTCACAACATGGCAGCTTGTTGTTTCAAAGCTAACAGTCTCGCAAGCATGGCAATCCTTACAGTGTTACATAACATTGTCAAAGAAGTGAAACTGTCCCTTTTGTGGTAGTCTCTTGGTTAGAAGCAAGTCCCAGGTGTCACCCATAGTCGTAAGGAGTGAATGACACAAGGGCAAGCCCATGGGGCCAGCGTAGAATCTGTCCACCACAGCTGCTACATGTTAGGAGCTTTGAAGACATTAACTAATCAATCTTTTCAGCCTCACTCTGAGATGCATATTGTTATCACTTTATAGATGAGGAAATGGAGTCTGCCAGAGGTGAAGTAGTTGCCCAAAGACCACGAGCTAGTAGAAATGCATCTGGGATTCAACTATTGATCAAAGTGAGTGATATTTTTTCTACACTACCCTTCTTTCCTGGGAAGACCAGAGGATGGCCTCCAAGAATGAAGCAGGAGTGGACAGCTGAAATGATGTCAGCCTCTGCCTCAGATAGTTGAATGACACCTCTTCTTCCCCAGAGCCATCACTGTCATCCCTTAACAGAGCACTTTGGGCTCACTGGCCTAGAGGGCCAGGCCACCCCAATTTCAGTCAAGATTATTCTGTCCAACTCTCACAAAAAACAATCTTCGGAATTCACTTTAAGAAGGCCCCTGTGATTACCATGTTCTTTCAAATCACACGGGAGTGCTTTGATTTGGAGTGGGGAGACATTATCCTAATTTTTAGTGTGAATAAGGTCAAGTGATAGTTGGTTTATAGACTCCTCCCTTTGTCCTGAAGTTGAATCCTGTATGCAAGAAAAGAGAGACGCTGTCTTGGACCAAGAAATAATGTGCCCTTTGGGATTCCCTCAACTGTCCGACTGTCTCCTTCCTTCTAAAGCACCACCTACTTCCCAGACTTCACTTACAGGTACAGCCTTTGATGACCTGCCTGAGATGGCTGGACACCTGAGCCTGCCTGGTCCCTGTACCCTACACACCTAATGTGTCTGCAGTGAAATGTCCATCTATGTCCAGATATGGAAGAAACACCCCATGCAGGGCTGAGATCTAGAAGGGGCCCCATGCAACCTGCAGTTCTGGAGGTGTGGACTCCCATGGGGTGAACGTCTCAATGGGAATAGGGAAAGGAAGGAGCTGGGTTGATGAACCCCCTTCCTTCCTTCCTCCATGTCCTAGTCCAAAGCACAGATTTTTGTCGCAGTCTTCCTGGACAAGTCCTGTGTGCCTGGTGAACACAAGTGGGGAGCTGCCTGCTGTATCTTCAAGGCTCGTGGGAAGCCAGAAGCATGGTGATGGCTTCACAGTTGTCTTGCCCTCACTTCCCTTCATTCTTGCAGCCCTGGGTTTGCACCTCCAAAATAGCATCTTAGGATTTGTTTTCTAGATGACTCAGGCTAAGACAGAAGCCTAATGTGAAAGGTACTGGTTTGCATACTCTGTGCTTCAAAGAGCTGAATTACAAAATTCAGATTTAACACAGCGAATGTTTCAAGAAATGCCACACGCACAGCAAGACTGAGGGATGAACACAGCACTCGAGATTCAAGGCAAAGGCTCTTTGTGTCATAATCAAGATGATTAGCTTCACACATTACAAAAAAAAAAAAATAGAGGGAGAGAGAGAGAAGTGACTCATAAAACACATAATGATGCTGCATGTGAGAAGAGCTGCAGCCAGCCTGTGTGCAGGAAGACACACAAAAGTTGATCAGCCTAAAACCAATATTTGCATTTCTGGGAGAAGAGAGAAGGAAATAACTCATTGTGGAGATGACTGACGTGTTCTGGCCAGGCATTCTTTGTTACTATAACTGGCGGGAATTAGACAAATTAGAGCTGGAAAGCACTCCTGTCATAATGTGGCTGATGGGTCTGTGGAAAGGCAACCATGATGCCTGCAAGAGGTGTTCACTGCTTTCCCGAGCTCTTTTTAAATAATCCAAGCTGTGAAGCTTTCTCTGGGAAGGTGATCTCCAAATTAAGCAAAATGTTCATATTGTACAGTCTTACCTGGGCTAGAAGTCAGGCAGACAGGTGGAGAGGGCCTTTCTTGCGAGCCTCCTGGTGGATTTTTCATTCACTCATTGAATCCAGGACTATCTCATAGAACATTCTGTTATGATGGGAGTGTTTCATCACTGTACTTGTTGATACTTTAGTCACCAGCCACTTGTGACTATTGCGCACTTGAAATGGGACTAGTCCGGCCAGGGGCTATATTTAAATTTAAATTTAAATTTAAATATCTACATGTGGGTACTGACTGCCCTATTGGATAGCAGAGCTATGCATTCACTCAATTAAAAATATTTACTGAATATCTATTACGCGACCTCTTAGATGTTGCTTTGTAAGTATTTTGGGGGATAGTTGATATTCAATATAGGGCTTTTTGTTTTGTTTTTCTAGTGGTATAAGGGAGGTAAGCTGGGGTCATAAATCTTTATAATAAAATAAGAACTAAATTTAATAAGACACACATACAATTTTATGAGAATAGATATACATACATCTGATGATAGTTTATTTTATTCCTTTGTTTATAATTGTTGATTAAAAATAATTTAAAATAGCTGGGGAATAAAACTAGGTATCTTTTTATGGCAAAGATATATTTGTGTTGGTCTTGGAATGGATTTCCAGGTAGAGAGAACAGAAAAAGATAAGAAAGTATTCCAGATACAGCTTTTTATGGTGTGCATGGTGGATTAGACATGAAGGGCCTGGAGACTACCCAGTGAGGCATAAGGGATTATATATTATCGCCAACCAGGAAATCAAAAGGCAAGTTTTCTGCATGTTTGGATCAGAAAAAAATATTAGAATTAAAAACAAACTACAGAGAATTTCTGATGAGACATTTAGGTCATAATCATAAATTGTTACTTAATCATTTGTCATCTCCCCTTGCAAAAACGGTAGTGGCTTTTCCAACAGACTAGATCTATGTAGTGAATTGTGGCAAGAACATTCCCAGAGAATTCATGGGATGCCCTGTGTCATGGAGTTTGTTTTAAGGACCACTTATTTAAAACATGGCGTCAAATTCACCGTAAGAACTCTTACATGACCTGGGTGCTGACGTTTGAGAACTTACCATTTTAAACTAGTAACAGTTTTGTGATTTGCTCACAAGTACTGATGCTATCTTAGTTGGACAAGAATTTTAGTTTTGGGAAACCGAAATTGCAATATGGGGACAGAGTGTGATTATCTTTAAAGTAGAGAAATGCTCAGCAGAAGTCAGGTCATATAATTATCATCCAGTAATAGGAAAACGGAAGCAATTCTCCTGACCTTCCCTGTCTGTCTAACAATGCTAACAAGAGTAGGAAGAGAACCATGTTTGTGCCTGGGGGGCCTGGGCACATTACAACATGGTTGCAGGTAAGCTCCACAATCCTGTGAGGTAGATAATAATAGTTTGAATTTATGGATAAGGAAGTCTAGCTCTGTGCAGGCTCATAATGTTTTTAAGGTCTTAAGGTAAGTCTGTATCAGAGCTGTTGTCTTTTTCATTACATCACACATCTTCAAAGCTATTCATTGCCTTCAGTCTCAAGTGTCACCATACAACTTTACAAGTTAATGGAGTGAGGGAAGAAAAAGTAAGCAGGCTGATGATCACGCGTGATAGAATGTGATGGCGTGGTTAAGGAAAATGCCATAGGGTCCAATTCAAAACAGGGAGAGGCTTCATGTGGTCGCATAGAACCAGGGGGAGTTCATAGAGGAAGTGACATTGGAGATGGATTTGAAACATAGGTCAGATTTGACAATGGAGTAGAAGGAGGCAGTTTAAATGACAGAAAGCTTTACTGAAGTAACTGTGTCACTTCTGGCTGGAGATTGAGAGGGAGAATAAATCTGAATTAAGTGTAACAGAATGCTCTGTGATTGAAAAGAACCCCCAAATGTATGTAAAATATGTAGTCAGAGAAAGTGAAAATCTGCCACTTCAAAACTTCATAGTAGCATTTTTTTATCTACCAATGAATATAGGATTTACTTCTGGGCCAGAGTAGTCTGTTGTTTGGGCAAAATCATTTCATTCAAAAATACTAATTGAGCACACTTGTTTCAGCCAGGCACCAGAGAGACAAACAACATAGCTGTGGTTCCTGCCTTGGGGGGCTCAGGGGTTTGGAAGGACAAGCACTGGCTGTGTTATGAAGGAGTGGAGGTATACATAAGAGGTGGTCCTGACCTTGTTTGGGGATGCTGGAGGAGAGGTCTCAGGAGGTCACCGGGAAGGGCTAGAGGGATAGGAGTTTACAAGGATAAGTGGGGGGGGGGGGATGGGAAGGAATAGTGTCCCAGGCAGAGGGCACAGCATATGCAAAGGCCCTACTGTAAGGAATCACTTAGCTGCTTAGCCTTCTTCTAGGACTGAAGAGAGACATATGAAACTAAAGTTTGTGGATAGCAAATCAGAGGGCAACAAGAGGGGTGCTAGAGAACACTGAAAGGCCAGAGTGCTCACAGACGCATTGGGGAGGATTCCTGCCTCAGGCTTTTCAGGACTCCAGATCTAAATCCCACTGGCCTCTGGAACCCAGAAGTGGCTGTGGAGGTGGGAAAGAAGAACCCAGAAGACCATGCGGAGAAAGAACCGGCGGGTTTTCTGTTCCATTAGATTTACAGCACAGGATGAGGAGAAGAGAGTGGGGGAAGTAGATTGTTCCTCATACAGTGAGGGAAGTAGATTGTTCCTTGTTCTTCAAGTAGATTTTACCTGCTTTAGATAAGAACTCATGGCTATATGTCCAAATGCTGAGCAGGAAGTAGATGAGACTAAAGGGAAGACAAAACCAAATATATCCTCACACAGATGAATTTAACAATTCAGTTCAACCTCATACACCTCAGGTATGGTTACATACTACTTAATTTGGACATACTTAAAAATAAATAGATGCTACTTATTGACACCACAAAATTAAATACTATATGTACATATGCTAGCTGAACAACGGCTGTGTTTTGCTGCTTTACACTTGAGCACAGCGGCATTTTCCTGCACCATTTCAGTTCTGAGGGAAAAAAAAACCCCACATAGACAAAGCAGGAAAAGTGGGTAATAAACTACATGCTTGCATTTACTTTGAAAAAGCCTTGTTTTTAAAGAACTAGAGACACCACAATGGAGGATTAAGTGCATCTTCCCACCCCCATGGCCCCTGATTTCTTACAAGTCTCCCACATTAACTGTCTAGGATTATATTCCGAAGATTTCCCTTACAGTTTATCGTGGCTTCAAACAGGGTCAGTCTCTTTTTTCAAATATGTTTTAGTGAAAGAAGCATTGCCTCTGGAGTCAGTGAGACTGGTGATTAAATTTCAAGATAGATGACGAGAGGTCAGTTGGTTGGAGCCTTGGTTTCCTGATTGTATAATGGGAAGATATTACACTAGGGTATTGTCAGCTCTGAAAATGCTCATGCTTTAATGTGCCCAGTCATTGACAATAATTAAAACTCCACAAGAGTCAAGATATTTTACCCTTGAAACAGGAGGAATATAGGCCTGTAAGTTCCATATAAGATTATAAATCCTTGAACCCTGTGCCAAGGTCAATGCCTATCACAGGACAGGTACTCAATAAATGTCTAAGTGAAGAGTCTTGGTTAAAAAGTAAAATTACTTGTGCATTTATTTGTATCAGCAATTGGTGAAATCTGTTCCTCTTTTATTAGAGTCCAGTGATCCAAATATTCAGAATAATCTAATAAATACATATCCTTTGTTTGAGAAGTGCGGATTAATATCAACTACTAAAAATAAATCCAGGCACCCGGCTAAATCTATTCACCATGCCAGACAATGTTGTGATTGGCAGTAGGGCAATAATATGCAAATATTTCTGGAAACCCCAGTTTCCTTTCCAATAGAAATAGAAGGTTGATTCCCCCCCACCCCATGCATTCCTCAAACAGAAGTACTCTTCTCTCTTGTTTATGTTCCAATGCCTCAAGCAAATGTATGATTATAAGCCACCAGCTCCAGCAAAGGCAGCTTGTCATGGCTATTTTGCAGAGGATAACATTAGCAGGAAGCTTTTGTTCAACAACATTATGAGGGCTTCAGGTGGTGAATATTATGAGTGGTAGGCAGAATGACTCTCTGAAGATGCCTATTCTCTAATCCCTGGAACTGCAAGTATGTTCCATTACATAGAAAAAGGAAGTTGACAAAAGAATTGAGAGAGGCCCCCAGCTGACAGCCAGCAGAAAATGTGGACCTCAGTCCTACAACTACAAGAATGGAATTCTTCCAACAACCTGAATGAGCCCAGAAGGGCCCCCAGAGCTTTCATAAGCACCCAGTTAGCTGACACCTTGAGTTTGGCCTTGTGAGATAATGAAACAGAGAAACAGCCAAGCCCCCCTGGACTTCTGACCTATAGGACTGAGAGATAATACAGTTGTGTTGATTTAAGCCTCTAAGTATATGTTAATTTGTTACAGCAACAATAATAAACTAATATGCTATCCTGAAAAAGTAGACATGAAAGGCAGGTTTCCCATAGCAATAGAAGTTGACACCTTTTATAGAGGTATAAATAACTTATGAGCAAGACATCTGAGACTCCAAAAATGGTCCAAAGTTTTCAGAAATATTTCTAAAAAATATAAAGCCCATTGTTGGTAGTATGTATGTATTTGTGTGTAAGGAAAGTCTTGAAAGCTGGGATTAAAAAGTAGAATACTTGTTTTGAGTACTTTCTGTAAATGTAAAGTCACATTTTATTTTGTAGTTTTTATAATGGCATATATTTAAATGTGCATTTTAGATACACTCCAATTACACATGTGCAAGTAGAATTCATTTTAAAAACTGGTTTAATTTTTGTAAGAAAGTGACCATGTTTTGAACTTTAAGTGATCAAGCATTTCAAGATTTAGTAAACTTTTTTTTTAATGTGTGTGTAGGGAAAACAGGACTATGTCTAAACAGTATGAGTAAATGCTGTGAGGGTATAGAATAAAGCTGCTTAGAGCAGTCAAAGAAAAAATATTACCCAATGAAATACTACTTAATATGTCCATTGGATGTGAGATAGTGTTGAAGGCAGAGGGTGTGGAGTAGATTTTGGAAAGACTAGAGCTAAAGAACTCTAGGGAACAATATTTGCAAAGTCACAGAGGCACCTATGAGGCTGATTTGTTCAGGTAATAAGGAAACATTGTGAAGCTTCATGAGACTCTAGTCTAGACTGTACATGGAGAAAGAGGGACAATGGAAATAAGAGCTAGATTATGAAGGGTCTTGCATACTATTCAAAGTTTTTATTTTGTAGTCAATAGGGACACTCAGAATTTTTTGTTTCGATTGTGGGTCACATTTCCTGTTTCTTAACATGTCTTGTAATTTTTGACTTTGTGTTAGACATCGTGTATAATCAGAAGCCTCGCTTATGTTAGCTCCCTTTAAGGAGTGTTAATTTACTGGTGGACTCCTTGACTTTAGACTTTGTTCGTTTGGATCTGGAGGATCTTTTGATCCACAGCATGGTCTGTACTCCTAAGGTATGAGCTTTCTGAATGCCAGGGTGTTCAAAAGATCTCTCCACTGTGCTGCCCAAACTCTTCTGGGATAAAGTCCCTGGATCCCACCAATTAGTTTCCAGATCCTGGGATACCTGTTTTGGAGCCTGCTTGCATGATTAATATGCAACTTTGATGAGTTTGTCATTCAGTTATTACTCTTGGTTGATTTTTCATATACTGACTAGACTTGGGAGGAAAAGAAGCAAATTTCTAGATTTCATGATTCCACAGGTGTCATAAATAGGTATACATGTAACAATATAAGATTACCTAAAGCCATCTGGCATATTGACTACTGATTCTTAGAAGCACAGCAAGTCAGAATGAACTCAGATTTGAAACTGATAGGGTCAAAACACCTTATTTCTCTCAGAAACTATTGCTCGATTTTAAGAAGCAGTCAAGAAAGAATGCAAAAGTAATTTCTGACCTTTAAAGTTAAATATGATAAGATGGTGTTCTAAAATGGATATGTTTCAGAAACAAATTTTATGACCACAAGTACTCCCCACCGCCGGAAATTTAAGTGAAAGAAAAAAAAAGTTAATGGTAACCAAACCGTTAGACAGACTTTTATAGCTTTTCCCACTATAAATTTTGTTAAATGAGTCACATCTTTTGACAATGTACTGTCAATAATTGCTGGTGCATTATTTTAAGTCTCAGTCTTCTGAAAACAAAGATTTACCTGGAATGGGGTTATCTTTTTGACTGCATAGTTTATTTCTTGGTGTGGTATGTTTTAAAAACAGACCATCTTCTCCCATGGGGTGTAGAAATCAGAGAGGAAAGAGAGAAACAGTGTGTTTAGGAGGCTTTGCCCTAAATATCATACTGAATGTTGATGCAAAGGGTTGAATGTAGTCGGGATGAGGGGGGTACATGTCAGGAACCCAGTCTGCATTTATGAAATACATTTTGCACTGTTCCATATTTCCAAAACTAAATCTCTGTGTGCTGGTAGCTGTGCAGGCCAGGAGGCAATATTCTTTTGCCTTAATCATCCTAGGACTAGGTGCCAGGCAACCAGGGACCACCTTTATAGCCTAGAGCCCACTGAAAATATTCAAACTAGCCAATCCTACACTGTTTACCTTGCCCTGCCCTGCCTTTCTTTTGGAAATGCTAATAAAGGCTGTGACCCTATCCTTCCCCTCACTCCTGTCTCCTGCCTCCTGACCACCCCATGGTTTCCCCACGTGGCTGGGCTGGCGTGCTGTGCCTCCCATTCCCAGAACCTGTGAGTATAATAAACTGTTTTGCCCTGAGCCTTTTGTCTTTCTCTTCTCGGGGCTGCACCTGACTGACCATCTCAAAAGAATACAAAACAATGCTGTTTTGCAAAAGCAAGTTTTAATGCTTGCTTGCCTCCCAAGATTTCTTCTTTCACATTATTTTTAGCCTCTGTGAATTCTTTACTTTCTTGCCAACTTCGTGATTCCTTTGAAAACTTTGTGTTAAACATTGTTTTAATCAGTTTAAGGTTTTTTCTTTCTTTTTTCTTTTTCCATGAGGAGCATTCATAGTATCTAATCCATCATGTTGCCAGAAATATAAGAACTGGGGCAGTTTTTTGAAGGTCACTTAATATACTGAGTCAGGCCATCATATGAAAAAATTAATCTCTAAAGAGTAGTTTTACATTATTACTTTCTGTCAAATGTGAGCTATGGCCACTCCATTGCTTGAGTCCTGGGATGTCCAGGGAACAAGGGCAAATTTAACTGCCATACCACACAGCCACATTTTTGAAACACATGACCAACACAGACTAATACATAATCCCAATACATAATACATTTAGTGATGGCATTACTAAGTGCGCTGATGGTGAGAGAGTACCGACATGCTGAGCTGATATACAGGGCAGACGCTCGTGCCAAGGCAGCATATGCATTCTTAGAGGACGATGGGAAAGGAGGCTGTATAGTTGACCCAGCCACCTACTGTGTGTGGAATCTTACCCGAGATTATTAACTCTTCTGAGCCTCAGTTATTTTGTTAACAAAGAAGATATGGATCAGACACATGAAAGCTCATTGACATAATGCTTTACAATTTGTATGTTGCCAGTTATATCTACATACCAGGTACGACCAACTTCACTCATGTGGGACTTAAATATGATCTTAAACATTTTTATTTTTAAAGTTTAAAACCTGTTCGTGGTCTCATGTGCCAAATGAGGAACACTTCTCTCTTGAGAATGCTGTTTTCCTAAATTTGCCAAGAAATTTAAGGAATTATTCAGCCCACAGAGGTTAGTTACTCTCACCTCTAACGGCACGCAGTGAGACAACTGAAGAAATAGAACACTCAATTTTTGGCAGGCCATGCCTTCTGTTTTGGCCACTGTGTCACTATGAAAAACTTTTGTTGCATTGTTCTATGCATCTTTGTCTGTTATTGTGATGCCTAGAGCCCCACTGTAGCTACTGTTGGTCTTTGATGGGGGAATAAACCCCTTCATCAGTGTCAATCTCAGCCAAGTGTGTACCATGCTTGATGTCTGAGATGAATAGTTTCTGCTCACACCCTTGGCCATTGTGACTGGCCACCAGTGCCCTGTCAGCTACAGTGGTGGCAGCAACACAGTACAGCCTGCCATACTCTGTCATGACTCACTGTCACACCTTTCTTGCCTTCCGTCACCTGGTTTTTGAGCATCATTAATAAAGAAATACTTTTCCAAGGTGAAAAGCTATGTCTTCCTGGGAAAACAACTGGTAACTTCCAAATCACATTCTTTTTACTAATGTTCCACCTGACCAGGAGTTCAGCTGCACCGTTACATATCTCGTCAATAGCAGTGGTAGAATTGGGAGGAGGAGGAGGGAATGGTGCGGCTTTGTAATTACTTGAGCAATTTCTCTAGTTTCTTGACTGAGCTTCCATGGGTCATTCATGGATGAGGATCCCTTGGGGAAATCCCCTTAAAGTAGGCCCTGAGACCCACAACACTATCCTTCTTACAAGAAGAGTGGTGGCTAATTGACCATGACAATGTTATGAATAAAAGGAAGTCAAGGTCAATTGAGAGGTTGCATTTTAAGATGGGTTGGTGAACATGTAATATGGATTTTA
The DNA here is from genome assembly GCF_057876585.1 of Rhinolophus sinicus. Taxonomy (NCBI): domain Eukaryota; kingdom Metazoa; phylum Chordata; class Mammalia; order Chiroptera; family Rhinolophidae; genus Rhinolophus; species Rhinolophus sinicus. The sequence goes on along the minus strand of NC_142502.1, from coordinate 183,682,127 downwards.
AGCAATCAGTATTGCTTAAAGCCTTTTAACTTAGAAATACTGCTTGCTTGATGTTAATGTTCCTCTAAAAAATTTAAAAAGTTGATTTTGGATTATTTCAATGAATTAAAAAAAATATGTTGGTTATGGATCCACAATTTCTACCCTGGGTGAGTTATCCCCTTCCCCATTTCCTACAGCTTGGTCCTAGAAACTGTGGGAAAAACGTCCTCTCTCTTCAGCCCATATCTCCAAATGATCCATGCCAACTCTTTGCATAATAGAAGAATCCTATTTTTAGTGGGCTTGAAGCAGCAACTCTTGGCACATTAGTCAGAATAGGCTCACTGCTGTAAAAATAACCCCCAAATCTCAATAGTTTAACATAATAAACGTTTATATCTCCCTTACATCACATCGAAGGGCAGACAGCACTGGGACACAGGATATCTTAGATCCATTCTTTTCTAGACTCTTAGATTTTGCTTCAGAAAGCTGGCTCATGGAAAAAGAGAGAGGGATGCATCCGTACAGGGAAAGTGTTTTAGGGACACTGCCTGGAAAAGGGCACAGCTCACTTTTCATATTCCACTGCTAGCACTTCACCATATTGTCAAGCCTAAGTGCAAGGGAAGGTGGGATGTGAGCCTTGATAAATGGTCAGAAAAGAGAGAACATGGCTGTTGATGAACACTAAGTCTCTTCCATCGTTCACCCCCTTAGTCATCAAATATCCATTTCATTTTTCTTCACACTCACCACTCTTAAATAGAGACAACATAAATCCCATCCAGTCACTATATTTAACTCAAAGTCCAAGATTTCTGGGTAGTATGCAGTTCTCTTCTTCAGGTCCAACTGTGGCATCCTGTGGCTTGGAAACCTCTGAATGAAAGCAAAGTCATCTATCTAACCCACACCCAAAATATAATAGTCGATCAAGAGCAAGTTGCAACAACTGTTACTTATAAAAAGGAAAACTGTGAGAAGCACACTCATCAATGATCCATAGCAATTCGGAAATCCCACTGGACAGGTCCTATGAATGTGCTCTACCATGGAAACAGGAAGTTCTCTTAGCATACCCTAATTCTGCTTCCTGGTAAAACCACCTAGTCCTTTCAGCATCATGGCATTTTAATCTTCCTATGGGAGTTTCTTCCTTGACTGTTTTTTTCTCCATGGCCGCATCTGAGGTATTGTAGAATATTCTGTCCTCAAGTCTGCTCAGGTTTCATAGCTCTCCTCCTGTGAGTGCAATATGAAGACCTGAAGTTGTATTAAGTCTCAAATAGTCAAAGGCATTTATTAATTGTTGATTGGCTGATTGATTCATTGATTGTTTAGGCTCATGTTTTTTTGACAGTTTTCCCAGAGACTTGGTAGGTTACTCATATTTTCTCTATCATTACTTCCTTAGAGCAATAGAAAAAGTTAATTTTTAAATATATAATATTTCTTTACTTTCTGGCCCACAAACCTCTTTCTCTAAACTTAACGGATTTAGCTGAGTCTATGTGGGATAATGAGCTTGAGTGCAACCCATATTCTTAATCTGGTTTTTGACATAAGGCTGAGTTCAAATAGATGTTTGTTATCCAAAAATTTGTCTTACTGTTTTGAGCCTAGAAGACCAATTTTTACCAACGCTCAAATTAAAAAAAAAATTATATCATTCAATTCTCTTTCAATCAAGACAATTTTCACTGAAACTCAAGGTTTTCTTCTAATGCTTTGCTAAGTGCGGTCAGTAACACCCAATATACAGCACTGATCTGTTTTCTGTTTCCCTTCCCCTGGAGCTGTAAGTCCAGGAGGAATTTGTTCTGCCTTCCAAGTATCAATGGAAACAATTTAATAAAATGTTCTTTCCACCCAATAAAAAGGCACTTCAGTTTTCTGATACTGGTTTTCTTGCTGCCTACTACTTGATTGCTAAGTCAGTGCCACATACTTTAGCTTTTGTTACAATGCCAATTTCATTATTACTTAGGATCAGCTAACTTCTGTGAAAAGCAAGACTCAATATCTCTGGCTTCATACAAGAACAATTCATGTCTTTCTTGAGCTATAGTCTAATTAGCTACAGGTTGTCCTGGTTGAGAAACTCGGAGTGATAATTTAATTAATAGAAATTTTGATTTCTATTACTTAAAGGCATAATCGAAGAATTAATCTTTGACTGATTTTAATTACTTGGCCTTCCAGTTTTTGTCTCAGTGTGATAAAAAGAGAGGGTCAAGAGAACCCCACACTTGGCAGACTATCAGAAATAGTTGGTGCTCACAAGATTCTTAAGAAACAACCAGTGCTATCTAATAAGACTTTCTACATTACAGGGCATTCTCTGTATCTGTTCTGTGCAATATGGTGGCCACTAGCTACAAGTGATTAATAAGCACTTCACGTACCTAGTATGACTGAGGAATTGAATTTTTAATTTTATTTGATTTAAATTGAGTTTAAATGTAAGCAGCTACATGTGTTGGAAAGAACAGAAAATCAATCCAAAATTTTTGGTGGCAAGGAGTATATTCCTCTTTTCCCTGAAAACTTTCTTGAAAATTTTAATGGAAGGGAGGTCGGGGATCAGGTGAAAAAGGCTGCCTCTTTCATGCTGCCAATTTTAGATATGGAAAGAAAAAAAAAAAATCACTCTCTTCCTAGGATGTACTTTACTTTACAAAATAGATCCACTAAAGACAATCAATTAATAAAAACCCTTACTCTAACGGCATGAGTTGTATATCCTTGTTGTCCAAGTGTGTTGGATTTGATTTGTTCTCTACACAATCCATCTGAGAGAACTTTTTTGTTTGAATTGAGTGGCACCTTCATGCTATACTCTGGATTTGTACTTGTATTCAACCCACTGTGAAATACACAAACAATGCCTTGCGGGACATTGAGTTCACCAAACCCTCCATATAGATTGGCTTCTTAAAAAAACATTTGGCTTTGCGATGGCTGCCCTTTAATTCTAGTGGGGATTCTGGATAGTCTGGCAGCAGATCCAGAATCTTACATGGGACACATTGGTAAAAAACACACACACACAAAATAAAACAAATAAAACCTTTACGAGTGTAAGAATATCTATTCAGAAATGAAACATTTACTCTTTTAACAGATGTGGAAAAGAATATTTCATTGAGTTTGATTCCCTACACTCAAGTAATTTCCCTGAGCCTTTCAAAATGTGATCTGTTTGGCACAACAGAGATAAAAAACGATGCGCTTTGTAGCAATTCACCTAGGAGTAATAAGAGGATGAGAAACTTGAAACTCCCCTTTCCCCCCACTCAGTAGACTCGTTAGATGTTCCAAAATACAAAGGGATATTTTTAGAATGAGATCTGTAAGCACATTGTACCCAAGATGGGATTTGAGTGAACTCCAGTACAGAAAAGTCAGTTCACAATCTGGAGCCATATCACGTAGGGAGTGTGTTAAATAATACTTTTCTTTCCAAAATGATTGCATCTTGTATAATGAGTTTCTTACTGCAACTTCATTTAAAAAATCTTCAGCTCCAGCTAATACATTGTAACTATGATTAGGTAAAGATCACATTTCCATGGCTGATTCTAATTCCCCATCACTTTTGCTCTAACAGACTCTTCCATTAGCACCTCTGCCCTCCTGCCCGGTGTCCACATTGTGAGGTTTATTGAAGTTCAGTTATGTGCAGAAGCCCCACATCATGCAGGTGGCTGCATCACGGTCACCTTGACTTTGACTGCTCTCCATCCTCATAGGGCTCTGTCAATGAGCCCATGAAGCCTGTGAAGATTGTGTGAACTTTTAATGAGATAACCCACATTAAACATAGAGCCTGGAGTATAGTGACAAGCCAATAAAGGGTAGCAAAAGCAAACCAAACCAAACCAAACCAAAACAAACAAACAAACAAAAAAAGAGCAGTGCTGTCATTATCTCTGCCTTATGCATCCAAATTCAAGGTGAGTGTGCCGCTGGTCAAGTGCAGAGCCGAGGTTCCACACGTCCCACATCAGCACATCTCCAAAATGCGTGCTTTCCTTGACTTCATGTTTCATACTTTTGTGGTCTCTGCTGAAACAAACTCCAACCAACAGCTCAACAGTAAACTATTTTACTTTGAATATTTTCTTCTTTCCCTAAATAACTTATTATTTTGAAAGCCTGGTGCTCTGTCTTCAATAAACATTTTTCAGACAAGGAGAAGAAGAGCACTTTAGGAAAAACAGAAAACCTAAGGGGAAAAAGTTACCACACTTATTCTGGAAACTAATTTCACTCAAAGTGAAAGTCAAAGTTAAAGTCTGTTAACCAGATCTGTTCATACCTTTGCCGTCTGCAAACACTCAGAGGAATGTTGGTGAAGTGAGTTATAACTGCAAAAGTAGAATCTCCATGGGAAGAAGAAACCATGTGGAAGGAAGTGTCCCCATCCCAAACCCTCATCAGACACTGCTTTCAGAATTGTGCTTTTTCAAAAATATTCAGAGCTTAAGTAGGATCCATTTAATTATCACTTTTCTTCTAATTGACAGCATTTTGAGGTAGAATTTTGAGTATCTGGAAGGCAGCCTATGTCTGTGTCTGGATCCTAGTTCAACTCTTATTTACTTGGGTTATGTCACTTATTTATGTGGGGTATGTCACTGCTCACTTCTGTGAATACCAGCTTCTGAATTAGAGATGATGAAACACACTGGTATTTCTGGAAACTTGATTAAGTAAGTCTTCTGTGAGAGCAGCTTGCAAATGCAGTAGAAAAGTATGCGATCCTTCAGAGGTTGTTTTCTTGCAACATACCATAAAATAATTCACAAGTGTAATCTAGAAAGTGATGTTTAAAGAGAAAGGCAGGTTCGTTCCGTCAGTCATTTTTGCTTTTGGTGCAAAGAGAGGATACAGTTTGTGGAATGACTGAGTTGAGTGACTGTCTCTTCGTCCATAGTGACTCCATGCTCTGGAATGTGTGTTCTGCTGGCCCATCACGACTCCTTGGAGCTCCCAGGTTACAGAAGCCAGTAGGCCAGAGGAGGATTTGGTTCATTCCATTGTTGAGCAAGATGAGGTAAGGTCATGTTTGTCCTTGTGAACTTGCTTCTTGGACAAGTTCACAAGGACACATTTGTTCTTGGACAAGTTCACAAGGATACACTTGCTTCTTGAGTTGGATCCATGGATACCTTCGGGTGCCTTTGGGGATGGTTTTGCAATTCTTGTGAAAGTGCCCCAGCTTATAGTCATTCAGATGCTTATCAAAGTTTCGGGGGGAAAATCCTCTATTTTAAAAAGGAACACACATTTTGTAAAATTATATGACAGATTATATGGAAGTCAAAAGAAAAGTGATAAGAAACATATTTGCAAAACAGATGACAGGAAAAATGATGTTTTATCATACACAAAGCTCTAACAAACTGATCAAAGAAACAAACAAGCAAATAGAACAATGGCAAAATATTTAAACAAATAATTTATGAAACAAAAAAGAAAAATGACCACTAAACATGTAACATGATAATCATTCTCTTTAATAGTCAGATAAATGCAAATTAAAGAAACAATATGCTATTTTTTAACCCTCAGACTGACAAAAATGTAAAAAGGATGTATAGGGCTGGCCACTTGTGGACTGTTGAGAGTATAAATTGCTATATCTCCTCTAAAAATCAATTTATAATTATCTAGTAAAATGAAACATACAAAAAAGCATTATTCTCTAGTAATCCCAGTTTTGGGAGTTTAACAGCAGATAAAGGACTGAAGTAAAAGTGAATGGGAAGTGATTATTAACTTTGTATATTTTTACATTCTGTTGCTTTACTGCTTGATAGAATAAGTAATGATCATGTGATTTAAAGTGTGTGTGTGTGTGTGAGAGAGAGAGAGACAGAGAGAGAGACAGAGAGAGAGAGAGACAGAGAGACAGAGAGGGAGATCAGAATGGAATGTCCTCAAAATTTAGGGCAGACTTAGGGTGGCTTCAGTGAAATTTCAGAATAAGGTATGTTACGGTCTTTCCCATTCTCTGGTGGATGGACCACCGATGGTATCATCTGCTCTGTCTAAATATTGGAGTGTATATGTACCGGGGGTGCCAAAAAAATGTATACACATTTTAAGCGATGTTATCTATGCTCAAGCAGTTCACTGTAATCAGAAGTGTCTGGACATGGGTGGTCACCACTTTAAGTACCTCTTGTATTTGAAGAAGTCAAATGCGACTTGTATTCATCTTTTGTTATTGGTATATATTGAGTATTACAATTAATACATTTTTCTTCCTTTCTTCAAATGTGTATACATTTTTTTGGCACCCTTTTGTATATTCACAAATTCCAGAAATTCCAGAAAAGGGCAAATAGAATGATAAAAGACTGAAAGTCATATCTCCTTGGTCCCACGAGACAGAGAGGTGAATGTCACGTTTCACTTTTCACACACATCAGTCTGATAACTCTCTACCTTCTTCTGGGGCAGATTAGGTAGGAGAATGGAGACAGGTCAGAGGTGATAAGGTAATGAACTCCCTCCACCTGGAACAAAACATGTAAAATGGGGGAATAATCATCTCGCCAAACATTGCACGACTATCATAGTGACTGCATTCTCATTCTCACACGTAGACAAGATCTATAATGTTCCACTTATGCTTAACAATGTGGATCTGTGCTCTTTTAAAGAAAGAAAGATGATTTTCTAGGAAATTTGGAAAAGAAACCACTGCCGTCTTCTATGCACACATATGCAATGCAACAAACACTGCAAGGAGTGACAAAAGATCTCAGAAACTTTCTTCTCTTGACAAATGACTTGGCAGACCGCAGCACTTTTTCTTCTACATGTGCTCTTCTTACTTAAAGAAATCTATCTATTCCCAGGACTGAAACTGCCATATTTGTGTAGGTGATATTCCAATAAACTTTTCCAGTTTCTTAGCTTCTGACTACAATGGTAATAGCCTATCAGGGTGTTCCATAGACTCCACCAGTTTAACGTATTCTGGTCTGAACTCACCACTTTCTCCCCAAATCTACCCTTCCTCCTGTTTTTCCTAGTCAGAAACTGACCCTCGAATTCCTTCTCCATATCCCTTCTCTTTCCTCCATGTCTAATTAAAAACTCATGGCCAATATCTTCCCAATTTTCCCCAGGCTCTAAATATAATTATCTGCAATTCTGAAGGACTCATTTTCCAGAAGGATCTGCTTAGTTCAACTATTAAAGTATTTATATTTTCAATTAAAAATTAAAATGATAAATTATTTCTGTCATATAAAATATGTAAAGCATGTGCTCATGTACCAGCTTAAGAAGTAGTTTAAGTCCTCTGTGGCTCCGGCATTAATGACATTCTCTTCTCTCCCAACCTCACACGACATGCAATCGCTAACCTGGATTAGGTGTTTATTACTGACATGAGTTTTTATTAACTTTTATAAATATGTACATGTATCCCTAAAAAACATCTGGTATTATTTTGGATATTTTGAAATTTTATGTGAATGATGTCATACTAAATGTATTCTTTTCAACTTGATTTTTTAAACGCTCAGTTTTCTTTGTGTAATATACATATAGATATGTACATATTTCTTTGCTATATATATGTATATGCATGTTTATGTAAATAAATGGAGATAATATTAGCTTTAGTTCCTTCCGTTTCACTACTTGATAGTATTCCATTAAGTAAAAATTCTTCAGTTTATTTAACTGCCTTTGGATGTAACATAGGTCATTTCTGACTTTTTTGCTATTAAAATCAATACTGATCTGGACAAGCATGTACATAGGTTTTTGTGCACCTGTGTCGTAGTGTTTAATAGTATGTCTAGGCTGTGTGCCTAGAAAAGAAGTGCTGGATCTTGGGTAGCAGATCTTCAAGTGTATTAGATATTATAGTTTTCTCTTCAATTTGTACATTCACTAGCAGAGTTCCCTTTGCTGTAGATTGTGGACAAACATAGCATTTATAACTCTAAATTTCCCTCTAAGCACTGTTTTCTTTGCATAAATCTTGGTATGTTGTAGTTTCATTTTTATTTCTCCCAGAGTATTTTCTAATTTCCTTGTGATTTCTTCCTTGACCCATTAGTTATATAGAAGTCTTTTGTTAATTTTCACATTTTGTGAATTTCCCAAAATTCCTTCAGTTGTTATTTCTAGTCTCATTCCATTATGGTCAGAGAATATAATTTGTATGATTTTATATGTTATTTGATTTTTAACAACCAAGTTCATAACCTCTGTCTTGCAAAGGAAAATTCAGGTAAGGTATTTTGTGATTTCTTATATAATTGAATTTATATTTGCTATCCTTTTTTTTTATTTTCAATTTTGTTTTCTGCTCTTTCTGTGATTATCTTTTCTTAATTGATTAAAAATTTTAAAAAATTCTACTTGCATTTGTCTATAGTTTTGAAATTATAACCACTATTTGTATTTTTCTAGTGATTACTATAAAAATAGTAATGTGTGTGTTTATCTTATAAAATATGGTTAATTACTCTACCATCTTCTCAAATACAAAGACTTTTTAGAGTATTTCACCTCTAAAGAGGGTCACTGTCCTTCTTCCACACACATAATATTTTCTATAGTTATGAATTCTTAGAAGTTTTCTTCTTTTAAAACAACAATCGAAGAGAGAAGAGTTCCCTAGTTGTCTGTCTTTACTGGTGGGCAGATATTGTCTAATCCGTCATTTCTGTCATTTCAGCCAGTGAGAGTACTGACTTGTGACAGTAGGTCTCAGCTTCAGCTTCCCATCTTTAACCCACCCAATGAGTTTTCTCCTCCCCCCATGGAATTTCGCATCTCCTTGGTCTAGGTGAATCAGGTCAGCAGATGCTGCCTCAGTAGCCTTGAATTCAGCAAAAAACATAGCACTCTAATTTCTCTCTCTTTATTTTTGATTTTTTGGAGGTTTCTTATTTCTTCACAAACTCAGTTGCATATTTAAAAGATACTTAAAAATTTTCATCCTTCACTCTCAGTGAATGAATTAAGAGGGTTTTTTTTTCTTCGGTGAATTGTTTTGACATATTGCCACAAATAAAAATCTTGTATTAATGTTTTACTACTCTGATTTTTCACCTTTCGTCATTATTTCATTCTAATATCTTAACTGCTTTTCTGATGCCATCTGCTTTGATAATAATACTGCAATTGTTATGCAAACTAGTGGTGAGCAGGAGAAATAATGCATAAACTGCTTTATAAACTCTGAAGTACCATATACAACTTTTATCACAAACATTTACCAAGAGTTTTCCCATGTTAGACACTTTGCTGAGTTCTTTGCGTATGTTAACTTTACTTTCGTAACAGAGGAGGAAAGAGGTTAGTTTTGCCAGTTCCACCTAGCCTTGTGGAGATTGCACTGGGATCAGAAATGAAGGCCACATGATTCCACAATATGCTATTTTCACACTGTACTTCAGTCTCCAAAATTGTCGGCACAGTGTTTGAAACATTTGAAAAGGACTACTCAATTAATCCAAAAGCAGTTTCTAATAACTGAAAACATGAAAGAACATTTCTGTCTGAGTGCTTGGCAAAGAAATTAATCCAAGTGGCCACAGTTTTCTAGACAGTAATAACTAAATAATAATTTCCTATTTTTGCGCAGAATTCTTTCATTTAACACACAAATTTAGCCACCTGCTGATAATATATGAAATGCATTTTGGCTAATTCAGAGTGATGCGCTTTAAGTTTTAAATAGTAGACATCCAGTCCACACAGGAATAAATAATTTTAAAAGGGAGACAAAATTTAACATACAGGTGGTAGGGTTTAACAGTAGTACCTATTTTAAACCACTTTCCCAGTGAAAGACAGGTTATCTGGTTATACCTAAGCAAGTCTGAAGTGCTTCTTAAAATGTTTCTAAAATAAACAATTCTTCATTTGTTAAAAGGTAAGTTTCATTTCATAAAATCAACTTGCACAAACTCATTTGACAAAACAATGTGGATCCAAAGAGGTGAAGGAGGCAGAAGTGAGAACTTTTTTCTTTTTGTTAAAATTTTTTTAAAAGAATGATTAAGGAGATCAGATTCAGTCAACTCTTGATGAAAACCATTTTATTAGATTGAAGGGATGAACTCAAAACTTCATTGCACCAGTACTTTTAGGAATGAATAGACTGCTTTCAGGCCAAAGGTGCAACTTTTCTCTTTTTTCCCAGATTAACATTTAAATGACTGAAACATATCTTTTCTGATCAAAAGTCTACTCTTCAGCAATGAAAGACGATTCTAGCACTTTCTCTGGTCCTTTTCACACACCCACATCTAATACCGCCTTGACATCCACCTTCTCTTCATTTGTGTCTGAAATGTTGCTAAAATAAAAAGATGAGTCATTCTAGTGATGCTTGAATGGAAACTCATGTGGATTTCTCAAATATTGAAAACATACCGTGTAAATTATTAGAGAACTTTGGAGCTTAAAGGAATACTTTATCATGACCGGAATCATTGCTTAATCAGCTCTAATGGAAAGACAAAGGCCTGTTTTATGCCACTGCCAGAGATCGCATCTGCTGGGGATTTGACAGTATATCACTTGCCATTCTAACTCACTTGTATTCAAAAACAAAAAGCAAAACCAAAATCCTTACCAACCATCTTTGACTTACAGATGAGTATCACATTCAAATGACTCTTATTTAGAGGATCAGTAGGAGGAAGAGTGAGGCTTGCTTTTCTCCCAAACTTTGCTACACATTCACCCCGGACACAATGCCCTCTTTAGTTAAGCCTATCGTCTTTTTTAATCAAATGACCATGTTCACCAATCACGTAACATCCAGTTCTACTTTTGTTTATGTGTTTCTAGGCTTAGTGGAATATGGAAAGGGCAGGCAGGAGGGTAGGACAGTCATCTAATTACCCTGATGGAGAGATGGGTAAATTAGAATTTAAGATGTAAGGCCTTCCAAGGTTCTCATCTGATGAGAAATGCGTCCGTCTCTGAACCTCATGTTTAAAATCTATAACATGTGGCAAATAGTCCCAGACAGACTGTCCTGAGTATGAAATAATATATGCAGGTTACGTAACATTACTGGACCAGAAAGGTTAAGAGATAATTTAGGGAAAGGCTGTGAGCAAAAAACCCATTAAGTCTGCTCAGTTATTTCACAATAAAACTCACGTTTTGGAGAATGTAAATAAAGAATAAATTTATGTTCCTGACAGTATGAATGACTTACTTTTGTTAGTGTGTCTTAGAATATTTGTACTTCACTAATGCCACATCCCATATTCGTAGCAATTATTTAAAATATCATCTTACATATGAAGTTATGACATCCAAACATCTCCCAGAAATAAAACATGAATCATGGGAATCCTCAGACAGCTCCTCAGAGATAATTTATCACACACTTTTTAGTGACAAAATGCTCGTAAGAAGAGCAGCTCTAATACATTGGTAATTCCTTTTTGGATTGAGTCAAAGTACATTGTCATAATTTTCAAACATTGTATTTTGGGGGGTACTAGGTAGAATATTTTGAAACAAGTTTTGGAAACTCATATAACATTGTATGTCAACTATACTTGAATAAAAAATAACCTAGGAAATAAAATAAAACCTGTTTTGCACATTCATCTCCATGTGTTCTTAGCACTTGCAGTTTTTTGCATTTTGTACTTCTTAGAACATTGCTTTAATGGCGGGTAAAATATCACAGTCTTACACTAAATTTTCTTGTTTTTTATCTGAAATTCAAATTGAATTGATTTTCTTGTTTCTTTATTTGCTAAATCTGGCAAATCTGAGATCGTTTCCAGAATATTAACCATCCTGCTAACCTCGTCTTGTTGGTGTTTTAGGAGTCAGGCATACATGGATTCAAGTCTCTGTTCTATCATTTACACACTAAGTGGTCTTGAACAAGTTAGAGTATCTCTCTGAGCCTCTATTTTATCCTCTATAAAATAAGCATGACTCCTGTAATGGCAAAAACTATCCCGCTCACCCAAATCTGTGCAGCCTCTTCTTCCTGGGCACACAGTCAGACTACAATTCTTGGCTTCCCTGACAATTAGGAATGGCCCATTGGTTGACTTTTAGACAGTAGAATGGAGGCAGAAGTGATATGTGCCATTTGGGTCTGGGCTACGATGTAGTCACTGTGCTGTCTTCACGCTCCGCGTTCTTTCTGTTGCTACTAATTGCAGAAGCAGTGAGGGCTCAGGGATGACTGGAGCCTTCGGATAAGAGGGGCCTGGCTCTCTGAGTCTCAACATGAAAAAACCAAACCCCAAACTTTACATACCAGAAACACTCTTTATGTGAGAAAGAAATAAACTTCTGTTGTGTTATGCCACTGAACTTTGGGGGTTGATTTGTCACCGTGGCTATGACCATAACTAACATAGATATTGCTACTGGAAATAAAATGTTGCCTTAGTAAACACCTAAAATAAATGGCATTGACTTAACAGTTAGGACAAATGACAAAAAACACACATTACTGTCTAGAATACTATTCTATTCATATGATTAAACCGTTACCTGGAAACAGCCGACACTCTTACTGACCTGTTTCTCTAAGGAAAGCAGTTGGAAAGAACCACAGGGTTAGTGCATCTCGCCCCTTTACTTTGTCGTGAGGTATCACAAAAAAGAGATGAGCTTCGGAAAGGACTGACTGGTTTGAGAGCAGAAGCATAAGGAAATAGAGTTCAGAAATGTGGGTTCTTGATAGGTTGAAAAGTAAATGGCACCTGGACCCCAGAAGGTAGGACATAGTTCTGGAAAAGGCTATCAGCAAGGAAAGGACCTGTTCAATCCACACAGCTAACACAAAGGGAATCAGCCCTACAACAAAGATCAGATTAAGGGTAAATAAAGCCTTTCTACTCACGCCTATTGTTTCATGTGGATCCATGGTAGCAAACACTAAGTTGAGAGATACAGGCATGGGGCATAGGAAGCAGAGAAATAAAGCAAACTTGACTATTATGTCTGGGGGAAAACTTTAAGTCTTGCACATGGAACTAACTGGTAGAAAATAGATCAGAAACTTTTTAAGGAACTGTGTTAGTTTTCTAGGGCTGCCATAACAAAGGGCTCCAAATTGGGATACTTCAGTAACAGAAATGTGTTGTCTCACAGTTCTGGAGGCTGGAGGTCCATCATAAAGGTGTTGGCAGGGTTGTTTTCTTATGCAGCTGTGAGGAAAGGATCTGCTTCAGGCCCACGCCCTTCCTCTTGGCTTGTAGATGACCTTCTTCATCTTCACATGGCATTTTCCTATGTACAAGTCTGTCTCGGATTTGCCCTATTTATAAAGACACCAGCCATATTGGATTAGAGCCCTCCCTACTTACCTTAATTTAACTTGTAAGGATTATCTCCAAATAAGGTCACACTCTGAGGTATTTGTGGTTAGCACTTCAACACATGAATGTGGGGTAACACAGTTCAATCCATAACAGGAAATTTTTAAGGAAATTATATTGCCAAAGAAACAGTTATCCTGGGTGTTCAAATAAAATAAAAAAGAAAACCCCCTGTGACTATAAACCAACATTTGGGTTCCACGATTTACAAAAGCAAGACGTATACTGCAAAAACTCTTCAGCCCCCAACACAACCATGTGACGGTGGAGGATAATGGACAATAAACCACTTCCCACAAGCCAGAATGAAGGTCCTGGAGAACAGCAGGAAAGGGAACTTCTCCCCGGGAGCACATCTATGGTCTAATCCCAAAGAACTTCTTCCTGGGCCAGAGCAAGCATGCTTCAGCTGGCCAAGGATTGTCGTGACTGTGGACCAGTGAGGGCCTCCTGTTCTTGTTCTTTCCTCTGTAAATAGAAGGTTCATTGTGGTTATACTGGACTTGCTCCACTTTGGAGGACAGACGCCTGCTCTCCTTTGCTCACAGATCACCTGATTATGAGGAGCCACCTCTAGACCTGATAGAGGGGTCACTGGATCTGGAGGTCATGGACCTGGAGCTGCTGGAATGCAGTGGTGTGTGTGTCTCACCACTGGGCGAAGGGTGCCTCGCAGATGGGCTGCACAGAAAGTGAATGAGGACAGAGTTTGCTTGCTGTTCACCAATTTCAGTGTTTTCTTCTGCATTTCCCAGTCTCTTTTTCAGTTAAACAGTAACGTGAGAATTTTAGCCAATGAAATATAAGTGGGAGCTATGTGTACTATTGCTGGGCCACAGATTTTAAGAAATGGGAATATCTTTTATGCTCCATTTCCCCTTTCACAAGCAACATACTGAAAATGTCTTGGCCTCAGAATTTCAAAAGGAAAGGAGCCCGGATCCTTGAAGCAGCATGTTGAGGAAAGTTGTCCTGAAACCAAAATCATAGTATTGGACTGTAATTTGAAAGAGTAATAAAGTTCTTTTTTTTTTTTTTTTTAAAGATTTTTATTAAAAATATAGCTAACATACAATATTATATTAGTTTCAGGGATACACTAAGTTATTCAACATTTATATACCTAAGGAAGTGATCACCATGATAAGTCCAGCAACCGTCTGACACTGTACAATGCTATCACAGTATTATTGACTGTATTCCCTATGCTGTACGAGTATATTACATCCCCATGACTTGTTTTATAGCTGGAAATTTGGACCTCTTATTCCCCTTCACCTTTTCCTCTTTTTAACTTTATCAGTTACATTTGAAATTCAATATTATTTGATATTAATTTCAGGTGTACAGCATAGTGATTAGACATTTATATAATTTAAGAAATGATCCTCTTGACTAGCCTAGTACCCACCTGGCACTATACATAGTTATTACCATATCATTGACTATATTCCCTACGCTTTACTTTACATGCTCATGACTATTTTGTAACTACCAATTTGTACTTTTTAATCTCTTCACCTTTTTCACCCTGCCTGTCAACCACCTTCCATCTATCACCCCAATAAATGTAGTACCCATCTGACACCATACATCGTTATTACAATATTATTGACTATATGCCTTATGCTATACCCTATATCCCCATGACTACTGTGTAACAACAAATTTGTACTGCTTAATCCCTTCCCCCTTTTAACTCACCCCCAACTCCCTTCTCATCTGATAACCATCAAAATAAATGTTCTATGTATCTATGAGTTTGTTTCTGTTTTGTTTGTTTGTTTATATTGTTCTTTAGATTCCACATATAATCAAAATCACATTGCATCTGACTTTCTCTGTCTGTCTGACACTCCACTCAGTACAACACCCTCCAGGTCCATCCATGCTGCCGCAGGTGGCAAGAACACATTCTCTTCCTTGGCTGAGCAATATTCCATTGTATATATGTGCCACCTACACTTTATCCATTCATCCATCGATGGGTACCCAAGCTGCCTCCACATCTTGGTCATTGTAAACAATGCTGCAGTGAACATATGGATGCTCATGTCCCCTTGAAGCAGCATTTGGGTTTCTTCAGATCAATACCCTGAAGTGGAATTATTGAGTCCTTCACTGTCTCTTCTTATAGCCTTTGTTTTAAAGTCTATTTTTTCTGGTGTAAGTATTGCCGGTCTAGCTTTTTTTTTTTTGGTTTGCATTTTCACGAAATACTTTCTTCATCTCTTTATATTTCATATGTGTGTTTCTTTCAATCTGAAGTGATTCTCTTGTAGGCAGCATATGTAAGCATTTTGTTTTCTTATCATTCAGCCCTTCTACGTCTTTTGATTGGAGCATTTATTTAATCCGTTTATGTTGAAAGTAATTGTTGATAGATATGTAGCTATTGCTATTTTATTATTTACAATTTTGATTTTTTTTTCCATCTTAAAGAAGTCCCTGTAAGATTCCTTGTCATATGGATTTGATGGTGATGAACTCCTTCAGCTTTTTCTTGTCTGGGAACCTCTTTATCTGTCTTTCAATTTCAAATGATAGCCTTGCTGGGTAGAGTAACCTTTGTTGTAGGTCCTTGCTTTTCATCATATTGAATATTTTGTGCCAATCCCTTCTGGCCTGCAAAGTTTCTGTTGAGAAATCAGCTGACAGTCTTATGGGAGCTCCCTTATAGTTACTACCATGTTTCCCCGAAAATAAGACCTAGCCAGACAATGAGCTCTAATGCATCTTTTGGAGCAAAAATTAATATAACCCAGTATTATATTATGTTATATTATATTGCATTGCATCACATTACATTACATTACATTACATTACATTACATTACATTATATTACATTATATTATATTATATTATATTATATTATATTATATTATATTATATTAAAAGACCTGGTCATATATTATAGTAAAATAAGACCAGGTCTTATATTAATTTTTGCTCCAAAAGACACATTAGAGCTCATTGTCTGGCTAGGTCTTATTTTGGGGGAAACACGGTAGTTGCCTTTCTCTTGCTGCTTTTAGGATTCTCTCTTTGTCTTTAGCTTTTGCCATTCTAATTATAATGCGTGTTGGTGTGGGCCTATTTGGGTTCATATTGTTTGGGACTCTCTGTGTTTCCTGGACTTGTATGTCTGTTTCCTTTACCAGGTTAGGAAAGCTTTCAGTCATGATTTCTTCAAATAGGTTCTCAGTCCCTTGTTTTTTCTCTTCTTCTGGCAACCCTATGATTTGAATGTTGCTACACTTAATGTTGTCCGAGAAGTCCTTAAACTATCATTATTTTTTGGATTATTTTTTCTTTTTAGTGTTATGATTGGGTGTTTTCTACTACCTTGTCTTCCAAATCACTGATTCGATCCTCTGCTTTATCTGGTCTGCACGCGATACCTCCTAGGACATTCTTCATTTCAGTTATTGTATTCTTCACTTCTGACTGGTTGTTTTTTATAGTTTTGATGTCCTTTTATATGCTTGATATTTTTCTGTTGAAGTTCTCACTAAGTTCCTTATAACCATTATTTTGAACTCTGTTACCTGGTAGGTTGCTTACTCCAGTTCATTTAATTCTTTTTCTGGGTTTCTCTTCTGTTCTTTCACTTGGGACACATTTCTTTGTTTCCTTGTTTTGGCTGCCTCTTTATGTTTGTTTCTATGTATTATGTAGATTTGCTATGTCTCCCAGTCTTATCCGGGTGGCCCTAATAGGCGTTCTGTGGGTCCCAGTGGTACAGTCTCCCTGGTCACCTGAGCCAAGTGCTCTAGAAGTGTCCCTTGTATGGATTGTGTGTGCCCTCCCTCCTGTTATAATTGAGCCTTGATTACTCTTGTTACATCAGTAGGTGGGATTGACCCTTAGGCTGACTGGCTATGGGTTTGGCCATATCCACATCTTACCGGTTGTTGTGCGGGAGCCTTACCCCACTAAGTAGGATTTGTTCCAGCTGGCTCTGGTGCCTGTTGAGACCTCCCTTTGTGTGTGCCTCATGTGTGGCTAATTGGGCATTGCTCTGCTGTGGTCTGAAGCTAACCTCCACGTATGTTGGTTCTGGGGCTTCTCAGGAGGGGCTCCAGTGCAGGCCCAGGTCACCCACTGCCTATGACTGGCCAGGGGCTACCTGGTAGGAGTTACAAAGTGAGCTGCAGTTGTTCACTGCCTATGCTGGATCTGGAGGCATGTGGGAGAGACCACCTGTGAACTGAGAATGGCTGCCACCAGTACTGGGTTTGGGGTAGTTCTGTGAAAAACCAGAACACCCCAATGCCTGCTGCCCCCTGCCAGCTTCCTTAAAGTTCAGACACTGATAATGCCTTGTGCAGTACATGAGGTGGGTCAGGCAGGGTCTCAGGGAGTCACTAGTGGGAGGAATTGTGACCACCAAGTTAGTGTAAATTCTGTTTCGGTGCCAGTGCATAGCCTGGAGTGACTCAGCAAAAGTCTCAGAGCATACCAAGGCCAGGTGCTGCTGCGCTCCGATAGTTTTCCAAGAAAGAATGCAATGCAGGCAGGACTAGCTTCTTGTGGAGAAAGTGTCTCTGGTGTTGGGGGAGTTGGGTGGGGCGAGTTCCCAGTGAGTCAGCAGAACAGAGCAGTGGAGCTCCACAGGCCAATCAGATTCAGATATGGCTGGAGGGGGTGGGCCCAACACAGGAAAGATGGCACCCACCTGCCAGCTGCAGAAAGGTGGACTCCTCGTGGAGAAAATGCCAACTGTCCTCCAGTCCTCCCTCCAGCACCACACTCCTCAGTCTGTCACCCGTATGTCTCCGAGTTCCTCCGAGTCACTGTCCCTTCGCTGGAACCCAAGGTGAGTGCCTGCAAGCGAGTGAGTCTGTGCGTGGGCCATTTAAGAGGATGTTTGGTTGTTTTTGCAGTCTTCTGCCTCACCCAAACGGTTGATATCCCCACTGTTTTTCACAGCCAGATGTCATAGGGGCTCTTCTCGGCACCAGTGCCCCAGGTTGGGGAGCCTGGTGTGAGGGGCTGTGGTGCTTCGCTTCTCTTGGGGGAACCAAAGCGGCTGAGGTATCCCTCCTGGTTCTCAGCCACTACATGCAGGTGTGGGTTCTGTTTCATGTCTTCGCCCCTCTTACCAATATTGACGTGGCTTCTTTATATTTTCAGTTGTTGGACTCCTGTTTGTCTAGACTTCAGATGGTTCTCCAGGTTGATTGTTCTATAACTTAGTGTAATTTTAATGTGTTCACAGAAGGACTCAGGCACCGTGTTTTTCTATTCCACCATCTTGGATCTCTCCTCCGAGACCATTCTATAAGGTTCTGTTTTAAATTGCTGAGATTTGGGGATTTATTTGTTATAGTAGTGTTTCTCTAATGCTTCCATATAATTTTAAGGCCCCCTCCAGACATGATATACAATTTTACAGTGAAGTTTAAGAGCTGTGACACACCTGAAAAATGAATAATAATAGCTGGCCTGCCATTTGTTGTAGCAGAAATCTTCTAATTGTTTCACATATAATTTATTCTTAAAAACGAAAGATAACAATGATATCTGACTCTCTAATAGTTGGTCACTGCTGCGAATGATTTTTTTCCTGGTATTAAAAATTCAACACCACCTAAGGAAACACAGAATTATAGAATTTTCAGATAAGAAAGGACCTACAAACTAGCAAACATTATCTTCATTTTACAGATGTGAAAGGTAGGCTCAGAGAGGTTAGATAAATAAAGTTCAAACAATTAGTGACCAAGATTGAATTTTGACCCAGCTATTATTTAAAAGATTCTGTGTTTGCAACTATACAACTCTGTGTATATAATTTCTCAATTATTATAATCTGTGATGCTAATCTCTCTCTCCCTCTCAAACTGGTCTTGCAGACAGGCAAAAATCATATTCATATCCTATAAGCTACCTCTCCGCTGTGTGGCTTTTAGGAAATCTTTCACCATCTCTGAGACTTACGCACCTTATCTGTTATGTGAATATAATAATAATAGCTAACACATAACATTGTTTTGGGGATTAAAATGTGGTAATGCACATAAAGCAGAAAAATACACTGCTTCCCAGGCAGAAAGTACTCAATGATCATTATTATCATCAAAACCAAGATGGTTTAAAAAAAAACTTTTCTCATGTCTTCTGATCCATGAGGAGAGATAGAAAAAAGACTCAGAAGATTATCGTACATCTTTATAGTTTAGAGTAGAAACCTCATACTGTTGTCATAAAGGGGCAGTCTATTTCATTTTAATTGTGACAAAAGGATGAACCACAGAAACGTTCCACAAACAAGAGCGGCACTCTAAAATGGAAGCAGTGAATTTATTCCTGGTATCTTTGAAAGCAGGAAGATTATGGGCATAGTACAGTTATGCGATGTCATGATGTAGACGAGGTGGTCTCAGAATTTAGTCTTACAAAAATTATAAGTGAAAAAACTCAGAAGAATGTATGACACAAAGACATTGACACAAATGGAGTGCAAATTCTCTTTTCAAGCTATGGTGAGAGGTGAGGTTACAAGATCAAAGGAGATGCACATGGTATTTCACGGTTCACAAGGCGTTTTTTCACACTCGCGACATTGTTTAGACTTCCTACTACTCTGTAACATCAAGATGGATTCTTACCCCTAGTTTACACTTGAAGACTTTGAGACAACAGATTTCAAACATCTAGTTCAAAGTTACCTACCTAGTAAGTCCTAGAGCTGGGATAGAGCTCAAAATTGATCGCAAGAATTCTATGCAGTTTCCATTCAGAGATCATTATTTCTCTAGATATAAGATCTGTTTCAATAGATGAGAAAGCTTTGATGAAATACGCGTTTGAACAGCAGTTGAAGCACTTGATGAGAAGATGAACATTTATTTAAGAAATTGATCCATGAATAAAAGTGGAGCAAACCCTATGGACAGAGGAAAGCCACTAAGATTTGGTGTTAAGAGAAGTCTAACCAAAAGTGTGTGGTTGTTTAAGAGAGAATTATTAGCAAAAAACATCCTATAAAACTATATTCATAGGCTCACAAGCAGTGCTTTTTTAGCATCCATAGGTTCTGTAACACCACCTGTCTTCCACATTCCTCTTTATTAATATTGCAAATGATTATTAGAATGACATATTTTGAAGAGAATTTCTCTTAACCTCTATACTCTTCTAGGTATGCCCTTCTTTCTTTACACCAATCTGTATGCTGGGCCTCTTAGATATTATTTCTCTCACTTACCTTAGCACCCTACTACTGGCACACACTCACACACAAACATACTTTTGTTTTCCTGTTTATTCTGTTTCCAGCATCCTTCTTCACCTGTTTTATGTGGTTGATCAAGGTTTGATTTAGATGTCACCTAATATATTTTTCCAGATCTCACTAAATTAAATATTCCTGCTCTCATCTCAGCTTCTCTGACACTCTGTCTTTTCACTTACAATAGATCTATAGAGTTGTCTGCTCATTTGTCTCTTTTGTTGTCTTCAAAACCAGATAATTACAGCTTTTTTTTTTTTTTTTTAGAGACACAGGCAAAGATTTATTTAGAATGGAAAAAAAAAAAGAATTCACAAGTTAAACAGCAAAAAAGCTAAAATACACTACAAATAACATCCGATTCAGAAAAATAATACCATATTTTAATTTATTTATTTTTCTTTGGGGGCTCACTCTAATATTGTATTCTTCTCTGACCATCCTGTACAAAGGAGCCAGCACCCTTTTTATCAGTTTCCATTCCCGTACCCTGCTTTCTTTTATTCCATTGCACTTTTCCCCTGGCTGTCATAGCTCTTCTTATTTATTTCCTCATTGTCTGTCTTCCCGACTAGAATGTAAACCCTCTGAGGGCAAAGACATTTTCTGTTTAGTTCGTCATTTTGCCTAACACCCAGAACATATACGTGTTCAATGAATGTTTGAGTAAATGTTGAACATTTTCACACAGAATTCCATATATTACAAAATTTATGCAGAGTTTGATCCAGTTTTTGTTAAAAAGCAATAAAATGCATAGAAAAAAAGAGAAAGAGGTCAAAATATTAAAAGTGATTCTCTGCGGCTAATAAAATTGTGGATGATTTTCATTTTCTTCATCCTGCTTTTCTAGATATTCTAATGTTATTTATTTATTTATTTATTTATTTATTTATTTATTTATTTATTTATTTATTTTGGTGACCATACTTTTCACCTCCATATTTTAGTACCTTGTGTGGTAATATTCACGGTCCTTACGCTTTGGTGTTCTTGGAGGGTGTGTGGTTAGAATCCATCTCCCCGCTCTCTGAATTATTTTCCTGTGAGATCTTATCCAAATCTTCAAACGTCACCTACATGCCACTGATTCCAAAATCTTTATTTCTAATCCCTAACTTGAATGTGTTCCAGGCCTCTCTTCCACCTGGGTCGCTCCAGCAGGGTATCCAAAAGTTCCTTCGAATACAATTTGGTTAAGCAATCACCTACTTTAATACACTCGCTGTGAGCCTGCCACCGTGATAGACACTTTGCATACCTTCCTCAGAATCAAACTATAAAACAAATGGAACATTAAGGCTAAAAAGGGTAAAGTGGCTCAAAGTGGTACTAAAGAATGAATTTTGGGGCAGCTGGAGCGCCTCAGCCCCAAATCCTTTGGGACTCACTGGGCAGCGAAGGCCAAGGGCCAGGTCAGCCCTGGACAAACAGCCTTTATGAACTCATTCACCTGGCACAACATGTTTTGCTAGCAACGTGAGCAGAGGAGTAGGTATTTCAATTAGTGCATGTTACTTTCTGTCTGTCCATGCTTTGCAGGCTCCCAGGTCTGTGCCGTGGCTTCAGGGTTGGCTGTTTTGAATCTTCTTCCCTCTTAATTCCACCCATTACGACCTTCCTTCTCCTTCAAGTCCAGACTAAAGGACGTGACCTACATGAGTTCTGCTGTAATTCGTACAGTACGAGTCAGTTCTCCCTCACTTTCTCACACACTATTCTTCCTCTGCTTTCCTTGCAGCTCCATTCCAATTTTCCTACTGCTGAAGTTAGCAGTCAAACTGCTGCCAGGGGCCTTGCCTGCTGAGCTCCCAGCAGGAAGCATCTCTGGCCCATTCATTTCAGGATCTGCCACGTGTCCAGAATCTAGAGAGTCACTCAGGTGAATCCTCCACAACTTGTGTAATTACATAGCTGCCCAATACATGCTGTGGCAATTATTCCTTTGGGTCATTATAAGACTTCTTTAACTATTAACTAAATAGAGGAACTTAAATACATACTGAAATAAATGAAAGAACTCAGCACAATAAAATAACAATAGAGATAGAATTCATAGAGCACCTAGCCCACGCTATATTAATTGACATTCACTTTTACCCTCAAAAAAATTCTGAAGAGGAAGGGAGGAAACTATAACAAAAGGAATGGCAGAGATAGTTGAATCCATTTAACTGTAGAACTAAGACTAAAATAAACTTGAGAATTATGATTAATCCCACAAATAGTGTAGGGACAACTGGCTAACCATCTGGAAAAAGTAATGCTGGTAGTTCTTTCACAATGTACAACAAAATAAATTATGGATGGATCCAAGACTTAGACATAAAAAGTAAAACTCTCTACTAGAAGAAGACATTGAGAATAAAAAATAAATCTTGGCATGGGAAGGCCGTTACAAGTAATAAAAACCCTCATAAGTCATAAATTTTACTATATGAACAAACAAAAAAAGAAACACAAGAAAAATATTTGTATAGATATCACAGACAAAATGTCCTTAATATATAAAGAGTTTCCAAGTATTGATAAGAAAAGGTCAACAATGCAGTACTTTAATGGGAAAATGATATGATGGGATGATGCATAGAAAAAAATACATATGAATGGCTGTTAAATACATCGAAACACATTCAACTTTGCTCATGATAAGAGAAATTCAAGTAGGAATTATGACATAACATTTCCTACCTATCAGATTGGCAAAGATCAAAATATTTGATATCACATTATGTTGGTGAGTTCGTGCAACACCATACACTCTTCTGAGTTGTTGGTGGAAATTTAAATAGTACAACTCTATGAAGAATAATTTGCAACATATATCAAAATGAAAATGCATATACCTTTTGATTTAGTAACTCCACTTTTAAAATTTCAGCTTACTGATAGATTAGCTACAGCTTTCACACACATTCAAGGCTATTAGTTTCTGCACCTTTATTTTGGAATTATAGAAGACTGGGAATGACTTCAAAGCCCATCAACAGGAAACTAGTTAATAATTAGGATAATCCATAATATCAAATAATATGCAATCATAAAAAAGAATGAGGGAGCTTTATACCATGGATATGGACAGATCTCTAAATTAAACTACAAGTTGTTAAGTGAAAGAAGCAGGGCACAAGCAAATATGCATAGTATGTTTCCATTGGTGCAAAAAAAAGTAAGAACATACACACATGCTTATAAAAGCAAAAGCAACCCTAGAAGAAAATTATATGGGGAAGCTTCCATCTCACAGGTAAGGAAATGGAGAAATAGAAATGCCATGAGTCACCTTCCAATTCAACTAGTTAGCTAATGAAAAATGTAAGCCAAAGATCACCCTACCCTGATCTTTTGCTTTTCTCCCTAGTTAGGATACCAAATTTTATGGTAAGCAATGGGAATTCAGAGGTAAGAGATTTGGTTCCTATCCTGGAAGAACTCACAGTGAAGGAGAAGAAACAGAAAATAAAATAACCTGGAAGTATGGTGATGGTGCTAGGCTCAACATTCTTTGGGGTCTCAGATGGGCCAGGGTGCTATGAAGTGATATAGAGATTAATGCTTGAGTTGGGTTCTGGAAGGAGACTTAAGTGTTTATGACTTATGAGTCATCACTAAGAGAAGAAAATGAGGATGAGAGCCTAAGAGAAGAATCGGCATGACTGATGTCTCAGAATTCATTCATTCATTCATCCATCCATCCATCCATCCATCCATCCATCCATCCATCCATCCATCCAGAAGGTATTTATTGAACATCTGTAAAGTCCTGGGCATGAAGAGATGACCAGCTCAGACAAGGTCTGCCACCTTATTGTCATGTCCTAGAGAGACAAGACAGGTTAAAGATGTAAACAGATAAAATAATCTCAGAGTAGTAAACGCCATGAAGTTTTATGAAGATAACAGAGAAAGGTGATGTGATACTAATGAATGGAGGTAGTCAAAAAGCTACTTCAGAGATCAGCCAAATCAAGTCTCTCAGAGAAGGTGACTTTTAGGCAGATATTTGAATCTTCTTGTTTTCCTCCTCCCTCTTGCCCCCACCCCATCATCATCAACTATTATCTGTCTGTCCTTCTGTCATCTTTCTATCCATCTCTCTATGATGTAAATCACAAATATAATTAAACATTTTTTAGTTTCTACATTAAAAAAGTAAAATGAAGCAGTGCGATGGTTAATTTTATGTATCGAATTGACTGGCCATGGAGTGCCCAGATTAAACATTATTTCGGCTGTGTCTGGTAGGCTGTTTCCGGATGAGGTCAGCATTTGAGTCAGTGAGCTCAGTAAAGCAAATTGCCCTCCCCAGTGTTGGTGGGCCCTATCCAGTCCATTGAGGTACTGCATAGAACAAATCAGAAGGTGGAGGAATTTGCCCTCTTTTTCCAGCCTCCCCCTTAACCTGGGGCATTTCATCTCATCTTCTCCTGCCTTCAGACTGGGACTTGTATCATTAGTTCCACAGGTTCTCAGCTCTTTGAACTGGGGCTGACATACATCACTGGCCATCCTGAGTCTTCAGGTTGTACATGGTAGACTGTGGGACTTCTCTGCCCCCATACTGCATGAGCTAATTCCTATGACTAATAATATACATGTATTCTCTTATTGGTTCTGTTTCTCTGCAGAACCCTAGTACAAGCAGTAACCACATTAAAAAGGTAAAAAGAACAGGTGAAATTAATGTAAATAACATTTTACTTAGACAATTATATCCAAAATATTTTTAACATGTAATCAATACAAAAAATATGAATGCAATGATTTCCATTATTTTTCATATTAAATCATCAGAAAGATAGATTTATATCTTTTACACCAGCACATTTCATGTGCTCTGCAACCACAAATGGCTCACAGCTGCCGTACTGGACATCACAGGTCTAGAGCCTGTGCGTTCTCCCAATACAATATTCAGCAGAACCTTCTAGAGGAAAATGCCAGGATTATCATGTGTAAAAAAGTTATAGATAACTGTAGAACTCTAATGGATAGAGGAACCATAACAAAATTAAGAGTTGGGACAAGATGAAGAGAGATGAAGGATTTGGAATTTCTTAATTCCAGGCTATTTCCAGAGAGATAAAAACTCTCCTATTTAGGCTCACTATTTCGTGTTCCCAATGTCCCCTCTCCCCCTTCCCAGCTCTCTATGTTCTTGTTTCCTTGTAACTGGATAGAGGTGGCAGAAGGCAGAGTATTGATAACAGGGTTTACCTTTGCATCCCAAGGCTTACGAACGTTGGGTTTCTCAGACTAAATACATAACATGTAACCAGGTGGCAAAGGGAACATTAGTATCATCTTGTACAAGGACATTATTACAAAAGGTACAAGCTATTACAATCTTCACAATTTAGGAGCTGTTTTCAAACTCTCTAAAATCCCCATGGAGCAAGTCCACAGCCTGCATTTCTAAATATCTCCCTGAATATAATAGAAGATCTGCCACTTCCTTTCCAACACGAATAATATTTATGCTTACATGTAGGTCAGAGTCAGCCAAACAGCTCTTGTGTCTAAAAGTCTATTTTCGACTTGGCTGTCATGACAACCATGGGATTGGGCCCAGGTGTCTTCTGTCTCTTGACACACAGACAGCACGTTTGCAAGCCTGGCTGTGATATCTGGGGAGTGGCACTTAGGGACTGCCAGAGGGTGAATCAGCCCACTTGGGCTTGGCAGGGGTGCTGGCCTACCAGACTGAAAAAAGATTCTGTTCCATGTTTTAATTTATCAATTTAGATTAGAAGAGGGCACAGCAGGGAGGGTTGGGATTACAAATGGGCAACGTGTCCACAGCACTGTAGGCATAAGAAAGGCTGAGAAAGTGTGTGGGGCGGAGTCCAAGGTGAGCCACTCCTAGAATCCAGATTTGAGGTTGTCGTTGGCTGGGCTCATATCCCAGTCCAAGGGCACAGGTTCTGAAAGAATTCCCCAGAGTGGCTCCCAGTCCACAATCTAAATAGCCTGGCTCCACTTGAGGTCAGCCCTGGGAAAACAGGTGGGTAGGTGACAGCCCCTTCCCTCTCCTGTCCACCCAAGAGTTTGCTCTGAGGATCAGATCACCCGTTTGAGGACCGTAGTTCTCTAACTTTGCTGCCTAATGGAATCATCTGGGAAGCTTTTAGAACTCCTGATCCCCTGGCAAAACCCCATATCCATTAAATCAGAATGTCTGGGGCAGAGGCTGTGGATTTAAGGTATCGAGAGGTTTTAAAGCTCCCTGGTGATTACAGTGAATGATCATGGCTGAGACACACTCACCTGGAATGATTTCGGGGAGGCATGTGGTAACATATAGAAGCCTAGAGTACAGATTTCTTTTGCTGTCCTAAAATGTATACTAACATGGACTTTATTTGATGAACTGAAAATTCCAGAGTGCCTTTTTGAAAGATGTTTGTTAAAAATATAGCTAACATACAGTATTATGTTAGTTTCAGGGGTACACCATAGTTATTCAATATATACCTAAAAAAGTGATCACCATGATAAGTCCAGCAACCATCTAACACCATCCCATGCTATCACAATGTTATTGACTATATTCCCCATGCTGTACATTACATCCCCGTGATTTATTTGTTTTTTATCAGGATTTTGGACCTCTTATCTTATTTCCCTTCCCTTTTTCCCCCTTCTTAAATGTATCAATTATAGTTGACATTCAATATTATTTTATATTAATTTCAGGTGGATAGCTTAGTGGTTAGACATTTATATTATTTAAGAAATGATCCCCCTGACTATTCTAGTACCCACCTGGCACTATACATAGTTATTACCATGTCATTGACTATATTCCCTGTGCTCTACTTTACATCCCTATGATTATTTGGTAACTACTAATTTGTATTTTTCAATCCCTTCCCCTTTTCCTTCTGCCCCCAAACCTCTCCCATCTATCACTCCAACAAATCTAGTACCCATCTGGCACCATACATGGTTATTACAATATTATTGACTATATTCGTTATGCTATATCCTACATCCCCATGACTACTGTGTAACGATCAATTTGTACTTCTTAATCCCTTCTCTTTTTTTCATCTGTATCCCAACCCCCCTCACATCTGGCAACCATCAAAACATTTTTTTTGTATCTATGAGTTTATTTGTTTATTTTGTTCTTTAGATTCCACAAAATCACATTGCATCTCTCTTTCTCTGTCTGGCACTTCACTCAGCAAAATACCTTCCAGGTCCATCCATGCTGCTGCAGACGGCAAGAACCCATTCCCTTCCATGGCTGAGCAATATTTCACCATATATATGTACCACCTCCTCTTTATCCATTCTTCCATCAGTGGACATCCAGGCTGCCACCACATCTTGGCCATTGTAAACAGTGCTGCAGTGAACATATGGATGTACATGTCCCTTTGAAGTAGCATTTTGAGTTTCTCTGGACAAATACCCAGAAGTGGGATTACTGGGTCCTTCTTTGTCTCTTGTTATAGCCTTTGTTTTAAAGTCCATTTTATCTGGTATAAGTATTGCTACCCCAGCCTTTTGTTTGTGTGTTTGTTTCCATTTTTATGGGATAACTTTTTCTATCCCTTTATTTTCTGTCTGTGTGTGTCTTTCAATCTGAAGTGAGTCTCTTGTAGACAGCATATGTAATGGTTTTGTTTTCTTATCCATTCAGCCTTCCTATGTCTTGTGATTGGAGCATTTAATCCATTTACATCAGTGGTGTCCAAACTGCGGCCCGCGGGCCAACTGCAGCCCGCAATCCATTTTTTATTGGCCTGCAGCAAATTCAAAAAATATATTTAGTTTACTTAAATAAACCAGGTGAGGCAATACGTACTTCACCTCGAGTGAGTGGCCCAGCTGTTTGTGTATTTTACCGCATATGGCTCTTGGTAAAAAACATTGAAAAAAGTTTGGACACCCCTGATTTACATCGAAAGTAATTGTTGATAAATATGTAGCTTTTGCCATTTTATGCATAATTTTGATTTTCTTTCTTTCTTTTTTTTTTTTTTTTTTTGTCTAAAGAAGCCCCTCTAAGATTCCTTGCAAAACTGGTTTGGTGTTGATGAACTCCTTTAGCTCTTTCTTGTCTGGGAAGCTCTTTGTCTTTCAATTTTAAGTGATAGCATTACTGGGTAGAGTCCCCTTGGTTGTAGGTCCTTTAGTTTCATCATGTTAAATCTTTTGTGCCAATCCCTTCTAGTCTGCAAAGTTCTGTTGAAAAATCAGCTGACAGTCTTATGGAAGCTCCCTTGTAAGTTACTATTCACCTTTCTCTTGCTGCTTTTAGGATTCTCTCTTTGTCTTTAACCTTTGCCATTTAATTATAATGTGTCTTGGTGTGGGCCTGTTTGAGTTCATCTTGTTTGGGTCTCTGCACTTCCTGGACTTGTATGACTATTTCTATGCTTGCAGTCTTATTGGTGAGGTTCTCACTAAGTTCTCTGAGCATTCTTATAACCATTGTTTTGAACTGTGCCTCTGGTAGGTTGCTTGCCTTCATTTCGTTTAGTCCTTTTTCTGGATTTTTCTCCTGTTCTTTCATTTGAAATGCATTTCTTCATTGTAGCTGCTCCTCTGTGTTTGTGTCTATGTATTAGGTAGATCTACTATGTCTTCCAGTCTTGACCAGGTGGCTTTATGTAGCAGATGTCCTATGTGGCCCAGTGGCTCTGGTGTCTATTGAGACCGCCCTTTGTGTGTGCTGCAGGTGGGGCTAATTGTGTGGTGTTCTGCTGTGGTCTGAAGCCAATCTCCAAGTTTGTTGGTTCTGGGGCCTCTTGAGAGGAGCTCTAGTGGAGGCCCAGGTCACCCACTCTCTATGACTGACTGGGGGCTACCTGGTAGAAGCTACAGAACAATCTACTGTTGTTCACTGCCTGTGCTGGAACTGGAGGTGCATGGGAGAGGCCACGCTGTGCACTGAGAATGGCTGCCATGAGTACCGGGTCTGGGGGAGCTCTGCAAATAGCCAGGACACCCCGATGCCTGCTGCTACCTGCCAGCTCTCTTAAGGTTCAGCCACTGATAATGCCTCATGTAGTTCAAGAGCTGGGTGAGGCAGGGTCTCAGAGAGTCACTAAAGTGGGAAGAATTGTGGTCACCATATTAATGTAAATTCTGGTTTGGTGCCAGTGCTGAGCCTGGAGTGACCCAGCAAAAGTCTCAGAGCACAGTGAGGCCAGTTGCTGCCTGCCTGGGGTCTGCTGGACTCCCAAAGTTTTTCAAGAAAGAGTGTAATGTGAATGGGGCTGGCTGCTCTTAGAGAAAGTGCCTCTGGCATTGGGGGAGTTGGATGGGGTGGATTCCCAGTGAGTCAGCAGGAGAGAGTAGTGGAGCGCAGCAGGCCAATCAGATTCAGATTTTGGCCTTTGGAGGTGGGCTAAACATATGAAAAATGGCACCTTCCTGCAGCCACATGGGAGAAGGACCCTTCATTGGGAAAATTCGGACTGTTCTCCAGTCCTGCCTCTGAAACCACATACCTCCATCTGCCTCTCATGTGTTTCTGAGGCCCCCGAGTCATCATCTCTCTGCTGGAACCAAAGATGAGTGCCTGCAAGTGAGTGAGTCTGTGCACAGGCTGTTTAAGAGACGTCTGTGTTTTCTGTAGCCTTCCTGCTCACCTGAGTGGTCAGAATCCCCACTGTTTTCCACAGCCAGATGATGTGGGGACTTCTCTTCCCAGCACTAGTACTCCAGGCTGGGGAGGCTGGTGTGAGGCTGGGGTCCCTCACTCCTCCAGGGGGAATCTCTGTAGCCAAGATATGCCTCCTGATTCTTAACCACCACAGGGAGATTTGGGGCCCGTTCCGGGTCTCCACCCCTCCTACCAGTCTCAATGTGGCTTCTTTATATTTTCAGTTATAAGACTTCTGTTTGGCTAGACTTCAGATGGTTCCCCAGGTTAACTGTTCTACAATTTAGTTGTAATTTTCATGTATTCACGGAAGGATGCAGGCACAATGTTTATTTACTCTGCCATCTTGGATCTCTCCAAAGTGACTTTGTTTATGTAACTATTGCTATTGATATTTACTGTACTAGGAATTAAAGCTAAGTTGCTTTTTAAATTGCAATAATACACAGGCACACATTCTATTGGCTGCCAGAGCAATGACATCATGAGAGTGAAAAAGGCAAATGATGCCTTAATATTGTCATGGCAACAGTTTTGACCTGTACACCCCCTGAAGAGATCCCAGGGATCCCAGGATATATATATATATATATATATATATATATATATATATATATATATATATAGTCTAATTGGGGAACTGTTGGGCTACATTTTCTAATGATTTTGAGAAAAATCAAGACTTTTTTTCTGTAAATAATGTCTCTTTGTACACATGTTTTATGTTTTGGGAACTGCAAAAAACACACTGACTAGATATATTTCTTACCAGATAAAGTAGACTAATTCTCGGAGACTTTGGCAACACAAAAACTAAAAGAACATTTCTAGCAAACAGTTCTCTGCCTCTCTCACATTGTCACCTTTAGCCTCTGTACCCTTATTACTGGTCCTGGGATCTCGGGCAAGTTCACATAATGACTGTTAACACCTATGGACTGCATACTATGCATTAGCCATTATACTGAGCAATTTTGTTTCATTCACTGGGTTCGCACACTATGCTAAGTTAGGAATTGTTATCCCAGTTTTATAGACGAGGGATCAGAGTGTAGGAAAGGTTAAAACCTGACACGGCCATGATGTTGTCACATGTTAGAGCAGAGCTGGGTGCTGCCTGCACGCGAGAGCCCTTGTCTTTGTACTTTACATGGAGCTTCCACGAGCACTTAGTTCACAACCACTGTGCTGGAATTGCAAGTGCAAACACACACACACAATCCAAATATAATTTTTGGCAATAAATCTTTTAGGAAACATTTCCTATTTATGAAATTATCTGTCACATATTTACATCATATCTATGTCATTTAAAACTTTTTAAAGATATAGAATTACCAGAAATTCAGAGGCAGGAGACACTTTAATGACCATCAAGGCCAATGTTCTAATTTTACAGAGGTGGAAATGCAACCTGATGAGGCAGATTTTCCCAGGATCACACCAATTATTAGTGTCAGATCTTGGTCAAGAAAAGAAGCCTTGAAGGACTCCTCATTTTATTTATTGTTTAATGATATATTGGCCTGTGTTACGATCTAAGCTTGGAAAAGAAACTGCAGAAGTGGGGAAAGAAGTGTTAGGTAAGCCAGATTCAGGGAAAATATGTATATGAGTGTGTCTACGTGAGTGAGCATTCCTTAAAGTTGTGTGGGGAGAACCTTAGAGAGTAGCGGGCAAAGAATGTGAAAACTTGCAAATTCTATTAATGTGTCCCCCAAATACCCTTTGGAATGGGCTTCACTGTGAACTTTTACATTTGTTACTGTCTCATGGTCACATGGTACGAGGCAAACCTTTCAACCTCAGCTCCATATTCCAATCACACAGAGAGCTTTAAAAATAAAAAATAAAAAACAAAACAAACAAAAACCCCACTTTTCAGTCCTCAGCCTCAAAAATTCTGATTAATTGGTCTGGAGTGAGGCCTGGATGGTGTTTTGTCAAGGTTCCACAGGGTTGAGAATCACTGTGCTGGAGGAGAAAACACAGACTTTGGGGTCAGAGTATCTAGATCCAATTCTGGATCCATCACTTACCTGCTGTGTGACTCCAGACAGTGTATCGGAGTTCCCTTCTACTGAGAATGTAGAGATCGCAAAATATCAAGAGGTCTATAGGACATACACACAGCCAGACATTGAAAGAAACTTTGTTCCAATTCCCACGGGTGTGGAGAGCATTAGAGCTGTACTGTTCCACAGGAAGGGTCATCTTCTTTTTGTCCCTGTGAAATCGAAGTCTGTGAGATCAGAGTGTCTCATTATCACTCTCCTGTGCCTTGTCTAGCAGATCACTCCACCCAAGCACAAAAGACTGAACTCGGATGAGTAATGATGCTTTATTAAACAGCTGCCAATGTGCTGCAAACTGACCCCAGCCCTTTGAGGTCTGTCCCCCGCCTTTCTCAGGACCTTCACATCTGACCTTTGTCAGCTTTGCTTTCTGTTCTTCTGGAATACTAATCCTTTTTCTGTCTCTTTCTATCCCATTTTCTACATCTTTTTGTGTAGGAAAAATGCTAATCACTCTCAATGCTCCCATCCACCACCATCACTCTGTTGCTATGGAAGGAGAACTCTAATGGGGTCTAATGGGATCAGCTAAAGGAAAAAGCTAACCAGTCTGAGGAGGGCCGGAGGTACATAGAGCATATATCGTCATCTTTTGGGGATTGGTCATTTTTTAGATCTCTAGGTGCTTGGTGCTCTAAGATAGACCTGGATGGTTATATTGGGGTTATTTCTTTTTAATGCTGAGTTACCAATGACCACACAATTAATAGTTTAAGCAGCACAGTTATTAATTTGAGCATCAAGATTCCAGGAATGACTAAGCTGGATCTTCTGCTCAGAGTCTCATGAGGTTGAAATTAAGGTATCATCTGGACTCTCAATGAGGGAACAATTTACATCTACACTCATACAAATTGTTGGCAGAATTCACTTACTTGCAGCTGAGTGACTTCTTATTGGTGGTCGGCTGGAGGTCTCTTATCTTAGAGGCGCTCGGAGCTCTAAGGTCTCTCCATGGACAGGTCACAGCATGACTGTTTGCCTCTTCAAGGCCCGCAGGAGAGGCTTTCTCCAGTCTGCTAAAGAGGAGTCTTATATAATGTAATGTAACCCTGGGGACCATTTGTTAGGAACAAGTCATAGGTTCCATCTGCACTCAATGGGAGGGGATTACATAAAAGTATGTCACCTGGCGGCATTTCCAACACAGCTGCTCACATCTTGGGAAGGGGGTCTGTTAGATGGTTCCTAGATGATAAAGTTGAGGTCCAGAGAAAAGATAGAGGGAGAGTACACATTTATTTTTAGGGAGAAAGACTAATTTTGCGGGCGCTAAATATTTGAGGTCAAGATAGCATTGGATCCATGGAAGGAGTGAAGAAGCGGGCCACATGGTATGTGCCTTAGAACGGAGGTCAGAAGGAGTCCCTGCGGCTCCTCTGTGGTCCCCAGCAGGATGGAGGCCACCTGGCCTCTAGGGCAAAGCTAGTAGGAATAGCAGCAGTTGTGGATGGCTAAGCAGGCACCTGAAATCCTGGAGGATGCCTGCCACGGCATTTCATGTTGCAGTGCCTTTGCTCAGGAAGTATTCCCCCTACTTTTCTTGTGGTTAAACGTATCCATTCTTCAGCATGAAGTTCAAATATCACTATCTACCTCCCCTAACCTTCCCCTCCCTCACATTTCTGTGCTAGATCCTCCTCCTCCTGTGGCTAATGCAGAACCTGTATATCCAGGATGGCTCACAGAGTTCTATTCACAGAGCTGATCTACCATCCATACTATTTGAGATCAAGGACTACATGAGATCAAGAAACTTCTCTTTCTCTAGTATTGAGCGTAAAGCTTGTCACATAATAAATGTCCTTTCATCCTGACCGGTATTTCCATGATCCTACTTCTTATACAATAGATAATATTGAAAAGTGAACAATACTTAGAAAACACGCAAACCATTGTTTTCTTTCCCTTCTATAAAACCTAAATTTAGTTAACTAAAATGCTTAGTACCTTTATTAACATAAGGTTTTAGCCACTGTGGAGGGAGGTTTGTACATTTGGAATCAGCGACTTAATGTCAACAGGAACTTTCAGGCTTACTGCTTCTTTCTCCCTCGTGGATTCTACTATAATTTTTAGTTGTTAGTTGGTTAACCTGGGTCGAATCTATTCTTGAGCCCTCTTGCCTTTCAGCAAAATGCCTTTTGTGTTGGCCATGTGCTGTCACAGCAGAGAAGGACCCCCTCACTGAAACCCGTGTCCCTCTGAATATACCCTCAGGGATCTTATTACAAGAGAATGGGAATGTGGAGAGTTTCACAGACACCGAGGATGGGATTCCAGAGTCGCAGGCTGGGCACATAGTGCTTCTCTCCAACTGGAGTTCCAGGTGCACTGTTTTATCAACTGTTCTTGCCACTGAGCGAGTGATTTAGACTCGAAGCTTCAGTATGCTCAACTGAAAAAATGGGAACGGTGCTACTTCATAGACTTACTGCCAGCGGATGTTTTTTTCTCTCTCCCTTTTGAGAATTTTATATTAAGTCCAGGGAACATGTAAGCCAGAAATAGATTTCGTAGGCCTTCCTGCAGAGAGCAATGAAACTACTTAGCATGCTTTCTGGTAGTCTTGCTAGAAAAATGAGAAACTAGGTTTCAAGAGGCTTGAGAAGTATTTCACTCCCAAATGTAATCCGTGGAACAGCTATTGGTTTATTGAGCCTTTAAACAATAAAGGTACAGGGTGCATTTTGGGGAAGGGAATGCAGTTTTAAGACTTAATCATAGTATACTTTTCAAAAACGAGATTTATATGACATTTAATTTTTAAACATGCTCCTGTAATCTGTGCCTCACTGTACAGAGCGGGAGAATGAAGGTCCGAGGGGTAAATTTCCAACACGACACAGGCACCAAAGATGCATTTTCCTTTCTTGATATCATCTGTCTCCTTGAGATGCTTATTTACTTTTAATTAAGTTTATTTTAGAAGTAATTTATAAAAATTTGTCATAAGGACTGGGGTATAATTTATAGTAATTTGTAAGAAGGATGGGGGTGGAAGGCTGCCAGCAGCGTTGGGAAGATCTTTCTTGCCCCGGACAATCCTGTAGTTACTGGAAGCCCAGTGACAGCATAAAAAGGAGAGTGACTCTGTCGGGTGTGTGTATTACAAAGCCCATCTGGTGAGTGTGAGTAGGGTGGGTAGGAAAGGGCACAAGTGAAGGAAAAGCAGTCAAGCTGCAACATCTGATGAGGGACTGTGATAGAGGGTGCAGGCTTCTCCCCCCTTCCCCACCACTTGAGCCACTTTGGATGAGTTTCAGCTATTTTCCTTGCATTTGAATAATAACGCTTTCCTTTCTCATTTTCAAATCCCTCATTTCTCTTCCTCCTTATGTGACTTCTCTTCCATGGCTTAATTCTTTACAAAATAGTACCAATTGCAAAAGGATCTCTAAGTTATGTAAAATGGTCCTTAGAGTTCTTAGTAAAAGTTCCTCCTCCCCAATTTCTGTAAATGCCTTCAGCAAACTACAGAGCATTCATTAAAGAGTGCGTGCATGAATCTCAGAAATAACAGATTGTGTAAAAGTGAGTGTTTCCTCCCAACACACAATTATCCTGAGGCAGATAGGCAGGTTTGTGGAGTCTACTAGTCAGACCTAAGTGCAAAAGACATCAAGATGGGTAGACTTTCACGAGATTACACTGTGTTTTAAATTACGGTTCTGTCACCAGAATATTGTCCCTAAACATTCTGTCCCATGCAGTCCTGATTATATGGCACCAGGAAAAGAGAATGAGATTTTAAATTGGCTTGTTTTGAACATTTCTTCACTTCCGTATTCTACCTATAAGCAATTTATTGAACCTGTCATGCCTATGAAGAGCTTGGCAGAGAGCAGAAGCTCTGCCAATAAGTCTCTTCCACAGTTTATCTCACAGTCCTTTCCACGACGACGAAGCACATGGTGATCAGGCACTTTCTGGGTCCCACCCTATATCCCTCATCCACTGCAAAAGCGCAGCTGTAAGCCGAGCCCTTTTCTGGGTGAAGCACACAGGGGAGCCGACAGCCCTTGATAAACCAATAGAGATAGACTTCTTTGGTTACTTAGAAAGAACAAGCAAACCAAAGGAAGCAGGCAGAAAAGAAACTGGTTGATATTTCTTTAAAATCAAAGTGCTTAGGCACCCACAGTAATGAATTGCTTCTCAACACCCACTGTTTCCTAGTTTCCTTGGATCATCAGCTTTGATCTGGAAATCCCAGGTGTCTGAGTGAGGGGCAGAGCTATGCAAATCCAAGCAGAATGACATTTTCCAAGAGTTGGATTAGTGGAGGGGAAAATACTGCCAAGCTGAAAACCTGTCAGGATGGAGGAATGTTAAAACTGCATAAGCAACGTCATACCTTAAACATGATTTTATTCACACTGAAGCGATGGTGACCTTTGCGTTAAGGGAAATGGGCTCCTTCGTCAACATTTCCCTGTGTCTAATGCTAATGTTCTACCCAGCTGCAAACTCCATCTGCACCCTTCTGATGCTTTTCTCTCCTTCCTGCTCTGGTGATTTTCCTGGGCACGCTCCTGGAACTGTCAGAATTTAGGATTATGTTCTAACCCTCAGGCAGACCTTGGTAACTTGAAGAATAGCGGAGAGGCAGACACAAAGGTGAACTGACCCCTCTAACACACACGTGCTCATAAGTAAAGGACACAAATATCCAGGGCTCTGCTATTGTGGTGGGAACTGGTTTATCCTCATCTGAACCCCTTTGTGTCACGGGGGCCTCCTTGAGAAACTCCCTTTGCTGAGTCACTCTGTCAAGCACATCCTGAGGATGATAAACTCAGACCACCTGGGACAGGGGACTACAAAAGGAAACAAAACAAAATAAGACTCTGTGAAGCCTTTGAAGGCTGGGGCTCTCCCTCTGATCTCTAATCTCTATAACAATCCTGTGGAGTTATTATCATTACTCCCATTTTACAGATGAGAAAACAGGGGCTCAGAAGAAATTTTATTTACTGTGTCGCAGGGCTAGTAATTATGAAGGCAGACTTTGTATTTAGATTCATTTACCTTCAGTACCATAATAGCAACCGCCATTTATTGAGTGTTGAACATGTGCCAATCACTCCAACGATTTCACATACCCTCTCCCAGTTATCCCTTATAATTCTATCATTATACCTATTTTTAGGTGGGAAAGTTGGAGCATAGAGAGGTTTTGTTACTTGCTCATGTATGTCAGGAGCAGAACTTTATGTGTAGAGAAAAACTACAAGTGAGGCAAGTGAGAGCCAAGTATCAGTACGACCCCTGTGTCAGATGTTGTGGTAGTGCCACCTTCAGTTACCATGTTTGAGCGTGAAGAATTTCATAACAATAACCTAATACTATGGAGGAGCAATTGAGGAGCGATTTTAAGCACTTTTCAGATCACCAGGAAAGCCTTCTGCCCACCAAAGATTGCAACATGGGGCTCACAGACCCTTTATAGTTACTAAACGATTCATGCCCAAGTCAGGTGAATGTTTTCATTGTAATTGTCACTCCTGTCACACCTCACACACTGAGCTTCAAGGAATGAATGTATGAAAGCTGCTGAGCTGAGGAACAGTTATTCCAGGGAGATATGTGTTCAGTTTTGTTAAATTTGAATTCAGTTCACATTTAAGACTGAGTATTCCGTCAGTTACAGCACAGTAAGTATTATGCTTGAGTGTTTCAAAGATAATTATCTTCTTTAATATTCACAACTATTTGTGGTAGGTAGTATTCACTATTTTTTTCACATTAAACAAACAAACAAACATGTAAAGCCCAGTGAGATATAGGCCATAAGATGATTAAGTGTCAGGACAAGAATTTGAAGCTAGGACTCTGACGCTACATACTATGCTTTAATGACAACACCATGACACAAACTCACGACTTCCCACTTCTGATATTTCAGCCATAAAATAGCCCACTGAGTGTTTGGATGTGCCCAGGCGTGTGTCCAGACAACTGCAGTCTATACCTGCGGAAGCTCTGTCCCCATAATTCCTCCAGGGTCCTTAAATACGAACAGTGTTCTGGCTTGCTTCACCTCCTACTTAGACTAGAAGAAAAACAGCCTTTTTAAACCCGTAATTCAGTTTTCATAGCACTCTGGTGGGGAATGAAGGGGATAAAAAGAGGGCACACAGACCTGTTTCCAAGGCTTCCAGCTGTGTGCATGAGGTAGAAGCCTGGAAGGAAATTCAGAGAGCTATTATGGTAGGATTTTAACAAGAAAAACACCTTTTTAAGTTCATTTCTGCTGGCTTTGTACCGAAACCAGTCCTGAGGTTCCCGGAGACCCATTTGTGATAGAAGCCGTTTGGGATTTCTTCATCCCAGGCAACTACCTTCCCTCTGGTGTATTTTTATCATCTCTTTGCAATGTCTACAGAACCCAGACTGCTCTTAGTCAACGTAAAACATCTGTCATATTGTCAGTACTCATTATATTTTCAATACAATATTAGAGTATTTTAGTTTTAAAATATACCAGCATTCTCTTTTTCAGCAGGCAGGTCTGGGCAGATGTTTTCTCCATTGGTTTATAGATACTGCTATTTTCCATATTGGCCTTGGGTGAAGCTGGCTTTTCAATAACCATTATTTAGAAACTAATTGATTACAGATGAACTCAAAGCAGACATTTTATGGATTCAAGAGCTGTTGGCAAATTATTTGATATACCTTTAAAAAGAGAATCATTTTAGGAGTACTTACTACGTATACATCAGAACTGTTTTTGTGTATGTAGCCTAGTTTCCCACTAGGCTCTGACCGGAAAAGCACGTTTCCCCTACAGTGATTAGAGGAGGTTGAATCATATGAAAATGGTTGAAACATTGCCTAATATCAACAATTTCATATGGTTCAATCTAATGACATATGTGGAACATAGCAGGTAACAAATATTTGTTGGAGGGATGAACAGATGGAAGACAGACATCTTGTAGTGAATTTAGCCAACTTAAATTTAAAAGGGAATGAGACTGCTAACCGGGTAGCACAATACCATTCTTTCTCTACATTTCTGTGTTCAGTGGGCATAGAGACAACTCCGTATATTTTTGTTGCTTTGATTGATTCATTAGTTCATTCCTTGACCCTTTTAATAATTATTTAGTAGCTGTTATGTGACAGCGCTGTGCCAGCTGGGCACACGCAGAGAGCCCACGGTCAAATGCAGGAGACAGAGCAGTCAGTGAATGCTAACAGTACAGAGGGTAAGTGGGTGCCATGACTCTCGGAGGAAGGGCTGCTAAAACTGCCTTGTGTGGAGGTGACACCTGAGCTGAGCTCTGAGTGACCAGTGAAGAGGTCTCAGGGTTAGGTACAGGGACGATGCTCAGAAAGAAGCAACAGTATCTACAAAAGCCTGGAACTGCCACTTCCTGACACAGAAAGGCAAGTGGAGACTGAGGAAGGAGGCAGAACCCAGTAAGGAGAGCCGTTTTGAGGTGTGCGTTCACACCACAACTTGAGGGAAATGGGACGACACTGAACCGTGTGCGGCAGGCAGTGGCTTCGTCAGCTTTATGGATTAGAACAGATCATCTGAAAAATAACTGAGAATTAGTTTCTCTATATCAAAGAAAAAAAGGAGTGTTTGCTGGAATTGAATTACACTTGTAGATAATTTTATTAAGTGTCGTGACTGCTTTACGTCTTTACTATATTGAGTATTTTCATTAAGGTTCATTATTATATCATGATTTTGAGTTGTTTTATGTTTTCAAGGACATTTTCTAATTGTCAAGTTGTTGGTCGTGGGAGTTAGTTCGAATTACCGACTCTAGCATTGCTGAAAATAGAAGTTTTCTTCACTAGGGATTTATACTCGGGTAGACATTTCTCCAAAGATACACAAAAGGCCAACAAGGACTTGAAAAGGTGTCCAAAAGCACTGGCATTAAGAAAATGCAACTTGAAATCACAAGGAGGACCACTTCACACACACTAGGGTAGCCACTAAAAAATAGAAAATAACTATTGACAAGGATGTGAAAAAATAGGAAGAGAATTCTACCCCTAGGTACATATCCCAAAGAATTGAAAACAGGTATTCAAATACTTTTTCACAAACGTTCAAAGCAGCACTATTCACATTGTGAAAAGGTGGAAACAGCCCAACTGCCCATCAGTGGATAAATGGATGAACAAATTGTGATATACATACAATTATTCAGCCCTATAAAGAAATGAAGTGCTGATACCTGCTACAACTTGGATGAACCTTGAAAACATTATGCTAAGTGAAAGAAACCA
Source organism: Rhinolophus sinicus (assembly GCF_057876585.1). Lineage (NCBI taxonomy): Eukaryota > Metazoa > Chordata > Mammalia > Chiroptera > Rhinolophidae > Rhinolophus > Rhinolophus sinicus. The sequence goes on along the minus strand of NC_142502.1, from coordinate 183,641,593 downwards.
GACACAAAAGGTCACGTATTGCATGATTCTTTTATATGGAGTATTCAGAATAGGTAAGCTTACAGAGACAGAAAGCAGATTGATGGTTTCCAGTGTCTAGGGCTGGGGAGTAGAGAATAAATGTTAAGTGGCCTGTAGGGTGTTCTTATGGGGTGACCCAAATTATTGAAACCGGAGAGAGGTTGTAGTTTTACAACATTGTGAATGCACCAAATGCCACTGAATTGTGAAATTTCAAATAGTTAATTATGTGTTATGTGAATTTCACTTCAATTTTAAAAACTATATACATGGACATTGCAATAAGACATAAAGCAGTTATTAGAATTCTTCAAAGAGTTTAGAGTGTCTGCCTTTGAAAACTGTTGCAGCATAGGAAAGCAAATATCCACAGGCCTAGAAATATAAATTTAATGATTATTGTATTTGATAGAAAAGAACACTATTGTTATAGGAAGCTCAAATGAACCAATTACTGATAAGCAAGACAATTTTAAAACTAATTTTTCATTATTAGAGATACAGTGATAGAATGCTTTGACAGATGTTTTAAATCATATACAAATGAGAAAGCCACTTTCAGTTTCTTATATGATCTCCACGAGGTGTAGGAAATGTCAGAGGAAATATCCAAATGTCATTGTATAATCTTATATTTTAAATTAAATTCATTCAAGAAAACTCTAACAGAATTATGCTTTATTTTAACAGGATTCCACTAAAAGAATCTCTTTGAGATACATCAAAAAAAGCTATCAGGGTAGGACCATTATGTTATTTCCTAAGATTACTAAGTAATGCAATTTACCCAGAACCAAGAGGTTTCCCATTGTGCAGGATTAAAAGATGGATGGTCTTGGGCAAACCAGAAGGGTCTTGGTCACCCTTCTGTTTACTGTCCCATTTTACAATCACTGAAATGACCAATAATACTTCTTTTTATAAATGATCTGTCCATATAGAAGTAATATTCTTATATTACTTAAAATTAAATATCTTACTTTGTTTAACAACATTATTGAGATACACATGACATATAAAAATGGTATACATTTAAGGTGTGCAACTTGATGTTTTGAACTATATATACATTTTGAAAAGATCACCACAACCAAACTAAATAAATCATCCATCACCTCTACATAGTTACCATTGTGTGTGTATTTTTATTATTATTATTATTATTATTTTATTAGTTTCAGGTGCACAAGACAAAGCAAAACTTAGACGTTTATCATTTATATCCCTCACACTGTGTGAACCCCCCTCCCCCCATCCACTATCCCTCTGTACGTTCCCCAAATTAATTTTCAAACCCCCATGACCATCTTGTGGTTACCGACTATTTTTCAAAACCTCTCACCTTCCCCTTATCCCCACCCCCCCGCCCCTCTAGCAACCCTCTGTTTTTCCTCCATGTTTCCAAAACTGTCTCTGATTAGTTCATTCACTTATTCTTTTCTTTAGATTCCGCATATAAGTGAGATCATATGGTATTTGTCTTTCTCTTTCTGGCTTATTTCACTTAACATAATGTTCTCTAGGTCCATCCATGTTGTTGCAAATGGTAAGATTTCTTTCTTCTTTATGGCTGCGTAATACTCCATTGTATAAATGTACCACAGTTTCTTAATCCAGTCATCTTCTGATGGGCATTTCGGTTGTTTCCAGGTCTTGGCTATTGTGTATAGTGCTGCAATAAACATAGGAGTGCATAAAGATTTTTGAATTGGAGTTTTGGATTTCTCCGGATAGATACCTAGGCGTGGGATTGCTGGATCATAAGGTAGTTCCATTTTCAGGTTTTTGAGATAACTCCATACTGTTTTCCATAGTGGCTGCACCAATCTGCATTCCCACCAACGGTGCACCAGCATTCCCTTTTCTCCACATCCATGCCAGCACTTGTTGTTTGTTGATTTATTGATGATAGCCATCTTGACTGGGGTGAGGTGGTATCTACCATTGTGTGTGTATTTAATTTAAGGTTTATCCTCTTAGCAAATTCAAGTATGCGAACTATCGTCACCATGGTGTACATTAAATCTCCAGAACTCTTTCATGTTGCATCATTGAAACTTTGCACCCTTTGGCCAGTGTCTTCTCATTTTCTCCTCCCCCCACTACCCCTGGCAACCACTATTCTACTCTTTGCTTCTATGAGTTTGGCTACTTTAGATTCCACGTACAAGTGAAATCATGCAGTGTTTGTGTTTCTGTGTCTGGATTATTTCACTTTGCATAATGTCCTCTAGGTTCATCCATGTTGTTGCAAATGACAAGGTTTCCTTCTTTTTTAAGGCTGATATTATACACACACACACACACACACACACGTATATATCACGTTTTCTTTATCAATTCATCTATCAATGGACATTTAGGATGTTTCCATATCTTGGCTGTTGTGACAAATGCTGCAATGAACATGGAAGTTCAGATACTGTTTCAAGATAATGATTTCATTTCCTTTGTATACATATTAAAAAGTAGGATTGTAGTTCTGTTTTTAATTTTTTGAGGAACCTTCATACTGTTTTCCATAATTGCTGTACAAATTGACATTCCCATCAACCGTACACAAAAGATCCTTTTTTGTCCACATTCTTGCCAACACTTGTTACCTTTTGTCTTTTTGATAATTGCCGTCCCAATGCCTGTGAGGTAATACTTCGTTGCGGTTTTGATTTGCATTTTCCTGATGATAAGTGAAAACTGATTTTATGAAGAGTTAAATCTTTTCAGAAAAATTGTGTAAGAATCATCAGCTCTAGATGTACTACAATTTATATTTTGAAATAATTTGTCAGTATTTTCACAACCTATAAAGTACTTTTAACAGCTCTAGGAACAGTTGCATCAGCAGAAATATTCTTCTGAAAAATAAAAATCATCAAAAATCATCGCGATTTTACGTTTGCTAAGAGTGACTGATACCACTTTTAATTATGTAGATTGAAAATGAAGTTACTAGTAGTATACATTTTGATGACCTAAGAAATGAAGTTTCGGAAAAGCAAGGCATAAAAATATTATGATCAATGATGACATCATATTAATAAAGTATTATTTATATTACATAAAAGTGTGACACTGAAATATTCTTTTTGCGATTTATAAGTCACATCATAAGTCACATATCACTATTATCTTTACCATGTCTTATAATTAATAAAATATTTTTAAAGAAAAAGTTATATATTTTAGTATTTTGACCTGTTCTTCCTTCATCCTGCTTTTTTGAGTGAGAGACCCTGTTACAGCAATTTTCACGGGGCACCACAAGTTACATATTTGGTCCTGGGTGTGACACCTGAACTGTAGCTTTTACTGCCTCTTTCAAGAGACCCCCGCTTCCAGAAACACATATTTCTTTCCTAAGGGGGAAGGTTAAAAGAAAAGCCCACTTTCTCTGGGTCAGTCTCCTTACTTTCCATAAAACCAGCCATACATATTGCAGCAAATGAAAGTTACGTAGGACTGCCTGGGCTGGTATCTGCACATCAGGCTGACAATCTGAAATATTTAAGACACAGTCTTTAAAAAAGTTAAACTATATCAAAAACTAACTACCACACTGTATTCTAGAGTTGATGCTATATTTAACTCTTGGGCCCAAAAGAGGGAAAGGAAATTTTGCAACCAATCCTTTATGTAACAAGCATTCTTTAGAGTATTTTTCCTACATATTGTCTCACTTCCTCCTCACGACAACCATATGAAGGCATTACCTTATTTTAAGTTAAAAAATTAATGAAGTCAAATTGGACCCTTGATCCAGTTGGATGGTTTTCTTGAAACCTATGGGTACATATGTGCATATCAATTCAGAAGGAGTAGGATTTCCCCTTTAGATCACTTACCAAAGGCACCAAAACACTTTCATATATTTGCTCTTTGCCCTTTAAGGAAAACAGGCCTTTGGAGGCTAGGCTACTTATTTTAGCTTTCAGAACCCAAAATGAAAGGAAGCAAGTCATCTATGATAAAGACCTTTCCTGAGATGCCCCCTTTTTAGCATTTAACCTTGCCTTCCACCATTTCCTGTTACTCATCTATTATGTCTCTGCCAATTAAAGGAAGTATTTTTTCTGTATTCCCCTTTCTTTACTTTTTATTTTCCATTTGTCAACCATCTAAGAGTTTGTACCTGCAGCCAATATCAGGCTTTGTTAAACTTTTGATGTGATTCAAGGTGTCAAGCCAGTTTCTGTGTCATTTCTTATACAAAAAGAAACAAACAGCTATGGAGATAAAGTTTGGAGTCACCCTGCTGAGGTTGAAGAGTCTGGAAGGTGTCCAGCTCATGGGGACCAGTCACTGGCAGGTCCTTCCAGGCTGTCGAGGCAAACACCAATAGACAAGTCTTTTGAAAACCCATGAAACAGCCACCTACCTGGATAAGGATTTGTCTCTTGTGTAACCACCAGCTAACACTGGGTATGAGAGCACAACAGCATAGGTAGTCCTGGGTGAAGCAACCCTGGGCTTGAGTCTTGACCTTGGGGAAGTTGTGTAAGTTCTTTAGGCTTTTGTTTCCTTATCTATAAAATGGAGATAACAATAGTATTTACCTAGTGGAAGGTTGCTGTGAAGACTAAACATATAATTGATTAAATGAGATAGTCTGGCTTAAGTAAAGTGCATGTTGGATAAATATTACTTAATACTATTTGTGAAACACTTTTATAACTATCAAATCCATCTTCTATTCTCTCTCAAATCAATTGATTTTGACAGCACTTTTATTTTGAGCAGTCAGGGGATAAATCTCACCAAGTCCGGTAAGATAAATAACAAGTTAAACCACAGAATAAGTTGCTGGAGAAGCCTGACAGGGCACCCCCTACTCACATGGCCACAGCCTGGGACAGTCTGCTCATGTGGAAAAGGGACCCCAGCTCAGGCTTCCAGGACCCATCTTCGATCCTGTCCCATCCCTGTTGACAGCACCCCGGACAAATGACTCAAGAACAAAGGTTCTCCTTTCTCTCTTCCACCAAACTATAGCTGGCAAACATCTTGATATAAAAATGTCCTAAACTTAAATGGCTGAGATAGTTTAAAGGGTGGCTCCCCTCGTTGGTTCCCTGTATTGGAATAGAGCCCTAAAGTGTCCAGACAATGAAATTACTGTCTTGTTGACATCAGCCTTTTGAGGGTGTTTACATTGGAGGAAAGGAGGGCTTACTAGAATGCCTCCCTGAATCAGACCGTGTGTATTTGGTCTGATTACAGGTTAATGTTGCCTGTGTAGAACTCATCTCAGGGCCAAGCAAGATCGGAGAATCATAAACCACGGTTATTTGTCTAGGGCTTGATGAATTCAGAATCATTTCTGATTGCATTTCTTCTTGCTTTCCCAACACTGGTGTGGGCAGACGGGGCACCTTGGTCCAAGAGCAGGAACACAAGTTTTGGCTTCAGAAGTTCAGGTTCATAGCTCAACAGTATCCTTCCCTCTCTGTGTCAGTTTAGAAAAAGAGCATCTCTCACCAAGTCTCATTTCCTAACCTGGGAAATAGCAAATAACAAAACTGTTCTACTTCATAGGGCTTTTGAGGGGGTTGGGTGGGACATAGCCATTGATGGCATTTGTTCCTTCACCAGAAATCTGCAGTTGAGGAAGTTCAGGCAAAATGAAAGGCAGAGTCAAAACTAGAATATTGATCTTAGGGTCTAGGGCTCTCTCCCTGCCCTGCTTCTGAGAGCTACTGCTATCATGTCCGGAGACAGAGCTGGAACCGAGGTGTTCGCAGGGCACTGAGAGTCCAAAGTGAGGTCTCCGGGCACAGTGGTGGAAAATGTGGGGTCCTGGTAAAACAGTTGATCAGCACAGTCCATGTTTGTCTTCCAGGGCATAATAAAAGGAGCCGTGGCTGCTGACATCCCTGAGGGGAGATGAAGAGGGAAGCTGTGACATTACTGCCATGAGGAAATGAAACATGTAGGGCATTTCAAGGTAGTGTGAGGTCAGCTAAAACAGTGAACCTGAGGCCTCACACAAGATGTCAGTGAAGAAAAACAGATCACATGCACACAGAGCCCTAAGTGACAAAAAAACATTTCTCTTCAGGAGGAAATGACTGAGGAGGAAAAATTGCAGAAATCAGGCTCAGCATTAGTAACTTCAGGGGCCTACAGTCTGTACTCAGCTTACTTTCTCTTTTTCTTATTTTAAAAGGTGTATTTCATACATAGAAATATTTCTGTATCTTTGTGTCATAGGTAGGACTCATTGGGAATAGATTTGTTTTTTCTTATTCAAATTATTTTCTAATAACTTTGACATATTCCTGTGTTACTAATACGTTGCAAGTTACTTTATAAATTCTGTTTATTTTCTTCATTCAACTTGTCATGTTTTTTCCTTTTTAAATAATTTTTCTTACTTTTCCTTTGGATAGATTATTATTCCTCATTCCATATTTTCTACTGGTTTGGAAATTAAACAGTCTACATTTTCTTATTAATTAGCCTAGAAATTATAATAAGGCTAATTAAATTGAGAGTATGAAGTTAATTAATAGTTTCACCTCTCTCTCAAACAACATAAGGCTCTTAATTTTTATTTCCATCATTCCTCTTCTGAATATAATTATTAAATTATTTTAGTTTTTCTTTTTTTAACCCAATGAATTAGGTGTTTTTATTCTGATTATCATTTTTTTATCATCAATAACAGTTTAGATGTACTCATACTATTTTCTTTTTCAATTACAGTTGACATTCAGTATTATTTTATATTAGTTTCAGGTGTACAGCGTAGTGGTTAGACATCTATGTAACTTGCTAAGTGATCCCCCCAATTAGTCTAGTACTCACCCGGTGTTACACATAGTTATTACCATATTATTGACGATATTCCCTATGCTGTACTTTATATCCCCATTTTCTTTGATCTCCAGGTCTACTTCCTTCTCAGACATTCCTCCTGGGTCATTTTATTTCTTTATGAAGAACATACTTTTGAATTTGTTTAGTGTGTGTCTATGGGTAGTAAACATGATTAGGTTGGTTTAGGCTAGTTTTTAAATTTTGCTTTTACTCTTGAGAGATATTTTGCTGACAGTTAATGTCTTTTAACCATTTCAGATACTACTCTCCTGTAGTGAGTTACTGTCAGACAATTACTCTTTCTCAGTAGGAAATCTGTCCTTTCTTTCTGATACTTTTAAGTTCTTTGTTTTCAGTGCCTTTTAGTTTCTAGAATCTGTCGAGCTGGTAATTACCTCAGATCAGTCTTCAGCTTGTTTAATCCAATGGCCAATTCACTTTAAATTATTATAGTGTTAATTTCTAGAAAATTTATTGGTTGTTGTTTCAAATCTATCTGGTCACTTTACAGAATCTCTTAATACTACTTTTAATTTCCTCTTTTATTTTAGCACGTGTGTAACCATTTATACTCATATGAATTTCAGTGTATGAATTCTTTGCAGAATTTATTACATATTGGCTTCTTTGGCTGACTCTCATCGTGGTACTCAGTTTTCGTGTGTGTGTGTGTGTGTGTGTGTGTGTGCGTGTTTGTTCCTGTTGTTTTAGTGTTCTCTGAAATATTATCTGTTCAAATTATTGGACTGCAGGTTTGAGTTCCCAAATAACTCTATAGAATGAGTTCTTTTGCTTCTGCTAGGCACCTAAGAATACTACCTACAATGATCACAGAAAATACTTGGCTTGACCTTTTTGGAATACACAGGTATGTTAGACACCAAAGGTACCTGAGGTTAATAATTCTCTGGGGATATCCCCTCTGTCCTCCCCCACAGCATTCAAAGCCAAGGTGAACAGCCAGGTTTCCTTGCACTCTCTTTCTGAGGTGAAGTTTTGGTACTCGATCATTTTTTCAATTAACGATATACTTGTTCTTGGCTATCCCGGCTTTCTGCAGGAGTTGCCCATCCAGCCACCTTCCTTGTATAGGCCCTGGGCATTGCCTTCTGTCCCCTTGAGCCTGTTAAGATGGGTGTGCTCTTTCAGGGAACATCACAGATGCCCCCAGGGAGCTGATGCTCTAGTTCTTGTCTCTGTATTTAGGCTCCATACGGCACTTGGCCTCTGAGTTTTTTCCTTAGCATTTTTTTCAGATTAGCCAATATTATTTACATATATTATAATATATGCGGATATATAATTTATAATAATACATATATAATAAACATTTATATATAATACATATGATAAATAGTCACAATATATAATCAACCATTTTGTCCTTCTTAACCTAGTTTTTTACCCTGCTTTCTTACCACTTTTGCAAAGCTTTGTACTTCTTCCCTGTCCCCAACCTACAGAAGTTTGTACCTAGGTACAAGGTGTTTACTCTGTGTTTATTTATACATTCATGTATTTAGCAAACAGCAACTTTCTGCTACAGTGAGTCAAACCCTTTGCTTGGTATTTGGGACCCAAGGATGAATAAGACTTGGCTTTTGTCAGAGAAGAACTCACAGGCCACTGGGGCAGATAGACTAGTAATCAGGTAGAATGCTAATGTGTGATAATTTGGGGAAACACTGGTTGACATGGACGCACAGAGGAAGGGGTCTGTATCCAGCCTGGAGTGGGCAGAGCTTTCCCAGCCCTCTAGCAGATGTCTTATGAATAATCAATGAGAAAGAAGGAAGGACTTTCTAGGAGCAGCGCATGATAAGGCAAAAATTACTTGACGATCTAAACCTGTGGGATGGCTTTCTGACACCATGCTTTTGCTTGTTTTCTCCCAATATGATTTTTATCCTCTGTACAAATTTTGAAATTCTTATAACACTTTAAGTTTGAAACCTAGCATTTCTTCTTCCCTGAAGCCCATCTTGAACTCTCAGTAAAAATGAATATTTCCCCATTTTTGTCCTCAGTGCTTCCCGTCGTTTGGCTCCTTGAACTCAGTCATGGAAACTCTTTCTCAAACTGTGGTTACTCATGAGTGGGTTCCCATGGTTTGCAAGCTTCTAATAGCAAAACACTCATATTACTTTCCTCATGCCCTTGACCTTTTCCTTTTGCTCTCTGGTGTCTCTGCTTTACTAAATTAGGAAATAACAAGGTCATATGACTTTAAACACAACAGGATGGACCTGGGTTAGACATATTGTAGGTTTGCTGGATGGAAATGGTGTTCCACATGGAACAAGTCAAAGAGGGGCAGTATGAAATAGTAGTAAGCATTCTGTCCTGAATTTGAGCAACAGAGTTGTGAGTTTTTCCTTTGATTCCAACACACTGTGATTTTATCATTCTCACTTTGAAGGTAGACTTATTAATGTGTGGAGACTGGATTGACTGGAGAGATGGTGGAGAAAGGGGCCAGGATGACTTGCGGGGTTTTGCCTTGGCCATTGGCCAAGCAGTGGTTCCATCCCCTGAAACAGATCTGGTTAGTGGTGGTGTGGTGTGGAGATCATGACTAAGACTGGAACATGTTTCAGAAACCTACAGGTGGAAATGACTGGTAGGTAGTTGAATACATAGATCTGGGGCTACGGTTCAGCGGATTAAAAAATAGAAAAGAGTAAGTTCAAATTTGCCTCATCCATTTTCTTCATGATTTAGTGGACTTCATCTACCATTTTTCAGTTTTCAAATGAAGCACCCCAAATATTTTCCTATGGCCCCATCTAGAGCATATATCCATCACTCCAAAATTCTTCCTATTATTTTTTATTGTTCTTCTTAGGTAAGAGGATGTGGGAAAAGAAGACATGAGTTTGCCTTCATAATGCCTCGGCCAAAATCACTGTATCGCTTGGCGCATGACCTTGCCCCTCTCTGAGCACCAGTCTCCTTTAATCTATAAAAGAGGGGACTGGAATAAATAATCTCCAGGTACCGTTTTCATCTAACTTCTTCTGAGTCTCAGTCTGACTTGGAGAGAGAAGTAGGACTGAAATGAGAAATAGAGCTTCGTAAGTCTTCCTCTGACTCTTGCTGTAGCAATAAAAACAAGAGCTATCTGTTCTGCCAGCCCCACAGCAGCCGTCCTGCTGGTCCAGGTCACAGGAGCAGAGACGAGAACTAGCAAATAAAGAATGGAATCTAGGTTTTGAATCATAGGTCAATTTTTTGTTGCCTTATTTTTCCTTTTATGTAATAAACAGCCATAATAACAAAGCCTTGACAAGTTAAAACAAAGTAATTGAAATAATCACATACAAATCTTCATAAGCACAATTTCTCTTTATTCAGAATGGTCCAGGGTCAGCAGTTAAGTGTGACAATGACTTACAAGTAAACAGATTATTAGACTATAATAATAGAGGTATGTGTTTGATCTTCTGTGAGAACTGTGCTCATCTCACTTTAATGTTATTTTTTTCTTCTTTTTCGTTTAAGTTTGTTTGTTCTTTTAGCCACTCGAAGGCCAAGGCCTAAATCTTTTTCCTCTTTGTACCTTTAATTCATGATTGCCTGTTTGACACTCACGTTTGTCGATTGAATGAAAAATAGTCATTATTACACTGGAATTGTTTAGCACAAAATCTGTACTGCAAGCAGCTTTAAAAACAAACACACAAATGAACAGACAAGAGCCATTAGAAAGTGAACTTTGACTTCTTATTTACAGTTTCTCTCAGAGTAAACCCCTTAAAAGCTATTGCAGTACCGTGGGTCTTTAGGGATCAGGGTCTGCTAATACTTACCGGGTTCAGAATCACCTTGAGGACAGGAGAAGGGAGATGGTACCTCACACAGGTTCCATATCAGAGGCTTTGGGAAGTAGGGGAACTGAGCCATTATTGACCTACCACAATGCTTTAATGAAATGCCACTGTGAACAGCCGTGTTCAGCATCTTGAATCAAGGAAAGCGTTAATAATAGTGGGGGGAAATGATGCAAATACAAGTAATTGAGGCTGAGTTGAGATTTGAGTTAACTCAAGAAACAGTACTTTGATTCTGAAGATTAAAACTGAAACCTGAGGTAGACATGAGTCACCACGTGACAGGAGCTCAGGTGGCTCCCACAGCATTCAGGACCCTGCAATCATGAGACATCTTGACTGCTGAACCCTGACTCGATGGATGATATGGGCACACAGGATCTGTAGGATCGTGATGGTGTGCAGCAAACGTGCTGCATTCACATGCTCTTTCACTTACTCCAGAAAGCAATTGCTCTAGGTGCTGTGTTATGCACAGGACTTACATGGGTCTATTCACACTGTTTTTTAAAGTAGTGGAACATTTTCTCCCACTGAAGTCTTAGCCTGCAGTCCAAGTTATAAAAAACACACAAATAGAAATGCTCAGTTTGAAGTCGGGCCAAAGAGCGAGTGGCCTTGAGTTTCAGAACCTCCTTCCGTGCTCTACGCAACCATCACGTACCGTTGGATGGCCGTTAGACTAGGCGGTGGGGATTCCTTCTTGTTAAGTTCCTAAGGCAAAGGCACATCTCTCTGAATCCAATATGAGGAGAGGTTTAACTTAGAGTATTCTTACCTTCCCTGGAAAGACCAGCAGTCTTAGGAAAGTTATTGAGTTCTCTGTGTTTCAGATTTTATCTAACTGAGAGGGTTATTTGAAGGCTGACAGTAGATACCAATCAGTACATGGAAATCACATAAAAGATACTGAGCACATAGAGTGGTCATTAAATGTTTGTCCTTGTTGTTATTAGTTGTTGTTTCTGAGTCTAACCATTGGTGGTGTGATGGTGCTTAGCCTACGAGTGCACGGCTCTATGCAGGGAGTTCTCCACAAGGGACCAAGAGTCTCACAGGAATTCTATATACACATTGTAAGCAAGAAGGCTCGTGGTTTTCTTGGAGGATGGTCGCTGTATTTCCTGTTCCAGCTTTTCATTATCACGTGTTTGCCCTTCTCCTCTTTATCGTCTACAGTTAACATCCATTTGCAATCTTTCATGTCAGAAACAATTAGACACTTTCTATTTAAAAAGTCATGTCATGATTCCAGGATATTTTTGCAGCTAGAATGGGGTCTAACCTCCTCCCAGGCCCTGGCCACCCACTTCCAGGAACTCTAGGGCATTGTTTGTATTGGACTCATTTTTATGTAATAATTAAAGCCAGATATTCCCTCATTTACTCACTTCCTTTTACTGAATTAAAAATTAGGTCAAAGAAAGGACTAGGCCTCTGGAGCGTTAAAAATAATACAGATCTTTCTCTTAGAGGACTCAAGGTCTAATAAGAAAAATAAGACATGTGCGTGGTGATCATAGCACAAGACAGAAATTCATCATTATCATAAAAGGGTTTCAAATAAGTTCCCTTGAGTAGGCGAAGGAGGGACTGAGGGAAGCCTTTGCAGGGCAGGTGGTGAGTTAGGTAGATGGTGAACACCATTGTTACGGGCGGATTTAGGGAGAGGATGTATGAAAAACAGAGAGAGAGTGGGTTAGTAGAAGCAGGCTATGTAAGGCTGGCAGTGGGAAATGAGGTAGAACGGCAAGAGTAGGGGAGCCAACGGAGGGCCTTGGGCGGTAAGTCAAGAAACAGGGTGTGTTTTTTTTTTTTTGCTCAGAAAAGGGAAAGCTAGAATCATTCTGTGTAGGAGGTAACCGCAACCATAACTGTGTTTGAGAAAAGAGCAATCATTTCAGCCTGGGCTGTGTCTGGGGTGTGTGATGTCAGGGAGGTCACATCAGGGGTCCAGGCGACAGGCAATGAAGGCCTGAACTAGGCGACATGTGGAGCTTATACACCATGAGCAAGAATCTCTCTCCCAATGTCCGTTCTTCTCCATTCTGCATGTGTTTACTTCTCCTCCATTGCTTGTCTGCTGTATTATCTCACCCCAGTGGTCCCCTTGGCACTGGTGCCAACCTACAGATCCATCCTTCACATCACTATTTCTTAAGAACAGAGCTGCTCATGTGCCTGCCCCCCCTCACAAACCTTCAATGGCTCCCTATTTCCTATTGGATAAAATCATACATCAGAGAGAGATGTTCTAGTAATGTACTTTAATCAGATGGTCTGCCGTTGCTTCTGGAGAAGCTCTATTACCCAGTGATCAGCAGAAAAAGATAGGTCCAAACTTGTAATCAGAGAAAACTTCATTCATAAACACCTAGGTCTTTGAAAGTTTAGTAGTTTAGTATGTCCACCTTTAGGACCCACTTGGTTATGCTCACACATGCAAAAGGTTTGGCCATAAAGGAGGTGCTGGTGGGCTGTGGAACTGAGTGGGTGGGGGGGAGTTTTAAGTTCCGTCTGGATCAGGGCTAATGAAACTTTGAGACTAATCATTCATGGAGAGGTGATTTAGCAGGACAAGCACTGGCGTTGGAGTCATGGAAGCTTGGGTTGGAATCCAGCGAGAAAGTACTTTGGTTTTGACTCTGAGTGGGAGGAGTAGCTTAACAGCAGGATATAAAACAAGGACACAAAGTGAAAACTTAGCAAATTAAGAAGAGCTGTGACTTGGATATTTTAACAAAATAGATGAATTAAGAAGGGCAGCCAGAGTGGCATGTGCCTGTGCTAGCGCACTTCTCGGGGCTGCCGTGCACTGAAGAAGGAAGGGTTTTCTACCAGGCATTGGGGAAGGTAACGTGTGAATGTGAATGAATAAATGTCTGCACCTAACAGGCTTCCCGGCTTCCACTTCTTTGGAGAGTCTGGGCACCTGAGCAGGTCAAGCACTGCACGGAAGCCTTCTAAGGGCACAGATCTGGTCACAGACATCCTGACACCTGCTGTGATTTATCTAGTGATCCTAATAAAAACTGGTGAAATGAAGGATGCCATTGGGATGCAAACTCGACAACCAAGACAAAAGCTGTGAATCCAGTTGACATAATGGCTGAAATCACTAGTGACAGCAGATTGTCATGTACGGTCTGGCAGGACGTTCCCTGCACAGCCCAGGGGGTGATGTGTATAGCACTTCATGGCGGCCTAAGGTGGCAGTGAGGCAGCAGGCTGCAGTGGATGTCACTGCGTCTGCACCCCATCAGGTTCCCTGGCCCATCTCCAAGCAGGGTTATCATGGCCGATTGCGGAGGTTAGGGGTGACATGGCTGCTGTCCTTTTCTCCATGTATGGGAGTCTCAGGACAGGACACCTGTGTTCTATCCATGGCCTGTCACAGACATACCACCTATATTGGGCAGGCTGATTAATGTCTCAACCCTTAGCATCCTGGTAGATAAATTGCTGGGTTCCGGATCTAAAATGCTTTACCAGACTTTAAATGATCCCTATTGGTAATAAAACTGCAGTGCCCCTCTGTTCTGTCCTCTATTCTCTTAGCCAACTCCTCACACCCGTTTGGACACGCTTCAGACTCCGCGTCTTCTGAGAAGCTTTCTGACACCCAGCCTGAGTTATGTGTCCCTTCTCAAAGCCTGGGACATGCTGGGTCACCTCTGTCAGAGCCCAGACTGCCTCATTCACGTCTGCCTTCTCCGTGAGGTGGGGGTGGGGTGTCTTATTTATCACTCTATCCTTAGTGGCGTAATAGATGCTCACTAAATAGTAATCAAGTGAGAAGATAGGGTTACCAGTTAGGTTATTATCATTTCAATATACATGCATCCAAGAACTTTCATTTATATTGCATACTGCACAGAGTTGTGAAAAAACAATGGGATGTAAATTTAGTCATTCAAACACTTCTTTTCTGAAACATGTCAATCCTGATGGGACATGGGGGTGTCTGGCATATTTGAAATTTCCATTCATCTAAGAAGGAAACGCGGAGAAGTGTTCAAGGGTCCTCTGAGGTCTGGCGTGGTGTGAGCAGCCCAGCAACTTCTCATGGCAGAATTTCTGATGAAATCAGAACCTCAGGGTCCTGACCTAATGTTCTATAAAATAGGCGATGCTGAAACCCGAGAACTTTGAAGGGGGGTATTTTTCTTGGGGCAACATCAGGAAAACATGTTTGCCTATGACTAATTTCCCTCCTGCTAACTGTTCGTATTATCTTTGAGGGTTTTCAAGATAAATAGATTGAAGCTGTTGTCAAGTTTCTCCAGACAAAAGCAAACAGACCCGGGGTCTTTTAATGTGTCTGCACTTCCACAGCGTCGCCCCCCACTGCCTTGTTGCTTTGTGGTTTTGTGGTGCAGTGGGTGGTGGGGACGCGAAGGAAGGCAGAGAAGGGGTGCGTGCTACGGAAAGGAGAGCATGGTCATGGTGGAGCACGGGTGGCCAGAGGAACCCCCATTACCAGTGTAGTCCAAGCAATGCAGCAAACAGTTACTGACAACCTCTTCTGTGCCCAGCCCTGTGCCAGGTACTGAGGACACAAATGCAAATAGACCTTTGCACTTGACCTTGAGAAAGTCCATTAAAAAATGCCTTTAGAGGATAAAGTTGACTTATTGCTCTCTTGGCACATCACAAAATTCCTTGCTAATGAAAGCCCACTCCACGGCTGATCAGAAGTGACAGTTCCAGCCCCAGCACAGTCATGAATCATCTGTGTGACCAGGGGCTCCTTTCTTCCTCCTCTGGGCCTTGGCCCCCTCATCCATAACTAGGAACTTCTTATTCCTTGTCAGCCGAACTCTCTGGAATCCTTCTTGCTGAGCTCGTTAGACTTTCAAAGAAGCTAGAAATTGTTGGATGAAAAGAATTAATCTACCTGCCATCAAGTGCTAAGTCCCTTTTCCTTCATGTAATTATGTCAGAACACAAGGAAATGCAAACCATTTAAGGATGCTTTCCATATTTTCAGTATCAGCATGGCCTTCACTCTGGCAATGAGACTTCACAATTTGTGGTCAGTGCCAGATGCAGCGTCTCCTTCATGGACTGTGTCACAAAATCAAAACAGCTGTTTGGGCCTAAAAGGAACTTTCACTGAGTGCCACGTGTTCTGCCAGATGCCTTCTCCTGGGTTACTTAATTTAGCTCTCTGGAAAATATACAACATTTCAAGTACTTGAGGAGTCATCAGGGAGGTACCATTCACCTGCCTCTGAAAACAGTTTTGCAGTGTCCGTTCAGTATGTTGGTGGTATTTTTCCTTGATCCTTACATAACTGAGACCATGACTATAGGTAGAAAATTCTAGTGGCAAATCCAGACTCTGCTGCAGGCAAACAACTCACCCCCAATAAAAGTCATCTCTTGGTTGTCAGTTCACACCAGCCGTATCTTTCTCTCCTTTCCAACCTTTCCTGGGAGACTTTTGAATCAGATGTATTGTTGATTTGTACCCCTACTCTTGTGTGTTGTACTTGATTTGGGAATAATTCACCATGGCCCACAACCCACAGGTGGGGTGAGGCCTCCCAAAGGACCCATAGGTAGTTCCGTAGGTACCTGTCTTGTCTGCTGTGAGAAACCAGAAGTCTGCAGAGGCGTTCCTTTCTCCTTGCATCCTCTCCTGCCTGGTGGTGTGGGCTAGTTTTATTCAGAGGCAGGATGAATAAGATGACCCCTTAGGAAACTTAAGGGTGGCTGGTAAACACATAAAGGAGCTTTCCTCCCATATTCGTCAGTACAAAAATACACCAAACAATAAGCAGGGTTTTTCATGATGGCATTGTAGCAAGAATGCCGAGCAGAATTTAATGCAGAGCAGAATTCATATATATTGCTTGGGGGCATACATGTTGATAGAACCTAAATAAAAATAATTTAGCTAGTAGGTATCAAAAGCCTTACAAATTTCAGACATAATTCCTTTTGAATGAGTAAATGTTCACAGCCAATTCTTTAACCCTTGGTGCAATCTACAGGTGAATTACCATGTGTGTTATCTTAAAAAATAAGATTTTTTCACTGGGTGGGACTCATCTTCAAATCCATTTTTCAAGAAGAGTATATTGTGACTATTTTCCCTTTATCCTTATATTTCTGGGACTATGTCTGTGTGTAAGGTTCTAGGGTGGCAAGTAGTCATTTCATTTAAAAGTTCACGAATAATTGTTTTGTTGTTTTTTATCATCGCATGTTCCTGTAGTAAATTCTGAGTCTGTTTTGCAGTTTTGTGGTGAACTTTTTTGCCCAGACATTTGATAGCATTCTTTATCCCCCAGGATTAGTAATCTCATCAAAATATGGTATATCTCAGTTGTTCTCATGAATTCTTCCTGAGCCTACCACACCCTTTAGGATTTCAGAAACAGGCCTTCATTTCCAGAAATTTTCCATTTACAAATTTGAAGACTTACCCCATTTAATGCATTCTCTTTACTATATTATCAATATTAACTATGCAAAAATGATGGCTACATTTCCTGTTACTCATATCTACTCATTTTTAATTTTTTGTCTTTTTTCTCCTCGTTGTAAAGAATTTTTCTCATTCTTTCCTCTATGTCACTGTCTTAGTTTTCTGTAGTGTCATATCAGTTCTATTTTTTGATGTTTCTAATGTTCTTTTAAAAATTTTGCAACGGTATTATATTTTTTCTCCTTGTTATTTTCTTTATCATGGCTAACATTATGAATCATTCATTTTTTCCGCCTTATCTCTGATATGATCTTAACATTCTTATTCTCTTTAATGTTTTTGAAGAGAACAACCACTAAATTTAAAATTGGCTCCTGTTCCCTGAGGGCGGGGAGGAGAATCTTTTTTACAAAGATTACTTATACTCTATGTCTCTTTTTTTATTTCGTTTTAACTTTTGACATAATCTTTGCACTGGTTTCCCATCACTTTGCTCTCCCTCTTAATTCTCTCTGGACAGAGGCAGTTGCACATAGAATGGCTGGTAGACCATTATTGTACAGTTGAATCTAATGTGGGCTGGTCGGCTGGATAGGATGGTATCAGTCTCTGGTGAGTCCTTCAGCTGCCCCGCAGGGAGGGAAGAGGGCTAGGATATTGGACTTCAGCAGATGGCACTGGCTCCTTTTCCTCGATCTATAATTTTATTAAAATGTCTTCAGAGGGGATACTGAGCAACCTTCTGAAATTTAAGGTCTATTCTGCCTTTATTCTGTTCTCCTGTTTGGGGTGCCTAATCCAGCTACATTAAGTACAGGGCTTGTGGTTCAGTGGGCTTTTGCTTTGCCACGTCTATGCACGTTTAATCTTCCGCCCTTCTGAACTTTTGGTTTCCACCAGTCTGTGAGCTTCTGTAGGTCAGAGATTTATCCACAGTTCTTGGGCAGCTTGTTTTCACCTAGTAAGTGTTTAGAAAAAAAAAATTAAATTATTACAGCTGAATTGACTGAAGACGCAAAGTCAAGAGCCTAAACATACATCAATAATCACATATAACCTCCTTACTGATTTTCACGACATAAAATTACAATGTATAAACATGGATTGTAGCAGGAAAGTGTGATTTACTACACATTCCAATACGCTGTGAAATGGAACTTCAATTGTTGCTATAAATTGAAAATACAAGGATCAGGATCAGATCATATTCATCCACATTCATTTGCAATAGGAGAGCCCTGGGGAAGATATTTGCAGTATTGTGAAGAGACCCTCCCTCCCCCACCCTTGCTTGAGGTTTCATGCTGCCTACTTACTTATGTCAATGCCACAAGCACCATATGTAGATATGTGTGGATGAGAGGCAGTTGAAAATATAGAGGGGTAGAGCAGATTTCAAACAGTTCTTTCTATGCCATTACATACACTATAGTATTAAAACATAACAAAAAGGAAAATAAAAAAAATCTGTTGTAACAATCTGCTTCATGAATCTTGAAATATATACAAAACAAATCACCCAGACGAGATGTATATTTCAGTTCCCACCGCCTCAACCCAATCAAGACGATGTGACGGGCCTGCGAATGGAGAAGCCACGAGAGGTCACTCACACATTCTCTTCCTTTAGACAAGACTGTCATGAAATCGTCATTGACCAAGGGCTGTTAATGGCTCTCGGGGCCCAGAGCACAACAGTCATTTCCATTATTCTCTATGGAATGACTTGTGAGCTGCCACCTACCTCACGTCCTGTGGCTTGTAAACTGGACCGTATCGCATCCAAGTGTCTAGTCAGTGCTGAGTGTGATGGTGGATGACCTTGCAACTTCTAGAAGACTGTGTCTCTGAGCTCAGCTTAACGAACCCTTTCATCCTTTTGTAAAAGGAATGAGGAGTTGGGGTTCTTCAGGGGTGTCCAGCTTCCATCCCATACTTTGATGGCTTTGTTCTCACACCTCTGCAGGAGTCAGCTTGGAGAAACACAGGTCGGGGGTCAAATCCTACGTCCATCACTAGGTGGTTAACTGTGTTGACTCTATTCTATATAACTGGGCTCATACATCCCTCACCTGGCTGGGGGCTGGGGACTGTTCACCTAAGGCAAAATGGAAACGTCCTTCATTCCCAGGCTTCCTTGCGTGCATGTGGCCTGAGAAATAACACTGGTATTATCCCCAGGAGCCCTATGTCTTACCACTGACAGCAACCCCCATGAGATCTTGTGCACGTTAGTTTACCTCTCGAGTTAGATGAGATTCAATCCAATTGATCCTAAAGTCCCTCTCAGCTTAAAAAAGGCAAACTCCTACAGATCATCTAATATCGGCCCCAAGACTACTCATTGGTACCTCTTTGCCTCCAGATGCAATCTTAGGATTTCCTTCTCAGCTTGCTTACTTAACTCTGAAAGATCATATCACCATTGTAACACCATCATACCTCGAGCTGTTTTCTAGCTGCCTCTTTTGCACCCTGAAACTGTGAACTCCCTGATGACAGAAGCTGTGTTTCATTTACCTTGATAGTCCTTGGCACTTGTCAAAAGCTTAGCCCATAGTAGTTGCTCATTAACTGTTTTGTAATTATGGTGATTTATCCAATTTATTTATTTATTTATTTACTGTTCAACGTTACTGGACACATCTGTTGGTAAACATATTCTCTCTTCTGTGGGCAATGAAAAGAGTACTTCTTAAATATTTCTAAAGGTATGATTTCAGGAAAAGGCAGCCTTCCTAGGGAAACTCAACCTTCAATTTTAGTGAAACCAGCAAACAGATGCTTATTCAATCTATGTATAAAGACAGGACCAATTTTAGCATCCTTATGAGGGTAGGTTTTTTGATTGGAAATGTGTTCATTCATTAAAAAATTGACTAAGTGCCAACTATTTGTCATATATAAGACTAGGCACTGGGGAGACAGATAACAGAGTAGGATAAAAGAAATGTGCCTTCGTTTTAGGTTTAGCAGCCATTTGAACTCGGAAAAGTCACATTTAGTAAGCATCCCTTTCTGTATCTATTGAAGATAATAATAATTTCTTTGTGTATCTCAGCAGGCTATTATAGGTATCCTATGAGATTATGGATGTGAACTTTATTGATAAACTGTAAAATGACTATTAAAGACAGTGACAATCTTTTTAGATGCTTCCCTTCTCTTAATTAACACGGGTTAGGTTTAATAGCTGCTTAAAGACCTAATGAATACATTTATTTATTTATTTTTTAAATTTCAGGGCAATGGAATAGTTTCAGAAGACAGCCAAGAGAGCAAGGTTCTATGACTTCCCTTTCTTTTAATTAATTCCCTCCTCCCCTCAGCCTCCATGCTTAGTTCACTCTTCAAAAAATAAAGAGTATGAACTAAATTGTTCATATTTGCAATGTTTCAGCTGAAAATTCTCAATCACTAGCTTCTTCCTTTGTATATGTTTGGCACTCAAATTCTTTGTATTTTAATAATGCTTGATCAGCATTTTATATCTCTTCTGCATCTTTCTAGAGAAATATGAGTGTTCATTACTGAGAATTCTCATGCACGCTTTTTTCAAAGCTGGAGGAAATAGTAGAGGCAGCGTGGTCCTCAGTTGGGAAAGCCAAGGGCTGAAGAGAAGACGTGGCCTTAAGAGTGGTTTGTGGAAGGCGCTTGGTATCTGGGTCAGACAGTTCTGTGCAACCTTGGGAGAGTTTTTAAATCTCTGATGCTGTGTATCCTTATTTGCAAAATGAAGTTACTAATTTGTAATCACAGAACAGTTGTAAGACTGGCTGGTTTACATTGGGAACCAATACGTGTCCGTGCTCTGGGGCCAGGTCCCCCAGTGAGTAAATGCAGGTCGGGCTTGGGATCTAGGACTTCTTGGTCCCACAGCTGCTTCTGCTCCCCTGTACACCCTCCACCCCTTGCCTCGTGCAGCACTGGTTTGGAATCACAACCTCCCTGCTTCGTCTTCCTCAGAGGGACATTCACACAATGGGCCTGGGAAACACTGGAGGAGGAAGCACTGTCTTTTGCAAACATTTCTTTTCATTTAAATTTCTTGCACAGAAAGTAGTTAAAGAAACACATCTAAGTTATAAAAGGGAATAGTAGTTCACTAACCCCCAAAGTCTCGTTCTGGTGAGTACAAGTTGATGCGCAAGAATTTAGAGTAATAGAAAGGGCCTTGACTTTTCATTATGAGTCTGATCAAATGAATCCTCCTGGCCACTTCGAAAACCTCTCCAACGCCGTCTCCGCCTGGGGACATGTGGTCATTTCTTTTCTGAGTTGATCTTCTGTACAACCTTTATGATAGCTCTAAATTCAGCCTTTATTATTTATTTTTCTATGCTTTTTTTCATGAAGTCTTTTGGGTAGAAAATAAACATTACGAGTTTATTTACATTTAAAGATTCTTAGGATGGAGCATTTCAATTGCTTAGTTTAATGTATCAAAAAATTATTTCTCTGTATAGGATACTAACATGTACCCATCTTTATTTATGATTTGGGATTCTCATAGTATCAACCTACCTTGCACACCAACTTTGCTTAATTAAACGTGGAGGGTGCACACCACCCAACTCTCTCTCACTGGTTCAGAGCTCCTCAGCTCACGCCCACTGTCTTCCACTTATTTTTCAAGGGCACTGAAATGGAAGGCAGGGGATATAGAGCCGCCCTCACATATTTATCTAAACAGGGATGGGGTCGGTATGAAGAAGCGAGGGCCATTTGCACAGGCTCTGGGCAGCCGTTGTCTTATGTAATCTCCCCAGTGTTGTTTTAAACTATGAACTGTGGGCGCCGTGTTGTAGACAGGGAAACCGCATATAGGAGAGGCAGCCTTGGTTACGAACTTATACTGCAGGGTCCCTCAAACTTGGAACAGGAGGTCAGGAACTATGTTTGCTTATTTGTTTTTCTGTGTCTTTGGTGTCTGTTATCATACGGTAGATGGTCAATAACTATTTAATCAACAAATACCTGTACTGGTAAAGATTTGCTCTGTTTGGCACGATTTGCTCTTCAAGGGTGGGACTGATACCCAGTGAACCAACAAGTGGGACCTCTTACCGTTCATGAGATGTAATCATACTGTGTGTGTGCATCTC
Organism: Rhinolophus sinicus; assembly: GCF_057876585.1. Classification (NCBI taxonomy): domain Eukaryota; kingdom Metazoa; phylum Chordata; class Mammalia; order Chiroptera; family Rhinolophidae; genus Rhinolophus; species Rhinolophus sinicus. Next base: position 183,619,385 of record NC_142502.1, on the reverse strand, counting down.
CCTTCTGATCTCATTGTTTATAACGGCTGCCAAGGACTAGGGTTAAGGTGATACTGGAAGCAGAGTTCTGGACAAGAGTATGGTGAATGCTCTGCGGTCC